>NC_081292.1:157406496-158031496 GCF_030435805.1 Mustela lutreola
TGTGTCCTAATAGCTCACACAGCTGACGTTTCGTGTGTGCATTTCACGAGTTTGGTAGCCAGATGCCTCAAGTACAAAATATAGGCACAAAAGGCTCATCAAGCCATCTCCTCTACAGAAATTCTCTCCTTTTAAGGGTGCCACACCAATTGGAAACTTATGATTCCTTCCTTTGTAAATCAAAGGGCATCAGGTGAAATCTGACACCAGTGATAATGCAGTGTTGCCAAATATTGTGAATACGGATGTTAGTATCTATTTCCCTTTCTTTGATTTACCATATATTTTATACATTTTGAAAACTGGGAGCCAGGGATTTGGACAAATTTTATGTTGACAAATTTTAAAGTGCTATAAAATTGGATAAGCTAGCTCACTGGACGACGTTTTGAGCGGCAATATATTTTTCTCCAGGCACTGAACAAACAGCTCATTGTTGCAAGTCTGTCCGGGAGTCATCGCTTTGCGGGATTCTATACAATTTCAAAGAAGCTTCAGAAACTCACACAGGCCTTTGAGCATGTAAAACCAGGAGGCCGCACATCTAAACCACAAATGGAGAACGTGCTCCATATACATGTGTAAATCAAAACCTATAAAATAACATGGGCATTATAAAATTTGTGTTAAAACTGATAACAGCTTTACTGATTTACTGACAATGAAAATATATAGCATTTTTTCTGTCAGAGCATTTATCAACACTTGGCAACCCTGCACTAACTTGACATGTAAGATGATCAAAATGGATTATGTAATCTTTCCCATTCATTTCTATTGATTTTAGTTATGATAAAATTCATCAGTGTGCCTGGGAACACTCAGGCTGAAAAGCTCTGGTTGACCAAGTGGGGGGAGTGGGGGGAGGTGGAGGAAAGAAAAAAAAAAAAAGAATTCAACAGAGTTGTAACGGGATGAATATAATTTTAGAATAGGATTGCACAAATACAGAAGTCGTGCCCTAAAGGCTCCAGCAACAAATTAATACAAATAATTCTGGCAGTCTCATAAAATTACATTTGTCTATGCAGAGATTCACTTTTGAGATAAAATTACAAAATTCCAAGCCAGAAGAATTAATGGGTAAGTGCCATTTAAAAAAAAAAAAAAAAGTTGCTGGAAATATTTTCAAACTTTTTTTAAACTTCAACAGTAATCAAAGTTATTTCTCTGACTGTAAGTAACATCAAAATGCCAGCAACTGGACCATTTTAATCAGTTTTATTGATTCGTGCTTTCAGTTCTTATTCAGTTAAAAACAAGGCACATTAAATACATCTTCTTATTGCTCTATAAATGCATGCAGCTCATTCTGTATATCAAAAGTAATAAATAATGGCGATAAAACACCAAGACAGTTATAAAAATGACAACCCAACCTCAAACACAGTATTTAACAGTCCCATCTAGAACAATAACCCAACACATACACGAAAGGGCCACGTTTAAAGGCATGCAGTGTGCGTATTCACTCCAGCACCGGCTTGTACTTGAGTCTTTAAAAACACAGTAGGGCTTTTTTATTCCCTGAAAACGGTGGACATAATGCAAAACAGTGCAAGTTAGAGCGTCACTGACTTTAATGTTATTACATTCATAGGCCAAAAAATCTTTAACAATACATAAAAAAGTAAATAAGATCGGTGATCATCCTTACAGTATGTTTAGTCAAAGTCACAATGAAATTTGCGTTGTTGTACAAGACACAAAGCTACATATTTTGGAAAAGACAAAATGAAGCTAGAAACTAAAGCAGAATAGGGAGCATGCATTTAATAGTAGAAATCCTCAAGTTGCACTTGGTATAAACTGATTGAAAGCAAGAATCTTGCAAACAGCGTGAGGGCTACGAGGCAGACAGCCTTGGCTTAACAAATAATCCAGCATGGTCACTATTGTTAGGACTGTGGTATGGGGCTATTTAAAGGAAATCCATCTCTTCCCCACAGATGGGGGTTCCTTCACCTGAATCCCCTTAAAGGCTCTTGAAACAAATCACTTGATGATAAAGACAATCTCTGCACCCCCCAACCCCACCCCCACAGAATCACCTAGTATCCCATACGTACAAAAAGAAAAGAAAAATTCCCTTGTCCTTCAAATAGGTTTTGAAGGGGCTAACCCTCCATTTCCTCTCCCCTTTTCTGAAATCAGGTACAGAAGCTGTACAGGTTTAATTAAGAACTCACACAAAAATGCGGGGGTGCTTCATTCACAGTAAAGACTTGGAACCAGCTCACTTCCAAGACGAGTCTCTGGGATTGGTGAAGGAGCGTATGTTTTAGAATTAGCAGATTTTCAGCAAAAGCAGAGACACTCAAAGGAAGCAAAGTGCGCTTTTCTTTGTCCTTAAAGGAACTTACTCCGAGCAAAGCGTGCACAAACCAGCCTGTTGTACACACACAGTTCTGCACAGGCCAGTCAGCCTATTAAGCCGGTCCCTACTGTAATGGGTTCAGGGTTCAGGGAGGGCACAAGTTCTCGCTATCTTGATCTAACTAGAAAGAGAGAAAGAAAGAGAGAGCACAAAGGTACTGTATTGTGGTACGTCATGCGTGGCGCTTTAAAGGACAGCATTTTTATCAAGGGTCACCAGGTTCTAAACAGTGGAACTTATTGTCTTGATTAAAAAACAGAAATAAAAACAAAACAAAACCAAAAAAAACCCCACTAAATTACAAAGCCACATGCTTCTAATGGTTTTTTTTTTTTTTTTTTTTTTTTTTAAAGGCAGTGTAAAATGCTCCCACGTTGAAAGAAAAATGTTCACAGTGATACCTGGGAGCATCCTTGGCTCCGTTTTAGGTTTTCCTTATGGAAGTGGCAAGTCTGAACTTCATTTAAAAAAAACAAATGATTGTTTTGAAGTGGGGTGGGGGCTTAGGTTGAGTGAACCTCCAGTGTTAACATTATGACCTCCAGGCTCATACCCCACTTGAATGAGGCAGAAAGGTACTCTACAATGGTCAAATAAATAGAAATAACAGCACAAAGTATTTTATGTACTAGTTTAAAAAACAAACAAACAAACAAAACTAAGATCTCAAGTCTGTGCAATTAAAGCCTGCCATTAAATATAGAGTTCTATCTCCTATTACATATACAACCTGATCTTAGAAAATAAAAAGGCAGGTAGTTAACCTCACAGAAGGAAGCACAGTGGGTAAAAATTCAGGTCATTGGTTAAAATGCTAGTGAAGTATTGCAAAAGCATCATACCACATTGGCCCTTTAAATTCAACGCATTATTTGTTAAATTCAATGCAGATTTATTTGTGTGTGTGTGTGTGTGTGGAGTGAGAGGGGTCTGTGTGTAGATATGAGTTGTGCATGGTTCTACTTCTTTTCTTTTTCTCTGTGGTTGAGAACTTTTCCACGAAGGAGAAAGGCTTTAAGCAACCCAAATGACCTTGAATACTGCAGCATTGTGCCTTTTTACAAATAATTATAATTAAAGTTAACTAAAGGTTACTTCGATCTTCTTTTACTCTCCATTTGAAATTACTCCCCCAAAATGATGCAATAAATTAAGCCAAATAGGCCATGTTTAACAACAGCACATGCTCCACAGTTTAGGATTTGGGGATTGAAAATCGTGCTATCGTGTGTGGATATACACACACAGATTTTAAATCTTTAACTTTATTACTGCTGTAAGGATTTGAGAAGTTTAGTCTCATTTCATTACATCCAACTTGCCACTTAAATGCTGGTTTTAAAATATGAAAAGCAAGGATCTTCCTGGCAACTATAATAGTCAAAGAAAAACCAGCAGTGACTGGGGGAAAAAAAAAAAAAACGAATTGCTGAGATGAAACTATCAGTGTAATCCAGCAAATGTCAATGCTATCCTTATCATACACCTGTGATTCTGGAAGCGTTCAGTTTCTCTTTGAGACTCACTCCTTTAACCAGATCTAAACTTTGTCTTCCCTCTCCAGTTTTGCCAGTCATACCTGGATATGAAACTACACAATATTGTTTGGATGGGGAAGACAGACCAGCTCCGGGAAGAAGGATCTGAGCGGTCTCCAGAAATGCTATCATTTCTATAGGTCACTCCCTGCTCCATTTCTGTTAGGAGCAAATCCTACCTACAGTCTTAACGCCCAAAGCTTTGTGCACCTCACAGAATTTTTCTAGCTTCTATTCAATTTTGGCCAAAATGCTCTGTCCTTAAGAATGACCCAGAATAAGTGAAGAGACAAACGAAAAGGGAGTAGGTCCAGTCTAAGAGGTTACAAAATGGATGCAGAATATTAAATCGGTGTGCACTGAAAGTAAGAAACAAGATAAAATACACTGTTCAGAAGCTAGATTGAATGGCAAAGATAAATCAACACCCTAAAGCTTTGGAATGTTTTCCAGTGTTAACAAAGGCAGCTACCCATAGCCACTGTTTTGGAGTGGTCTAAGTCATCTCTGGTTGTTACAGGATGATTTGTTGTTCCCATGTCTGTTGGCTGTGGATGTACTGCCCAGACTCACAATCCTCCACAGCTTCGGTCCACTGGAATGGGGACTCTTCTGTCGAGGTTCTCTTCTGCAGTTTTCATCAGGATCGCGAGCCGGCTTCCGGACACCCTTCCTTTCTGAATAGCACTCATCAGCTTCAAGAGAAAATAGGCAACAGGGTCAGAAGGCAGGCGTGCTTCCCCCCTTTCTTCACCGCGTCTTAATGGTTACCTCTGCAGTGGCTCCATCAAAAACCCATAGTGGGTATTACAGCTCCAATAAGAAGAATACAATCTTTGAACATCTCAAAAGGCAGGAAAGGGGCAGGTGTTTCAGGGCTGTGAAAACTATACCTATCTAGCCAGTCAGCCTGCTTTTAAAATGCAAATCGAATGCATCAATTTTTACCCCTTTCATGTGCTCAGGGCACATATTTTTTTGGAGCCACTCAAATATTGGATCTGTAATTTCATTTAAAAATCTTAAAAAGGAATTGCAGGGATTGAACCAAGACAAATCATGACCTATATTTAACTACTCTTTTTTAGTGTTACTGTACTTGACAACTTCAAGTCCCTTAAATCCAAATTCCTTAAAGACTTTTTAAAGTAATTTACATTTAAGTCCTTGAAATGGACCCAGAGATCTACCTTAAGAATTAAAAGCACTCCACAGCCCAGATTTTAGTTAATTCATTTTTATCCAATGGATAAAATCAGAATTAGTCTTGAAATTACATGCAGTCAGCGGGCAAAGGCCTTTAATCTGGAAGGCACTTTGCAATTATGAGCATGGGGATTTTTTTTTTCTTTCTTTCTCAAGTTGATGTGGTTTTAACTATTTGCTTTTCTTGAGCTCACTTTCCCAATCTTTTGTATTTATTTATTTGAAAAAGAACTCAGCCATTCACCAGGAAAAATTCTCAAAATATTTTTAGGGTTATACTCTTGAGCCTACAGAGATACATTTCTTAAAAATGACTCTGAATGAGAGTCAGAGGCATCTGCCAAAGGGCTGGATCAGAATTTCATGACCTTATTAAAAGCTGTTTCACAAGCCACTGCTTATTAGAGACGGACTCCTACATGCAGGGCGTCATTAGAGCCCAAACCTAAAAATAAAGTCATGTAACCATGCAACATCTGTAGTGATTGTTCCATGATGATTATTGAAAACACAGATCTACATTCAAATAGGTGTTTCATGGGATAAACATGGGCTCTTTATGTTCAGAAAAGAAAAATAATTTATTTTTAAAAAACACCCTGAAAACATACTTTACGTCTGACAAATGGTGTGACGTAAAGAATGCTGACATCTAAAGACAGAACAATTTGCTGTTTATTGTTTTGTCTATGGTTCCATGAAGACCTTCTAAGTTTACTGGAGCTAACAAAATTGATAGAGCTAGAGTTTTTTTCTTGATTCATAAACATTCTATGATGTACCAACCTTTAAAAATTCAGTTTTCTTTAAACATTACAAGTATTTTGAAACCATATTATGAGGGGAAAAAACAACAACAACAACATTCAGGTGTGAATATATTTCATGAGAAATATGGTCAGCATTTTTTAAGTTGAAAATTACACTGTGTATTTGTACTTAGTAGAAGTATGAATAGTCTCTTTCATTTAGAAGTGGACAAGAAATAATTATTTAAAAACTCTACAAGGAAATCTGCAGATGTTTTAAATTATTTTCCATGTGTTTAATTCTATTGCACTCAAGAAAATTACTTAAAACCCAAGTCACATAGCATATCTATAAAATTAGACTCTTATCGTTTCTAAAACTCCAGATCTTTCAACCCTAAATGCTATTGTTTATTTACAACACCCATGAAATGAAGCATAAGCTATTTCCTTGAAGAAAAGTTTTCTAAAATTCTGAGACAAACAATAAAATATTCTTGAGAAAAAACTAGACCAAAAAAAAAAAATGTATTCAATGGTTTCTAATTCCCCAGCATATATTTTAAGCTCCATTTCAAATGTGCACTTAAACAGTAAGCTAAAGAACTAAACATTCTTTTTTGTAATGCTGGACACAACCTGTGAAAATTTTCTGCATTTAGATTCAACAATGCTCTTATCTGCAGCTCATCTCCAGAGAGACAATTACCATTTCCTTTGCCTTGATATTGTTTGTTTAACTTGACACAGTGAAGAAAGGGCTGACATTGACCAAAATCCCCAGCATTAATTTATTTCATGTTCAGCATTCATCATTGCCAGTGTACAAGCAAGACCTGGCATTCATTTGAAATACCTGCCCCAAGAAGCACTGTGGAAAAAACCCGGCCACTTGGAAACCAGTGCATTCTTCATCTGAGCAGAGTCCTACGGACAGCTACAAATAACATATGGGTTTATTAAATTTCCTTCTTTTAAGGAACTTTTAAGGAATGATGTGTAGCCTCCAGTTGGAAGTTAGAATAACAGAATTTGCTTTCTTCACGATTACGATTAAACAGTTGAGACTTGGGGAAGTGGAACAATGGAAACAGAAATGCTTGAATTATGGGATCTTGACCCCCAAAATACAGGTTTCCTTTCTTTTGCTTTTCAGGTTCTTCATACTGTAGGAATATAATAATTACATTGTAGGGTCTCTAGTAAATATCCTCAAATCAATACAACTAGAATTTTTTTTTAATATCTTATAAAAAATTACTTTCCACATTAGAAATACAGTGTGCGCCTCTTTTGAAGCAGGTGAAAAATGGTCTGGCAGTGGTAGTCCATGGCATATTTTTCTAAAAAGCATACTTCTTATTCAGCCTTTAAACCATGATTAAATTGTTAATTGAAATTGCCCAACACAACAGAACGTCTTAGAAGAAGAAAACAAAACAAAACAAAGAACAAAACAAGAAAGAAAGAAAGAGAAAAGAACATGCTCTATGCAGAGCCTGATCCTTGAGTGCAGACCGAGGCAAACTTTGCTGGCTTCAAGCATTCTTTTTTTCAGAATGACATGACAACCGTGTGGACTTAAGAATCCATCCTGAGAGGCCGCCTGGGTGGCTCAGTGGGTTAGAGCCTCTGCCTTTGGCTCAGGTCATGATCCCAGAGTCCTGGGATGGAGCCCTGCATCAGGCTCTCTGCTTGGCAGGGAGCCTAGTTCCCCCTCTCTCTGTCTCTGCCTGCCTCTCTGCCTACTTGTGATCTCTGCCTGTCAAATAAAATCTTAAAAAAAAAAAAAAGAATCCATTCTCGAACAACCATTCACAACCAAAAGATAAAAACCAAACACACGTGTTTCCCCTCACCACAGCTCACCTGCAAAAATTCATTGAGTTCCACTTGTCCATTTTTGTTCAAGTCTACTTCATTCAGAATTTCATGTAGTGTATTCTCATCCATTTGGACATTGATACTCTAAATGAAAGGAAAGCACAAAATAAGGAGGTTTAATTAAAAATGATGCATGCCCTTTTATTAAAGCTACCAACCTTTCAAAAATTACAGGAGAAAATTACTTATAGAAAGCATTAGAGGCAGAAAAAATGAT
The DNA here is from genome assembly GCF_030435805.1 of Mustela lutreola. Lineage (NCBI taxonomy): Eukaryota > Metazoa > Chordata > Mammalia > Carnivora > Mustelidae > Mustela > Mustela lutreola. Next base: position 157,414,468 of record NC_081292.1, read on the forward strand.
CTAATTGAGTTTTTATGTTTTTCTGCTAGCAAAGACATTGAGCTAAAAAAATATTACCTCTAATACACGCTGAACATCAACAATGGTAATAAAGCCCTTTTGGTCTGCATCAAACTTATGAAATCTCTTCTTGTACCTGGAACACAACATTGAACATTGGAAAAACATACCTCCATAGGTCAAGTCACAACAGAGAAATACGGAAACTTATTAGAAGTACCTGTCGATGTCAGAAGGCAGGAGGCTAATTTCAGAGCGATCTGTTAACTGTTCTGATCGAGATTTATAGCCCATTTCATAATACAGAAACTTCCTGGCTGTTTCAAGTTCCTCCTAAAACACAAGCATACACAAAGTTCAAAGATTTATGGAAAGAATTATTGATTTTTTTTTCCTTTCTTACTTTTCTGACCAGCACAATTTTTTATTTCTTCCAGTTTCACTGAAGTATAATTTATATTCAATAAAATGCACCTATTTTAGATACGCAGTTTGATGTATACTCTACCACGATCAAGATATAAGACATTTCTATCACCCGAAGAAGCTTCCTCTGGCCCCCTTTTTTGTTTTCAGTTGATCTGCTAGGCTCAAGTCATCACTGATCCGCTCTCTGTCTGCAGAGTGTTTTCGCATTTTCCCGAGTTTCACATAAAAGGGCCCCTACAGTACATAGTGTTCTCTGTCTGACTGCTTTCACACAGCATGAGGATTCTGAGACTCATTCATGTTGTTGTTTTAATATTTTGTTTCTTTTTCCTGAGGAATATTCTCACCCAGTATCATCTAGCCAAATCTAGAGAACCCGATCCTTGTGGTTTAGTGACAATTAAAGCAATTAAAGGTGACAAACAGCCACTATGATGTGGAGGCAAAGTCACTGACAGATATCATGGGATCAGCTACCCTGAAGCTTTGTCACAAGAATGCTGAGAGTTCGGTGGGAGCTACAGAGTCAGAAGAAGAAACAAGTTCTCTGAACAGTTACTCTGACACTTTCCACTGTCCCCAGTCCCAGAAGATAGTAAGTGTTGTAGAGAACACAGACTTGGTTTTTCACGGCACTCTCCTGCTGGCTTACAGCTTACAAACCGTCTTTTTCTTTCCTTTCTCTTTTTGGCATTTTGTACTACTTTTGCCCACCTTCTGTCTTCTGGTTCTGTTCTTATTTGCCACAATATTTTAAAGCTCAACGGTAGTTAAATAATCCCATCTGCAAATTCTCTGAGTACCCAGAGATATCATTTTTCTGGGCTGGCATATAAACTCATTTAGAGCAGCCTCCTATTTGAATATCTATTTCCTCTTACCAATATTTATTTTGCTCTTTTCACACTGAAAACTGTTCTCCTTGACAAAAAAAGAAGGAAAGAAATTTGGTTTTAGACTCTGAGTTGAATTGTTCTCTCTTTTCTCCCGCATTCAAAAATATGGTGCCACTCATTTTACGCAATGATCTAGGTTAGGCCTTCCATGCATTCTTTACGATTTTTAAAATTTATTTGTGGGGGCGTCCGGGTGGCTCAGTGGGTTAAAGCCTCTGCCTTCAGCTCAAGTCATGATCTCAGAGTCCTGGGATCAAGCCCCACATCGGGCTCTCTGCTCAGCAGGGAGCCTGCTTCCTCCTTTCTCTCTCTCTGCCTGCCTCTCTGCCTCCTTGTGATCTCTGCCTGTCAAATAAATAAATAAAATCTTTAAAAGAGAAAAGTTTTTAAAAAATAAATAAATAAAATAAATTTATTTTTGGTGTCCTTAGCATTTTTTCCCCTGACACTGTTAGGGGAAACTCCTGACACTGTTCTATTCCTACATTCACATTAGTCCAGGAACCCTTTCATTGCGGAGCACCTGTCTTCCATCTGTTTTAAATATGGTGTTTATCAGCTGGCTTTGTTCTGAATCACAGTCCCGTTTCTTCACTTGCTGCCCCCTTTCCCTTCTCATAAGAATCAATTTTGAAAAAATTTCTTTTTGTGAGGCCCTCTCAATTGACTTAAGTGGTCTTCTCGTTAAAGTCTCTCAAGGAAATATATGTATGTATGAAGGTATAAAATCTGCCTCACTAAACGTGATGGCAGCATTTCCCAACATTCATCTTGAGTAGTGCTAGTCTCCCTCTCTGCAGCCCTTCCAAAGAGAGAGAGGTGGGTCCCCATCTCTGAATAAGTTCCCTTTTGGAAACGAACAATGCACACACGCATTTAAAAGCACCAAATCATCTGTGCTAAAGAAAAAAAAAAATGGTTTCCTTTGTTGAACTCAGAGTTTCCCAAATTCTTCTGTCCATGTAGTCATCTTTTGGTTTACACCTTGCAGAGTCCAATTTGGCAATGTCCCATTCTCTAAATGTCCACCAACTCCTCTATCAACCCAGTTCCCTTAGACAATGTGTTCTTCCTTTATCAGTTCTTTTGATGTTGGATTCGATCTCTTGAGTAGCTGTTCTCTAAATCTTTCTCTCAATTTTGAAAACTGACATGCGTTTGTGAGGTGTATACTGGTTGTAACCACTCAATTAGATTTCAAGATCCTTGAAACTATGAGCTAGTTATTATTCCCCTAAAATATTTGGTATAATGCTCAGTATACAAGTCACTCATTAAGTATTGACTTGGAAAAACAACCACAATTCATCTACAGAGAGTTATTTATCACCTTGTTCTGCTTTCACTTTTGCAGGTTAAATAATCCCAATGCTTTTAACCTTTTCTCAGAAGTCCAGCTTTCTAACCTTTAATTCTTTTTTTTTCCTTTTCCTTTGTTCTCTCTAGACTGTCCACAGGTCTCATTAATACTCCTACAGCTCAGATACTAGGTGATAACTTGAGGTCGTTTATTTCTCTTACTTTGTTGAGGGGGGAAGGGAGAATATTCTGAGCACACGAATCTACTCATAAAACTTGAACTGAATGAAGTTAAATCTAGTTTCCTCAGGAGGGCCAAACACAGCCAGTTTACAGAATTTTCTTCCTCCTTCCTACCTCCTACAGCCTGAATTCCTGGCACCAGCTATCTTCCTGCATATTCAAATCTTTCCAACCATAATTTTTACAGGAACACATTATCCCCAATCTTTCTATATGGTTAAAAGAAAAAAAAATGATTGGCATTAGTAAAAGGCACAAGTTTCATTCTTGGGTTGTCTCTGTAGGCAGCTTTAGTCCATCAAATCGAAATCGACACTGGAAGAGCTACATCCAGTCCTGTCAATGCAGGGGCAACAGGGCAAGGTCGGGAAAGCTCAGGCCCTGAAATCAGAGTACCTGGCTTCAGCTCCTGTTCCCCAATTCACTAGCTGTATGAACTCCGACTGGATGTACTCACTGAGCCTGTGTTCTCACCTATAAAAAGGTGTAAAGGCTAACCAAAGGTCAGGTGAAGGACCTCTTCAGCCAGTGTGACTCCTGCCATCAGGAGTCACTAAAGTTAGGAGAAATTTTAAAACGCAAGGTTATGGTTTCAGCCCCGAAGACCCTGAATTTGATAGTCTAAAGCCAACCCTCAAAAATCTGCTTGCTTTCCCTATATTTCAAGTGATTCTGATATGTAACCACCTTTGGGAATCTACACCAGAATGAGAATGTTTTAAGGACAGGATCTATGCTCAGGCCTTCCTTACACCTTCCATATAGGACACAGATGCTCAGTTATGTTCATTCACTCATTGACAGTTACTTATTGAGGGCCTGCCATGACGGGCACTGAGGTTACAGAAACAAACCAGATCATGTCCTCTCCTTTGGAAAGCCCATTTCCTGGATGAGAGGCAGATAACAAAGAAACAAACAATGGAATACATGGTATATACTATAGGAACAGATGCCAAAGAGAAAAATAAGGTAGGGAGAGGGACAGGAAGTGAAGGGCTAGGCCATGAGGTTACCTAGGAAAGAACGTTCCAGGCAGAGAAATCAGCAGAGCTTAAATAAGGAAGAGCAACTCATCTTGTGGGGAGTGAGTGAATGGGAAGTCCACGGGGATCAGAAAGGTGGTGGCCAGATCCTGGAGACCTTGTAAACAAACCGCTGTCATGACTTTGGCTTCCAGTAAACCAGAGGGTGTTTCGGCAAAAGTAATTGTTCATTATCAGTCCTCATCCTTCTAGTCGATCAGCATCATTTGATACAGTAGATTACTTTTCTTTTCTTGAAATATTTTCTTCCTTTCCTTCTGGGACACAACTCCTTCTTCAGTCTTTTCACCCTTTCTCCAACCTCGCTAGCTATCACTTTCCCTTGCTCCAGGCGTCTTCTTTATCTACCCCCCTTCTGAACTCTGGAGAGCTCCAGGGCTGTGTTGGAACAACTTGCTGTTATCTCACTGCACAAACTCCCCACGAGATCTCGAGATCTCGTCTGGCCTGATGGCTTAAATACCAACAGAAATTTGTATCTTTAGTTCAGACCTCCCCTCTGCACTTCATTTGGACTGACATATCCAAAGATCTGGGCTTATGTTTTAATAGAATTGCTTAAGTTGTTAAAGTAAGAATACTGCCCTGTGGGAGGGAAGCTTTTATAATAAACCATGGAAGAAATGCTGGTAGCTGAAAGCAGTGTGATAGCAGCTGACTGTGTTAAGAAGGGGTTGAATTCAAGCCACTCTTCGAAGATAAATATGATACAGTTTCTGGATGGATTCAGATCAGGTATGATACTGAGATTTAGGTCTAAGGAACTAAAGGTGGAATAACTATTTTTGACATGGAGAGGTCAGTAGTAGTAGTAGTAGTCGTGAGTGCTGGTGGAGGTAGTGTTTGGAGAGAAAGAGGAGGAGATCCAAAAGAGCTGGTGCCATGGATTGAACCACCCCCTCCCCCAAATCCATATGTTGAAGCCCTAACCCCAGTGTGATGATATTCAGAGATGGGGCTTTGGCGAGGTTTAGATGAGTCTTGAGAATGGGATCCCTCTTTCTCCCTCTCTCTCTTCCACGAGAGGACACGGCAAGATGGCAGCTCTCTGAAAGTCAGCAGGAGCACTCTTACCAGAAACCAACCATGCTGGCACTCTGATCTCAGACTTCTAGCCTCCAGAATTGAGAGAAAGGAATGCCTGTTATTAAGTCTAGGTAAGAGTAACCCTAGACTGTAGTATTCTGTAACAGCAGCCTGACTAGATGAAGACAGAGAGGATTCCAGAAAGGAGTTCAAGAAGGAGGGAGGAATCAACTGTGTCAAGGCCACTAAATGCACGAGTAATGGAGGACCAAGAACTGACAAGTATATTGAGCAAATGGAAGCCAGCAGTGAGCGTGATCAGAGCTAGTCTCAGAAAGTGGCAAAAACAAGCTTCAGTGGAACTGGTTTAAGAAAGACTAGGCAGGGGGTAAGGAACAGAACCAAGGAGCACAGAAAGCAATTTTTCCTATAAATACATGAAAATGCCTCTGCATATTATAACAATTTGGTTTAATTAAAATTCATGACAATCTTCTGTTTATTACAACAAGCCCAGGGCTGTACATGTGGGCATCTGAGCATCACTGTTTTTTCTTTTTTTTTTAATTTGGATATAAATATAAAATTCCAAATGACACAAATCAATAAGCATTTAGTGGTCAGGCAATAAAACCGCTATTTCCTACTGAGGGCAAATTTGCACAAGTGTGAATTTCACCATGGAAATTTAGAATACATTCTAAAAGTGTTTTCAATGAAAACCAGAAAAGTTTCTACCCACAATCATTATTATCCTACTTTTTCAGGAATTATGACCACAAATTGAAGAGTATTTTTCTAAAAGGGATTTTCCAGAAACAAACAACACATTTTGAAACCAGAATATCTTTCCAGTTGGGATCCTAAGACCTAGCAATACTAAACACACTCCCCACATGCAGAAACTGGTAAGAAATAAAAAATTCCCACTGAAAACTATACTAGCCTCTACTAACAGACAAAAGACGTGACATATCTTGTGGTTTTAAAGGAACTGTGGTTTCAAAGACTTCTATATAATACCTCTTTTTTGAAATCATCCCAATTCAGTTCTCTGCCCATCAGTTCAACGATCCGGGGGAGAGCTTCCTCTGCTGCCTGGACATTTAAGAAGGCCAGGCGAGTCCGCCGCGAAATCATATCCACTGCTGTACAGGCATACTCCTTAATCCCATATTTCACCTGAGTTGAAATTAAAGCAAAATTATCAGTGTGGGCCTTATCTTTAAAAAAAAGAAATAAAATTTCACTTGAAAATAATTCACACTCAGGGGAAAGTGACATTGCTCTCTATATACCCTGGTCCTCTAAGAGGCATGACGCAAATAAGAACATCATACAAGCTCCTCGTCCATTTGCTGAAAGAGGTTTGTAAATTGGGACAAAATGGAAAAAAGCTGATGCCTTCTTCCTGAACTGACCCTGGTGCAAACATGCAAACTGCATTGTTTCCCATTTACCACCCACAGTACTCACTTACCTCTCTGCTTATACATCATATGGTTGTTAATTTACATAGCCAAGTAGGCAAAGAACAAGTATTGAAACGTATGGTTTCAGGGCACCTGCTTGGCTCAGTGGGTTAAAGCCTCTGCCTTCTGCTCAGGTCATGATCCCAGGGTCCTGGGATGGAGCCCCGCATCAGGCTCTCTGCTCAACAGGGAGCCTGCTTCCTCCTCTCTCTGCCTGTCTCTCTGCCTACTAGTGATCTCTGTCTGTCAAATAAATAAATAAATATATTTTTTTAAAAAAGTATGGTTTCATCTCTTTAGGCTGTCTAGAGTTTTCTGTCTAAGCGTATCAAGAGGACAGAAGGCTTGTGGTTAACCAACAAACAAATGCTCACTGGACCCTCGTTTTTCAAAGTACAATGAATCATAAATAAATACAAAGCCTGCTCTCTGGTTTCACGAAATGAAGAAACTCGATGAGAAATAAAGCTTCAGTCTTTGGGAAGTTAAGTGCAAACCAAGGTATGTCAACAGCTAGCGAGTGAGTATAAACTCGAGGAGTTACAAATTTACAAAAGAAACAACAACTGTGAAGTCACAAGATTTGGGGTAGCTCTGCGGAAGAGGAAGAAATACATCTTTTCTATTCAGATCATTTCCACTGTCCATATCACTTCACATTTAACATGTAAGTTTATAAATGAAGGGATCTGGGCAGGGCAGACATTTTCCTGAAGGCTTTGGCTGGCAAATGGGCATTAAACCTTAACGATATACATAATTTTTCAGTAGGTGACCAGCATCTCGTGGCAGACAGGAAATTCCCATGTAGCCACTCACATACCTCTGCTTCAATGTATGGAAATTCTGACACAAGACGCACACCAACGATGGGCCACCTTTTTCCAGTTACGCTTGCCATCTTGGCCACCTCAAAAGCCTTGTCACCATAGGTAGCGGCGAGATGCTGTGCCACCTAGGGAAACCAGACTGCATTAGGCAGGTACTTTGAAGAGCAATACCTTCTAGGCATGAAGCAAAAAAAAAAAAGCACACGCTTATCCTGTCAGTTCTTCACGGCCCGTAACTAATAGTTCCAGGAGGGTATTAGATTTTGATTTTGTGGGAGGAAACCACTTGGGCTCTGAGTGCTTAGGCCAGCACTAACTCTGCCACACATGTATCACTGTATCAGTGACTGATGAAGCTTCGGCTTGACTCTGCCCCCAGTGTCACTTCTGAAGAACAGCCTTCCTTACACTTGAGACAGAAAGAATGTGGGATGATGCTCTGTCTGCGGAGAACAAACCAAACCCACCCCAGACTTTAAAATAGAAACTAGCGTGTGCCTTGCTTTTTAGGCAACCGAAGAAAAGTATGATCAGCTTTTTTCCTTAGTTCACTTCCACAGCACGCAGACAGAAATGAACCCGGCAAAAGGAAATTCTAAATCAGGGAGGCCTCCTGGTTGCCAATTCTGTTTGTGGCAGTAGTGAGATGAGGTGGAGAAAAAGAGGATTCACACCCACCTCACTTTCAAGCCCATAGTCCTGGACAAGCCTAATGTATAGCGTGGGGCTCCAATCTTTGCCCCCTTGAAGGAAAAGCCCAACTGTTCTGCTTGGTCCTGCTTTAAAATTGTGAGCTTTGATAGCAGCATTTATGGTATCTTCTGCCATAGATCGATACGTTGTCCACTTTCCACCTACAAATAATTTGATAAATAATTCATTAGGTTACTACCCCTATTTTTCTTATAATGACCCATTTGCTAACTGATTCATAACAAAATTCACCTGTTGTTTATAACAAATATAGCAAAGCGATGTGTAAGACCTTACTCAGAATCATCAAAAAAAATTCTCTGTTCATTAGCATCAAGAGAGATTCTGGTGTGACAGTTTGACTCAGGGCCCTATCTAAAACACCGCCAAAACACAAGGTAATATGCCATACCTGCTATAGTGATGAGGCCACTCTCACTGATGTCCACAACATGATTTCGGGAGATGGACTGAGTATCTGCAGACTTGGGATCTGTAACAAGGGGGCGGATACCACTCCATGCTGCCAGGACGTCCCCTCTTCTCACTGGCAAGAATCAATGGGAAGGGTTAAGAGGATGCCTTAAAGATATTTCAACAAAACTCTGAGACAGTTAATAAACAAGAGAGAATTCAGTAAATGGAGCACATGAATATGGGCTTTGAAAGAGAGAAGGAACCCTTAAATATAACAACTAAGCAAGTTAATAAGTACAACAAAAACTCAAAGAATTACTTTATCACAAAGATAATCTGAACCGAAAAAAAGCAGATAACCTGAACATCACTGACACTGATTCCTACCAAAAGAGGAAACAAAAGAAACACGTTAGCAATCCTCAGCTGGAAGGATCTAGAATAGCTGAAACAATGACGACAAAGTAGAAACAAAACAAAGACAAACCTAGAGATTTGTGGACTTGTTACTTTTCCTCCCAGAATATACCTAGCTACCTCTTCTCAGGAAAGACAAAGATCCTTACTAAACAAACAAGTCTGTAACAGGCTACCTTCTTCCCTCATCAATACTACCATCTTATTGAGCATTTTTATTAGCCCTAGGCTTGTCAAAGCACTGGATTTACACATTTCATCTCATTTAATCTCACAGAGACCCACAGCATCAGTTATTATTATTCTCACCATAGAAAAGAGAGGGGGGGGGGAAACCTGAAAAAGTTTAACCACTTAACCCAAAGCAAACATCTTATAGATGCTAGAAGAGCATAAGAACCCAGTTCTTCCTTATTATAAAGTTCATATTCTTACACACTAATGTACTATCTTTCAACTCTTGACAATCTGTTTTCCCCTCCTTATCCCATTATCCTTGTAACTGGCTCAAAAATAGGCATACTGGCTCCTCCCAGTTTAGGCGCACCATATTTGTTACAGTATATGAAAGGTCTTTGAATATTCAACACCCCATGAAATTTCTCTTACACTCTGTCAGAATCCAATTGCCTCGTTATACCAAGAATTGATAGACTTTAAATAGAATTAGACAGCTGTTGCATAGCACCCATTACTGACCTAAAAATGGCTAAGAAGAGTAGCCTAGTCGTGGCTCTGGTGTACCATGAGTGGCAAGGGCAATACCCAAGGGCAGAGTTTTCAGAATCTACTCTTCCTTATCCTCCCTACAGGAATGGCTTAGCTCTTTTCTTCTCCATTCTTCACATCAAGGAGCAGATCACATGCACCAACCCAAGACTTGCCAAATGATGAAAACAATTAGGTGAATACTTCCCTGGTCCTGCTACATTTACTCTCACAGACCAGTTAATCTAACCTTGGATGACGGAACAGTAAGTCCAAGTTTGCTCTGACCATGACTTGGGATCAGGTGCTTACCTCCTTCATCTTATTCCCAGCCATGATCCTCACTGACAAAAAGGTCACTGTCTTTAAAACATCAAAACAATGGGAAAATTGGATATTCCCGTGCAGAGGGATAAGCTCAAAGTAGATCAAAAACCTACACATAAAAGCTCAAACTATAGAACATTTAGGGAAAAAAAATAGAAAAATCTACATGACATTGGGTTTGACAATGATTTCTCGTATATGATACCAAAGGCATAGGCTAATAAAGAAAAAAAAAAAGATAAAACGGACCTCTCAAAATTAAAAACTTCTGTGCATTCAGAGACATTAACAACAGAATGAAAAAGCAACCCATATAGCAGGAAAAAATATTTGTAAATTATATCTCTGACAAGAAGTTAGTATCCAGAATATGTAAGAAGTCTTAAAACTAAAAAAAGACAACCTGACTGAAAAAATGGACAAAGACTTTTAAAAGATATTTCTCCAGAAAAGATATATAAGTGGCCAATAAGCACATAAAATATTGCTCAATATCACTAACAGTTAGAAAAATGCAAATGAAAAACCATATGAGATATACCTTCATATCCATTAGGATGACTATTATAAAAAGTTAAAAAAAACACAGAGAGAAACAAACTTTAGTGAGGATGTGGAGAAATTGGGATAGCCTTATGCACTACTGACGGGAAAGTATTATGATGCAGTCACTATTGATAAATGTATGGCAGTTCCTCAAAAATTCAACATAGAATGACCATATTACTTAACAATAACAATTCTGGGTACATACATACCCCAAAGAACTGAAAACCAAAAAATCTGCACACTCCAGTGTTCATAGCAGGATCATTCATAAGAGTCAAAATATGGAAATAACCCAAGCGACCACCAATAGATGAATGGCTAAACAACACATGGTCTATACACACAATGGAATATTATTCAGCTTTGAAAAGTAAGGGAATTCTATCACATGTTACCTTGAAGACATCATGCTAAGTAAAATAAGCCATTCACAGAAGGACAAACACTGTATGGTTCCATTTATACAAAATACCTGGAGTAGTGAAATTCGTAGCCACAGCAAGCAGAATGGTGATTGCTGGGGGAAGGGAGTTGGGTATATGAGGTCAGTGTTTAAAGGGTACAGAATTGAGGAGAATGAAGAAGATCTAGAGATGGATAGTGGCAATGGTTGCACAGAAATATGAATATATTTAATGCCACAGAACTGTACGCTTAAGAATGGTTAAAAAGATAAAAAGATAAATTCTTTTTAAAATCAAGATAAAAGGAAAATTTGACATATTTCAAGTCTCAAGATTAAGGAAAATATTTTACATGTAATACATAAATATCAGGATACTTGCCAGCCCATACCATGCCCAAACTTCATTCAAATCAAAGTATGTCCTTGTTGAGAGCACAGTTTTGTGAACAGAGGACAATATGGATTTCAGATCCGACTGAGTCCTTGAGAACATGCCCTTGTACAGTGAATCTCCTGTATTTATACATGGCACCACCTGAAAAGCATCTCAAAAATATCTAGCAGACTCTATGGAAAGAGTCACAAAGACTCCTTGAAATGACTGGAAGAGTCCAAAAAGATGTTTTTAAAAGATGTCTAACCAAGTACAGGGGAAAGACCCTAAAAACAAATTGTACTGAATGACAGATAATCCTTCTACCTTGACCTCAAATGAAAAAAAAAAAAAAAAAAAAAAAAAAAAAGATTTCTGGTGAAGTTAAATTCACCTAAGGAAATATACCTTTATATTTAATATACCTCCTTGAGGGCCACACTCTTAACGTGACACATGTCTACGTGGTGGTGTATAATCAAAACTCTATCTAAACACCTCATCAGAAGCAAAGGAAGAAGAAACATCATAAGCTGGTGCAGAACACCGAAGGCTTCCAGTCTTGTTAGCTGGAGACCTAAGGGAGTCTCAGCACTGAGGTTCCATTTCTCAATCTGCCCTTCTGATATGTGTATTCTCTCAACTAGGCTTATCCTGATGGCTTCCATGGAATGAGGGTTAATTCTTGCTTCATGCAATTCCACAAAAGTCTTGTGAAACATCCACACAGATCATGCAATGTTTTAATCTTTACAAAAAACCTAACTAGGAAATTACCACTATTTTCCATTAGAGTTCAAATAGCTCTCTGAGTCAAAAATAAAACTTAACCAACCACATAGAACGTCATTGTGGTCACCACAGTCTGCAAAGCGTGTCTGTGAAATTCCTTAGACGGCCACACTGATCAGGAATTTGACTTCAACTCTTAAAGCCTTCTGGCTGATTTTAAAGTTATTTGATGGAAAATTAGACTATCTAGAGTAAATCTGAAGCATAAGCAAAGAGTGTTTGTGGCAAATGCTTTACCTTTTCTGGTATAACAGGCAGAAAAACACATTCGCAAAATTGTGTTGTCTAAAACAAGAAGACCAAACTAAAATATTCGAGGTTTCCCTTCTAGAGAAATAGTAAATAAAACATTATGAATACTGATCCCATTTTTAATCCTTACTCTTAAAGTTGATACTGAAAAAAAGAAAGCACTACCAAGAAGAGTTTATAACGTGTTAGGCACCTTAATTTATTTTCTATTTTAGCATTTAGCTCTTTAACCCCAGAATTATATCAGATGAATGTCGGGATTAATTTTATCTGAAAAGATACAAGTCAGGATAATCAAATTTTAAGTCATATTTAAAATATGAATCAGTCTTTATGGTCTGTAGGGCTTTTACATTATTAGACCAGAGGGTGGTTGGATGAGGTTATCTACCCATTCTCCCAACCTTCAGATTTAATGATTTTTGTGGATTATTCAAAATGCTGAGGGATTCCTACTGAGGGATATTTCCTGCTGAGGGATAACGTGCTTGTACCTCTCCCCCACTGGAATTAAGTGATGACCGGTCAGGGCCACAGGCATAACCTATGTCCATAGAGCAGAGCATAGCTAAACACATAAAACATGAATTCTAACCTCTCGAATAAAAGATGGCAACTAACTGAACGAACATGTTTCGCTCCTTAGCACCTACTCACCCACAGTGGAAACCTTGCACACTGTTAAACAAAACCTAATTAAAGTTCTTTGGAGAAAGAGATTCAAAAGCAGTAGACAGAAAAGAGAATCGTTAAGCTATCTTTTAATTCTGCCTGAAACGGCTGCAGCTGCATTGGCTGGAAACCACCCCAGGATGAAGCCAACTTGGAGGGTGACAGAGTGAGGAGAAATAAGGAAGGACCATGTACCTAAGACATTGCAGAAGCACTGAATTTCTCACCTCTTGATCCTTTGTAGGTCTGGAGGGTTTTGTTTTGTTTTTTTACAAGACAAGACATTTATTTTATAAAACAAACAAACAAAAAATACAAATTCAATGACTCTCTTAAATCGAGTATTTCCTTCTCTAAAAGTGTGTATAAATACATCTTGATTCCATCAAGCAGCCCTGTGCCATAGACTTTTAGGCAGTGCTGGAAATGCTCTACCTCTATACCCCCCAATTCACTAGCCACTTGCGGCAGGAGCCTGGGAAGCACTTGAAATGTGCTTCATGTGACTGAGGAACTGAATTTCAAATTTTATTTAATTTTAACTAATTAAAAATGAAATAGCTGCATAATATGCACATGCACGGGCTATGATATTACATAAGGTAGCTCTAGAATAAAAACCCCCAAGCAGTAGGTCTCACCCTTGTCCCAGCAGGTCATCAAGCCAGGTACGCCCCACCATGGCCCCCTCACCCACATCTCTAATTGAGCATCCTTTCAGCAAAATTTGATTGTATTTCCTTCTCTCACGAGAATACAATCAGCTGTAATGACGTGCTTTCCCCCCAAATATTTTACTGTCCTGACATGTTCCATATCTATTGTTTTGAATTATCCTCCTCCTCTCCTACTAATCTCAAGAGTTCAAAGAAATAAAAATTATTTTTACCAAATTAAGTACTAAAAGTTACTAAATTAAGTATGAACTTTTACTAAATTAAATACTGAAGTATTTACTAAACTAAGTACTACCCTCAAGTTCTTACCCAGAAATCATTTCTATCGTTCAGCTTATAGCCAAGAGTAGGTAGCAGACATCACCTACTTTAAATTCTCCAAGGTATAATACGTGAAAGAAAATCACTCAAGTCAAGACTTGATGGTTCAGAGCTCAAAAGTTGGTCTTGATTTTTCTTGTTCTCATACTGCCGGGATAGCTAAACCAGGTTTCATTGCTGGTTCATTTTTCTCACCATGTTCAAAGTCTTGAGCAATGTCAATTCTAATATTTCCCAATACCCCAAATCCTCCATCAAGTAGGGGTCATGTAGAGTGGTCCATAAATATGAAGCAGCCTATTAAAACATTCTCTAAACTTTATTGTATCAAACAAGAACAGCCCACATTACAAAATCAAAAGCAATAATATTTGGGCCTCCAAGTCAATATCCCAAGCTTTGTATGTAATAATTATATATTTAAACAACTGAATATTCTCTTTTAACATAAATAAATGCTTTAATAAAACAAGATGACAGGAAAGGACACTACTACGGGACTTGAGGAAAGTCCTCATTAAACACCACTTATTAGAACAGCTCACCCAGGGGGCACCCCGTGGGCACCCAGTCGACTGTTTTAAGTGCCAAATGCCTAGATGTTTAAAAGCCCACATGAGCCCCTCCACAGCGTGTAAAAGTACTTGGTGATATTTTCAAAAAGAGAGTCCCCCACCATCACGTTTAAGGATTATTTTTGTTGCAATCCCAATAAATAACTCCTTCAGGTTTTAGTGTATATAATATATAAAGAGTAAAATGTAAATAATAAAGTTCAATAGACATTTTTCACAGCTGGTTGACAAGACTAAGTACTGTGTAATTGTTTCAAATTATAATGAATACTTCTACTCTTAACACCTTGGCAAGACAAGTGTTTGTTTTAAAAATTAATAGAAAATGAAGCCCACAGGAAGTGACAATTAAGAGCCAAATGCGCGGCTTTGCCTCACGTGGGTTATTTAGCCATACGTTTTGGGGTGTTCTTTCTCATGTTTGCCGCTTGCAGAAAATCAATAAAAAGCATGTGAAAATATCTTTACGAACACAGGGGAAATAGTGTCAGAAATCAATACTTCTCTACCAGCATGTTTAACCTGCTGAAATGAAGTGTTAATCACAGAAATAAGATACCATATTACATTTATAAACTAATGAAACTAGAAAAAGCAGAGCGTGTGACACTATCATTAAACAGCTGGAAGACATCCAAGCCTGTGTAAGTTGATAACCCTGGTACACTCTCTGGCAGGGAAAAGGCAGGTCTGCAGCGAGTCGATATGGCCAGCTCGGTTGTTAATTGAATAACAGGCAATCTATAAACAGTACTAATTGCATATGTGAAAACCTGTGTACGACTCAAGACGCTGCCTGGAGAAACACTCCAGAAAAACTACACGGATAAAGCCCTCGGCAAATCTCCTGTCTCTCTCAATCCCTTCAAGTCATAGCTTCATTTCACCACTGCCTCCTTCTGATTAACCTCTCCCCGGCCGACTTAATGATACATTTTTCAAAAGATCATTTTTCTTCCTCACCCGATACACACCACACAACTATCAATTACCCATTTCAGAAAAGAACAAACAAGTAATCTAGAAAATTCAGCCTGTGAATGGAAAGCTTTCTAAATCGTAAAAGAAGACATGGTCTTATTCCCAACAGGCAAAATGCTTTTCAGAATTGTTCCGACGCGTTCTGCAGAAGTGTGGCAGCTGCTGAGAACAGCATGGAGTGTTAAGATTTGACACTTTTTTTTTTCCTTCTTCCTTAAGGATATAGCCATTTGGGGAGGTTCAGAAACTGTTGTCAGAATTTTACTTATTCATCCATTTAATAAATCCTTTTAAAATGATTATGTCAACCCTGGTGAATGCAAAACATTTCAAAACTACTGCTCTAGGACCTAAACAAACTTGATTTTTTCCAATCTGCAGAGAAGACTGCTTGGCCCGAGGGATTAGTTATGAGACAGGAAATCTCCTCTACTTTAACATTCAAATCCAAATAAAGCCAGTCCAGAGCAAAGGTTATTAACATTCTGCAAGTGTTTAGCAGCTTCCAGGAAATGAAATGAGAGACGTAATCCACTCCCTGGTGGATATAACATCACATCATAAAACCTGGAACAACCAGTCAGAGAACCCTGTGGTACTCTGAGGCTAGATGGACTTGTCATCATCCTGGCTCCAACACAAACTGTGGGCCAGAGGCTCCCAGTCATGGGGACTCAGTTTCCATGTCTATAAAGTGGGAACAGCAAAATATACCGGGGAAGGTTGTCATGAGGAGCCAGATGGTATGGGCAGTATGCTCTGTAGGGTGTCTAGCCTAAAACGTGTTCGGCAATGGTCGACTTTTAAAAAATAAAGCATGTATTAGCCATTACTGACAAATGGGATGGCTCAAAGATGGGCGGCACCAGCCTACCGTCAAGGAACTGAGTAGCACCTGAAGCTGACTTCCTCTCTACTCTTCATCATAATGGAAGAAAGATCGAGTTACTCCAGAATTCCTTGAAAAAAATACATATTTATACATCTCCACTTAAGATAAAAGCACACAGTAGCAAACTGCAGTCTTCCAGGACTGAGGGAAACTCCTCAAATATGAGGCCTTTGATCAACTAGAAATACAAATGCAAAAAAAAAAAAAAAAACCACCTCACCAAACTAAAAGGGATTATTAATTTATTAATTAATTACTAGTTTTTAAAAAGAACAAGTTGATAAGTGGCACAGGTGTGACAGATGGTGGGCACAAGGAAGTAAGTGAAGTATATGGAAGAGCTGTCACCTCTGCTTTTACCCCAGATATTTACTCCCAGGGAATTCTTTTTTTTTTTTTTTTAAGATTTTATTAATTTATTTAACAGAGAGAGAGATAGATCACAAGTAGGCAGATGAGGCAGGCAAGAGAGAGGGGGAAGCGGACTGCCTGCTGAGCAGAGAGCCTGATTCGGAGCTCGATCCCAGGACCCTGAGATCATGACCTGAGCCTAAGGCTTTATCCCACTGAGCCACCCAGGCGCCCCATTCTACAGGGAATTCTTAAGCCCAAGAGTACCCATGTTAGGAGATAGGCCTGATTTATAGTGTTTAGATATGAATTTTGGCCACTTTTACCAAAAATCAAAATTGGCAAAACCAAAAACAGAAACAAACTAAAACAAAACAAAACAAAAAACATTTTTGCCAGTTTTACCAATTCACCTGATTACCAAAAAGCATATGAATTGACAAGACTTTCCCAGACCACCCCAGTCCCAGCAGGCATTGCTCAGAGCCCTCTGCATTCACAGGCAGAATAAAAGTGAGGAAGGGGCGCAGGCTTCTGTCTCTGCTACAGCCCAAGGCTCATTTCACTGGTGGAAGTCCCCACCTACGACATGGGCACAGCGGCTCTTGGAACCTACACCTGCTTCCAGCACATGCAGCCTCTCAGCACATATAAGCAGTTAGATTTCTCATCTTACTGCGTTTGAACTTTAAGAATTTGGAAACTGTCAACATAGAACTCTCTGCTCTTGAATTAATTTTACTTCTTGCTCCAACAATCTAAACTTCCTGCTTGCTCTTAGGGCCCAATAGAAATGCCCTTTTAACAAATATCATACTCAAGCAAATGTGAAATGAAGCAGGGTTCATTAACAATAGTCAATCCATTAAAATACAATCATATCCAGATGAAACTCCTCTTAGATTTCAAAAGGGAGGGGGAGTATCCAGCTACAATTGCATTGCATTTTGAGTACTGAAATTTCAGCGGACATTAAACAAGGCATGACCAGTTCCCAAATAACTCTCTGTGAGGGTGTGTGCGTGTGAGCGTATAAACGTTAGCCCCGTAGATCTCAGTTACGTTTGGTTAATATATTTGTGCCATGAATGTAGGTACCCAAAAAGACTTTGCACAAAATAAAACCACATCCATTACTTGAAATCAGAAGAAACTAAAACTATACAATATGGATCGTTCAATTAAACTAGGAGAGTCCCCGAAACCATTTTTTTAAAGCAGTTTGTTTTGTTTGTTTGCAAATGTGTGATCACAAGATGACAAAAAAATCCTTTAGGGAAAAAGGATTCATAGATTTTAGTGAGTCACATCAAGAAGAAAATTGTGTCTCTGCATGTCCGCCACTGAAGCCAACATTACAGAAGATTCCTGATATAAATAGAGGAAAACTATTTTTCTAAAATCTTAAAATTTCTATCTTAATATAGAAGGATTTTTGCTACCCGCATCAAAAACCCTGAAAGCTCCAATTACTAATTCATTTTCCCTCAAAACAATGATGAGCAGCATCCCAGACAGACAACAAGCTTGGAAGCTGAATAAAGAACCCTTATCATCCAGGAACTCCAAATAAGAGTGTACCTTAGACTCTTCCCTATAATACAATGTTGTGATACACTTGACCAACGTTCTATGGAAGTACAAAGGATAAGAATAGATGGTTTCTGAAGTAGAAACAGTACTTTGGCAAGATGAGAAGTTGGGAGAACGGGCATCCCAGAGCAAAGCTTCCTCCTAAGCAAAGCGTGAGGTTTAAAACACATGAACTGATTTGGAAAGAACAAGACTATAAAATGCATAAAGGTGGGTTGGCGGAGTATGAAGCTGTAAAGACCAGTCGTGACGGGCCTTAGGGCGCATGCGAGATAGTTTAGAATTTCTCCCAAAGTCAATGAGGCGACATCCCAGGGATATTCTTGAGCAAGGACGTGACGATGAGAATTTTAGGAGGGTCCCAGTGGAAGGGTCAGCCTGCAGGGGCACTGGGGCCTGACCTCTGGAAGCCAGTTAGAGGGCCCGTGTAACTGCTTGAGTGAGAAGTTGACGCTGGTGTGACCAGGACAATGAAACGAGAGGGGATTTCCGTGATACCTCAGAGGGAGCATGGGTAGGAACCGGACCAGATGTGGAGGGAGAAGGATCACCAAAGACGGGCATGCCATTTCTAGCTTGAGTGACTAGGTGGTGAGGCTATGAACCAAGGAAGGAAATACAGGATAATGTTGGAAAACTTCTGGAACTAGTCAGGTAAAAACTATTCTTTATATATTCACAGTGGAGAAAATACTATAACATCCAAACTAAAAGTACAGTACGCCCAGGTGAGCAGGGAAAAAGACATCAACTTTGGCTTTTTCCATTTAGAAAAAGCACACTTATCCTACTTAGCTAAATCCACTGCCAACACTCCACTTTTCATATGGTAAAGCTCACTAAGCTTCTTCGGTTATAGATGTCCATCCTCTCGTTTCTTTGGTTAATTATTTCCTATGGATATCCTGTATCTGTGAATCAGATCTCCCTAAACTCTAGAAATTAAATCGTGATGCAAAATTTCATTTTCTCCTCAGAGGGCACAAGTGTTAGAGTTCCCGTTGGTTTATGTACAGGCCCTTAGAAACTATCAGGAAGGGATTGTACGATTCTCTTCATGTGAAGGCAGAGAGTACAGAGGATCAAAGGCAACTTCTTCGCATTGTGCTATAATTCGGGCCCCCTAAATCTTCCAGAAGAAGTGGTCAGTACAGAAGAGTTAGAGCCGGCCTGGTGTAAAGAGGAGTCAGACTGCGGATGTGCAGCAGTTACCAGTGAGAACTAGCTGGGCAGGGCTGGGAGGTATAAAAGAAGGAAAACAAACTCAGAGGAATGCATCAGTTACCTTCGACGTCACAACTCAGGTAGTTCCGCACTTCATTCAAAATGAAATTGATATCTTCTTCCGAAGGAATGGGATGGTGTGTGACATCAGTTGGCGTGTCAGTAGTGCCAGCTATAGTCATCTTTTGCCAGGGTAAGAAGAAGATAACGCGCCCATCACTGGTTGCTGGGTCAAGAAGTCCCATGCTCTCGGGGCTGATATAAAAAAAAGGGTTATACATTTCTGAAATTAGTAGAAGTTTAGTCCTATATCTGCATTGTAAAAACAACTTTATTCACTAATTGTCATATAAGCAAACAAGAAACACGTGAACTATTACTTTTACTGCCAATGCTCTACTGTAGAAATTCCTAAAGGAAAAAAATAATTTTGGTAACAAAAAAGAATGGAGCAAGTGTGATAATAAAATTCACAGCAGAACCAGCCCTCCCCATTTCAACAATGCAAGGTTAATTAAGAAAGTGGACTTCACCTTCCAATTGTTTGGTTTTTTTATATTCCTTGGACCATTCACATCAGATAATGTCAGTGGGATAAATGTCTCTAATTCCTTTTATGATGGTCAATTAAGGAGAGCTCTTCAACCTTTTTTCAAGTCTAAGAAAAGTATTTTCCTGGGACATTTGACATTTGGCACATCTTTCAGCATAAGGTCTCAGAAGTACATGAGAAAAGCCAGGGGTCTAAGTTTCTAGAAACTAAAATGTAATCAAAAAGTTCTTTACTCTTTTGTAACCTAGATGGACTTATACCACTTCACCAAATATAAGGTTTCTCACTTTATTTCAATTCTACAGAAACCTCAAGAAGTACATCAATGAGAAAAGGGCTCATTTTATCCTACTACCTAAATAAGAACGTATCAGGACAAGGTCAAAAAGGAAAGGGATATCTTAGCAATGACAGTCTTTAAAAAGAAGTAAGAGCCTAAAGTATTACGCTATTAAATCAAGGTTCAAGGATGCCTCTTCGGACAGATTACATAAAAATCTTCCAAAATATTAGTAATTTTCACTAAATGTGTACTTAATATTCTCAAACCAAAGCATAAAACATACTTGAAACAACAGGCAACTATAAATACATATTAACAAACCCTGTTAAATTGTGTCAGTAGATCAGTAGAATCTATTATTTTAATGTATTCATTAACCATTCAAAGAAATTTGGAGAAGTTGATAAAGGGTGGGAGGGATCTTGATGTCTCGTGCTTATTGAGTCCCTGCAAAGCCTTAGTTACTGAATTCTCATAGCAAGCCGATTTTAACAGTATCTTCAGCTTCCATTAATGAAATTTCTTAAATAAAAAACACAATTCCATTTGGTTTAAGTAAGTTTCAACAAGCCCCTCCCATACCCACAAATTTTAAAGGGCGAACAGTCAACTTTTTATGTTTATTATTCCTTTGAAAAAAAGTGTGTTTTTTTAAAACTCCTATTGATTCATTTTTGTAAGGATGAGAGACTAACAACGGTTTAAAAACAAACCAAAATAGTTATTTCGTGAAAAAGAAGTCTAGGAGCCCCAGCCAGCCCAGTTGGTAGAACACATGATTCTTGATGTTGGGGTCATGACTTAAAACTCACGTTGGGCATACAGCTTACTTTAAAAAAGTATAAAAAATTAAAAAATAAAGATCTACAAAATAACTTGTTTAAAAAGAAAAAAGAAATGTATAATCAGCTTAGCTAGCGCACCTTCTTTATGTAAACCACAAGGAGTAGGAGTCTTTCTTTGCAAAGACCCATCAGTTCCATGAAATTCTGCCATTTCCACACATCCTTTGTATAAAGAAACACTGTCTACAGCACACATGAGAGACACCAAGAGAGTGGGCCACAGTTCTATTTAGCATATACAGAAAGCACCACAGAAAAGTGTCAATCATTTAAGCTTTCAGCTAAGATCTCATCTTCACTCAGTCCCTTACTTAAAGAAAATAATTTACTTTCATTTTTGTATGTTGAAAACTACAAGGAGAGAATATTTTATATGTTTTTTTTTTTTTTGCTTTGTGTTTGTCCTAAGTCTCCCTTAAAAATCTTAAAAGAAACTAGTTAATTGTGTATTTTGTAAGCAATTGATTTGATCCTGGATTAATATATCCTTACATTAAATCAGTCACTTTGGGACTGGTAATTAACTCATTCAGAGTTCAAGTTTTCAATGTGATCAACAGTACCACGTTGGGAAAAAAAAGGAGAAATTCCATATCCTAATGTTTAAGGAGCCCACTATATGTTGGTGTGTATATATACATATATACACATATATATATTTTTTTAAATTTATTTACTTTACAGACAGAGATCACGAGTAGGCAGAGAGGCAGGCAGAGAGAGAGGAGGAAGCAGGCTCCCCGAGGAGCAGAGAGCCTGATGCGGGGCTCGATCCCAGGACTCTGGGATCATGACCTGAGCCGAAGGCAGAGGCTTTAACCCACTGAGCCACCCAGGCGCCCCTATGTTGGTATATTTTATGTATGATCATTTTATGGACCAGATATCATACAATGTGCTTAAATAACCAATAAACCTGATAAACTAACATAAAATTGTAATAGTCATCGACCTAGACATGAAATGCTATTAGAAAAGCACAATTACTGGATCCTCGAAAACCTTTCAGTGCAGTAAAAGCGGTTTAAAGGGTGAAGGTGATGGTTACCAACACACACGTAACTGGAACCTGTAGAGAATCAACTGCTTAAGCAAAGACATATGTGTCAAACATAAAATTAACAGGCACAGAGGGAAGACAAAGCGCCTAATGAATGGTATAAAATTTTAAGAATCCACTTGGAAATACCTTTCATCAGTTCTAAATTACCTAATTCATACTCTCCCTTTGGGAAGAAGTTTGTTTTCTTATGAAGGATTAATTCTGCAAGGTCACGCTGAAGTTGGAAAGCGGCTATCAACGACAGTGAAAGTATGTACAGCCCAGGGAGACAGGTCTTTTTTCAATATGTATGATTCACTTGACATCAGGAGGAAAAGCTTGCTGCTAATTTATGTGTGTGTCTAGGATTAAACATAATGAACATTTTTCTCATGCAGACCACTGCCTTCCTGAAGTACCCTTATTTAAACTGAAATCAATTTATTGTTAACTACTTAGCAATCAGGGTTAGAGCTATCAGTATGCACACAGCAATAAAAAAAAAAAAAAAATTGGCCTCCTGTTAGAGGTAAAAGGCATCCATAGGTAGAAGGAGATTATTCTTTTCATGTATGATAGTCACTTGTTGCATTGTTGCTGCTTTCGAAAGAGCATCTAGCCACAACTCTGATGAAAATTACAGATTTGTTCTTAGTGTCAGCTAAAGAGTACCTTTAAAAATAAATGATTTCTGTTGGCTAGGTTTCCTGAAATTAAAATAATGCAAACAAGAAAGTTGCTGCTGTGCATGTGTACATTAGGGTCATTACAAGCTTAATAAATAACACGATGATACTCCCAAAACAGCCCAACAGAGCATACACATGGTCCTTGCTCTGTATTTTACCAGCCTACCCCCAACAAATCAGTGGCTACTGAACTTACTGCATTTCTAAACTGATCAGGTGCTAGTGGAAATGTTAGGCCTTAGGTCCCACCAGTCAGTTTATAGGGCTGCCCCAGGAGGCCTGACTCGCCCCCTCCCCACCCTGAAGACCTAGTCAAACCCTTGAGCTCTAATGGAGTATGACTAATGGATGAGCCCAGAGAGGCATTTCAATCTGACCCCACCCAAGAGAATGAGTTGATATGGAAAGCAAAACCATCCCTCTGGGATGCCTTAAGGTCAGTGCTAAAGAAGGAATAAATCCTTAACCCAGGCCATAATCCCAAATGGAGGGGCAACAGACCTCAAATGTGAGGTAGGCTGCAAACCACTCCTCTAAGGTTTCCGACAGGATGTACAGTGGTTAGAGTTCAAAGTGCTAAAAGTGGGGACCTTCATTTCTCTCAAAGTAGCATGAGATCCCTTACTGCATCTGAAGCAGGCCCAACTGTCACTAATACTTTCATGATTCATGGAGAGGGACCCTGAAGCTAATGACAAATCTGGGGGGATTATGAAAGGCATTCCAATTTGAAAATACTACATCCAGGTGATACATATTTATATTTCTTTGAAAACACCGACCTCCTCTGTTATTAGCATGTTATGAAGTAAAGTGCAGAACTATATGTGTAGTGTGACCTCTTTCACATAAAATATTTAAAAGGACAGACGACAGTTGTGCAAGTATAAACACACAATTTTACAGAAGGAATCATCAGGAAATGTTATGGATTACCAGAGAAGAACTGAAGTGAGGGAAAAGGTAGGGAACATGAGAAAGAAGAGAGACTCTCACTCTTCATTTTGTATCTTTCTATTTTTCCACAGTGATTACTTTTACTTATTCCCTTTTGTACATAGGGGCTATCTGAGCACTAAAACGAAGAATCATATTTGGTTTTCCTATTTTAACTTCTCTATATTAAAAATATCCCTTAGACGTGTTACACTAAACTTTGACTTTAAAAAAAAGCGACAATCTCAATTTGGGCAAGTTAACACATTCAAAAATACTTACTGGTCACTATACGTGCCAGACATGTCATGAAGAGTAGTCTATAAAATGGATATAAAATAATCAATCAGAGAAGGACAATTATCATATAATCTCTCTGATATGAGGAGTTAGAGAAACAAGACAGGGGACCATAGGGGAAGGAACTGAAAATGAAACAAGATGAAACCAGAGAGGGAAACAAACCATAAGAGACTCTTAATGTCAGGAAACAAACTGAGGGTTGCTGGAACTGGGGGCGGGGGGCAGGGAGGCTGGGTGATGGACCCTGGGGAGGGTATGTGCTATGGTGAGTGCTGTGAATTGTGTAAGACTGATGATTCACAGACCTATATCCCTGAAACAAATAATACATTATATGTTAATTAAAAAAATAATTGAAGGATCGCTGTCAAAATATATACAAATTAGGTACTATCGTGAGATAAATAGCCAGAAGCTGAAAGAAGTAACTTGCCAAGGTCACGCAGTCAGCAAGAGGTAAAGTGATGAACAGCAAGTTCTATACTTCTGTACCAAGGTATCACCTTAATTTACCCTCTGTCTGCCCATTTTAATGATGGGTAAGGTTTACAAAATAAATTGGCCCGTTCCAACTGATGTCATTATTAAGTGGCAGAATTAACATAGGGGATAATAAGTCCTCTGATAATCATGGGGCAATAGTGAAGAAAACATGAAACGTAATACCCAAGAGACTATATTGAATCGACTAAGATCCAAACAAATATGATAATGTGTGTGTCCATAGTTCAGATATTATATCTATAGTCTAAAAGATATTTTAAAGAAACAAACCCCTCCAGGAAAACTTACAAACGAGCTGTCCTTGTATATTTTAATCCAATAGAAAATAAATGCATATAATTATGAATGGAACTATAGTTGAAGATTTTCTATATACAAGAAACATTTGCATATTTCCACATATTTACTTCTCTCCTTCTCATTTAATTAAACTCTGGCTCGCAGTTTTTAAAACTCTATTTAAAGTACTGCAGCACACATTTTTAGTATTGAGCCTGAAAACACCTTCTTTCTTCAGTCCTAAGTGAAAATATATTAATGGTCTACTTATTACACATAGATATTTAGAAAATAAGAAAGAAATCTTGGAAGTTGGTGGATAAAAAATAGAGTTCCATATTTTCTTGGATAGAAGTATAATATTTTTCTAGGTAGAAGTGTACAAATTAGGTGTATCTCTCAATTTAGTTACTGAAAAACTGATAATGAAGCAGCAGTATCACAGAACATAGCAGGATGACATTCCAGGAGAACATGGATATTAAACAAAATATAGATTCTGTACATCCAGTTTATCAAATATTTTTTAAAAGATTTTATTTATTTATTTGACAGACAGAGATCACAAGTAGGCAGAGAAGCAGGCAGAGAGAGAGAGAGAGAGGGAGAGAGAGGAGGAAGCAGGCTCCCTGCTAAGCAAAGAGCCTGATGCGAGGTTCGATCCCAGGACCCTGGGATCATGACCTGAGCCAAAGGCAGAGGCTTTCACCCACTGAGCCACCCAGGCACCCCCCCCAGTTTATCAAATATTAAAGGATTTATATAACCTTTATGGAAAGCTACAAAAATACGGAAGAGATAACTCTCATCCTAACCACATTACCTAGAAATCAGCACCTTTAACTGTTACCCATAATCACATCAACTAAAGAGAATACCCTTTAGAATACCCTTTAGTATTTCTATATACCAAGACAGTTTAAATCGTACTACACATATAACCTTGTATCCTTCACTTTAACATTGTTAGTGTTTTCTAACATCATTAGTGTTTTCCTGAAACATTAAAGTTACTTATCATTTTAATAGCTGCATAGTATTCCTTTGTGCAGCTATGACATAATTTACTCATCCATTCTATTAAGGTTAGGAATGGAAGCAGTTTCTAACATTTCTCAACAGCAAAGAGTATCATAATGGATAGCTGGAGCATAGATTATTACTCCATACAAAATTGCTAGTTTGCCTACTAGACTGACTGCATACGGAGATAAAAGTAGCACACATGTTCCATACTCTTGGCATAGTCACATGAATTTTTTCCACAGAAGTCTTGACAGGTGCATTAGATCTAATCATTATTAATTTCTTAACTAAAATCACCTAAATGTTTCTTTTTTAATTTATTAAATTTTTCCAAAATATGTAAACACAGAACAGTTTAATGCGCCCATCACTCAACTTAAGTGATTTTCAATTAATAGCTATTTTTGTCCCATCTCTATCCTTACTCATGTCTCCTCTAGCAATTATCTCTGTTAATATGCAGATTAGGAATTATATCCAATTTTTACTTGCTGTAATATTTTTCGAAATAGACATTATAAAAGCAATAAACATACCCGTATCTGTGCGGTCCTCATTTTCAGATTCTTCATAAGCAAATTTGAGCATTTTCCAAAACTAATTTGTTGATATTTTAATTAAAATATGCCCTTGGTGGAAATTTTTTACCAAAGTCACCTTTAATACTTTAAAATTCAAAAATACTAACGCTCGATCTCTAAAGGTGAGTACAGTGAAGGAAGCACAAAAACAGGTCCCAAATCATTAATCCCAAGAAATGGGTCTTAGTGCAAGAGCTAAGAAATTCCCGTGTCTGGATTGTATTTTGTGTTTTGGGAGAGTTCTTTCACTTATTTCTCCTCATTTTGAACAGCAAGCTAGACCATCTCTTATTAAGAAAAGTGTTCTGGGAGACTAAATGCGGACGATTTCCCGCAGCCCGCACTCTGGCCACAGGCGCCCAGGGCATTCAGCTACCTGTAATAACCAGGCATCACGATGTGGACACCCGCGCTCGGCTGGCAGATCGCTGTGGCGTTCTTATCATCCATTTTACGCACGGTGTCTGTGAAAGGTCCCGTAGCATTGATAACACATTTGGCTCTCACATCAAATTCCTGCCCTGTGAAAGAAAGCAGCATCGATCACATGCCCCATTTGTTTCTCTGCTCACTGATGCTTTGGGTTGTTAATTCACCTATAAACTTGACCTATGGCAAAGTATATTGTATACCACACTAAGTGACATGAGCAGAGGAGTTACTGAAAAGCCACAAAAAGCCTTGCATCCGAGGAAATTTACCCAAACAAGACCAAGCTGAAGAAAGAGCACACCACCTCTTTACCTCAGTCCTGTCTAGTTTGCCAAGTGCCCAGCATCTGTGGGCCAAACATGAAGAAAGTGGGATAAGTGATTAAACGGCTTTCTCCTTAAAACTCAAATGTGGAAACAGCGTTAACATGAGCTGACATATATCTCAGTGCTGGTTCTTCTGTTCAAGGGTATGAGGTAATTTTGAAACCCTGACTCCGTGGCCCTAGAATCAGGACAAGGATGAAAATCTAACCAAAGTGAAAGTGATTGACTCTAACGATGGAGAAATGCACCTCCTGTGTCACTTACTTTGAAACTTGGCACATTTATTTAATGTTATTAATAACATGTTTTTGTAAAGCAAAGGGAATGCATTCTTCGCTGTGGGAATTTTGTGGGCCTTATTATTATCATTATCATTATTATTATTTAACACAAAGGGGAAAAATTGCCAAGTACCACAAGGGAAAATTTGCACGTTAAACCAGTCATTGTTGACAATAAGGAATATAATTAATAGGACTCTGAAATGTGGCTTAAATAAAAGAGAAGTGACAGAAAAATTATAATTCAGTCCTTACACTGGCAAGGCAAGACGCTCAGAAATCCCACCCTGCTCCAGCCTCGGCATACCTGTGAGCACGTCCTTGCACCGCGCACCGCTCACTCGCTCCTTCCCCGTGTGGGGGTCTGTCTTCTTGAGCAAGCTCACTACCTCCATGTAATTGGCTGTGGCAGCCCCATACCTGGCAGCAGTGAGGGCAATGGCAAGGTTCATCCGAGCGTCGTTGTGTTGTCCTGCAGCAGGGGAAAGCATCAGAGGAGGGACAGGAGTCACCTCGAGCCACAGACTGGTGGTACAGAAGTGTGTCACAACAGATATGTCACGTCGGTCCCTGTCACCCAGAATATATGTGATGGCTGGTCGGCTCTGTGGGGCATGGTTTCAAACTAGTGGCCATTCTCGGTCCGGCATTTACCCACCCCGTCACCAAGTGCACTTTGTGTCCCGCAAAAAGGGCAAAAAAAATATATAGATATATAGATAGAGATATATCCCTTTCCTCCAAGAGCTCACATCGGTTATCTGAAAATGAAGAAATAAGTAATTATTCTCACAGTTTGGGAACATATGTATATGTCAGACTTATCCCAATACAGACAACCGTATGCACGCAAGTGAAGCAATTCAAACCCTCAGAATATCTGACACCCCAACTGGTGTTGATTAACAATCTCTAGGAGTATGTGCTCTATCTAATATTCAAAATCAAGAGCTTAATCTTCCATAGACAGTCTCTCAGTATTCTACAAAAGGATTTTTCTTGGTTTGACTTTGATCAGAGCTCCTGAAAATGTAACATTTTTTTTTTTTTAATCACACATAAAAGGTAAGAAATTAAGCAGGGCAAAAATTTAATTACAGAACAATTCCTACCTGTATTGTTAAAGATTTATTGCTGAAAAATCCCAGTTAAAGAAAACTAAGGGGGAGGGGGGGGAAGATGATTAATCACTTTAAAATACTGGCATCACGAGAGACGTTTTCTATTTATTATTGCCAGTGGAGTTCACGCTGACCAGGAAGAATTACTCTACATTGCAGGGGCCAGGTTCTCTGTGCCCTGAATAATTAATTACCCAGGGCTAGATGTATTGAATCAGGGTTCAAATTCCCACACACTGGGATCAGTTCTATCAAGATAATACTGATAAAGGGATGAATTTGTAATGGATATTGTTGTTGATTTATGTTGCCAGCATACCAAACATTTAGTATAAATGGTTTATGTAAAGTTTCTTCCTTGTGATTCAGTCTGTGCAGGGCCAGAAGCTCTACATAGGTAATCTGCTCTAGCTAAAAGGGCAAAGTTATAAAGAGAGAATCAATGACCGAAGATTCTGCCACCCCTCTCCACAAACGTCTTATTCCCAAACTGCTGAACTAATACGATCAGCCAAGAATCTTTCCCTCTACTTTAAATCCTCTAGCAGTGAAGAACATATATCGAACTTCGAATGCAGAATAAGGGGTTATTTTATCCAGAAATTAATAGGATGGAAGTAGGGGGAGAAATGAACAAGAGCAGGCGTAGCTGAAGGGTAAGCGGGAAGAAAAGACGGGCAGCATTTGGATCAATTTCAACTCAGCATGACCCTCAAGTTGCCATTAAAATAGTCAGCAGATATATTTAAAGTTAAGTCTAAGAAACCAAATTCTATTAATGGAGGGCTCATTTAAAATTGGAAGATGTCCTGTCAAGTTAGAGACATGTAAACAAACCAAAGAAACTAAATAAAAATTCCATTATAGATCTTCTCTCTAAACTACAGAGATTACGCGTCTAAACCAAAGAGAAGAGCCATCCTGTCCAATCCTTCTCCTAGATTTATGTATATAACCATGAAACGCCCTGTGGGTGGCACAAGAAATCCAAGTCACGTTGTTATGGTAGGAAAACTCACACTCCACCAGGTGGCCTTGATTTATACACAGGACAAGTCTCCACGTGTAAGTTAACTATTTTAAATCCTGTATGAAGTCACTGTTCGGAGGAACCAGGCAGAAATCCCATTTGTTGATTTTTTTTCTTTTTTAAAGATTTTATTTATTTATTTGACAGACAGAGATTACAAGTGGGCAGAGAGCGGGGGGGGGGGGGGGGGAAGCAGGCTCCCAGCTGAGCAGAGAGCCCGATGTGGGGCTCGATCCCAGGACCCTAAGATCATGACCTGGGCCGAAGGCAGAGACTTAACCCACTGAGCCTCCAGGCACCCCAGAAATCCCATTTGTTAACTAACAGATTATTTTGTAAAGTAATATATCTAGTACACACTTATCTAGTAATAAAACTCGAATCTTTGAAAATCCAAAATCTCTCTTTTATAACCTTTTCAAAATATAAAATCTCAATGGAACAGCACTGCTATACTGTATCAAGCTCTGTTGCTTCTGTACTAATACCCCCTCCATTAGCTCCAAATCCCGATACTTTTTAAAGTAAACAAAAGCGACCTCAGTTAAAAGTGTGAGAAGGAAAGGAGTTTCTTTGGTCCTTATTTTCTATTCATTTTCCATGCCCACCCTGCTTCCTGGCAGCCCTGCGTGTCACTTACTTAACGAACAAAGGTCTTCACACTACGATCCTCACCTGTCCCAATTCTCCCACTGCCATAACTCTCACTATCTAGGCTTGTCAAATTTTTGCAACTCCCTCAACATTCCTGCCATTTCACACCTTCTTGCCTTTGTCCCCACTAATACTTCTCTGGCTGCAATACTATTCTAGAAGCTGAGACAACTCCTATTCATCCTTCAAGATCTGGTTCAAATAACTCCCCTCGATCTCCTGCCTTCCCTGAGTCCCTCTGAGGCAAAGTTTTCCTCCCTTCTTCAGAGCCAGTATTATATTTTGTATCTCCCTTTTTTTGTTTTTACAGGCTTTATGATATCTATCAACTTAAAAAAATAAGAAGTCTTGATGATGACTGAGACAAATACAGGGAACACATCGGTCTCTGAACTCACCTGCCCAGTACCATCGCCTTATGATTTCCCACCTCCTCATCCCAATCATGAAAAGGCAGGAAGCCTTTCTTGCTCAGCTTTTGTTTGGGTTTTTCCTTGCTAATACCAGGCACAGGCAGGTATCGAGTACGTGTTAAGTTTAGCTGAATTCCATTTAGTGAATTAAATAAACAGGGGTACTTGTAGTCTCAGATTTACAGACTTGGAGATTTATATCAATTTTATATAAATTCATAAGTTTTTACAGTCTTACCTCTAACTATGAAACGTTTTGTCTCATGTTAAAAAACATTTCTGTAAGTTGGTGGCAAGAAATTTGAGGGAAGCAGGAAACCTCAGAAAGGTGGAAAATCTGAACGTAAACCCAAATTAACCTTCATATTTAAGCTAAATCAAGTGGGACAGGGGGAGAAATGGTTATGAATGATTCCCTCAAGACTCAGCCTATTTCCCCTTTCTCTGCAGGGGCGATGCAGACACAGCTAGGGTAAGCTCTTAAAAATTGAGGAGTAAGCATTCTGACTTTCCTCTGGGCCCAGAAGCTCACACTCCACCCCAAAAGTCGCCTTCCTTGGAGACATTCAGCTTAATTCATTTACCTCCTCGGATTCATGATAGACATCCTCCCGTATCCAATTTAAATTCACCCTTTACCCTGAGACACCCAGATGCTCTCAGTGTATGCTTCCCAGGAGAAATGGTAAATTTTCACTATTCTTAACTAAATTCCCCTCCAACCCCCTTTACTGACATTTTGAAAGGTATCTATGTGCCTCCTGTAATTTTACGTCTGGAGAAAAGAAGTTTTTGACAACACTGCATGTCATTGGAATGTGATACAATACTTTCAACTCACCACCCCCCACCCGCCCAATTGATCTGCTTATTAAGTTTGGATTTTCCAATCCGTTTCCTGAGAGCCAGGCAACATGATACTAGTCACTGATCAGTGAATAGCATAGCTTTACATTGGCACTTACACAAGGACCCAGACGGGGACTGTGAAAATCTGTTTCCTACTCTATTCTCCTTTTGCACTTGAAATCTCACATATGTGCACATATTGAACTTACAACTCGTACGAGAGGAAGCACATGAGAGGTGGAACTATAACTGTTTTCCCTTGTTTAGAAAAGCACAATATTAAGTCAACCTACCCAATAGAATGAAGGTCAGTGCTGGCAGAGAAGGATTTCGTCTTAATTCTCAATGGGCCCTCAGTATAGGATAGTGAGAGATACTTGCTACGTAAAAAAATATTTCAGAATGTCACCATTTAAAAGATCGGCCTCAAATGTAAATATTTTGGAGACATAGCAGTATTGCTCTCCTCAGAGGGTTTCAAAGTTTGGCAAACTAAGTTAACAGGCAAAACCACTGAAAAAAGGAGAGAGAATCCCTGAATGTGGAAAGGATGGGAAGAATGAGTAAATATGAAAAAACCCTCGATAACATATTCCCTGGCATTTTCTTGGTCCTTCAGAGCTAAAATCGTACAACGGATTTAAATTCTACCTACAGTCTTCTTTTCATACAGCGTACTTTTAAATGGCCATTTACAGGGCACAGACGTAAGTATGGACCCAGGAGTCTGTATAGAAAGACCATAGATTTAAAAAAAAAAATCATTCTTAATTAAAATAACACTTGCCCATAACTTCAGCATCAATAAAAACTGCCTGGCCTGGGTCTCTTGGAATCACAGGACTCCTGCTGAGGTACGGTGAGGTGGGGTGGGGGGAAGGATGCTTCAAAGAAAGAACA
This sequence comes from Mustela lutreola, assembly GCF_030435805.1. Lineage (NCBI taxonomy): Eukaryota > Metazoa > Chordata > Mammalia > Carnivora > Mustelidae > Mustela > Mustela lutreola. Next base: position 157,446,976 of record NC_081292.1, read on the forward strand.
CTTCCCTAAAGCTCTAATCCCATTCCAGCAAAATCCACAGGGCAGGCTTCACTGTCTCAGACTGACAGTGTCACAGTGACCTCTTGGGCAGCTTCTCCTTAGCAGTCTGGCAAAGATAATTCAAAGGCTAACCTACTAAACTCGAGCTGATTTAATATAATCATTATACTTAAAATTTCCCTTTCTGATGGCAAGAGTGCAAGTAGAAGCAGAATACAAAAGGGGTGTGTGTGTGTGTGTGTGTGTGTAAGGGTTTTACAAAACCTGTTTTAAGTTCATATGATGAATAAAGTTGAAAAGGAAGACTCAAAATGAAAATATACTCTTCATAGTAAATTGTGACAATAGTGAAATTTCCAAAAGTAAATTATTTAGAAAAGTGATGATTTGTGTGGGGAGTGGCAGGGATCAGGGAGACTCAGGGAACAGTTTAGGGAAGATGGACCTTACCAGATACTGTGGAGAATGGCTCTGGTCTTGGCAGGCCTGGGTCACACGGGTTGGGGTACGCCCCTGGGCTTCAGTGTCCTGTGCAAGGAGAGGAGCTAGGTGGCATCTCTGAAATCCTACAATGCATGTGATGGCTACTCCTCAATAGCTATCTATCCCTTTCAAGATCTCATTTCAACATATTTCCTCATTTCTGGTTTCCCTCACTTTGGCCAAGCATATCTGAAAAGAAAATGGGCATTAACAAAAACCAAAAGACAGATGCTTTATAAAGTAAATCATAAAAACAAAATCGGAAATCATAGTCTTCCATTAGCTCTAGAATTATAGCGAAATCTTGATGTGATTGGCTTTTGTGGTTATATCCAGGAGACAGCCCAAAGTATCCCAGTTCTTCCCACCTCCCTGTTACTGGGCAGTTTGCCATCAATCTTGAGTGTCCTCTCCCACTCTGACTCTGGACTCAGCCACATGAAAGTGTTTTGGCCAATGGAGTATCAGTCGTGTGATTTTAAAAAGAATGCTCTGCCAAGGCCATCAAAAGGACATACCCAGGTTAGCCTGCTGGTTCCAAGAAGCCGATGAGAGGCATGTGGCAAGTTGCCCTACTCATCCCAGCCACGGCCATTCTGCATCAGCTGACAGTCAACACCTCCAAACATGACTGCAAGCTCAGGGGAAACCAGAAGAATCCCAGGGTTAACCCCAGACAAGATATCAAGAACCACCTAGAGGACCACTCCAATGCATGAGCAATGAAGCCTAATTATTTTAATGTTCCTTGGGTCTTATGGTTGGTTGTTATGTGGAATTTTGGCAATAGATAACTTACACAGGCAGTGTTCCCAACTTTCTAATAAAGCTAGTCCTTACTTAAAAATAGGTTCTATCTTCAAGACTGCCTTCTAAGATGATGATTTAGAACACAGTTCAATTTCCTAGAGAAATGGTATAAAATAAATAATGGTGAGATGATTAATCTGTGCCACAGAGCTATTTAGAGCACAGGAGACCTGAATAAGGACGTTGGTGATTCTGACAGTCTGGATGCCCATAACCTCCTCACACTGACCCTTAATCTCCAGGCTGACCATAGTGCCATCTTCAAATAAAACTCTGTTCTTCATACCTCTGACTTTTGCCTCATGGTGTCTCTACTCCATGAGACATCCTATCCTGTCTGGTAGACTACTCAACTTTTCATCTTTCCTTCATGAAACCTTCCCTGATGCCTCTCAGACACTATAGCCTTCCCCACCCCACTCTGTTGTGTCTGTGACACTGCAAACATTACACCACAAACTATTTTCTGAATACCTGCATTCAATACTAATGCATTTATCAAGCGAATATGTACTAAATGCTTTTAACGTGTCAGAAATTGTGCTAGAAACTAGGTTTACAACAGATGCCTAAATAGATGTCATTCCAGGTCTAGGAAACCTTGATTCTAATAATATGTTCCTGAAAGAACAGAGTACATCTTACTCAATTTCACTTTCCCAGTACCTACCCATAGCACCTGCTACCTAGTAGATATTCAAAAATTTGTTGAGTGAATAAATGAGTATGTGTGCATGATTCTAGAACATAATTTCAGGTTAGAGACTGCTCAAATGAGGGAAATGGGCTCAAGGCTAAGAGAGTCTAGGACCAGATGCCAACCCCTCAACTCTACCCTCCCTGTAGCTGCGGTCTCCATTGAACCAAGGAACTTCGACTCTCTACCTAGCTACCCAGCACACAATGGAAATGGGGTGTCTCCTATCACACAATCTTTGGCGAAAAACCAAGGAAAAAGAGAAGGCCAGTGATGATGTTAAAGCAAGTGAGGGTCTGACGTATGATTAAGACAGCAGGTGGCAGATCCTTTTAACAAATTCTGAGTACAGATTGGGAACCAGGCATGATGGTAGGCCTAGGGCTCCACTGAATAGGAAGAACTGGATTACCCTAGTCTTTGCTCTATGGAGCCACTCTCTAATGGGAAGACAGATAAAAACAACTAAAATCAACTAATAAGACAATTAGAAATTGCAATGAAATTGCAATGATGGCAATTGAGGGAAAAACCGGGGCCAGGGAGAGCAAATCCCTGGGGCAGTGGTTATATTGCAGACAGGGCAGTTAGGAAAGGCAGCCCAGACTAGCAAGAAGTAGAGAAAACGCAGCGAAGGCAATTAGCCCTAACAGCAAGACCACCAACTATAAAGTTTAATCACTGCTAATTTGCAATTATATCCAAAGCTTATATGAAGCATAAACTACCAGAAATGTGACATGGCATTAGCACAGCCCCATTTCATTAAATAGGGCCTGTAAAGTAACTTTGTTTCATTTGTACTTTATCCACCTATGTCTTATACATACTTATCAGGAATTAAGTTTAAAACTCTTCCTGGTTTGATGCATATTTTTGCTAAAAATGTCTTTTAGTATAGACTAGAGAAACTCAAAAGAAAAGCATCATATTCGAAGTTTATGAATTGGAATAATTTGCTGTCACTTATCCATACTACCATTCTTCAGGAAGGGACACCTGTTAGCACAGAGCATGTAATCATTTTTATTATTAAATACAAAGGTACAATTAAATACAGGTACAGGATGTGACCTGCATCATAATTCGACCCAGCCTTTCTCTTCACAATATCCTTTTCATTATTGTGGGCCTTTTGTTCCTTCCTGTTTCTTTTGTCTCACCCTAAGTTCTTGAACTAGCTATTTACAATCTGAATAATTAGCAATCAGTGTGGATCTGTGGTCTTTGGCCCCCTGTAAACGAAACATTGTGAGGCACCTTAACATGACATATTTAAGTACGGAAAGTTTCTATACCCTCAGGACTTTCCTTTCTTGAAAAAACTTTTAAATGAATCTGATGAAGAGTAAGTTTTCTGCTTTTCAGATACTTAGGAATTTAGCTCGAGTTGAACAAAAATAAAGCCCTATTTCAACCATAAACAGGAGGCTCTGAGTATTCATCAGTTACACCTGTGCAAAAACGCTCTATCCATCACTGCACGGTGAAGACCCCTCCCCAAGGCAATTCATTCTCCCACTAGCACAGGCCCCAAATACATTTTTGTATTTTGAAGGGAGAAAAAGAGAACAGAAGTAATGAGACAAAAATTAGTTGAAATGAAGCTGTAGAGTCGATCAACAAGACACACTAGAGAGAGTCCTTCGTAGACCATACAGTATGTGGCCTAAAGCCATAGATAACCTTCTTTGGTTGTTTCTGAAATGCACTGAAGTCATGGTCATCAATCATTGATTGATGATAGACAATCAATCCCCAATGAGGGTGGGGCCTTCATTTACTAGTCTGCGACCGTGAACCAAGTCTTAAGCCAAGACTAGTCTTAAACCAAGACAACCGTCCTGTGGGACTTGAGATTTACTTCTTTTACCAATATTTTTAAACACCTACTGCATGCCAGGCCATGAGCTCCATATCACTATGGGGAACAGAAGTGGAAACGCATTGGTCCAGCTGCCCCAGGATTCTGAGTTATAAGAGCAGATCTACTATCTAACTTGGAAAAGTCACCAAGACTCAAAAAGTCTCCAACTCTTACCACATTGGCTCTCTTCTTTCCTCTGCAGTTTTCCTATGATATCACCAAGCATAGCGCTCCAGACACATCTTTTTTCTCCTAGGGTATAGGAAGATTTGCAAGGCTTCTCTCACCAAAATGTGGACTTGTCTTCTAGGTCATTCCCGACCAATGGGGAAACCTCGTGCTAGTCACTTCAGCTAAGGTTCTATTCATTCCTCTATACAAGGGAATGATATTGGGGTAGACAGGTGGTTAACGTGAGCAATAAGCAAGAGAACTTGCATATGTTACAACATAAGAGTTCTCAATTAATATCAATTGTTATTATTGTTTTTTTAAAGATTTTATTTATTTATTTGACAGACAGAGATCACAAGTAGACAGAGAGGCAGGCGGGGGCGGGGGTGGGAGGAGCAGGCTCCCTGACAAGCAGAGAGCCTGATGCAGGGCTTGATTCCAGGACCCTGAGACCATGACCTGAGCAGAAGGCAGAGGCTTAACCCACTGAGCCACCCAGGTGCCCCTCAACTGTTATTTTTAAAAGATTAAAAAAAAAATTACTGGAAAGTCAAGACTGCTTTACACCTTAACTGAAAAATATGGTTACTGCCTTAAATACTTAAAAAAATAAAAACAAAGAAGCTCTGTTTATTTTTGAGTTTTAAATGGTTTACTGCTCATCCGTGTGGCAAACTTTTCCTGAAATTATGTGACCGCTGATCTCTAATCTCTGCACTTTGTAAATACTGTTGGGCTCTTTTCTCATTTTCTCTCTCCACTTTTCACCACGGATGAACTAGTATTCTCTTCCGGTGTCACAAAGGGTAGAAAGACAGGAAAACGGTTTCCAGCTTAGAGGAAAACGGCGTTAACAGAATAAAAAACCACTTCAAAATAGCAGAATCATCAAATCTTAATCCAGACAACTTCATTTTCTCTTAAAATAGGGACTTTCTGCCAGTTTTTAAGAAGGAAATCAATGCTTGCTATAAAACTGGGAAATGTCAAAAGAACCAAGTTCTAATTCCTCAAATAGCCACTAACTGGGTGCGTTTCTATAATAGATAATTGTCTGGGTATTGTTTGGTTTTACTTCCCAGCACCCCTGCCCCTTAGAAGTCTCTCAGAGGGGCTAAGGCTACGCCTCCCACAGGTGAGAAAGGAGGTAGGACACAAGCTTCCAACCTGGCTCTATAATCAGAGACTCTCCACAACAGACTGGAATCTAGAGCTAGTGACCCTGCGAACAGGACGTGGGGAATCCAGTCTGAAGGTGGAGGCAAACAGCAGCAGCACCTCTTTCTAGGGCCACTAGAGCAAGAGGGGACAGGCAGTAATCAGCATTAAAGTTGTCAAAAACCTGAGCAGGCACAGATGTCAGTCATATCCCTTGTGGCTTTGGTTGCCGCAAATCATTTTGGGTCCTTTATTTTCCAAGCTATGTCTTCAACTTCCCAGTATTTCTGCCTGTTGCTCCGTGGCCTCTCAAAAAGTTCTTTTCAACTTAACTCGGCCAGATTTATTTATCTGTCGCCTGCACCTAAAAATTCTGGGCCAGTCCTGACTCCTGCCTCAGTTTCCTCATCGCTGGAACCACAGAGTGGAGCTTTGTGCTCTCTCAAGTTCCTGCCAGTGCTACCAATTTTATACACAGCGATCATAAAATTTCAAGGAGACCAACCGAAAACTTGAGAATCAAATGCTGAAACAAAGGCAAAGAAACCCTTCAGTGGGAAAGGGAACCACCTCTCATAAAAGGACTGGAAAAGAGAATCCTTTCCCTCACATGGCACCCCCTTTCTATGGCCCTCTCCTCATTTGTGTGTGAGTTCATGCACACAACTTTTTACAAACCCGCTGGAATGGCTCAACCTGCCCCAGGGGCGATTCCGAGTGTGAGCTACATAATAAATACAGGGAACGGTGTGCTAAAGACCAGCGGGGGATTCTAACTGGAAGCAGCCTTTTGAGAACCTTTATCAGTTGCATGGTTGAGTCTTGTATCTTATCAGATTCCTCTCTCTAATCACAGGAAGATTCCACACCTTATCAAATTGTTATCAAATCACTCTGACCAGAGCCGGATGTCCTGATTGTCTGAAAAGAATGAGGACTATCACATTCACTTGAAAAGCAGGCTAATTCTAGGCGCCCAGAGATAGCGGTGGGAGACTCAGGACACCTGAGTTCAGGACCTACGTGCTCAGAACTGATTTGATTCTGGGCATGTCCCTTTGCCCACCAGAGTCTGTTTCTTCATCTACAAAACAGAGTTAACACCAGCTTCTGTGCAGATCTTCTAGAGCAATTGCAATGTTCCGATTAACCCCCAGTGGAAGCATGTGCGAACTGGGAAGCCTTTTAAGAATGAAGCTAGTACTGTCAATGAACATTTCTTTCTACTAAATTTACCTTCCCTTTGCTTTTGTTTCAGATAGATAATCCTTTATTTGTTATCCAAATTATAAACTTTGCTGTTATCAGAATATCTCTCAGCAACTCAGATTCAATATCTATTGAGAAATTTTATTAGGAGCTTGACACTTTAAAAAGGAAAACAAGCAAGAATTTAACTCTTTTTACCTATACAGACAAAACTTTCAGACTCATTTGAAAAATATATCTTTAACAGATATTTCAAAAGACAGTAAGAATATCCAATCCTCCAATCCTTTTTACTTGAATTCTATATTTACTATCAAATTTCCTATCTTAGTTTGAATATTCAAATAAGTTTGCCCTACTGGGTTTTGTTTTTTGTTTTTTGTTTTTTTTGTTTTTTGTTTTTCTCTTCAACAGCAATCATGACTCATCTAATCTACGGGGATCTTTGGTTTCTCATCAGAATCAGTGAATGAAGGGCAGGGACTTAGTTCTTCCATCCCAAATTTCACCACCACCGATTTATCTCCAGCAAGCACAATGGTACGTGGCATGGAGGAAGCTGCTAAACTTTTTGTTGTCTAAAATGATCAACTTAGGGGCACCTCGGTGGCTTGGTCAGTTGGGCAACTGGCTCTTGGTTTTAGCTCAGGTCATGATCTCCTGGGTCCTGTCAAGTCCCACATCCAGCTCTGTGCTCAGTGGGGAGTCTGCTTGAGATTCTCCTCCTCTGTCGCTCCCTCTGTCTCTCTACACTAAATAAATAAATCATTAAAAATAAACTAAAATAATTTGTTTCTAATTTGAGAGTCTGTGAGTTTGGCTAGTGACAACCAATTTAACAGAGGCTGACCACCCTCAGAGAAATGATAAAAATAGATACTCTGAACCATATTTACAGCCACAATCACATGCTGAAACAGAAGACTGTAAAGGCTGTGAGAACCAGTTGAGAGGCCCCTTCCTTTAATGCCACATAACTACCTCCTAACAGCTACTAGAATACTTGGTAGATCCCAGGAAAAAAGACCAAGTTTATGCACAATGCAGTTATCAATGAAATTACATCAATATCGCATACACAAACATCAAGTGCTATGCCAGATGCTCTAGCCATATTTTTAAAGCCAACAGATTTGTTCTTCTGGAAAGTTAAACACAAAGGAGAGAAAACAAACTAGCCACAGTCAGAAAAAAGATATTCTACTTCAAGAAAGTAGGTTGAGTTGTAAGTTGTCAATGACCCAGTATGATTACCCACACTTTTCAAAAGGCTAGAAAAATAACTTTGATAACTGCATTCCATTATCTCATTTGAAAACACACATTTCTAGGTTTTAAAAAACATCCATTTCCTGACACCCACATACCAAAGCTTTTTTTCATGACTCTATCCTTCAGTGATACTTCCATTTCTAGCAGGCCGAATCACATTGCATATAAAATTTGAACATGGATATCCGGGATGATATTGAAAATTATCTTCAGTTAGGTTGGCTATAAGAATGGCTATATATTGTCAAAAAAAAATAAATAAATAAAGAATGCCCATGCCCTTACCAGTTAAGTATCCATTAAAATGTTCTAGGTGTGGGGATAGTACACTCTTTCTGTAAAGGCCGTATGATCCCTATCGATGCGCGCAACTCTGCTATTGACAATACCTAAAAAAATGAGCATGGATACTGAAATTTAAATTTTATATAATTTTATGGCACAAAATATAGCCATTGAAAAATAACAAAATCATTCTCACTCTATAAAATAAGAGGCAGGTAGGGATTTGACTTCTGCTCTGGGCGGGGGGGTTGGGTGGGGGTGGGGGGATGAGATTGAAGGGAAAAGGGAAGAACGAGGTAAGTAAGATTACCCATGAGTTGCCAGTTGTTCTAGCTGGAGAGAGTATATACAGGTTCAAAATCCTATTCTACTTTTGTATATCTTCGCACATTTTGATAATAAATAGTTAAAAGTCTGTAACTCAATGAGAATCCTTTCAGAATGTATACATATATCAAATCATCACATCATATGCTTTAAGTATCTTACACCTTTGTTATTTAGAGCTCAATAAAGCTGGAAAGTTGTTTTTTTGTTTTGGTTTGGTTTGGTTTTGGTTTTTTGAACATTTTTAAAATAGAAAGAGGAAGAAAGGAGAGAAAGAAGGGAGGGAGGGAAATTGGTTTAATTTTGCTGCCATCCCCGCCATTATGCTGACAGAGACCCCCAATGACAAATACATAGTTAATCTGGTTCAGGTGAAGTTGCCTTTACCCTATCATATGCTGTCAACATTTCCATACCAAGTTTTTCGGAACTTCCTCTTGATAGGGAAAAAAAAAAAAATAGACTATAGATCTAATCAACGCCCACTGTACTTGAGAAAACATTTCCAATATTCTAGACAGTTGTATTCAAATCTGCACTAAATAGGGATGCCTGGGTGGCTCAGTCCATTAAACATCTGCCTTTGGCTCCAGTCGTGATCCCGGGGATCCTGGTTTCAAGTCCCACATCAGGCTCCTCGCTCAGTGGAGACTCTGTTTCTCCCTCTGCCTGCCACTCCCCCAGCTTGTGAGCTTGCTCGCTCTCTCTGGCAAATAAACAAAGTCTTTTTTTTTTTTTTAAATCTGCACTAAATATGTAAGAAAATGAAAAAATGAAATGATTCAATAAATAGGCTATAGAATCATTTCTGACTTAAAAAACAGCATAAGTTAAAATTAAATAGTACCATTAAAACAGTTCTTTCACCAAAAAAGATCTCAATAAATGTCAAAAAATTCTCCCATTGTCTCTGAAATGTTACAGAATGATAACATGCAGCAAGACTCAAATGATAGGAAAACAATAAAACCAACCAACAAAAACTAACTATACTCCTACATGTCTAATGATTTCATATAATATGTAAAATAGTAATAATAAATTTAGAAATCATACAATGCCACATCAAATTGAAAATATATTTATTAGTTTTACTTATAACTTTAAAATAAAAGGCTGGGACATATCAAGTCTATTACTCATGTTTCCACTTTTGTTTTATAATGAAAAATAGTCAAATACCATGTTTCAGCGAGTTGGGTTTCTTGCCCATATTCCCAGCAATTCTCAAAATCTTCCTGGAAATGTTAGGGAGTGATTGTTACCAAAGAAAGAACCAATTAGTTTCTATCTGAGACAGTCCAGGTATCCTCACCCACTTCTCCTTACTGACAGCCTTCAACTCGCTGGCTCAGCATGAAGTGCTCCCTGAGTTAATCCTGAGTCAATGCCGATCATACTTGGCAATATGTAAGGAGTCTCATCCCTCCAAAATTAGAAGCTGCCTACAAACTCATCTGCCTATGCAGAACTTCTAGACAAGGGAATCCCTGGTGTTTCCCAGGCTGCACTGTCTCCTGCTTTATACACCAAACCCAATATCTTGTTTCACTCCTGGGTTCCTACTAAGACTAGAACTCTGTTCTCATCTTAACACGCCTGCCCAGAGCTATGACATTTTGCCTATCTGTTCCCTCAAGGACTGGCCTCTATCTTTCTATTTCAAGGAGTTGCCTAGTGTCCTTCATAGACCATGCACATGTGCACACACACACACACACACACACACATCCACTTCTCCTACAGAATCCCCAAGATGCTGTCATGCACTGACTCCATAGATCCTCACTTCACTGAGAACATTCACCGCTCAGTCAGCCTCCTGCATGCTGATAAGGACTGAGACGAGGAGCACTAAGACAGCAGCCACTCCCTTTGGAAAACTGCTCACCGACAGGCCAGACGGTTCTTGGTTCACTTCTGCGAACCAACCTGACTTGGGAGGGCCCTGCCCTTCAAAGCTATTGAAGGCTGCCCACATTGTAAGGACAGGAAACATTGCAGCAGACATAGCCAAGGTTTCGCGTCGCCACATACACAGCTATCTACAAAAGCAGATTCTGTGAATTTCTTACCACCTGCAGATAATAGGGAAAAAAGTCACTTATCTACCCTTCGTCAATATCCCACTAAGGATACAAATTCAAAGTCAATTTGATTAATTCACTCATTCAGTTTTCTAATTCATCTCTTCACAAAAATTTAAACAACAAAAATGTTGAATTCTAATTAAAAACAGAAGCTTCAGAATCAAAGACCCAAACAGACTATATCAGTCTATTCACCTTAAGAAGAGGGCAAAACTATAATATATTACTCCATTAAAATATAACTTGAAATATGGCGTATTACTCTTCACCTTAACACACGTCTCGAACTTCTGAGAACACTGCACAAAGACGCTTTTGTAAAAGCACCTCACAGCCTTTGATGTGACCGTATGTTCATTAAAAGGAAGTATTACTACTTACATACATAAGGTACATAATGAATTCAGTATGTGTCTAGAGTTGGCTAATGCCGTTACAGCACATGCCAAAAGCACAGACTATAAATCAAAATGCGATTTGTCAAATAAGATCTTAATATGACTCATGTTAGAAATAAATAAGTAAACCACTAACATTTTGATATGGGATTAGTGAAGAGAGCTAAACCCAAACTGAGACCAGGTTGCAACTGACATCCTTTTGTTCTATCTATAGCTTTGGCTATTCCTCTCTCTCTTCCACCTGGATAAGTACAAAATTAGCATGCATCAGGCATCCTTCACTCCTCCGAAGGTTTCTATCTCTAACGCCATTTTAAAGACTGATATTCTTTCCAAAATGTTGACATAAACCAGTTGGGCAGTTACAGATTTTTTACAGCCCACATTACTCAAGTTTGAAAAGATCTAGAATATTCTTAAAACAGAATTTGGAAAACATTTGACATTAGTTTATTAATTCACTTTCAAATTGAGGAAGCTTTAACAAAAGACCAAAAAGGGCAGGCATAGAAACAACAAAAAAAGTAAAGCCACAAAAACAACTATCCAAAAAAAAAAAAAGAAAGAAAGAAAACCTAGTTAGTGGATACTGGAGTTGTTCAGGAAGTGTGAGCAAAGAGATGAATACTGGCCTATGTATTATACTTTCTCTTTCCTATGTTTCCAGTCAGCACTAGTTCCTTTCCTTCACAACAGCATAAAATCTCATCCAAGACTCTCCTATTAATTACTCAAATATGTGCCCTAGATCTTGAATACCCATCCCCCCAAACTCCGCCACTGACTTGACCTGGTTATACTGCACATTCTTAAAGTTAACAAATTATTACTCAAGGGAGTTTCTCTAGATCCCCCACCTTAGGTGTGTGCCTCTCACAGAATATCTTGCACAGTATTAAAAAAAAAAAAAAAAAGTTAAAAAAAAAAAAGAAGAAACAAGGAAAAAAAAATCATTGTTGGGGCACCTGGGTGGCTCAGTGGGTGAAAGCCTCTGCCTTCGGTTCAGGTCATGATCCCAGGATCCTGGGATTGAGCCCTGCATTGGGCTCCCTGCTCAGCGGGGAGCCTGCTTCTCTCCCTCTCACTCTCTGTCTACTTGTGATCTCTGTCTGTCAAATAGATTAATTAAATTTTAAAAAAAAAAAACATTGTTTGCTTGTCTGTATCCTCCAACAGTCAAAGAGCTTTCTGAGGAGAGGAAACATTTTGTGTAATTCTTGTATCTCTAGTACCTATAGATATAGTACTAAGATATGATATGCTGAGTAGGTAAATAAATAAAATTGCTAGTCGTATAACAACAACCACAACAACAAAGAATACTATCCTATCTAGAATGACACGAATCTTAATAATGAACCCCATTATTTCAACTTGCTATGTGAGCTATTGCTTCCGTACAGTCATTCCAAACATCCCAACACTAAAATGTTAAGGCCCAACTTAAGGAAGAATAGAGTACAGAATTAAAGAAAAGAAAACTAGAAAGCATTCGCATTGATTTTTGGAGTCTACATAGTCAGGGCCATAACACAATTGCAAGCCTAGGCCTGTAGGAGGCGCCCTTCAACTCCGAAGTAACACACATCAACATTCATTCAACTAACTTCTTCCCAAGAATCATCTGTCAGGGAGTTCAGCAGTGTAACATGGAAACCATCTTTTCACATCCTGGGGCTTCCCACTCACTTCTAGAGGGCAGATGGATCAAAACCAAGCAGGAGTTAAAAGAGCCAGACCCGAGTCTTGAAGGGATCAAAAGGTGGGATGATGAGCAAGAAAGCCCCGCAAATCAGAGCAGCAGCTCCAGCAGCAAAAACAGGAGACGAATTCAGTTCCTCCTTTCACGCCCTTCTCCAACATTCCTTCAGGAGATCTCATAGCTCAGGAGTTGATAGGGGAAAATAAGACTGCTCAGCTTTTAGTTCCCGCTAATAGATGAACCGAATGTACACCACGATCTACCGAAGGGCTCCGAGGGGCCGTAATTGTACTGAACTTTCTGGAGGACTTTTGTTTTGATTTGAACACAAAGAAAACTGAAAGCAATGACAGTAGTCCTGAACCTCCTGACCACAGGGAAGCAGTCTGTGCTCAGAGCCTGCCTCCTTCAGCCCTTGGAGACTTCCCTTTTTGTGGAGCCAGAGGAGGAATGATTTGAAAGTCTAGGGGCAACTTCGAGACCTGCACACAGACCCCCCCCACGTCCGGCACAAAGTACTACAGCTCTCCCTCAGTGTGAGTCGGAAAAATCTTTAGAGCACCTTTTTTCATGTGTGACTGTCCAATTCGAGACAAAATACAATTTCTCTATCAAATGCAGCTGGTAGAGGTGGCAATTAGGGAATATTTTTTCCCACATGCTCTCTACTATTCCATAGCCTTCTACATGCCAATCACTTTGTTGGTTATGCTCAGAATTTCTGTAACTTGTTCTGTGACTTGGTTTCTTCTGGTTTCTGGAAGGTACTGCTCTCCAGTATCTGCTGATGCAGCCAGTAGAATCATTTCAGTAAAAGAGCTGATAGGATCTAGTTCTTCACCGTCTCTAAAATTTCAAGTTCATTATCTGTGAAAAATGGTTAAAATGCCAAAATTCAAAATGAATTAAAAGGGGGAAATAGTCTGATGTTTGTAGCTCAAAAAGTACAAATAATGAGGGAAATGTACCTACTCAAAATCTGATGGATGGGGAACACTAGAGATGGGGTGGGTTCGTCATCCACCCTGCACACAGAAGGCCCCCAATAACACCTAGAAGCAGGCCAAGGCTTGCTGAACAAAGATTTTTAATAACCCAAAACAGAGAAATTTAGGTAAATGTTGTTTAAATTAAAATTTTGGGTGCGAATCAATTCTATCCACATTTGGGGAAGGGCGAGAATAAGGACCAAAGTTAGTTACATTAAAGCAACAAATGTAGCAAATGAAAATAATTAAACTTTAGTGAATGGGGCATTTAATTGCATTTAGAATTTATATTTTAAAATATTACTCTAAATTGTAAGTTTATTACGTTATGTTTGTTAATTATTCTTATGCTTAGTGACTTTTAAATAGGGTCTTTTGTTACTTTAAAAAAAAAGATTTGACTGAGGGGGAAATGTTTTTCTCTTTATTCATGCTTAAGGATTATAAAGATCCCAGTCTTACTGAAAAGTAAGCTTCGAAAAAGAAATACGCAAGTAGAAGATAGAGGTAAAGGTAAAAATATATACTAATCTTGCTTTGTATAATCTATACTTCCTATAACTAGTGTGTACTATTATTTATTTTTTAAAATACTGTTTGAAGAGGCTGTTTGAAGAAGCTATTGTCAAAAAAGAGAATTTGGGTTAATTTTATTCCATTTGGTAGAAACAGTGAATTTCTCCTGACTTTATTTAGATTACTTTTTTCAACAATAACGTATTTACACCCCTTCTTTTATAAAACCAGATTTCAGGTAGCTCACAGTGCTTTGCACACGGAAAATTACTGAGAGAACTTTCTGAAGCCTCTTCTCAGTTGTCTTTCAAACTGTGTCCTCTGTGAAGGAAAGTAAAACTGCATGAATCACCAAGGGAGCTCATTGTTGTATTTATCATGTTAAAAAGTGAAAGGATTTAAAACTCTTCGGAAAATATGGAGTTTCTGGTTTCCTGAGAGGCTTTGGAATTACCTATCCCATCTTAATTGAGAGTTATTTGTTAATTATCTCTGACACAAAGATATAAAGTACGACTTAGTTGATTTTCTTCTAATCATCTGATAGTTGTTCACCTATTTACCGTCTTCTTTCATCATTTTCTTCTCAAAGCCTTCTTCTTCTGAGTAGATAGCAAATTACATATTGGTCAAACTTTTCCATTGAATGCAAAAATAGGTCTTCGGTTTTGGATAGTAAAGGAGCAGTAGTTATGTAAGCTGCATGGGAAGTCTGTGTGTGTGTGTGTGTGTGTGTGTGTGTGACGCCGCGCACGCATGCATGCAGGGCTAAGTTTAAAAAAAAGTAGGTGTTGCGTGGTTCATACTTTCTGTGGGTGGAGATAATGATATAAGGAGTGTTTAATACAAAGTGCGATATGGGTAGGTATTAATAGTAATAATGAAACCCATTTGAAATTCACATCCTAATACAGTGTTCTATTTGGTTCCAGAAAATATAAGCTACTAAGGTGTTATTTTTATTTATAAGAACTATGTACCGTTAACTTTTTTCAGTTTCTCTATATTATATCACCAGGGCTTGGCTATAGAATTGGTAGTTGAAACTAAAGTGTGGGACTCTTTTATTGCAGAAATGTTTTTATTACTGCTGTTTCTTGTGAGCCTAGACACCAGCTTGGCTTTCCACTACACTAAGAAAGTGGATTTCAATGTTGTTTTGTCCCTCTCTCTTTTCTAAACATTGATCTGGGCAAAGACTCTTGATCCCCTTGAAATAATGCTGGAAAACATGCTAGAGTGGGTAGATCAGGGGGCATCTAAGGGCTCTGCCAACAGATATTCGAGGCATTACACTGTCATATGATCAAGTAGCAAGAAAATCAGTTCCTGAAGACCAATCATTATAGTTTTTTATTTCCTACTTTTTTCCCCCTATGCCAAGAGCAATTATTTCCTTCTCCCCTTCTTCCAAATGTAACCTATAGGATTATATTTCTGAAGGAGAATTACTTCTGAAGATTATATTTCTGAAGGAGAAAAAGGCCCTGGATAAGGGATTTTAAGTTTCAATATACTGCACATTGAACTATGGCTCACATTTCTTGGGCATGTATTTTCCTAATGTCTATAAAACAAAAGCAAAAAACCCTTCTAACTTTTCAATCTTAACTGCAGACTACAATTAACTAGTATCATGTCTAAGTATTTTTAAGTGTACCATTAACATATAGAAAATAAAAGTAAAATTTTACTGAGAAATACATAATTTCATGTTTAGGATAACACAGACCAATCTACTTAAAAGACTATAATTAACATGAACATTTCGTCTGACCAAACAGATTGGCATGCAACACAAGCAGATGATATGAACTAGGTTTCCAGCAAATTTAAACAAATAGAGCATATTTCACATAATGATAATGATAGCATTCGAGACAGTCTAATTTTAAGCTCTCCATGCAGATAAAAGTAATGGATATGCTATTGTTTTGTGGTATCCAAGGAAATTAACATTTCACTTTTCATTCACAGAAGAAAACAACTTGAAAATATGGCTTAATGATGGATAAGGCTGTACTGATGGGTATATTTTGATCTAAGAGCTAACATGTGTATAAAATTTAATTTCATAAAATGTGGGTCCTAGATGCTTTTTTAATTCACCTTTTCAAAACTCGGCGCTTCCTTATACTACTGTGGAATTAAATAGTCACTACATTAGGTGACAAATACAAGATACTATTGTTAGCTAAGAAATGGTAGAGAGGGGGGTGCCTGGGTGGCTCAGTCAGTTAAGCATCTGCCTTCTCTGGGTCCTGAGATCAAGTCCTGGGTCCTGGGTGCTGGGATCCATCCTGTGTCAGGCCAGGCTTCCTGCTTAGTGGAAGTATGCTTCTCCTTTTCCTTCTGCCCCTCCCCTGCTCCTGCAAGGGCTCTCTCTCTCAAATAAATACATAAAATATCATTAAAAAAAAAGAAATAGTAGAGGGAAAATATACAAATATATGTAAAATATACACATGTGCATACATACACATGCACACAATGAAAGGATATACTAAATTCTTTTTTAAAAAGTCATCTTTGAAAAGGAGGGAATAGGGTAGAAGAAACAAAGAAGCGAGCCTTATTTGAACAGTCCTTGTTTCTGTTTTTTTACTTTGAAACCTTGTAGTTTTACATAATTATTAAACAAAATACAGCTTTAAAAAAGTAATTCCCTAATAAATCTAGGTTGGCTTCATGCCCAGTGTGGAGCTCAACATGGTGCTTGAACTCACAGTCCTGAGATCAAGACCTGAGTTCAAGAGTTGAATGCTTAATTGAATGAGCTACTCAGGTGCCCTGATCCCTAATAATCTAAAACAAAATTAAATTGATTTGTTATACTAAGTAGATGGCATAACCACACTGATAAGAACTCTTTCAAGTAGATTTAAAAGACAGTAATTTGTATCTATATCCCCATTGGCACGTACACTACAAACAACAACAGCAACAACAATAAAACTGCAACAACAAAAAATCTTAAACTGGTTTCAGTAATAATATTTTTGGAGGTATGACTGATGAGGTGAAATAAAAGTCATGTGCCCCT
Organism: Mustela lutreola; assembly: GCF_030435805.1. Lineage (NCBI taxonomy): Eukaryota > Metazoa > Chordata > Mammalia > Carnivora > Mustelidae > Mustela > Mustela lutreola. Next base: position 157,463,999 of record NC_081292.1, read on the forward strand.
GAATTTGAAGTAAAACTATGTCTAAGAATTCATCATGTTTTTCTTCTCCCAACAAAAACATTTTCTTAACTTTTTCTACTGAAAGGCCTAGAAATCATGACTAATCAGTAACAGTGAATACCCATAACAAATAGATTATGGCCTCTAATTACCATTTCTCAGGAAGGAGTCAAGATCTATTGGAGAAACTATTGTCTCCAAATCTCAGGCAGAAAGGGTTCAAGATGAACCTGAAATGTCTTGTAGCAGATGGCACGAAAGTCATCATAGACCACTGACAGCATATGTAAAAGGGCTCTAGAGCCACATTGAGGAGGTGCCCACAGACCAGAGGTAAGGCAATTTGGGCGTGAATAATTGACTGACATATCAAATACATTTAAATCATGAGTTTAATTGATAATCCAAAAATATCTCATCACATTTGAAGAACGCTAAAAAGCCAACCTTATTTTTTGAAAACGAGTATATAAGTGGAAAGACTCCATCATTTTATCACATTTGATATAAAATGCACCTCAAGGTAGGCAAAGGAGTAAAGTAGGGAAATTGTAAGCAATCCCACTAATAAATGAAGTTGGAAAGACTGCTGGAAACCCACCATTTTGTAACCCCTTAACTTCTAATGTAATACTGTTACTGATCTAGGCAATGATTATAATGACTGATTAAAAAAAAAAAAAAGCAACAGCAGAAAGACGTGTAATGGAAATTCACACCACCACTTATCAGGTATTTTTGACAAAACAGTCTGATCCAGCCTCCTTGTGGCCAGTCACCAAAGATGCCCCTCCTCTCACTGATAAACTATGCTATTTATTTTTTTTTTAACTTTTGTAATGTCCTATCCCTTAAATCTGGGCTGTCCCTGTGATTCACTTTAATAACACTTTAGCAGTGACACAGTGTGATTTCCAAGGCTAAATCTGAAGAAATCTTGCATTTATGCCTTGGTCACTTGGTATGCTATTGTGGTCAGCCAGCCACCACGGAAGAAATTTCACTACCCTGTGAGAAAGTCCAAGCTAACCACGTGGAAAACCCAGGGTGAGAGAGAGAGAGAGAGATGCTGGGCCAGCTCCCAAGTTGTCCAGTCTTCATGGCCCAGAAGCCATACATGTAAGTAAGAAAATGTTAGAGCTCCTGTCTCAGCAGCCATTTCATTGACCATTTGAAGGATCCCAAGCAGGAAACCATCAGCTGAGTTCTCTTTCCTCAGAACTTCAAGAGAGTATACTAATATTTTAAGCCACTAAGTTTAGGTGTTTTTATGCAGCAACAGATTCTTGGAATAAACCTAACTACCACTTGTACAGAAAATGCAGAGGTACCGTTGAATGAAGAAGAAAACAAAGGAAGGCATGGGAAGCCTGTTAGTTATAAAAGGATTTTAATGGCATGCATGAACCTTAATGAGGATTTTGTTTGTTTTATGGGTGGATTTTTAAATCAGGATCCAATCAAGGTTATGAGACTATCAGGGACATGTGAACATGAATGGATATCTGATATTAAGAAATTATTTTTAAAACATTTTAGATGTGGCTGTATTTTGAAAAAGTATTTAACAATGGATTTAAGAGAGATACACTTATGGTTATAAAATTGAAAAGTCACAGAGGTGAAAATGTTATATTTATAGCAATATAGTCAATAATATTTCAATAATGTTGCATGTGACAAATGGTGATTACATTTACCATGGTGAGCACTGAGTAAGGTACAGAATTGTCAAATCAATACGTAGTACACCTGAAACTAATATGTTGTGTATCAGTTACACTTTGGTAATATTTTTTTAAGAAGGATACAGACTAAAATATTCACTGATGAAATACATATGTTATCTGGAGGGCAGGGGAGAGTATATAAGAATATAGATGAGGTTTAGCCATGAGTTTCTAAGTGTTCTTACTGGAAGTTCATTTTATCATTTTTTTTTCTACTACATACGTTAGAATTTTCCTTTAATAAAAATGTGTATACTTTGTTGAACTATTGAGCTGTTTTTTGTTAGCATATGACACACTTAAAACCGAATGGTAGCTAAAAGAAGGCATAGTGTTACAACCTACATTTTGGAAAGTTCTTTTTCTGTTTAGCCCAAACAAACAAAACAAAACAAACTTTCACATCCCCCATGTCCAAATACTGATCCAGATACTTGTCTATGATTCCCCTTTCCCTGTAAAATAGGGAGGGACCATAATACCTCATTCCAGCATACATACTGAGCTGGGTCCACGAAGATAATTAATGAGAAAAAAATGCTTTGAAAACCAGACTCTGCTACACAAATGTAAAACACTCTATGTCGTAGGGACCATGTTCTTGGCACAATACCTGGCATATATGCACTAAACTCTCTGAAAACCTGAAACCTCAGAATTCTTGTCTTTTTTTTTTTTTTTAAGATTTTCTTTATTTATTTGGCAGAGAGAGAGAGAGAAAGAGAGAGCACAAACAGGGTGAGCGGCAGGCAGAGTGAGAGGGAGAAGCAGGTTCCCCGCTGAGCAGAGAGCCCGACGCGGGGCTAGATCCCAGGACACTGGGATCTCGACCTAAGCCAAAGGCAGCCACTTAACCAACTGAGCCACCCAGGTACCCAAGAACCCTTGTCTTTAATGTATTTAATCCTAATGCCAGGAACAATGTCTGGAAAATAGAAAATAAATAAATAAATAAATAAGATGGATGGATGGATGGATGGATGGATTGATGTATTGATGGATGGAATAATAAATTGGGAGGAAGAGGGAATGGAGATTTTTGATACAATAGTTTTTGCCTTTGATCCTGCATCATTTTTATTAAAAACTCAATTGGGATACACCTGAAACTAATGTAGCATTGTGTGTCAACTATACTTCAATGGAAAAGACAATGGGCCAGTTGAGCAACAGAGTGTGAGGCAGTTGAACCCACCAGAACTATCTGCCCAAACAATATATGTGTATATATCCTACTATTTTTCACTGTTTTTAAGCTTGCATATACTGGGTAGAATACAGATGACTACTGTTATCTCAGTCTGCTACCCTGATCAAATCTACTTTTGTGTGCTTTTGATTTTCTTAAAAACTAACTGTAAGGGGATGAAAGCTTGGTATTTAATACACGCTGGGCAAGTGAGCAATAAACAGTTGCAAACTTTCCCAGGGGCTATTTCTCTCTGTCTCATCATCAGGAAGCTAAAGCATATGTTAGATGTTAGCCCGGGTGGACACAAATGTGTCCTATTTATTCAAGGTTTCCTTTGAAGCCACAGTTTATAACTTTTGTTTCTTAGGGGTACATGTCAAAATTCATTTAGCATTCGCTGGTATCTAGATACACTGAGTAGCAAAAAGGCAGAATTCAGGGGCAAAAAAAAAAAAATGCCTGCTATATGAACAGTGATGTCAGTTTCATTTATCTAGCTCACAGAAAGCAAGATGAAAAATACAATGGAAAAGATGACAGCGGAAAATCAAGATAAAAATTTTTCATTTAACTTGTAAGTGTAAACTACATAAGCACAAGAATATTAAATATGTTCTAGATCAATGTCTAAAAGGTAGATAATTTTAGGGTAAGTTCTTCTAAAATGTACTTTCTAACCCTTCAGTTTCAAAGATTATATGCTTAACTGGAGCATAGTTATATGCACAAAATTTTCCTTACTCCTAAGAATGTTTTGCAAACTTCTTTTCTGTAAGAATCTGCAAATTTTATACATATAAAGAGACTAGGTGGAACAGATACTTCGTTTTGTGACATGAAAAGTAGAAATCTGATGGACTATAGGATATCCATAAAACTGACCCAAATAAAACATTTAATATTTCAAGAATGCTTTATGCTTATACAGTTATGTTACATTTATTAAATCATTTAAGACTCAAAATACATGATTAGTGACGTATTAAAGGCCTATATACACAGATGTGTAATGTGGGGCTCAAAATTCAATAAAGTTTGTAAGCCTAAGTCATGTACTTCCATACTGCTGATTGTTTTAACTATGCTACAGCACTTTGAAAAGCACTTTTCCAGTATGATTGTAATGCTTTGCAACTGTGAGATGAGCTGTCATGCCATTTTCAACATTTGTTTTCTAAGACTCATCCACGGTGTTTGGTGTGGCTGAGTTCACTCACTTCTAATGCTGTTTTACTCCTTTATGCAAATATGCGGGTTATTTATTCACTTGTCTCTGGGTGGATATTTGAATTACTTCCCTTTTTGAAACCATACCCTGGACTGCTGCAATACATTTTTCTGTACATATGTCCCGGTGGACAGGTGTCAGAGTTTCTCTGAGGTATATATTTCGTAGCAGAATTACTGACTCACAAGATATGTGTATGCTTAACTATATTAGAAGTGTTCATTTTCCGGTCTTTATATCGATTTATATAACATATTATACTTTTACAACGTTTAAAAACAAAACTAACCAACAGGTTTTCAAGTATATTTACATAAAATAAAAAAGGGAGACGGAGCTCTAATAATAAAATTCATTATGGCAGTAATTTATAAAAGAGCGAAGAGGATGCAACGGGGAATATTCATAATTTGAAGTCACAAATAGCCTCAATGGATTGGTCTCAATTTTAAGGTTGCCTATGGATTCTAGCGTCTTTATATATACGTTAAATGCATTTTTTATATGCATCAGTATTTACATAATTTTAAAGCTCATTGTGTACAATAATAAGGATCTGAAAAAAGGGTTAGGAGCCTTAAGAATTATTGGCAAATACAACTCTTTTATATCATAAAATGAATTTATGTTATTCTTAAGATGGAAAATAAAAATAAAAACAATAAACAGGTTTTAATGTATCATGCCAAATTTTGATAATGTTGAGGTCCCCAAGATAACACTCTCTCTTTGTCAACAGTTTCTAGACCCCTCAATTAAAGTTCATAGACATCGGGCCTTGAGAAATGAAGGGATGGATTTGGTGATGTTTACTCTTTCAGGGGAATTTTTCCTCTTGCTGAATACATCTACCTTGAAAACATTCAAATTAGTCAGTTATCAAAGACATAAAATGATGACAAATTACTAGCCCAGTAGTTCAAAAAAGAAAAATTAAAGCTAGTGTCCCAAAAGTAAAGTAAATGTCAGCATATAACCTCAATATGTAATTATTGATTAACTGCATACCTGCACTACTGTATTTACGTGTGTGTGTGTGTGTGTGTGTGTGTGTGTGTGTGTATCCTTGTGCTTACATGTTGCAAACATTTGAACCATAGGTAGAAACTGACCCTTATAAGGAATTTGATAATAATAATGTAGCCAAGTAGAGGTTCTAGTCTGTTCTTTCTATATCTGGTGGTTGCTCCTGAGCACTCCATACAGCTCACACAGTCCACTTTAGGTTTCAATGTAGCAGTCCTCCCAGAATTGTATTAAGGAGCACAGGACCCAAACTTGCATAAGGGTACTCTGTTTTGTTTGTACGTCTATATCACTTGGTTATTATTCATTTGGTAACTTCTGTTACTCTGAAGAAACTAATGTGTCTGTCCAATATAAAGTTGTTAAAACCCAATGAGCTCAACAATTGCATTTGCAAATATTATTATAAATGAGAATTAAAGGCACCATCTTTAGATCTGACTTCTGCTCCAGGAAGTCAAAGGAAAAACAAAAACAGAACCATGAGACCAAAAAAGGAAAAAAAGAAAAAAAAATCACCTTTGTGGTACTGAGTAATTGATTTTTTCTTTTAGCTCTCCAAAGTAGATAAAATCAACACCTTAAAAGACTTGTCTTTAACCCAGGATTTCTTTCATTAAAGTATACAATTGTGGGTGTGTGTCCTAGAGGAGTAATAGTTCGTCCCTAACAAAAGAGTCTGGATTCTGCGATATGCCTTTTGCCAGAGGCCCTGTTCCCCAAAGCACGCAGCTAACTGCATCTCCCGCTGTACCTGTAACAATTTAATTGTATAAGTCAGCCTAGTCAAGCATCTCCGGCTCATGACTGGGAGACATGAAATTCATTGTCATTATTGTCCCTGTCATTTTGGATCATTATATCCTGCTGCAGAATTTTCCTCACTTCAGTGCATTTTTACCTCCAGGAGCCAGGGATTATAGCTGAGGTTGAGGGGGGGGCAGGACCGTGAACTACATTTACCTCAGGGGAGCCAGAGATTAAATTGGCTTTGCTCTCTCACGAGCTGAATTCATCTATTTGTATGCTGTTGAGTTTTAGGCTGGAATAAAAATGAATATTCTAGTGAACACTGGGCTTTAATTCCCCCTTTGAAACGTGGATATAACCAACTTTTATTTACATTAGGAAACCTAATGTAATTTCCTGTAGGTAGCTATTTTCATATGTGCATAAGGAATACTTGAGGACATCATTGGGTATGAAATAACAGAGCTCTTTTTCTGTCAGTACCTTGATTCTCAGAAGGAAGAATTTAAAGCTGTAATTTTGTTCTCCAGTTTCATCTTATAGAAGCTTAATGGCAGTATTTAATGGTTTTAAATATTTAATGATTTTTAATTATATCTCATTTTCTGTGCACTGGATTGGATAACTAGGGTCCAACTAGAATGGCACCAAAGATCATACTCTGGGAACAGGAAGATTGAAGTCAAGTTGACAGAGGAAGACAAAATAAGTTCCTAGGAAACTGGCACCTCCTCTAGAGCTATTCATACCTCCCAGCATGCCGAGACACCCAAGCCTGTCATGCCTTAAATACTTCTTGCTGACCTAGGAGAGTTGGACTAGCCACCATTTTCCCTATTTTATTATGGCTAATGGCCATGGACAGCGTTCAGCTGAGGGCTTTCTGGGAGCAGATGGCAAGGAACAGGTAAGAAAGACCAGGATTGTGTCTCCTTCAGAAAACCAGTGAGTTGATTGTATGTTTTCTCTGACAGAAGATAAAAAGAAAATATAACCTGATCTGTCACTTCCTATCCCAACTTTCATTACATATGAATTTTTCTGAGAAATTTGACATTTACTTTGTCTGCACTGAAAAAGATGGTAGTTATTCCTCCGTATGCATCAGTTTGTTTTTCAGCAGTTTAACAACAAAATATGGCAATGGATCATACCTATGCCAAGCACATAATAGCTACTCTAATTACTGCATTTAAAAGTATATGGAATTTATTTTATTGCCCTCATTGACTTTAGTGGAGGAATAAATTTTGCCTTAACCAAATGCGATGGCCATCACTATTTATGTAGGATGAACTACTCTTATGAATAATTAAGAAAACTATTTTGATCTTTGTACATTTTGTACTTTAGCAGGAATACCTTACAGCCCTAACATCTCAGTGCTGAGGAACGTTAAAGATTATCTAAGCAACTGGTCTAAGCTCAGGGTAATGTTTACTAGACGGACTGTATTTTCACACTATTATATTTCACTTCTCAATGATGCTGAAGTAACTGTATAATGAATTACTAATAAGAGTTTTTAGATAGCCAAATTTCTTTCAGCATTTATAAATTCAATTTCCTCACTTGTGCCACTTTTTTACCATAATCAAGATTCTCCCAAGTTGGGAGTTATAAAAATTATTATTTCTGGTCACTTTAAAGTGGTTAATTTTATGTTATGTGGATTTCACTTCAATAAATATTTCTTAACTAAACAAACAAACAAACAAACAAAATAGTAATTTCAATCAGCCCAAATGCATTTTGAAATTATTTGGGTAGCTTATCACATTCTCATAATGATTATTTATAAAGAAGTAATTTTTTTTTCTTGTTAAGAAAGTTTTACCTTATAAATTACAACGTGTAGACCTCATTTGCAATAATAAATGTTCAGGTACCCTTTCCATTCTGAAATTCTTTGGTGACAGGATGATAATGTTATTGTTTAGTCAAGGGGTAAGGCATTCCTTCCTCTCTCTTGAACACACACTTACCACATCTAATGGCCTCACTTATCTGCTCCTTTCTACCTTACTCCCTCATCGATACTTAATTTGCTCACCACACCATTGGGAAAAACAGGAGTTGCGCCATCTGAGGATACATTTGTGAAACTCTAACACTATACTTGCTTCACATTCTTGTTTTGCCTCACCTCAAGCATGACAGAGTTGGACTGGATCATTTCAGAACAAGGATAAAAACATACATATAAGTAAATACACATACATATATTTCAAATGATTAGAATACAATTATAGTCACCCCTTCAAGACTTAAGATTATTATAGTCAACCTTCAAATACCAAATGGAAATGATTTTAAATAATAATTTTTGTATTTTTCAATAATCCTTGCTAGACTTATAATTTTGCAACTTGTAACAAGGTATGAAAACCAATTTTAAAGACATTTTTCTTCCTCTTGCTTCTAATTGAATAATATTTCTTCTGCACATATGACATAGACTTCCTTCGGCTTCTCTAAATAAAATCAACAACAGTCGTAATTCCTAACAATATCAGACCAACAAAAAACTAGGGTGCCACAAATTCAGATATGATATCCACTCACAGTCTTCTCAAAGAGAATCAGATATACACGAGCTAAAAAATAAAACTAGTTAGTGTTTGCTACATCGCATGGTAAAGAAAATGACCAAGTATTTGAGAGGGTTTATGCAGGCGGAATGAATCATGTGAGGCAAAGGGCACAAACTCTTCCTTTTCAGGATGGGAAGAATGCCATTTTCAGAATGCCTTCTTACTAATCCTGGACCAAAAACCTCTTTAATATAATCACCCACTAAACTACAATGGATTAACATTAAGGGTCTGATGCAGAGAAAGCAAATTCACGGTTAAGGTTGTCCTTTAACATGTAGACTCAATCAAGGGTACCAAAAAAATAGTTAAGTGTCCCCCCTGTGGTGCTTAGATGCTGGAAGGCACTGTAAATTGTGAATTTTCTAGCTTTTAATGTTTGTCTAAGACCCTTAACATTTTTCCAATATTGTTGCTCCTAGGACGTTTTCTTGAGTTTGCCCCTGTTGTCTCCCCTGTGCATATACACTCTGCGTTCGTACATGAAAGCATGACAGACAGCTCAATTGATTCAGAAATCTAACACTGAGAAGAAGAAAAAAGGTGGAAGTAGCCTTGGGTAAGTCCCATAATATGAAGTATACACATCAATGTCTTCTGAAAAAACAAACAAAAAACCCAGAAAACAAACCAAGAAAAAACATTTCTTCATGCTAAGAGTTTAGATATCTAACTTGAAATACAAAAGATCACATAAGTGGGTTTAAAAAAAAAAAAAAAACCCTCTAAGCTATACAGCCTAAGCTGTCCTTTGTGTTCAAAATTTCTAAGATTTTTTTGAACACGTACGATTAATTATCTGTGTCCAGCTATTTTTTTTAATAAATGGATAACCATCCCTGGACTATTTTCCAATTCCACACACCCTTTAAAACTATAGTAAAATTTCACAAATGGCTCTTCCTGTTTTGTTTTGTATTGTACAGTGGTCCATCTGGAGATATATTAAGTGGTTAGCTCCTTCCAATAAAAGTGTATAAAAAGTGTATTGTTCACATACCCCCCCCATCCCCCCCACACACAAAGAATGAACGTGGAACACATGGCAAATGGATATTAGATAATGTTACTGGTAGAAAACATTTAACAACAATAAAATAAGCAATAAAAACTGGGGTTCTGGTTTAACAGATGCAATGTTCGTTCATCTACCTTCATCACATAAATTATATGTTCAAGAATTGTGTCCTGTGCAAAATACAAACATGTCAATTTCAGCCCAGGGGGCATTTTTCCTGGGTTTATAACCCCTTGAAAATAGAGGTTTCATCAGAAAACCTAACATCCTCAGCTGCTTTCAACATTATAATATATTCATAAGGCAAGTATTCGCTGGCAAACATATAACAAATTAAATGGCACGTGGGTGCGGTCCAGATTCATAATGATGGAAAATGAACCAAACCAACCATGAGACACAAGTAGAAATGAAAGAAGAAAAAGAATATGCAAAAACAAACAATACTAAAAGCGAAGGGCCATAGGTAGTTTTTCAGCTAGTATTAGAGAAAATGGTGTGTGTTTGTGTGTTGTCTGAGATCAGCATTAAAATTAAGAATGTGAAACTATCTCATCAAGAACATACTAAAAGGGTCATGAGTCACAAAAGTATCTTATTAAAAGAAAAACCACATACCGTCATAGTAGACAATTGCTCCTACCAGTTTGTCCTTCTGGAGCATTGGGAAATGTTCAAGGGCTCTCGATTTGCTGAGGACATAACTGCTCTTCAGACAATTACTTCCTGCAACCAGATCATATAGCTTGATTCCTACCCAGTAGTAAGGTAGCTGCCACCACCTACAGCATAAATAGGGGGAAAGGTTTCTTGAGACACAGAGCAGAACATTACAGAATGCCACTAAGTTATAGTATACTTTTCGTTTAAGAAAAGCAATGTCTATCTAGAAGTGTACTTACTGCAAAAGAAACAGGAAGAACTGCATGACTGTTTTTGACACCAGCTGAGCTAAATTATATAAGTAAATGAATCAGTGAGACTTTAAGTGAATCATTCCTAAGACGTTGCTTCTTGACCTGGCCGCGTATGAGAATTCCCTGCCTGAGAGCGCCAACCATAAAATATACAGATACCTGGGCCTCACACGTCTAGAGACTTACTTAAGTGGATGAAGGGCGGAACCTGGGTGACTGTCACGTGCACCCAGGGTGGAGGTTGGTTGGTTTAAGCCGTCCTAAGCCATCTACAACAAAATTCGGACAAAAATGATCAAAGCTGTTTCTAGGCACTCAAAACTCTCTTGTGCCTTGCAGCTGCATAAACCGCTGCTTCATATTATCTGTGTTCCAACTTAAGGCAAGATCATGGACAGCTGTAACAACATCAGGAACACTGGATTTTATAATGTATAATCTGACACCTCCAAACCAAACTTCAATGTCGTTAATTTGGAAATTTAAAATGAGCCAGAAAGGTTTAGGCTGGGAGTTGGTACATGGTTAAGGTTCAGATTTTGCAGCAGGATACCTTTTGACTATGCATTTTTGTTTGCAAATGCCCCTCCTCTGTTCCCCACTGTAAATGGAGTTGCCCTTCTAGAGAGTCTCGGTTAACTGGGGTAAGAAACTACTAATTAGAAACACAGAAGACCAAGTCCTCAGCCTTCAAGATCTAGCCTTTAGAGGTGGGTCAGAAAAGGGTAACTTAAGAAAAGCCACATTTTTAAACACAGCAAAGTCAAACATTTGAAAAGGATTAGAGATTAGGACCAGTTAAAAGTACATTATGAAACACACATTGAGGGACTATTTCCATTAAAACGGTGTTGTTCTATTGACCTCAGTGAAGCAAAGAGTATATAGATGATATCAAAAGGCTTACTTGTAAATTGGAAGCATTATAGGCAACGGAGCTGATAAATGGGGAGCAATTTCTAGTAGGTTGGCACGCTCGTGAAGGGCTTCTTTTACCATCCTATACTGAAAAGCAAAGCAAAGAAAATTAGTTTGGCAGTAACAGATCATAATATTTTCAAATGGCAAGTAGACACCCCGCCAACCGATTGATACACAGAAACCTCTCTACCTCTGAGTGAGGATAGCTCCCTCCTAATCAAATTTCTAATAATACATCATGCTGTCAACCTGAAAGATTTTTTAGAAACCTTAACTGTATTTGCATAGGAGAAAAACATGCTGTCAGAGTTCCCAGGTGTAAGATCTTTTCCTGACTTGAGTTACAAGATTATTGTAACAATTTATCTTGCATTCTCTGTATTGTCCGCCTTCTCAGTCCTCTCTATTTCCCCATGTAAGAAATAACAGATTGTTCAAGTTCACACTAAATGTTCCCTCCTTGCCTCCACTAACACAAGCAGAGATAATACTTAGGAGCTGCCCAGTTTTATAGATTACAAAAAAGCTTTTGTCTTGACTCTTTTCATCTTCATGATGCCTCTCTGAAAAGCCAGCATTACTATTATAACACTAATGTAAAAATGAGAAAACTGAGGCTCTTGGACAGTGAATTAATAAGCTGGTACACATCACAAGTCGTCTGATTCTAGGTCCTATGCTCTATTCTTTGCATCCAACATGATGCCGAAGAGACGTGGAAGAAAAGAAGACACATTTGAAACTGACAATGTCAAGTTAGCACTGCTGTGTTTTTCATGTACCAGAAGCAGATAGGGAGTTCAGCTAATTTTTTTTTTTTTTTTTTTTTTTTTTTTTTTTACCCCCTGAGAAATGTCATCTTCCACACTGCCTTGGCAGTTTTCAAATGGTGGCAGACTGGACACAATAAAGTGTGACATAAGAAAAGCATGACTCAGATCATCTTTTTCTTAGGAATATGTCAGTGGCAATATGAGCGTATGATTGCAGTTACAGTTAAGAGGATCAATTTAACACTCCTGTATTACAACACAGCCCCCCTGAAACTGTCTGGAAAGTAGCAATTTGGTAGCCATTGGCAAAACAAACAAACATACCATCGCAATTGTTAAAATGCAACATATCCAAAGGTGATTTTGTGCATTTGCTACCTTGACATGCCTGCATGGAAAAAGCCCCTGATTACCCATAAACATGATGCTATGGGAAAGTGCCAGCACATCTTTCATGAAGGATATTCCAGCAGAATACACACTAAATAGGTATTTCCAACAGGAAGAAATGTTAAAAGCCATAAAAAAAAAAAAAAAAGATTTAATTGGGTAGAAAAAAGCAAAGTCGCAATTTTTGTTTAACAACCAGCATACACAATTACCTGCTCAATATCCAACTTCATGATAGCCTTCTGAAGATATCTCACACCACCATGGATCAATTTAGTGCTTCTGCTGCTGGTCCCTGATGAGAAATCATCTCTTTCTACAAGGGCTGTTTTTAGTCCTGTGTAACCAGAAAACCAAATTAACTTCTTAAATTACACAATTTGTATGTAATTCATTAAAGGCACTTCTCCAGGGTAGAGACAATCACAAGAAAAATTACTCTGAACATGGATAAATTTGTATTCAAAGTGCAGTACACTGTCTATATTATAATGAAGAGATTTTAGCCTCTTCCTGGGGGAAAAGTCAAACCAGAACTAGAAGCATATTAAACTGTGAATGAATCACAACTAGAAAATATTACAGTGCAATTTCATGGCAGTAACATACTCCAGGGCATTTAGACGGCCGAAGGAGAGGCTGGCCCCATCCTGACCAATGCAGTAAACTCAGTGTTGTGTTGAAGTTCTGTAGAACTCACATTCTTCCTTCACTACAAGTCACTCATGTGTCCCAGCCCCTCATCTCCGGTCGACTCTAACACGTCATCTGTAAATCTAGACCGGACCTTCTACGTGCTGGCTGCTGGAAGGGGTGGTAGAGTGGGTAAAAATTGGGGGAAAAAAAAGACCAAAGGCATCAATAGTGAAGAAGAAGGAAGAGAATAAACTTTGACATTGAGGGATTTATAGGCTAAGACATGCAAGCACGGTATTATAGAATTACACAGAAAAATACAAGCCAGGACAAATTAACCCAGTGCAGAGGATCCATGAGTAAAGACAAGACAAGATTCTTGATAAAGGTGAGGCTGAGCAAAGATAGGTTGGTTCTAGAAGTCATGTCTCTGCCCCTTTCTTTGAGGGTTGCAATAAATCTCTTAGGGATGAAACCAGCTTTGTTTTGTTTTCTTTTCTTACAAAGCCATTCCCTGCTTCTTAGGATTGGGTAGGAACCCACAGAACTACAAGTGTCATGCACTAGAGATGAAACCCCAACCTTTGAAAGATGCAACGTATCTACCAACACCAAGCCATGAGAAATTTTCAGTGCCTGGCTACTCATGGGGGATGAGAGAATGTCACAGAGTCCAATTACAATGAGAATATGTAACCAGAAAAGTTTGGGACCACACAGCTCATGTACAAGAATCTGTGCATATATTCAATTCAGAGCCATTTATTACATTTAATACCAAAGGGTCGTTTTTATAACTTTTAACAGTTTAAATATCGTACCCAAATGTCATCATAAAATCAGGGCAATTCCCTTGACTCCAAAGGACAAAATATTTGGAAACCATGGAGGAAAAGAAGAGAACTTTGATTCAAGGGCAAAAGTGCTAATGCTCTAACTGACTAGCAAAATAACACAGAAATTACAGGTATTATAGCCCCAGGTCACACTTTTGTAGCATTTATGCTAGACAAAGATCTGTCAAAGTCTCGACTGTGAAAACTCTATCAGATATGCTTAGTAAATTCAGTACTGAATATATTTTTTTAAAAAATGAAAAATATGTCAAGTTAACACATATATTTTCAAAGAATATGGAGAACACAAGTGCCAGGCAAAGTGCTGGCATTAGAAATGAATTTGGCAAGGACCAAGCCTGTCCAGCAGCTCCCAGCTCAGAGAGAGGTCAGTAAGTGCCACAGTTTTCCAAGCGCTAGATTTGCAAATACAGAGTACTCTTAACTTAGTCTGGGCTAGAAATTAAAATCAGGACAGAAAGCTAAAATTGCATAGTCCAGATTACATTTGTCATCTCTTAAGAATGCTTGCCTTAGCGAGTTTTCTCACTTTTCTTAGGAAGTCCAACAGAGAGATCTTCTTCCAATGCTAAAATAGACCATTGTGTCTTCAGGTGAAGATCAAGTGAGGAGCTGACTTTCAAAGGGCATTTAAGAGCCAGGTTATTTCAACTATACCCCTCATTTAACCTTGGAACCCCAATCATGGCACCAAGATACCTGCCCCACGAGAGGCAGGGACAGGAGAGTGCAAGAGCCCTCCCGTCCAGCCCCTGGCCTGCCCCCTATATTCCCCACCTCCTAGCATTGATCCCCACCCTACCCAGAAGTGTGGACTGGACCTAGCGCCTTGCTTCTAATGAATGGAATGCAACAATTTTGACCTGTCACTTCTTGATTAGGTTACAGAGGACTGTGACTCCTTCTCTCTCTCTCTCTCTCTCTCTCTCTCTCTCTTGCCCACACTCTCTCTTGCCCTCTCTTGCTTACTAAGACGAAGGAAACTATCATGTTTTAAGAGCAGTGACTAAAGGAGGCCCCCAGGCCACAGGTCACAAGGAACTGAGGCTTCCATTGGACAACCAGTGAGGAAGTGAATCTTGCCAAAAACTACAGGAGGGCTAGGAGGTGCTGCATCCTGTTGGAGACTCAGAGCCAGAGAACCCAGGGTAAGGCAAGGCCAGATCCCTGACCCACCAAAATTGCAAATATCATCTTAGGCCACCAAACTTCAGTGTAGCTTATTGATTGCACGATTCCCCATGCGAATAATAACTGCAGTCACAGTATAAGTTTGTAATCGCACATCGGGTTGAGTTTATGGAGGAGTATGTGTTCAAGATAGGAGGGGAGGGAATAATCACTGGTGAAACAAAACAAAACAAGTACTTAAGCAAAAGAAAGAAAAATGCTTGAGATGGCCAAGCTCATTTAGGGGCCGCTTGTCACTCGGGGGCTGGGCATGATGTGAAGGAGATCCAGGGGCAGGGATAGGACCTTTCATCCACACTGGGGAATTTGGACTCTGTCCTATGGGCCACTGTTCCTCACAAGTAAGTAATATCTGAGTTTCCTGAAAAAGAAAATGCCTTTAAAACCATGGCTCCAAGTCGGGGATTGGTTGGAGAAGCACATGCTTTGTCAGAAAGTACAAGATTTGGTATCAATGCCAAAGAAGGATGAGCCTGAACATTGTTCTCAGTTCCAAGTTATCCATTTTGAGCAAGGGTATTGCTGGTTGCTTTTTTTATTTTGGTGATTATAAAAAAGGAATAAAATTTCAATTTTTCCAGAAATTCTTGGATATTGTTTTGAGAAACACGATTGTGCTATCAGGGGAAGCACCAAAGCATTGTAAGCTGAGAAATCAGATTACTGTTCTAGAAAGATCTTTCTGTGGGGGTGGAGGGGAGAAGAGAGGGGGCAGACCATTTAGGGGATGTGTGCCATATAGTAGGAGCAGGGCAGTGAAGAGTCCAGCCTCACAAGGCAGAAGATGAAGGGAGAAATTTATGGGCTTGTGTTATCAGGATGCATTTTTTATTTTTCTTTCCTAAACTGACAGAGTGTGAGGCAGGGAACTACTCTAGGAATTAGCAAGCCATCTCAGGAGGATATTTCAGGATATGTAAGTGAGAGCTAACACTTCAAAGCCTCAAAACTGCTTTTGCAAGTATTGGACATTTAAAAAAGTTATTCACATGTATTTATGTGAGAAACCCTAGTGAATACCAACAAAAGTTAAAATGGGCTTCTCTGTCAAACCAGGCTGTTTTGCTTGTCCTATTATTTCTAGTGTCATATCATCAAGCTACCCACCAGAATTTCTGGAGCGAAATGATACTGCTTCTTCCAGAGCAAAAAAAACAAAAATGTAACCTCCAAAGTTACAGCTACATTGATATATTCATGTAATCTAAAAGTATTTCCAAAAGTTTCCAGAACAACACACACAAAAAAACCCAGATATTCGGGGAGAAAAAGAAAATATTTTTAAATTTTCAGCTGCTATTATACACCAAATGTTTTCTCATTTTTATTGAATGAGCACAATGGAGTGAGGGAAGAGGGAACTGAGACAAAATCAAGACATCACTAGAAGTCTGTTTCTCACAAACATATTTTTAACTGATTAACCAACTATAGCAAAAACAATGAAATTTTTAAAACCTTGTAATCTTATACAGTTGCATTATCTACTATGTTCCTGTTTCACCCCTCAAAAATCCAAAATTTTCCTTGCCTCAAAAATTACTGATCCAAAATTAAGAGCTCAGTTTTCTGATACTTCAAGTATAAAACAAGGAAGTGAAAAGAGGGTACTGTTTTACCTTCTTAAAGACATTGAACAGTATTTTTAAGTGACATTTAATGCTAACATTTTATGTTCTTAGGTAAAATAATTAAGTTTGAAGGACATCAAAAATAATGTACTGAGGCTTCAAGCAACTACTGCTGGCTCTGGATTTGAGGCGCGCGGGAAGATCTTCCCTCAGAGTATAGAGAACGGTCTCCCTTCATGCCTGACAACGAAGGGCTGACCTCTTCGTGCATTTACAGTAATTCAACTTAACTAGTTCAAGATTTTATGAGGAATAGTTTTTCTTTTCTTTTCTTTTCTTCTTAGCAGTTCCTTTTTATGGAAAGCAATGAGCTCTGTCGCTTCTGAGATGAACTAGAACATTTAGAAGTTGGTACTATTATTTTGTTTATTTTTTTATTATTGATTGCTTTCCATAGGTATTCACAGCAATTTCATGACTGTGGTGAAGTACTAGTATTTGGAGTGAAATGACTGTAAA
Organism: Mustela lutreola; assembly: GCF_030435805.1. Taxonomy (NCBI): domain Eukaryota; kingdom Metazoa; phylum Chordata; class Mammalia; order Carnivora; family Mustelidae; genus Mustela; species Mustela lutreola. The sequence continues at coordinate 157,481,312 of NC_081292.1, forward strand.
ATCTTAGATGGAGTAACTAGGTTAGCTACAGTGGAAGAATAAAGTCCACGGAAATCTGCCTATACCATCGTCTTCAACCCATCTTTTAGCGAGTTCAGATTGTGTCCTGAGGGATGTGTGGCAAGGGGCATGAACTAAATAAGGCTCTTTACAGCTTTGCCTTTGCCGACCCGAGTGAGAACATCTAGATACCAAGCACTTTCAACTAAACCGATTTGTGGCTCAAGACAGTTGAATGAATATGGAGGAGTAATTACCTTCTAAGGGGAAGAATAGTACGACATTTAACTTTCACAATGTGATATAGAACAGAAGTATATTTTAATACCTTTTACTGATTATCTTATTATGCATGAAAACATGCTCAATATAATAAATGCAGAGATGTAAAGAGAACAAAATAAAACTCTCCTGTAATCGCACTGCTTAGAGATAACCACAGCTGACATTTGTGAACATTTAAACGTTCGCATTTTCTATGCATGTATATAATCACATATGTACATTTTTACAAAAATAGGATCATATGATATATTCCATTTTTTCATTTAATGTTATTTATTGTAAACATTTCCCCATGTCAATACATATTTTTCTATAATTTTATTTGTAATGCATGAATAAGTATCACATTAAATATTTACAATGATTTATATTCAATTTTTTATTTTTGAACATTTGGGTTATTTTATACCTTCACTATCACAGATACTACTGCAACATATTTTCGCTTAAACTCTTTGCATTTTTAATTATTTCATTAGGATAAATTTTCAGATATGGCATTATTTGGATATTTTTAAATAGAAAGGAGAGATAAATCCTTGTAAATCACCTAGTGGAGGCACCAAGGTAATATACAAATAAAAAATTTAGAACTCTGTACGTTAGTAGCATAGCAAAAGTATTAAAGCCCCATGCTCCATGAAGGAAAAATACTGTTTATCCTTCTTTAGAAAAGCTTTGGGCACATACCTTTGGATTTCAGAAAGCCAATGCCATTAATAAGACAAGGAACTAACCCAAAGGCTGAACATTTTATATGAAAGATCGATTTCCTAAAAAAATAACACTCCTCCTCCACAGTGTAAAGTAAACCTGGCTTGTTAATTTCAGCAATATGAATCCTATGCAGTGGCTTAGTTCTTTTTAACAATCAATGTTAACATTTTACAGAACTATGTAATATTGGATTGGTTATTTAATATTGTTGCTATTTATATGAGGAAACAGATAAACTATTAATGCAGATAACATGTTGCAGTAGAACGTATCATTAACATACTTTGTGTACCTTAAGTACACACAGATTATGGAGGCACAAAAATGTATTAAACCATAACATTAATTAGAGTCATATAGTTATAAGGGGAGAAGGGAATTGCTGTTGTTGCTTCCTTTTTTTACTTTTTTATTATAAAAACTGCCAGTGTTCAAAGAGAGGAGGCATATCCTAGGGATGAAAAGGGAGACTAATACACCAGTGGCTTCCTAGTTGCAAAATCCAGACATAACTAATGTTAATGATAAAGATGTCCCATATATATTACCAGAAACTTAATATGTTTATGAAAGTGTACAACCTGTGTACCTTTTTGCTTTAAACACAAATAAAATTGATGAATTCATTCTTCACAACTGGTTTTCAAATTTATGTTACATTTTAGCCATTGTCCCTGAAAATAGGCATAAACCTCTTTTCGATAACTGAATGTACCCAATTTATTAAACGAGACCTCAGGTTTTTGCTATTATAAATTGCTGTAAGTAAAATTTTGGCATTATGAGTTCAGCTTTGAACTCCTCTTCGTCTGCACACACAAAGAAAATCATCTCTGTGTATATTTGAGGAATGTGGTTGATTTGAAAATAAACACACTTTGGATCAGAAATGTAGCAGAAACTCAGAGCAGAGTGGTTAGGCCAAAAGCCTCTGCTTGCTGAGCCCTGGGTCTAAACCAGGCAAAGGCAACCAAAAATCCAATCCCTAAAGGTTAAGAGGAATTCTGGTCTTCCTTGCAAGCAGAGGTTAGGGAGCCACTCTGACCACCTGAATGCTGGGAACTAACGAAGGCCTTTAGCCAGTGTAAGGGGTGGGGGAGATGCTTCTGCTGACCACTGTCCAGGGCTGTGGACTATCTGCGGGGACATATCTAGGAGATAGGAAAACAGACACAGAGAGCATCACCTAAGCCAAAGCGCCACTAGCTTGCTCAGCAATTGGTCTGCTCGATGCCCAATATCAGCACATGTCAAGAGCCTCAGTTTGACTCTGGGAAAAGTCTCTGATGGGACTTGAGGGTAGAAAGGACTCCATATATAGAGCTTACGGTATGGAAACCGGGATACAAAAATCTCACATGAATGAAAGGAAGGAAGGAAAAGAAGCAAAATAAAAGATGTAAAGTAAAAAATACAAAATAAATGCATATGGGATCCAAACAAATGGAAATGGATCAAATTCCATTCTTCTTTATTTATGCTTAATAGATAGAAGCTATCTTTAAGTGGATCAAATTCCCCTAGTTAAAGATAGATTCTAAGTTTAATCAAAATTAAAAACTTAATTGAAAAGTAAAGACAGGGGCTCAGTGGGTTGAGGCCTCTGCCTGCCACTCAGGTCATGATCCCAGAGTCCTGGGATCAATCAAGCCCCACATCGGGCTCTCTGCTCAGCAGGCAGCCTGCTTCCCTCTCTCTCTGCCTGCCTCCCTGCCTACTTGCAATCCCTACCTGTCAAATAAATAAAATAAAATCTTAAAAAAAAAAAAAAAAGTTAAGATAGGTTTTATCTATTAAGCCAAAAAAAAAAAAAAAAAAAAATCCAGAGGCTCCTGGCTGGCTCAGATGGAAGAGCATGCAGCTCCTGATGTTAGGGTCATGAGTTCAAGCCCCATGTTGGGTGGAGAAATAATGTAAATAAATAATAAACTTAAAAAAAAAAAACACAAAGGAATCCTGCTATGCACTGTTTATCACAGACATACTAAAGCAAAGAATATAGAAAAGTTGAAAACAGTGTAACAAACCCTGTCTGCTAGGTTCTAAATACTTTCCCAGTCTCACATGTGTTTATTATTTTTTTTGCCATAGATAACTTTTAATTTTTATGAAATGAGATGTAGCAAAATTTTCCAAAAGGAAAATGGCTCATTGTTGTCCTGCTTAAAAATAACTTACTCCATTTTTTTTTAAATATTCACATATACTGGGGCACCTGGGTGGCTCAATGGGTTAAGCCTCTGCCTTCAGCTCAGGTCATGATCTCAGGGTCCTCGGATCAAGCCCCACATCGGGCTTTCTGCTCAGCAGGGAGCCTGCTTCCTCCTTTCTCTCTGCCTGTCTCTCTGCCTACTTGTGATCTCTCTGTCAAATAAATAAATAAAATCTTTAAAAAAAAAATCACATATATTTTCTTCTGATAGGTTTATGGTGTTTTATGGTTATGTACTTGGTTCACTTGGAATATGACAAACAGAATATATACACATAATGTATTTAGGTGTGTATATACATGTGTGTATCTATGTACATGTAAGAACATACATATATTCAAATACAAATAAAAACCTGGGGAAGTAGATACTCTAACACACTTATTAAATAACTAATAATGACAGATTTGAAATGCTGCCATTACCACAGTCTGAAATTTATGTATCTAGGTCTATTTCTAGGCTCTTTTGTTCCACTTATCTCTCTATATTTGTTTAGCAAACTATTTTCAGTAGTTTAGAATACATTTTAATATCTAATAGATCTCTATATCTTCTATTATTATTCTTCCTTTTTTTAAAAGATTTTATTTATTTATTTGACCAAGAGAAAGAGAGAGAGCACAAGCAGGGGGAGCAGCAGAGAAAGCAGGAGAAGCAGACTCCCTGCTGAGCAGGAAGCCTGATGCAGGCTCATCCCAGGACCCTGGGATCTCGACCTGAGCCAAAGGCAGACGCTCAACTAGCAGAGCACCCATGTGCCCCTATCATTATTCTTTTTCAGAATTTATCCAGTAAAACTCATAGACTCATTTTTCCAGATAAACTTTAGCATAATTTTTCAAGGACCACCCCCAAATCCTGTCAAAGAAAAGCAGTATATTAATTAAAATTGCATTAAATTTCCAAAAAATTTTAGTAGGACTTTGCAGTCTAATCTAATCATTAGAGTTCAGAAAACTGCAAACTTTATCTTTGCAAGTCTGCTGTCCTAACATAGGATTTTCTCTTCCATCATCATGGTAAAGGGGTGGAAGTAGAAGGGGGTGAAGGTGCAGATCTATAATTCCCAGAATGCACCATCTTCCCAGGCTCTCCCTCTTCTGCCCTTTTTCTACAATACACACACCTCCTCCCTCTCACAAACCTTTACATAGACAGAAAAGTGTCATTGTTCCCTTTCACTTATGCCTGAAAACCTTGAGACTCTCTACAAGGTTAAGCCACTTGTAGAAGCTCATAAAGCTAGTAGGTGATGAAGCCAAGACCTGATCCCACTTCATTTTAATTTCACAACCTGTGTCCTTAATCACTGGGCTATACTGTTAGATGCGCAGAAACTGAGAATTGAGGAACTACCAGACACATACCATTCATAAACTAAAAGTATATATACCTTTTTTTGACCAGGAGAACTACAATGAACATTTCCCTCCTTCAAGACACAGTCTTCTCCGGAATGTGAATTAAAAGCCATAAAGGTTAAACTTATAAATCAGATTTTATACCAAAAATGTCCTAGGTGATCCTCAATACATACAAGTAAAATCACATAAAAGAACAAAAAGAACTGAAAAAAACTTGATGAACCCTGAGGGGGTGATTATATCTATCAGATTCTCCTCATTCCAGCTCTCCCTGGGGGCAGAGTGCCTCCAACAGCGCTTCAAGGCTGGGCTCCTGCCCAGAGACTGGACCCAGTGTTAAACAGAGAAGGGATTTCTATTGATCCTGGAAACCTGCAGAAGAACGTGACGAGAATTGTGCATATTATGTTTATAAAATCATATTCCCAAATGAAAATTGATTCCCAAGAAAATGCAGAAGGTAAGAATGCAAATAAATGTTCATTAGGAAGCCTTCATGACTTTTTCTCTGCCTTCTACAGTCTTTGTTTATCCATTACCAAAATTGCATTTGGGCATAGTATTCTATCAAAAAGCTTGTGCAAACATTTCTACACAAGCCCTTTAACATCTAGTAGTTCCCCCCAAAACTTTGATGTCCTGAAAAATCTAATTATTACTGGTAACTTTAAAAGATCACAGTAATTTATTTTTGTCAAATGTGACTAAAGATTAATGGATACAATCAGGAATAATTTGGTAAAAACATATCAAACGCAGAGAAAGCAAAATTTGTTGTTAAGTGAAGCATCAAATATAATAAAAGAGCAAATTCCATGAATGAACAGCAACAATGCACAATTCATTAACCAAATGCCCATGATTATTTCACACTTCAGAGGGCTACTGATATGATCAGAAATTGTAGTAAAAGGATAAATACAGATTAACTTCAGCATCTCTATACATTTTAATTATAAATCCTACCCCCTCAAGGGCTACCAGCATAATAAAAGAAATACAAACTAAGGTTTATCCATCCCTCTTATAAGGGATATTCTGTAGATATAAAGCTCCATATGTAAGACATTCAGTCAATCGTTACTAACTAAAAGAATTTAAAACCTGGTCAACAGCCAGGCTCTGGAACCTCTGACCTTCCCAAAGTCATCACCACCACCACCACCACCACCATCTCCATCACTATCCCACCATGACTGCGATCATCTGCTCATGCACCTGCTCATGCCTCATGACTACCGACGACCTCCACCGCCCAAAGGAAAATTGCACTTTTTCTGCAAGGACTAACAAACTATAAGCCCCTGGAGGACAAAACTCACATCTTATTAATCTGCTTATTCTCAGAGCTGGATCAGTACTTGACTCACAGTTTTGTTTTAAATAGGAAAAACAAACAAACAATAAAACTTGAAACCTAAAGAATCATTAACAAGAACATCCTTGGGATGAATTCTTTAGCCATTAAAAAGAATGAATAGCATAGACGTGATTAAATACATTGTTTTTTGAAAGTAACACACTACAAAGTAATGACTGTAGTATGATCTTGTCTAAGCTTTGAAAAAGATAAAAATCTAGAAAGTGAGATTTTTCAAAGGAAGAAAAGGTACTGAATGGGGGTCGCCTCAGTATCAGTACACTCAGTCCCGCAACCTCCCCTAATTCTTTGAAGGAAGCTGGCTCTCCAACACCCCTCAACTTTCCTACCAGTTCTAGGTTTCCATTTAAACAATGCCCTCTGCCTTCAGAGAATCTTGTCTCATTTTCTCCTTCTGTCTCTGATATCTAGTCAGTTCTCCATTCCGCCTTCTAACCTACTGTGTATTTTCTCTGTCTCTACTCTAAGCAATACCGGGGAGACACACACACACACACACACACACACACACACACACACACACGCACATGCACACACACATATCCTGCATAGAAAACAAATTTATATTTTCTAACCACAGCAAAGGACCCCTATTCCCTATCACATTCCCCACATGGTAGTTTTAAATCTTTTCTACATGAAGTCTCCTACTCCCACCATAAGTAGAACATCTCTCTTTGTGTTTGTGTGAATAAAAACAGTTCTTCTTGGTCACAGAGGCTCCCTTTTTTACATCTTAGAATCTTTACCCTTTGTTTTTGTCTCCGAGAGATGTCCCTTATCTCCCTACCAAACCTAAGATACATTTTTGCTATCATTGTTCCACATGTGGCCTCCTATCCTTGGCATATAAAGGTTCTCCTCCTGTATAAGCTTTTTCCTCGGAGTCCACAGAAATATTCAGATTGTTCCTCTAGGAAGAAAGGAAGGAAGGATGGAAGGAACGGAGAGGAGGAGGAAGAGAGAGGGGAAGGAGAGAAAGGAAGAAAGAAAGAAAGAAAGAAAGAAAGAAAGAAAGAAAGAAAAGAAAGACAGAAAGAAAGAAAGAAGAAAGAAAAAGAAAGATCGAAAGGAAGGAATGGATGATGGGCGGATGCAGGAAGGTAGAGAGCAATCGCACATGCTGCCTCCCTCCTTTATATCCTACTACACAATCAAGTTATGTCCTTGCTATTTTGTCTTGTTTCTAGATGTCTTAAAAGCTTATGCCCATGCCAGCTCCTTCCTTAAGGCCAATCTATTCCTCGTTACCAAATCCAATGCACTTCAATGTCTCAAAGTGGCCTCTTCAGTAAAGTCCAAAGGCCTTCTTCTGGCATACCAGGCCCAGTCCCACCTGCCCAGCTTCTCTCATACCCTGCTCCAACCATTCGATGCTCCAAAGGGAAACGAGCCGTCTCCCACACGCGCGGACTCCACGCTCTTCCTCCCGCACAAGCGCTCAGATTGCGACACTTCCACGAAGCAACGTTTGCCTATTAAAATTCTACCTATGCTAAATAGCAGCTTTCTTTCTCCTGACCACCTTTTGCAGATATAACGACCCTCCGCTTTATAGAACCATAATGCCCACGTGCCTTTTGAAAGGCACGTATCCTCCGTGATGTCATTCCGTCTACAAAGACGAGCAGAACTGTGAGCACCTTCAAGGTGTCGACCGTCCATCCAGTTTGAGTGCTCAATGCATCTTGCCAACGCCGTGCATCCAACAGGCAGATTGTGAATATTCGTGGAAATAAATTTTTTTTTAACTAAAATTTTTTTTTTTAACTGCCATACATTTCAGGACATAACATGAACATAACAGGAAACACCAAACAATAGATTTTTCTGAATCTTACTGGGGAAATGATCTGCTAAGACAGAAAACTATCACCTGGTCAATTCTAACTCCTGGGAGGGCTAGCCTCTAACAAGACTGCCCGTTATGTTACCAACATGCCCTCCCTTTCCAAACTCCTTCCCAAGCCTCCAAGGGAGAAAGGTGAGTTCTAATACCTCAAGGTAACTACAACCATTCTTTCCAGCTGCTTTCGTTTGTCCGAGGATAATGTGGCACAAATTACGAACCAGGGACGGAAACAGGGAGTTCTATGAAAATCAGGGCGTGCCTGATAACACAATAAATTCCTATATTTGAATTTACCATTATTTAAAAGTGACAAAAAGGACCTAAGCTGTGAAGTCTCGGTGGGTTAAAACTTCAGTGCAGATCCTATGCTATCACAGTAAATCCACGGCACTTTCCTGCTTATAGTTCATGTGCCTAAATCTTGCCAAATTTATTCCTGTCTGAAAAGTAAATTCTACCAGGTACATGAGTAACTTAATCTGAGAAGAATTGCTCCATGCAATAAATCATTACCACTGAGTATGACACCACAAGAAATCTGGAACATTATACAGTAACTAAAACAACCCAGAGTCAAAGTTCCACACAGCAGTGCCTAGCCCAACTGGATACATCCAAGGATACCACAAAGATTATTTCTCTAGGACAACTGGTTCTCAAAGTCTTTGCCTTAGGAGTACCTGGGTGGCTCAGCTGGTTAAGCATCCGGCTGTTGTTTTCGATTCAGGTCGTGATCTCAGGTCCTGATCTAGGGATCATGATCTCACAGTCATAGGATGGAGCCCCATGTGGGCTCCACAGGCTGTGTTTCTCCCCCTCCCCATCCACCGCCCCCTACCTGGCTCTCACACACACCAGCACTCTCTCTCTAAAATAAATCAATAAAATCTTAAAAAAATAATAATTAAAAAAATAAAAGTATTTTGCCTTCATGTTAATAATGGCAGTCATAGGGGTACCTGGTAGGTTTGGTGGTAAAACATGTGACTCTTAAATCTCAGGAGCATGAGTTCCAGCTCACATTGGATGTGGAGCCTACTTAATAATAATAATAATAATAATAATAGCTATAAATACTATCTGCAACTTACTGAGCTTCTATTTTGTGTGACAAGCACACAAAAGCCGTCTTCATGATTTCACATTTAATCCTCACAAAAATCATTCAAAGAAGGTATTTTTAACTTACTGGAAGGATGAGGAACCTTACAGAAATTAAGGAATTCGCCTAAGTGAGTGCATGTGTATGTGTCCATAACTATAAACACATCTAATAAAGCTGCTGAGACAGATATGTACCCAGATTTCCTTCACCCCAAATTCCACACTAATAATAACCACAGGCAAAAATCAAATTATTTTATTAACTATATCACATGGAAGAGCACTGGTGCTCCTACTAGAATTTCTTTCTTTATGTGTCATGTTTCCATTTTTAAAGAACTTCTTGACATGCCTTTCCCAATGCTGACTAATTAATTGGGTACCTGAGACAGAACTACAGGTTAGCAACTGTCTTTTCCGTCATGAATTCACAATAAACTCGAGTCTCCTAAACTGAAGTTCATATCTCACTGGAAGAAATGCTTTTAAGAGATACAGGAAAAAATAGTTATTTTAATAGATGAACTCATTTTAATAAGTCTTTTCTACCGTTCCCTGACACAAATGTGATTTCAGACCATAGGATACATATTTTTTATTTCATTAAAAGACATTTACTTTAGGATATTAGAAAGAAATAAGCAAAAAAAACAAGTTCATGAATTCATAGGAAGTTAAATTTTCTTTTTAAAGAAATTTCTTTTTAAAGAAATTTTACGGGTAAAATACCAGCTATGTTTAATTTTAAAATTGTGCGAGTGCCTAGATTAAGAAACTATGAAGGTGCTTCACAAAGGCTGGAAAATCCGGCAACGTGCCAGAAACGTGACTTTACTAGTCTAGAGCGCACATCGCGTGTTTGACTGGGGGCGAGGGTGGGGAAACATCCACCCACGTGGGGACTCACCTCTGGTGACGGCATCCAGTGCGCAGCCGCACCCTGTTGCTCCTCCTCCAATGACAAGGATGTCGAATTCAGACATGTTTTGCAAGGTCAGTAGCTGAGCTTCTCTGGAAGGAGGCTCCCTGTTAACAGGTTCTGTGACGCACTCGGCTGCTTCGACATAGGCCAAGCTCACCTGGTGTTAAGAGTCCAAAGTCGGCTTTTAGTTTTTCATGGGAATGCCAATGCAATACACCTGACAGTATGCCGAAAGAAGAGATGTGTAAGCAAAACCAAAGCTAGACCATAGTCCACAGTCCACATAGAGCCATGGGACTAACTGCCCTGTAGAAAAGAAAAGCCCTTACAATCTGGAGTGGGGGGGGCGCTGAGGGAGGGAGCGGTATTTCTCTTTTGTTGTGTTTTAATAAGCCATAACCATTTAGGCAGGGAACACCTGGTTTTAGATTCAGTATCTCAACTGCTTGTTTTGGTTTCATAAACAGCCAAGTTCAACTATTTCCCACACTGTTCAGCAATTCCCAAATACCTAGTCAAAGACAATTTATAGGAGAACAGAAGGAAATGTTTTACCCCATAGCAGTAATTCATTCAGATAACATTTAAAAGTGTTGAAAGGAGGAGGAAAAAAGCACTTTATGCCTTTCTGCAATTTCTTAAAAGTGTATGTTCTTCGTTCTTTAATACTTCTGGCAAAAATAGATTCTAGAGCTTGAAGGTCTATGAGCTTAGGTCGATATAATAAAAAAAGAATCCATTTAATGAAAGTTATTGTCGTATTTAAATGATCAACTATGGCCAATGCAAATAATTTTTTTAAAGGATTTTAGTCAGAGACTACCCCATTAAATGTTTTAATATAAAATTCTAGATTTTATATATTTAGTATACACTATTTCAATATTTGAAGGTTTTAACAATAAAATAAAGCCAGCTAAGCTCCCCTAAAGGATAATGGCGTTCCCTGTTTCTAGTTTTTCTTTCATTAGAATGTAAGTTATTGTCCTTAATAAAAAATGGTCTTAAAAAAAAAGTAGTTGCCAGAAAGCAGAATCAAAAGCCCAGAAAAACAGATGAGTAAAATGCTAATACTAGATTTAATCACTATAGTCAACAGTGCTGGCTAGAGCTGCTCTAACAGTTAGTTATCCACAGGTATGTAAGTTCTGTTTTCTTTCTTCTAAACCCCAGCATCAGTGTGATGCCGGCAGTGTTTTTCCCATTCTGCTGTAGGAGCCACAGAGGAAGCTCTTTAACCACAAGGCCAAAGACTGTTCAGGAAAAGGTGATCTTAACTCCAAACAAGATATTGTTCTGGTAAGTGATTTTTTTATCCATTTAAATAAAATAAACCAAGTTGTTCCTTAAAATTGAATTTAATTATTGTCAGGCCTATTGGATTTCTATAAAAATAAATCTAGAAGCCAGAAAGGACACTAAAAAAAAATACCCAGATCAGAGGTTCCTGGCTTTGGTCTCAGCACTCTTCTTTACTAGTATGTGACTTTTGACACATTATCTCTCTGGGTGTTGGTTTCTTCCTTTGTAGAATGGGATAAACCCCTGTGATGTCTCTAGCTCTACATCTCTGAGTTGTGCTCAGTCTGATGGACACATGAGATGAGTGTAGATGGTAAACTGTAAAGCACCACCACAGAGTTGTTGCTATTACTTATTAAATAATTTAATCATTTAATGGCAGGTAAAAGGGAATTTTTAAATCCCACTTTACCGAGTCTCATAAAAACAGAAGATTATAATCAGGTGCCATAATTTTTCAGGCTTATGATCCAGACACATGCCACAAAAATCTTATTCTCCTTTACACAAGTCCTCGCATTATCTACTAATAACCATGTCCCATTTCCCCATGTTCACATTTACACTCATACTTACATACATTTACGGGAACTAAATAAATCTAACTGCTAGGTTTGGGGGGAACATGACATTTTTTTGTCACGGGCTTTGCCTTCTATCATCAAAGAAAGAGGAGGAGGAGGAAAAGAAGAAGAAGAAGATGAATATATATATATATATATATATATATATATATATATATATTCATATATATAAAAGTATGTAGAAAGAACAAAATGCCAGAGTAAATCAAAGAAGTACCAGGCTATGACCCTTCTGGTCAAGGAGGGAGGTTCTTTCATTTGAGGATTCAACTGGGCCATGACAGATGGGTTGTACTTGGACATAAGACTGACAAGTGACTAAACTGCCAGAGCATTTTCACACATCAAAAAAAAAAAAAAAAAAAAAAAAAAAAAAAAAATCTGACATTTTCTGCATGGTAAGTTTTATAGAAATATTCAAGAAATAAATGTAAGGACTATATCATGATTATATAAGTCATTAGAACTTGGTAACACTAAAAGGCCCCTGTTCTGCTCTGCTAACAGGTCGTAACTATGAATATTAAACCCAACTGAATTTCTTCCTCAGCAAGTTTACTGGGTCTGATGGGCACCCCTCATGCCTTATGGGCTTCTCATTCCATGGACTGCACTGTTTCTCTGTCTTTGTCCCTTCTCTCATCCTTCCGCCCCCACACGACACTCTCTCCCATCTCACCTTAAGAATAAAAAATGCCTTTCACATATGTTTTTACCATCCTAAAAATTCTGGAAAGTCCTGTATACCCTTGCTTTTTCTATTGCCTCACCTCCTACTCACTCAACCAACTCCTCAATTCATTTTAATCTGCATTTTCACATACACACCACCACCCTCACCACCACCACGACCAAAACTGACTCATGTCCACTTTGCTGCGAAATCCAGTCAGCACATTTTGTCCCTCATGTTAGCTGTCACCTCAGCACACAACTTTCTGTTCACTCACCTTGGCATCTGAGAGACAACTGAGCTGAGCTCTCTCTCTCTCCAGCCTCTCTTATGCACTCTCTCCTAGTTTCCTCAAAGGTCCCTCTCTACTCCTCAACATTAAGCACTTAGGTCCTCTTGGGCCTTTTTAGAGAATTTCTTCCACCTCCACATGGTCATATAACCTTATACCACACAGACTTACAATTCTATTCCCCATTCCAGAATCCATACATCAAACTACCCATTTGGCACTTCCATTTGGATGTCCCACATGTATCTCAAAATTGAAAATTTTTCCCTGTCAGCGTTCATCAGGGAAGGAACCATTTTGGATCTAGCAGCTCGGGCCACTTTCTTAAGTTCCACTGAGTGCTATCTATTCCGTGTCCTAAAAAAATCTCAGGCCTAGTCACTTCATCTTCGCTGTCCCTTTTCAAGTCATAGTCTGTTCCCTTTTCCCTCTACTAATCTGATATCTTCCCACAGGTCTTTGCATTTTCACCATGCCTACCTCCAAGTCAGTCTCCATACTGCAGTTGGGGGGGGGTCATCATTTTAAAACCCAAATATGCCATTTCCATGTGTAAAAGCCTTCAAGAGTTTCCAATTTAAGTTAGGTCATAGGTAAGGATCTTTATTCTAGTTTCTAAGATTCTTCACAGTCTTTTAGAGCAGGTTGAACTTAACCAGAAAAAAAAAAAAAGGACAACACCAAGTGCAAGTGAAGATACAACACAACTGGAACGCTCTTATATTGCTGGTAGAAATGCAAAATGATACAGGCATTTTGGAAAACTTGAGTTTCTTATAAAAGTAAATCACACTTATCATCCAGCCCAGCAATCCTCTCCTAGATAATTACTCAAGAGAAATCAAAAGCTGTGCTCACCCACAAAAAATATTTACAGTGGCTTTGTTTATCACTGCTAAGTGACTAAACAAACTGTGGTGTATTTATGCAACGGAACAATAATTGGCAATGAAAAGAACAAACCACTGATAGACCTGACAACATTACTGGATCTCAAATGCACTCTGCTAAGTTAGAGGTTAGCAAATTATGGCTTACCACCCAAATCTGGCTGCCGTCTGTTTTAATAAGCCAGATTTTATTGGAACATAGCCACACCCAATCATTCGTGGATAGCACATGACTGTAATAGCAAAGTAGAGAAGTTGCAACAGATATGGTATGGCCGGGGCACCTGGGTGGCTCAGTGGGTTAAAGCCTCTGCCTTCTGCTCAGGTCATGATCCCAGGGTCCTGGGATCCAGCTCTACATCGGGCTCTCTGCTCAGCGGGGAGCCTGCTTCCCACCCCTATCTCTGCCTGCCTCTCTACCTTCTTGTGATCTCTGTCAAATAAATAAATAAAATCTTTAAAAGAGAGAGAGAGAGAGATGGTATGGCCTGCAAACCTAAAACATTGACTACATGGGCCTTTATGGAAGAGAGAAATTCTGAGGAGGATAGAAATGTCCTGTATCTTCACTTTGTTATTGGTTATATGACTGTATGTGGCTTGCAAAAACTGATAGAACTGTATATTATAAAGGATGAATTATACCACATAATGTAAATCATACCCCAAATTCTATCTCAATAAACTTGACTTTAAAAAGAGTAAGCAGACATGTGTAGAGAGCCAACAAGCACACAGAAAGATGCTCAACATTGCTAACCATCTAGGAAATGTGAATCAAAATCACAACGAGATATCATGTGATACTTCTCAGTATGGCTAGTATTGGGGCACCTGGATGACTCAGTTGGTTAAGTGGCTGCTTTCAGCTCAGGCCATGATCCTAGGGTCCTGGGACTGAGTCCCACATGAGGCTCCCTACTCAGCAGGGAGTCTGCTTCTTCCTCGGCTGTTCTACCTGCCACTCCCCCTGCTTGTGCACTCCCTTTCTGACAAATTTTAAAAATTAAAAAAAAAAAAAAAAGAATGGCTAGTATCAAAAAATATAAGGGGCACCTCTGTAACTCAGTTGGTTAAGCATTTGACTATTGATTTCAGATCAGGCCTTGATCTCAGGGTTGTGAGTTCAAGCCTCACACTGGGTTCCATCGCTGGCATGGAGCCTTTCTTAAAAAATAAATAAATAAAGCTGTTGGGGTGCTGGAGTGGCTTCAGCAGTTAAGCTCTGACTTTTAATTATTATTATTTTTTTAAGATTTTATTTATTTTATTTGACAGAGAGAGAGATCACAAGTAGGCAGAGAGGCAGGCAGAGACAGAGGGGGAAGCAGGCTCCCTGCTGAGCAGAGAGCCCGATGCGGGGCTCGATCCCAGGACCCTGAGATCATGACCTGAGCCGAAGGCAGCGGCTTAATCCACTGAGCCACCCAGGCGCCCCAAGGAGGTTCCTCAAATAATTAAAAAGTAGAAATACCATATGATCCAACATTTCCACTTCTGGGTATTCATCTGAAGAAAATGAAAACAGTTGAATGGATAACAAAGATGTAGGTTGTATAAGTGTTTGTGTGTGTGTTTGAGACACTCCGTTCTCTCTCTATATATAGATATATATATTTATTATTATATATTATTATATATATTTAATATATATAATATTATATATTATTTTATATATTTATAAAAAATATATATATATTACTTAGCTGTATATTGTACCTATATCTACTCAGCCATAGAAAAGGATGAAGCTTTGCCATTTGTGACAAAATAGACGGACCTTGAGGATATCACACTAAGTGAAATAAAGGCAAATACTGTATCAATCTAAAAAACAAAACAAATGAATAAACAAAACAGAAAAAAACTCCAAGATCAAAAATGACCTGATGGTTGCCAGAGGGGAGGAGTGTAGGAGAGATAGGCAAAAAGAGACGAAGGGGTTAAGAGGTATGATCTTCCAGTTATAAAATAAAGGAGACACAGGGATGCGATGTATAGCACAGGAAAAACAGTCAATAATATTCTAACAACTTTGTATGGTGATAGATGGTAATTAGACTTACTGTGGTGACCATTTTGTAGTGTATATAAATACTGAATCACTATGTTGTACACCTGAAACTAATACAATACTATACATCAATTATTCTTCCATTAAAAAAAAAAAGCCAATATGTATCCAGTATTTATATGTCAGGCACTGTTATAAACCTTTTACTTTTTTCTACTCATTTAATCCTCATAATAACCCATGAGTTGAGTACTACTGTGATCTCCATTTTACAGAAGAAGTAACTGAGACAAACAAAAGCCAAGTAATTGGCCGGTGATTAATGCAGCTCAGATACGAAAGAGCTGGGAACCGCACCTCCACAGCCTGCCCACAGACTACATGTTATACAACTACACCACACAGACAATATATAACGGGAGAAAAAAATAAAGAAACAGACTTATCAGTTAGAATAGGGTGAGCTATCACCAGTTACCACACTCTGAAAGTTTCTGGTTTTTTTTACCATGGTTTTGTTGTGGATGCTTTCCTGAAGAGTTGTTCCAAAAAAAATTTTTTTTAAAGATACAGCACTATTGAGGGTAATTTATTTAATTTCTGACACCACATTTAAAACAACATTTTATTTGTTTATATTTTCCCCCATAAAAGCTGGGAAGTGTTGCAACTGAGAAGCTAAGTACCAAGTTTATTTCAGAGGCAGTAAACACAGCCTAAGGCCGTACTTACAATTATGACAAGAGAGAGACTCATATGGCTTCATATGGCTTTGAGTCTCAAAAACACATCTGCACTCTACCTTCCCTAGAATATGTTGGCTGATGGCAAATAAAGAGAAAAGCAGCCAGAATAAAATAGTGTTGGTAAGTAGCAACGTGCTTTAAGAAAAGAGGTGTTTGTGCTACAAATCTTCTCAGACCAGCTCTCCTCCAGGCAGATTGATTAAGCAGGAATCTGGGAGAAAGCCCCATTAAAAGATTGACCCAGAGATGCTGGGAGAAACCTTGGAACGTCAACATACCCTAAATCATGTGAGAGACCAAAACTCACACGTCTATTCCTGACAAGACACCTGACCCACAACTACTTACTCATCCAATCAATATGTATTAGAGGTCCTTGGCAGGTCTATAGATTGGAGGACAAAACAAAAAGATAAACAGTAATTCATAATATTGCTTAACAGGCAGATTTAAGATAGAAAAGATGCTATAAAGGCCACAGGACACACACTTCATCCGGACCTGAGAAGATTTCTTGGACTACAGGAAAAAGGACTACAAGGCCTTAGATGGGTAACGATGACAGGAAAGGAAGTGGGAACAGCATGTGCTAAAACCAGAAGTCATCCTAATGTATTTGTGCAGCACACTACTTTCTTAAAAACATGTGTTGCATATCCAATACTTAAAAGTTGCTATATTTCATATAACAGTGATTTCTGAAATGAATCGGCTGCAACAGCATGGATCCCTTGGGCAGGAATTGTGTGGTCTTGTTAGTGCAGGGCTCACACTACTGGCTTCATGCTTTTATGTCACCCACTCTAGCCCCTATAGGCAGAGACGTTTGCCGACCCCAGGCTAGAAACAGGAAAAGCCCAACACTATGATTCCACCACTTGAAGCCAGAAGAAATGAGAGTCCAAGAACTCTAACCACAGCTCCCAAACAAAAAAATTCTTATCCTGTAGAATTAGGAGAATATTTAATATTACTTTGATGTTTTTATTTCTGATATTTAATTATGATGGTCTATGGAGAAATAGGAATTTTGTTAAACTTCTAAGCAAATGTTCATTTATGCTTTAAAAAGACAAGATTCCTCCAGAATTCTGATACCAAACGTGTGGTTTTTGTCAAGAGACTGTTACCTGTGAACACCTACAGAGAACTGAAAGCCAAGTTCATAATCTTTGAGGGTTTATATCCCAGAGAACAGAACAGGATTCAGAATGAGACCAGTTTTACTATGTGCACCATTAGACTTGCAAATTTAAAAAAAAAAAAAAAATCCTAGACATTTGCAACTTCAGGTGAGACCGAAAACAAGATCTAATAATTAGTGTCTATTTCTGAAAGAAGTGCATATTTAAAGACCACAGGCAATTAACAACCAGGTTGTCCTGTAATCATGTACAGTAATAATTGGAGTATAAAGTAGGGTTTCATGCAAATCACTTCATACTGCAACTATCACTCTCACTCTCTCCCATAGCATGTGATTCAATCACATATTGCTAATGGAACTGTTAGATTTTAAGGAAATTGCTTTGCGTTTTGTTGTCACTGGAAAAGACCAACAATATTTGTATTTTCCTAAAAAGAAGACACAACCTGCATCTCCTTACGGTGAATTTTAAAATGTTTTAATGGCCTTCACCTCCTGAACCACTCTGTGGTTCTAAACAATGATGTTTTTTCTTGTACTTACATGACAGCAAGCAACATTTCTCACTGTGAACATCCTCAGGGAGGGACTCACGATTACTCTGTAGGAACAGTTGCTAATGGGTAGACTGTCATCTCCACTGGACACCAAAGAAGAGAAAACAAGTCCTTCCTTCTGGGGGTACTGAGATCAGAGCTCCAGCTCACCTTGAATGTGCCGTCCACGCTTTATGTGGCTGCTATTCATTTGAGAAATCACAGAGACGCTCTCTTAATAGTAATCATAATATATCCAAACTGTTAACTTGTGAACCTTTTTTTTATAGCTGAGGAAGAGGGAAAATCCTTTCGCTCTGTCTGAATCTACTTCAGATAAGCTCACTTCATAACTGACTACATGATCTGAGGTCTGGGAGATACATTTTATTGGTTTTCAAATATATACTTCAGAAACGATAATAGTTGGAGGTATCTCAACTTGATATTGCTCTTCAATCCCAACAGCCTGCTGAGAACTAGAAGATCTGGAAAGGAAGGCTGAGCTCAGGGAGGCCAGAGAAGGAAGAGGCGGCACTGGGGCTGGCTGGGCTGCTACTGGTTCCCACTCTCTAATGAACTAGCTCCTGTAGGTCTCGTCATTACCACAGAACACAGGCACCCTTTGACCACCGAGGAAAGTGAGTTCAGTTATTCCTTATGCAAGTAACTGAGAGAATCATAATTTGAATTCAGGTTTGACTTCACATCCCCTGACTTCAGCTGTGCTAGGCTCTCTTTGCCTATAAATGTAGATTACCTGGGCCCCTCGATCTGTCAGCTTCTCTGGCACCAGCAGGGAGCTGTTGGTGATCGTCAGTGAACTCAGAAGTTCTTGGGACTGTGGACAGCCTGTGGCCAGCAACCCTGGGCCATCAAGTATGAAATAGCATTTTTCCTTAAAAACTTCGCTAAGACATATGTTTGGAAGTGGACACAGGAGGTTCATCCTTCTCCCATTCCTTGAAGGTAAATAAAATGCTGACCCAATGAGCCCAACGATCATTCCAAGCTTGACCATCCAGATGGCCCTCAGCTACGTTTTAATTTGATGTTCAAAATCGTTCTGGGTCAACTTTATGATGCATACTTTCCATTTCTCTGTGAATTATTTCTTCAAATATATACTTTTTAAAATAACATTTCTATTTGTCCTCACAAGCATATAATTAGATCTCAGAAGGCCTTTGTTGAGAAACCACAAATTAGAAAATAAAGGAAGTAAGTAAAATTAACGTTGCCTAACTTAACATAAAGCATCTATTTTCTCTTAATTTGCCCAAACTCTACCTACAAAAAGCCTTCCGAACATAAACATAATTTGACTATGAAGTTGGAAGACGGGGAGAAGGGAAGGGAGCTGAAGGACTCTCCCCAAAGCATTTATAGAAAGTTTGCTCAGTCCCACAATATCCCTAAAAAGTTTCTTAAAGAGCCCTCAAGATGAATAAATAGTTGAAAATGAAATGCAAAGTCAAATCAGAATGAATGTCAATGTTGCTCAGTTAGCAACAGCCTAGAAGCTCACCAGCTGTCAACGCTAATCATAGCTCAGTTGTTGACTCACTGTGTGACCTCTAGAAGTACAGTTAACCTCGCTGATTTTGTATGCCAGCCATAAAATAGCATCACAAACTCCTCGAAGGCCTGATGTGAGTTATAACTCAAAGATATTGCCATGGCCCCACTTTAGGAGCTAAGTGTTAAATAAAAACCAAAATTATAAGGAAGATGATAGGATGCTCTTCAAAGAACATTTCCAGCTCTGTCTGCATAATTTTAGTGCTTTGATGAAGCATGGCTCTGAAGAAACGGTTAACCATATAGAGTAGTTAAGAATAGTTCAAACTGGCCTTATGGAAAATATAGTGTATTCCGAATCCTCATCAAGTTTTAGATATCAGACACAGCCCCAACATATTTAGTTTTGCTTCTAGGAGAAAAAGAGTTCTTCCAGGAATCTATGCACGAGGTTCTGCATAAGAGAAGCAAGTGAATGCCACAGTCTTTGGCAAAAACTCCAACAATAAAACTCTCATGAAAAGAAATGCAACTCATTTGTCAACTGGATTAGAAACTAAAGTCAGGAGGCAGGTGTAATGGCTGGATGTTTAAAACTTTTCCTCTTCCTCCAAGGCATTTCCCACCCTCCCTGAGAGTTGGCTGGAAATGATCTGGTGGGTCAAAAAGCCCTATAATATGGCAGAACCACTGGAATAAAGAGACATAGATCCCTGAGTCGTTGCAAGAAGCAGGTCCCCGCCTCCATCCTCACCAAACTGTATTGTGAGCAAGACATAAACCTGCATGGTGATAACCCAGTGAGCTTTGGGGGTTGTTTATTACACCAATTAGCATGCTCTAATTAATACACAACTATGGGTTATGTTCAGCATTACAACCTAAGATTCACAACTCCTCTACCCTGCATACAGTCCATACACAGTTCAGAATCTTCCTCTGGTGGATAAGGACCCATCATTTATACAAAATTAAATCCGCACATACAAAGAAGCTGCAAAGGACAGAACGACAAACACAAGCACCACTAAACCACTTTATATCTGATGTAACATTGAAGTTAATAGCTCTTCAAGCAGGCAGGTGGGACCAAGGAGCCTCTTCCTTAAGCACTGGTCCTCTCTGTCCTCCTTAATATGCATTCTTTGTATGGTATTCACATCATGGTACCCCACCTAAACATCATCAACGAAAACAAAGACTGTTTAAGAACTGTTGCTTCTCCAGAACTTTGTCATTTTTTTTTTTAAGAAAAAGGCTGTTTGTGAACCTATGAAAAAATGCTTCTGGAGAAGATTATTTACTTAGAACAAACAAGTCTGGTAGCTGGAATTGACTCAGAGTTAAAAGCAATCTGGGAAACATAAAGCAGACATGTCATGCCACAATTTGAGCTACATCAGTGCTCAGGAAGACTTACATTGATTTCAACCCCACTCTCTTTAGTTTAGGAACCAGAAGAATATTTATAACTGGGGTTAAATTCTTAAAGATATAGAGCATGTTCAAAAATTAAGTAGTTACATCCAATCAAAGATACTACTGAAAAGTCATGTGGGAGTGGAATTTTTAGAATGAAAAACTTAATTGACATCATGTCCTAGGTGCTATGCAAGTTTTATTCATGTATTTGTGTATTTTAAAGGCTTTTTTCCCCCCCAGCAGTTTCAAGTTTACAGCAAAATTGAGAAGATCCACGGGTTTTCCATATCGCCCTGCCCCCACACATACATGTCCTTTATCAACATCATTCACCAGAATGGCACATTTTTTACCAAGAATGAACCTACACTGACACATTATAATGTCAATAATTTACTTAAGAGTTCACTCCTGCTGTTGTACATTTTATGGGGTTAGACAAATGCATAATGACACAGACCCATTATTATAATATCGTACAGAGGAGTTTCATTGTCCTAAAAATCCTCCATGTTCTGCCTATTCATGGCCCTCACACCCCAGGTAACTGATCATTTTTCTGTCTCCAGCAGTTGTGGAGAACCCACAGTAGAGTTCTTGCACTACGATTTTTTTCTTTCTGTGCCTCTTCATGGCACAATAGCTTGTTTCTTTCTAGCACTGAATAATAGTCCATTGTCTGGATGTACAACAGTTTATTCATCCATTCACCTACTGAAGGACATCTTGGTTGCTTCCAAGTTTTAACAATTATGCATAAAACTATTATAAACATCCCTGGGCAGATCTTTGTGCGAACATGGTTTTCAAGTCTCTGGGGTAAGCACCAATGAGAGTGATTGTTGGATCAAATGGTAAGAATATGTTTAGTTTTATAAAAAACTGTCCCACTGTGTTCCAAAGTAGCTGTACCATTTTGTGTTCTCACCAGGAATAAAGGAGGGTAGCTGTTGCTCCACACCCTTCACCCCTATTTGCTTATGATTTTTATTTCTCTTCAATAGATACTCACTTGAACTTCACATTTCTCTATGCTCTACTAGTTTCTCTGTCCGGCAGTTAATATAAGCCATACTGTGCTATCCAAAAGCTCCACCGTGGAAAGAAATCTGGTGCTACTGCATTCTTATTACGTCTAATAGGGCTAGGTCTATTTCAAATGTTCACGCCCTGTAGCAGGGGAAGGGGAAGTCCTAGATACTAAAGACCCGCTTTGTGTCAGGTACTGAGATCACTGGCTTGTATGTATTGACTTGGTGCTTGGCATCAGGAAAAAGCCTGGGAGTCAGTGACATTAACCTTACCTTATGAAGGAAGTGGAGTTCTGAAAACATGCATGACCTGAGCACATTAACAGGCTCATCGAATCTCCTCCACACTGTGTAACAGACACATTCAGGAAGCTAAATATCTGCCCATTTGGGGATCTGTTGCAATAAGTCCCAAAGTAGATCTTACTTTCATTCTATGACCTGACCATTCTATTTCTTACTCCTCCAATCTTCTTTTGTATTTTGAGTCATTAGTATTATCAGTCAAAAAGCTCTGCTTTATTAGAATCTCTTAAAAATAATGCATTGAGACTGAAATTACGAGTTAAAACAATGTTTTCTCTTTTTTTTTAAAGAACAATGTTTTCAAAGTTCCTATGGATTTTAATTATTCATGCATCACTTTGCCTCTTATTAGCATATGTATTTTTCTTCCTGAATTTCGATGATACTAGCAACAAAGGTAATACAGTTTTACCTGTAATTCAACTCACCTAACACATCACCACTATCATTTTCTCACGTTCCCTTAATTCACACACAGAGTGAACTCTAATATTTTAAGTAATATTTTTTACTTAAATATATTTAAGTAAGCCACTCAAGGTGTATAAATTGCTGTCTCTTACAAAGTCAGAGGCTATGTTACAAAGCATGAACATCCTGTCAGTAATCACTACTACTACCTCACTGACTCTGGAAAGTAATAAGCCTAACTGCTTTCCACTTCAAGCTAAAATGCTACAAGAGAATTCCAGGGTGGGGGGGAAGCACGCCTTTTTAAATATTGTTTGTTTTCTAGAATGTTTCATCATAGCATCCAACAAATAGCATTCTACTATATAAAATTAATTTATCAAGAATACTGTATTCACATAACTTTTTAGAAACACATCAGCCATATAAACCAAGTCTGCCAAAACTCATAAAGACCCAAGTAGAGAAAGAGAAGAAACAACCAGAACTTCAAGTAAGTTATTACTAGCAACAGGAAAAGAGTTTAAGTTAATAACTGGCTTTATTCTCCTGCTCCTTGGCTCATCATCCAATTCATCCAATCAGGAAGCAAGGCGAAGAGAGAACATAAGGTATCTGTATAACCTGTTGTCTGGCCAATGTCCTACAACCTCAGATGAAGGACAGAGCAGTGCTGATGACCTCCAAGTCTTAACAAAGTAACCCTGAATGCCAGGATCACCCGTGACAAGAGCAACTTTTCTGCGCCTTAGACTCACATTGTACCTTCTTATCACCTGGGGATCCACTACTAGCTCAGACTTTTTGAAAGCTCACTATGTTCCAGAACCTCTTCCAGGCTCAGACTTTTTGAAAGATCACTATGTTCCAGAACCTTTTCCAGGCTTTACTGCTCTTCAGCATTCCTCAGAGGGAAGCAGCACCACTATTCTCTCTATTTTACAGACATAGGAAAATGACATCCAGAGAACTTAAGAAAAGTGTCCATAGTCTCTTAGCTCTTCAGTAAAGCCAAGCGTTGGAGGCATGCAATCTTTGCCAAAATGGTGCTCTCATCCTGTATGTTCTATCACTCAGGAATGGAAGGATATTTGATCAGTTGAGAATCTCTGAATTCCCTGATTTTAATACAATCACTCCACAACTAAAAAGAGACCTTGATTGCCATACCCTGAAGCTCATTCCCTACCTTGGTCTGGTGCAGAAAAAAAAGAAGAAAACTTTCACATCCGGGCTTTGAGAAAGCTCTCAGTGGTTTTCAGTCCTCACCTCCAGTTGGCTCACAAAACCCACTACACCTTCAGAGTGGGTAATGGAAGGAACAAACCCAGCATGTGTTATGTGGGAGGGCACACCCTCAGACCTAAATAGATCTTTGTTACATCAACCACACCACTGGGGTTAAAAAGAAGCCCACACTCTCACACCAGTGTTTCCAGTTAAACCTGGAAGGTATGACATAAACGTTGAGTTTACAAAAAAAAAAAAAAAAAAGTTTTGAAAAATGCCTTTGGTCTATAATGAAGGACAAAAGCCTGGGGTAACCCTCAGCCCAATCTCTGCACGCCCATCCTGCTTCTGTCCCCATTCCCCGCAGCCGCCCCCATTCTTCCCACCCACCTGAGGACCCCTCATGCAGCCCTGGCTTTACCACTCCCCACTTCCGCTCCTCATGAAGGTTCACTGGCTCTGAAAGTACCCAAGACCCTCTCTCCTAATTTAAACTCCCCTCTCCATCCACTCTGTTGTCTCATCAACTCAAAATTATAAAAGGAGACTCTCTCATGAAGTGACACGTCTCTTTGATTTGATATGAGGGAATCACTAAAAGAGCATCCTGTCCCGAGAGGAAGACCGGATACCCTCCAAGTCCCTTCCAAGTAAAACTATTATTAAATTGCCTTCTACTAAATAGTGAATGACTAATAACCTGCTCTCAAAAATCTGCACACCACTACAGTGATGTTTGCTCGCCGCATTCCTGGTGGGATTTAAGACAGTGGTATATACCCACTGTGATGACAGGAGCCATTACTCAGCCGCCTGGGCCTTGGCATGTAGCTGATCCAGGGAGAGGAACATCAAGAAGACTCTGGGGACACTTATATCACCTACTTGTGGGTGAGGCAATAAAAAGAGGAAAATGAAATGAATAGGAAGTCTCTCCAAGACCATTCAAAAAAACCCTACACGTGCCACTGAGAAGAGCCTGGAAAGTGGATACTCTCTGTGGCCACAAACCTCCTTTCCTGTAGGTGGACACACAAAAAAAAAAAAGTCAGCCAATATTCATCTCTTCATCAGCTTCCTCGCTGTATTAGGAAAATTCAGGTTTCTCCAGCTCCAAATGAACATAATAATAATAATAATAATAATAATATCATCTCCTTAGTCCATCCCTTCTAACTCTGATTTATTTATCTTAAAAGAAAAAAATCTCTATGCTCCCCTTGGGTCAACAATGGACACTACCGATCACTGAAAAACAAATACAAATTTTAATAATATGCTTGTATGAGGGAAAGCCACACTACGACTTGAGACTAAACAATCATTGCTATTACCTCTAATGCCTGACCTGTCTCCAGAAATGCTAGGGTCTCCGCAGTTGTCTCTATCTCCTCACCTACAATAGCTTTTATTCAAGCAGCTGGGTAAAAGGTAAGTGAACGGTATCTTACTTGATTTCATAGTGTTTTCTATTTAATTAAATGAAGGGATACAGAGTAGCATTCCTTCATTATCCCCCTTGCAAATATAAGCTAATTTAACTGTAGAATTGATTTAAAAGTTTTCAGGTGAGCTGACTTGGCACCTAAATGTTGACAGGTAGCACTACCTTTTCTGTCAAATGTGCTTTAACTGTTGAACAACTTCTAGAATCAAGCTGTTGTACTTAGAATACAATCTCTGCCTGTACTTTAGGAAGGAAGCTTTGTGCTCAGAATATCAAAGGAGCACAAGCGAGGAGCCAGGGGAGACAGAGCTGCAGGGGCAGGAATGCCAGCAAAATGTGCCTGAACTTGAACTCGACAGATGGCTTTCTAATACGTCAGCATCTTGGACTTTCGACACCAATTTCTTCTTAAAGGAGGACAGTTCATCAGTTAGAATCATCTTAGAAAACTGGAAGAAAAAAATATAAAGACACAAGCCAATACATTAAGCATGGCTCTGCAGGAAAAATGGAGCATGCCGAGTCACAGTTAAAGACACAGCTTCTACAAAATGTAGCCAAATAATCGGTATCAGGGGGCAGAATTTTCCTGACCATTGAAAAGTCCCCCAGAATGGCTCTGATTGGCAGATATTTTCTGAGAGAGGACAGCTGAGGCCTCTGGTCATTTCCTGTCAATGGCCCAAAAGAGTTGTCTCCTCTCCCCCCTCATCTCTCTTCTCTCTTTGTTGCTAATCCCTAAGGCTACATCCCAACCTGCCACGCAAAATGCGCTCAAGGCAGTGGCTTTAGGGGACAGGAATCACCACAAAAGAATGCACACGTTTGGATGAATGCCTTATGCAACTCATTGATTGAATATGCCTATGGTGATTTTTCTCAAAAGAACTTGTCAGATTAAAATTATAAATGACTTAAAACTGCTGGTATCCATTTCATTTGGCCATTAGGGTAGTCAGGATGTCTAACTTAGGAAGGAGAAAATGCAAAATGACCCAGAAATCAGTAGATTCTTGTTTTGTCTTGATTTTACTAACGAAAATTCGCCCTTAATGTGATTGATTAGAGACAGTATCAACTGTTTATTGAGTGAGATTAAAGAAAAATCAAAGAGGGGAGCCTGGGTGGCTCAGTGGGTTAAAGCCTCTGCCTTCAGCTCAGGTCATGATCTCAGGGTCCTGGGATGGAGCCCCGAATAGGGCTCTCTGCTCAGCGGGGAGCCTGCTTCCCTTCCTCTCTCTCTCTGCCTGCCTCTCAGAGCCTACTTGCGATCTCTGTCAAATAAATAAAATCTTAAAAAACAAAAAGAAAAAGAAAAGAGAAAAATCAAACAAATAAAACATATGAAGCAGTATAACCCAAACACAAAGTTAACTTATAAACTCTGAAGTAGAACATGCTTGCTGTGGTTAACAGACATAAACCGTGTACAAATTTAGCAACAACTCATCATATTAGATATTGTGACCTTTGGCGCCGGCAGTTGCCAGTGTCATTTGGGATAGCACTGCCTGGTAAAGATGGCAGAAATAACCTAATCCATTAAAGCCTACGTCTCAAACCAAACTGCACTTCTGAAATAACCTCACAGCAGGAGCGGCATCTTTTCACACTGACTTTTAAGCAACCAAGGCAATATTTTTAAAGGAACAGAGAACTCCGCATGACCCGTGAGTGACCATGAGCTTCAGAGCAAGTCAATCAATTAGGACCTGCAAGATATCCACCTGGGGAAACCGTAAGGGCGATGTGCTCATAGGTAAGAATCAAAAAGACTAACACAGCCTATTCAATTCCTTCTGTCTTTAGGAGGAAGCACTAAAAACAAGCCGGTTTTTTGTTTTGTTTCGTTTTGTTTTGTTTTGTTTAACTATAAGCCACCAAACTGATTCTTCCCGGTAAGAGTTTTTAAAGTAGTATTTCTCACTCAGAACCTGGGACTCCAAGCAATGTGGCCGGCTCTACTCTCAGAGCACAAAGGAAAAAACAGGCACAGGACCAGCCATGGCATAAAGGCTCTCACAGCAATGAATAAAACGAGTCCAACTGCAAACAGCTTCCCCAATTCCTTTTCCTCCGTCTTTGAGTGAGGAATATACCACCCAGCTGATAGTGAAAAATACCCTAGAGACACGGGGAAGCAAGAACAGGAGACTAGTAATCCTAACCACTGAGGCAGCCGCCAGAACTTCAAGCTGAAAAAGAACAAAAGCATTCACCAAAATAATTTCTTGGCATCCATTTGACATAGTTGTAGTGCAAAGCGGGGGGGAGGGGGCATAAACTGAGCAATATATATATATATATATATATATATATATATATATATATATATTTTAGCACTTTAAATTATTTGGAAACTTCATACCAATCTCATTTCATGGCCTTCTCCCTTTAAAGATCCAATATAAAGTAATGGTACATGAGTAAGTAAACCTTTGAGAAATAAAACCAAGAGTCAACGTTGGGTCTTTTGTCAGGCCCTTTTCCATTTCCTGTCTCAGAGGCCTGCCTGCCTTCTAATAAGACAAACTTTTGGCAGGAACACAGAAGGTATCCAGACATTTGGATGAATTGGACAACAAAACCTGGCCTTCGGAAATGAGGCACTCTCTTAAAACCGGAGAGCCAAAATAGAAGCTAAGTAATGTAATGCTTTCTGATAAAGAAATTCACTTTTTAAAAAAATTATATACACACAGTAGCCAAGAATCATTAAGGGAGTATTCTAAATTAGTGTCTGTCAGATCAAGACAGTAATTTCTAAACAAAACAATTAACACACACCCATGCCCCGAATGCAGTTCTTTAATAGATATAAGTTTCATAGTATAACCAATACATGCATAATACTTACTTGCTTCCTTCTGTAATGAGCAAATTGAGAGAGGCCTAGGACACTTGCTAGAGCACCGCCTCCAACAAGAATAGTCCCTTTCACTGCCTTTTGAAAAGCCATTTCTTAGCCTACAAAGAAAAACAAAAAGGAAACAGAAAGAAGTGAATTGGGATTTTTATCAGATAACAATCCCCACGGTAGAGAGGGACGCTGCAAGATTCCGAACAGATGTTAAGCTAGAAAACAAAACATAAAATAAGGACATTATCATGGGCCAAAAACAACACATAAAAAAATGGAGATGAGGGAACTGACCACATAAAAGTCACCTTCCGACAGGAATTAAAGAAAAGCAAGGTATAAGGCAACTGAAGATACTTACACAGGATAAAGTCAAGAATGCCATGAAAAGAAACCGTATTGTGTGACTCACAAAACTGCACTCTCTACTCGAAAACGTGTTCAACTGCTAATCCCCTCTACAAGGAGAACAGTGGAAGTCTGTCACTAATGGAGACAGTGAGTCTCATGTTCACTTCAGATTCTTTGGTGCGGGTTTAATTCAGATGGTGGCACAACTCCCTTCCTGGGTTCCCCCCACCAATGATGCTCTCACTAGAGCCAAGAGCCAACACTTGGGCATTCCTGTCCTTAAGCATCTACACTTGACATACTAAAAGTCAAAGGAAACCATGCCTTGATCCTTTCACAAAGAGACAGAAGATAATTCTTAGTGACTGCTATAATTCCTGTAATTAAGGGAACTTAATTAAAAAAAGAAAAAGGTTTCTTCTAGCTAGGGTGGCATGGCACTGCAATTTCAAGGGGGAAGTCTTCATATCAAGCACTTGTTTTGTTTGTTTGTTTCAGGGAGAGCAAGGGAGTGGGGGCACCTGGGTGGTTCAATCTGTTAAGAGTCTCCCTTCGTCTCAGGTCATAATCCCAGGGTCCTGGGATCCAGGCCCATGTGGGGCTCCCTGCTTAGTGGGGAGTCTGCTTCTCCATCTCCTTCTTCCCCTCCTCCCCAATCTGCCCCCCACCCCTCCTTCCTGCTCACTTGGGAGGAATCCTTCTCTCTCTCCAAAGAAATAAATAAAATCTTTTAAAAAGGGAGGAGGGAGGAAGGGAGGGGCAGAAGGAGAGGGAGAGAGAGAATCCCAACCAGGTTCCATGTCCAGTGAAGAGTGCAACCCGGAGGTCGTTACCGGAGGGGAAATCAAGAGTCAGATGCTTAACTTGACTGAGACAGCCAGGTGCCCCTTGCTATGTATTTCTAAAATAAAGTCTTACATTGTGTTAGCTCATGACTTTCTTTTCACCTTGAAACGTGTGTGTGTGTGTGTGTGTGTGTGTGTGCATGCGTATTTCCACTATTAGAATCACTACATTTTTTAAAATTTTTGAATGCTCCAATATCCTTTAACTTTTTTGAAAATAACACGCAAAAAAGTACATAAAAATGAAGATTCCACCAAAAGAACTCTTGCCAGCTTTTATTTAGCTAAATAAAAAAAGGTAACACCGTGTGATCACCTAAAAAAAAAAAAAAGAAGAAGAAGAAGAAGAAGTCAGTTCCAATGTAGAGTTGCTATAGTTCAGTATCAGTTTGACCTGCCTAGGGCTTTTATTCATCATAACAACTGGCACACCCAGATCTTACACGGAAGCCATAACCCTATTGTCCTGAATGGGTGGAGGTCAGACCTGTTGGGACAACATACCTTTACTCTACAAGTATCTCATGACTCAGGAAAATGTTTAATATGAAGTCAGTTTTAACCTAGGATAAGAAAAGAGCATATAGTATCTTAATGTAAATTATGATACAGTTAAAATGTTTGGGTCCATAAAGGATGAATAGCATAACTATACAGGATGAATTAGCATAACTACGCTAAATCAAAGAATTTCAGTGCAGTTGATAACTGGGACTCTATAGAAAATTCATTTTGGAATACTATAAATTATATACTAAAATAAAAGTTGACGTTTCTAAAAATTTTATTTTTCCTCTGACTTCACTCCTTCTAACAAACTAATAAATTCTAAGACTCGTTTTTTTTTTTAAGAGTCTCACGAGGGCACCTGGGTGGCTCAGTGGGTTAATCCTCTGCCTTTGGCTCAGGTCATGATCTCAGGATCCTGGGATCGAGTCCCACATCAGGCTCTCTGCTCAGTGGGGAGCCTGCTTCCTCCTCTCTCTCTGCCTGCCTCTCTGCCTACTTGTGATTTCTCTCTGTGTGTGTCAAATAAATAAAAATCTTAAAAAAAAAAAAAAAGAGTCTCACCAGAAAAAAATGTTTCACACAAATATGTTTCTCTATTGCTGCAGAACCTTCATCAAACATTCGCTCTCCCGAATTATGCAGAATAATTGGTAGATATGATGGCTACTGGCCTCCTTTCATCATTTGGTGAACCCTACGCAAACCCTTACATCCCAGGTTGCTCTGACACGGAAAACCTCAACTAAGCCAACTTGGGAGGCAGTCATCTGTCATAGCCCACCACTGCCATTCCTAACACTTTTGTACATGTTCACAAGGAGGTCTATCACACAACAATGGAAACCCTAACAGTCCAGAGATGACATGCTATCTCCAGGCTAACGGGGTTCCCCTGACAATGAGGGACAGAGAATAGAGACCTAGTTCGATTTACCTAAACAATGAATGTGCCCGCCCCATATAGACAGCAGCCTGGTGGTCCCCTTGCTGGAAGTTTTGTAGCTGATTGACTTTAACTCAGTATCATTGCTTTTGAATTGTTGTCATTGATGACCTCACAAAGAATACCACACATCAACAAAGCCAGCTGAGGGATGTTATGTAACACAGTCAAGAAAAATGTCTCAGCAGACGTGTTCACTCAGCCACTTCAGTCTGGAGATAGTTTTTCCAATTGTGCAGATCCCTGAGTTCCCTGCTCAACTGATCATAGTGCTTCAATTTGATTTCTGAAACCAAAACTCACTAATGAAGATATTTTCATGGGTTTTCTCAACAAGCCACTAGTGCTAGTGAAAAACTGCATTAATGTATTATTTTGCAGACTTAGTGATCATATTGACAATAATCAGTAAAGTTTCTTTTTCCCAGTAATTTCATAAAATAGCCTATGCTTAGGGGATCATTATTTCTATTGAGATCAAATCCATCTGTAAGATCACCTACTAGTTGTGATGAATAAATCACTCTCGCAGGTAATTCAAAAACAAAAGCACGTCGTCGTCGTCATCACATCATCAATGTTATAATGATAACAGTTGACATTTATTGAGTATTTGCTAGGTAATAGGGACTGTGCTTTCAATTCTACATACATCAGCTCATATCACCCTCGCAACACCCTAATTTCATAAAAGAGGCAGTTGTGGTTCAGAGGGAGTATGGGATTTACCCAACGTCACTGACTAGTATGTGACAAAACCACAGCTTAGTCTATACTCTTAACCACTGATTGGTTCTGCCCTGCTTTTTGCTCTCAAAATAACAACCTCTCCCCAAGGGCCACACCATGTTTTGCTATTATTCCTAAAAGAAGTCCTATTCTCAAACATTCACCCAATGTGTACAGTCCTTGGCATTAGGGTTTCCCTAAGGCAAAGAAAAGGCCTCTGACAAAATATCTATGGTAATGTAAGAACTTAGTTTTACTGCTGAACCAAAGAAATTTAAAATTTATACCCACTTACCTTCCATCATAAGGAGAAAAGTTTTCACAATGATTACAGAAAGATTGTTTCCATCTAAGCAGAAGTGCAACAGGGAAATTAGTAAAGAAAGAGAACAAAAAATGGATAAATCTTAACCTTTTGCAACTAGAAGTGTGAGAAATGAGAGGTAGAAAAATCACCCAGAAATAAAAATAGCTTTGTTATTTTTTAAAAGATTTTATTGACTGATTGATTGATTGATTGATTGATTTGAGAGAGTGTGTGAGGAGGGAGAGGGGCAGGGGGAGAAGGACAGAATCCCGAACAGACTCTCCACTGAGGGCAGAGCCCAATGAGGGGTTCAATCTCAGGCCCCAAGATCACGACTGTGCCAAAACCAATGGTCAGATGCTTAACCAACTGAGCCACCCAGGCGCCCCCCAAATTAGCTTAGTTATCATAGCCTGATGTCCATATTTAATAGCCTATGAATTCAGTTGTATATACATTGTCTCAGGACTGGCTCCTGCATTTGCACAGACAAGTGCCAGTCCTCCAATTCTAGCAAGAGGAACACTGGCCCAACTAAAAAATTCTGAACAAAAAGGTACTCAACTAAATATATCCATGAGTTTATTGATTGCCCTCGAGGTGCTTACAATCAATTTGGAGAATTAAATATCAAAATCTGTCTTTTAACTCTGTATTATAACTAGTTGTGCTATATTGAGTGTTATTAATACTCTGACAGACAAAAGACCCTGAATAGCAATCCTGAGAAAGAACAAAGCTAGAACATCATAGTTCCTCATTTCAAACTGTATTTCAAAGCTCTATTAGTCAAGAGTATGGTATTAACACTAAAAACTTATTGGCACTAAAAACAGACGTATAGTTCAATAGAGAGCCCAGAAATAAACCCAAGCATATATAGTCAATTAATTTTTAACAAAGAAGCCAAGAATATACAATGAGGAAAGGGTCTTTTCATTGAGAATAGTCTCTTCAATAAATGGTATTGGGAAAACTAGACAGCCACATGCAAAGAAAAAAAAAGAGAAAAGAGGAAAATAGAAGGAAAGAGAAAAGAAGAGAGGAAAAGAAAGGGAAAGAAAGAAGAGAAGAGGAGAGGAAAAAAAGGAAAAAGGGAAGAGAGAGGGAAGGAAGAAAGAAAGAGGACCATTATCTTATACCATATTCCAAAATAAACTCAAAATGGATTAAAAATTTAAATATAAGACCTGAAACCATAACACTGCTGGAAGAAAACATAGGAAACAGGGTAAGTTCTGTGACATTGCTTTGTGATGCTTTTTTGGATTTGACACCAAAAGTGCAGGCAACAAAAGCAAAAATAAGCAAGTGGGACTACATCAAACTAAAAAGCTTCTGCACAGCAAAGGAAACCATCAGCACAATGAAAAGGCAACCAACAGAATGGGAGAAAATATTGCAAATCACGCATCTGGTAAGGTTCAAT
This sequence comes from Mustela lutreola, assembly GCF_030435805.1. NCBI lineage: Eukaryota > Metazoa > Chordata > Mammalia > Carnivora > Mustelidae > Mustela > Mustela lutreola. Next base: position 157,514,679 of record NC_081292.1, read on the forward strand.
ATCCAAAACACATAAAGAAGTCATGCAACTCAGTTGCAAAACAAACAATTCAGTTAAAAAAAAAAAATGGGGAGAGGGAATGAACGGACATTTTTCTAAAGAAGACATACAAATGCTCAAGAGGCACGTGAAATGATGTTCACCATCACTCATCACCAGGGAAATGCAAATGGAAACCACAATTAGATATCGATGTCCATGCACATACAGGCACACACACATACAGGCTGGAAGGGAGAGGGGGAGAGAGAGAACCAGGGCCGATGAGGTGAGAAAAGGAAACCATCTGCACTCAGGGGGGCATGTAAATTGGGGTAGCCACTATAGAATACAGTACGGCTGTTCATCAAAAAAATTAAACATAGAAAAAAATTAAACAAAGAACTACCAGGATGCTTGGGTGGCTCAGTCGGTTAAGCATCTGCCTTCGGCTCAGATCATGACCAAGTCCCACATCAGGCTCCTTGCTCAGCGGGGAGCCTGCTTTTCCCTCTGCCCCTCACTTCACTGCTTGTATGCGCACTCTCTCTCTCTCTTTCTGTCAAATAAATAAAATCTTTAAAATAAAACCAAACAAAACCTAGAACTACCATAAGATCCGGCAATTCCACATCTAGATACCTATCTGAAGAAAATGAAAGCACTCGTTTAAAAGATGGTCTCAAACTCACCAGAGTCATCAGAGCTAAAAGTCTGGTTGGGGGAACCTTGTGCCTAGCACTGCCACCAGATAAACCGTGCTTGCTGCTGGCAAACAAAAACTGGATTGGCTGCTTCTCGGAGTTTGCCGAGCCATGCTTCAGGCTAACCTTGCAACTTACCGGGGCACAACTGAATTCTTAGTTGCCTTTTAGGATTCCCATTACAGAATGACTAGAGCAGTGACATCCCATTTCAAATGGTCCTCAGGCGCTCACCATGTCTGCCTCCTCCCATTCCAAAGCAAGGCTACTCTCCAGGTTAAACCATGCATTTGAATAACTTTACCCACACTTGAGACTTAAAAACAAGAAATGAGCACTCATGGAGAAAGGCTGAGCGGCCTCTCAGCAGCCACCCCGCAAAGTTATTCCAGAACAAGAGCGTGCTTCCTGGCCTCTGCATTTACCAAATAGAGTACTCAGACTCCTCTCCCTGCCCTACCCTACAGCCGCTCTCTTCATTAAAGCATAAATAAACCCCATCCGAATGGATGGATCACTCTTCTGTGGAAGGAGCCCTGGGTCTCTTCACTTTGACAAACTCTCCTCTCCTCTGGTCTCTTGTATGGAAAGGCGATTGTTACTTACGTGTGCAGGGGTGAGGGGGGGATGCATGGAATATAGCTGAAAGATAATTTTTAGAAGACTGATTTCAAACACAAGGCTCACATTCCTTGGGACATGTGTTCCCTAGCAAGATGCAAAGGTTTTCCGTGCCCTTCTGGCCACCTATAGCCTGTGCTACTTCTCTAAACCCTTTACCTAACTAAACACATGCAGGTCCAAAAGTAGCAAGAAGCTCCTTATTCTTCGACTGTGCGGTCGCCTACCTTGTAGCTGTGCGTGCAAAACCACCTCCTCATCTATTTTGAGGCATGACACTTTTTTCAAACCCACAGAAAGCACAACGACACCACTCAGAAGACCAGGTCTCGAGGTCCACCTGCACACAAGTTCAGTGACTTACAGAAGAAGGGTGCGTGAATCTTACAAGACAAGGGTGCTGGCCCTCAACAGAGGAAGTCTGAACTTGGCAGCAAGTTCACAGCGAAATGAAAGAAGTGAGTACAAAAGCACCTTCCCAACCAGCAGCCCAGTTCTACCTAGAAAAGTCAGGATTCCTGGGTGCTTTGAACTAGAGACTTTTCAACAAAGCAGACCCTTTATTATTCCAATCAGTGATGTATCACATGATCTGTATACTTCCCTACAAGAAAGTGCATCCTGGTTCAGACACACCAAGTAACGACCAAAGCACACCAGGTACTACCTTCTCTTTCCCCAAGGCTGACTCCACAGCGGGGATAAGGAGCAGCACTTCGCCTGCAAACGCACCCTCTCCCCAGCCAAGCAGAGAGGCGCCTGTATGCACAAACGTCTCACACGGGAGTATGGAACTCTACAGAAACAGAGTCAGCCCTCAAGCATGCTTTTTGAAAGCTGCCAGACACAAATGAACAAAATAATCAACATCGCAGGCCCATCAGCCTGTTCTCTGGAAACAGAGAGGAGCCATGATCCATAAACTGAAGATGGATTTGTCCTTTTTTGGTTACTTTAAACACTTTCCAAAAAGATTCGGGCCGGGGCACCTGGGTGGTTCTGTCGGTTAAGCACGTCTGCCTTTGGCTCAGGTCCTGATCCCAGGGTCCTGGGGTTCAGTCCTTGCTCAGCAGGGAGCCTGCTTCTCCCTCTCCTCCTGCCTTATGCGCTCTCTCTATCGGTTGCTATCCTTCCCACTAAAATAAATACAATTTAAAAAAAAAAAAAAAGTTTTGGGCCAAGACTGCATAGGAAATAGACCCAAGGGTTATCCACAAAAGATTATCCCAATGGAAATAAATGAATGTGTGTGTATAAAATGTAAAATATTATATTTATACATATTTTAAAAGCAAAAACACAACAGGAACAGTGACCACCTACAGTTGTAAAAAGTACATATGCCGAACAGAATATCAAAGAACAATCAAGGTTTTTCTTAAGTCACTAAGAAGAATGTTCTGATAAAACAAAGTAGATGAAAGAACCAAGGGAAAGCACACAAGTTAGAAATATAATGAATTTTCAGATTCTGGATATCCAAAACTCTGGACTGTAGCTGATGAGGAAGCCAATGCAATACAATCACACACTGCGGGCACAGCATCCAAACCCCAGCTTTGTCCCTCTCTCTCACACCCAACTGCTTTAAGGAATTTTTCTTTTCTTTTCTTTTCTTTTCTTTCTCTCTCTCTCTCTCTCTCTCTCTCTCTTTTTTTTTTTTAGCTTTGCAACCATTTTCATTTACTTTTAAAAATTTTTTTTTATTACATCATGTTAGTCACCATATGGTACATCATTCGTTTTTGATGTGTTCCATGCTTCATGGTTTGCATGTAACACCCAGTTGTCCATGCAATACCCATCACAGGGCTCACACATGCCCCCAACCCCCTCCCCTCTAAAACCCTCAGTTTGTTTCCTGGAGACCATAGTCTCTCATGGTTTCTCTTCCCTTCTGATTTACCCCCTTCAGGTTTCCCTTCCTTCTCTTAATGTCTCCTAATGTCCTCCATGCAATTCTGTTTCCAATCAACCTCCCCGGGAAACCCCATGCCAGAAGGGCTCAACCCTAAGGATGGGGAAAATCTTAAGAAAGGGAGAGTATTTCAGTGCAGACAAAAGAGAAACAAAATCAGGAAACGAAGAGAAAATGGAAGAAGAAGACAAATGCTATGTTTATTGGTTCACATAGCTTCCAGTCAGAAACTACTTTGGAAAAGCTTCCTCCTCGCTTCTCCACAAGCCTTTGGGTCAGTCAAGTCATTCTAGGAGTGAACACACAGAGAAAGAAGCTGGCTCAGGACCATTCCGCAGACTCTAAGGAGGGCAGGAGTCTGGAAGCTTGACAGAGGAGGAGCTGACACAGACAAGGGGGGAGCTGGCTTCAGGGGTTCAAATCAGAGATGAAGAAATGTAAGCAAAGTCACAAGGGAAAAACAGAGAGAGAGAAAAGAAGGTCAATAACCATTTAAAGTGAGCCAGTTAAAAGTCTCTGTTTATTTAAAAAAAAAAAAAAAAAAACTTGTCTCAAACATTATTACATGAATCCTTCTGGGGTGCAATTTTTGTTTAACTTAGTATGCAAGGCCAGAACCAATTAAAGCCCTTATTTCACAAAGTTGTCTGAAGTGAAAACATATAGGGAGGAAGGAGGGCCCTGGAGTAATGCAAGAAGACATGCTCTAGTCCTCATTTATTATGTAAGACTCAATTAAAAAAAAATAGTGTTTCCAAGGCAACTTCCATATGATGTATTTATGTTTTCTGCCAATTCTAAAGTGCACACTGGTTGTATAGTCACAAATTTGACCCTTTTCCCTTATTTCCATGAGGTTCAATTATAGAATCACAAGAAATCAATGAAGTCCATCTCGGCCAATAACAGATTCATATTCATTAAATGCAAATGATCTTTGTTGAATTCATAATCGAATGATTTCTATTGTATTTGCTTTCCATAGAACAGCTTTTAAAAATCATGAAGAAATAGTTTGTGCAAGTGAACTTGTTTTCTATTTTAAATTCGTTTTAAAACCAAAATTAATCCATATTCTCTATCATCCTAGACATGTTAATAGATTTCTGCCTAGAGTTGTAAAATCCTATCTTTGATTTTCTTTGTTTACCATATATGTAATTTAAGGTAATCCTGAAAGGCATAAAATAAAATGTCTCTCATAAGTGAAAATCTGAAGCGTTCTTTCCCCCAAATGTCCATCCCTTATAAAGACACAAGTCAGTTTTAGGAACTCAGTGGATACCATGCCTCGTATGACACTAAAGGAACTTGCACTTACATAGCAATAATAAGGAATCCTCACTAAAAAAGAGTGCATTAGACACAAACACTTTAATTCTGCCTGCAGGAGGAAAGAATGTTACCAATGAATCAAAGAAAAAGAAGTTCTTTAGGCAGTCGACACTAGTCCTGTGCTTTCCATAGTATTTCTGCCTTTTTTCCCCTTTACTAACACTATTGTTGAGTTAGAAAAATGGTTCACATTCCTCCAACAGCATAAACTCTTTCTTAGACTTTACATGCTGTTACAAAATCTACTTCGGTAATTAAGACAAGAAAAATAGGGGCACCTGGGTGGCTCAGTGGGTTAAAGCCTCTGCCTTTAGCTCATGTCATGATCCCAGGGTCCTGAGATCAAGCCCCACATCTGGCTCTCTGCTCAGCAGGGGGCCTGCTTCCTCCTCTCTCTGTCTGCCTCTCTGCCTACTTGTGATCTCTGTCTGTCACATAAATAAATAAACTCTTTAAAAAAAAAAAAAAAGACAAGAATTTATTATTTTTGTTATAAAATAAATTCTATACCAAACAATAGAATTCAAAATATCTGCTTTTATATTAAAACATATCAAGCCTCTCATCCAGATTTATTATCACTACAACGAAAGCTTTACAAAGTCATCACAATCATGGCTCTTAAACACACACCCCAACACACTTCATAAAAAAGCATCTACCTCACCATATAAATAAATGTACTTTAAAGGGACTAAGGTGCTGCAAAATAGTGCACAGGCACTTCTGAAAAGGTTTTCAGAACATAAAGGTTTTAACTCTACAGTCAAAAGAAGTACACCCTAAGAAAATTTCAGTGAAGTAAAATGTTCAGAGAAAGAAGGGCTTTGGCTGATTGAGTTTCCATTTGTCTGATCTTAATCTAAGATCCCTTTTGCTGTTTTCCAAATCTTATATTTTTATTAAATACACATTACAAATTAAGAAGCACTATATACTGAATATAGGCACTTTTCCTTGAAGACTCAGAGAAAATCTTAAAGAAACTCAAGATCATTATCCTGTAAACTTTTTAATAGCGCAGATATAGAATGTTTGACAACATGCCTCCAAATGTAATAAGCACAAACAAAACTTTGAAAAGTTGGCTTTTTTTCTTACTTGAAAATGCTGATGGTAACTGATTTATTTAGCTTTTATTCATTATTATTATCACCAAATGAGGAGAAAATGCACCAGTTCTTTCAAAAGTTCCAGTTGCAATTGCATTATACATGTTATTAGGAATGCATTTTAGGAAATTCTTTTTGAAGATAGTTTATGAAATCCTGAGCTCATAAAAATGATGACTATTCATTTTTATGATAATTAGTTATAGCACAATAATTTCAGTTCATTTAATTTATTTATATTGTTAAAAAAAACAGTTCTAAATTTGATTATAGCTGTATTACTGCTTTATTAATGAACAAGATATGGCAGGGAGATATAACAGAGACCAAGTATGTTTTGGTAGGGAGACCAGTTACTCTGTTTCCTTGAATTTGAGAATATCCCCAGGAAATATAGCCAACTACTTTGCACACCCTGTAGTCATTCCCCACCCCCTCAACACCCCACCACCTGGCAGCCTGTTGAAATTTGCATTTAAAATTCACTCCCCTGCACATTTTATAATTCACTGCATATATAAATGTAACTATCAACAAAGGGTCAAATTACACACACACACAGCCTAGATGCAAAGAAAGTCTAAGATATACTACAGTCAAAATAAACATGTATTCTTAAGCTTGGTGATCACACTCCCTAAAAATGTCTGACCCTAAAGGAAATAAAAATTGGAAAAGAGTAAAGGCAGATTGCAGAATTCATATTTCTAACAAAAATTTCTTTAAAAAGTACAGAATACAGGGGTGCCTGGGTGGGCTCAGGTGGGCAGCCAACTCTTGATTTCAGCTCAGGTCATGATCTCAGGGTCATGGGATCAAGCCCAGTGGAGGCCCCCCTTAGGGCTCCTTGCTCAGCGGGAAGTCTGCTTGAGGATTCTCTCCCTCTGCCCCTACCCTCGTGCATGTGAACACACACACTCTCTCTCTCAAATAAATTAATAATTAATCTTTAAAACCAATAATTAATCTTTTTTTTTAAAAAGTATGGAATACAAGTAATATAACATTTTGTAAATGTCCAACCCCTCACCCTTCAAAAGGAAAAGATGGTCTTCTTTCACCTATTCAAAAATAATAAGCAAATCTGTATTTCCAGCTCTGACTTCTTGGCTAAAACAGTCTTGGTCATAAGATCCTGTTCTTTCCATTTGAATGAGGGATCCTCCTCAAGGCTCTCCTTTTGAAATTTTTCTTTTCTTCTTTAAAAGGACTGGCACACACTCAGGCGGAATGCGTTCAAGTCCTAGACTCTAAACAAGTCTAGTCACTGTGCATGCGATATTGTGTACCAACATTACTCAGCTGCTACCCTAGCATCTGACAGTCTAAAATTTAGTAGCCTGCACAAAAGAAGATAAAGGGTTCTACTCAATATTCTCTCCAAGGTTCTATTGCTTAAAAAAAAAAAAAAAATAGGAGAAGAAAAAAAGAAAAGAAACAAAAACACAACAATAGCAAACTTCTATATTCTTTTAATTATCAAAACACCAGACAGAAAAAGAAAATCACCAAGAATATTCCAGAAGGCGAGGCTGAGGAGACTTGCCTTGCTATTCTGTCTCTACCTGTAACTTGCTTTGTGAAGTCAGGCAAATCATCTGAATTTATGGATTCTTGCTCCATCTGTAAATGAAGTATCTTTGAAAATGTCCAGAGCTATTTTAACTTCACATGTATATTCTTTTATGCTTGCTCGTCTTTCAGTAGGTGCAGGAAAAACACCTTTATGCATTAAAGGTGGTACTATCTTGATGTCCGATTTGTTTTGTCATTGGATGATTAAAGCTTGCATTTACTCTTTCATTCAGGAATTATTGACTGATCACCTAACATGTGCCAGGCACCGAACATACAGCCGAGAACAAACATGAAAATCCCTGCCTTCTAAGAGCTTTGTGTGAAGTTCACAGTTAAAAAAAAAAAAAGTTGAAACTATTTCAAATTAGAATATTTCAAAAATGCAAGTCACACTTTGTCTTTCTAAAGAATGTGTTAACCATGAATTCAATTATTGACCACTTAGAGCCATCCCTATGTATATCAGACTATACTGTAAGGGCGATGCCCTCAGGAACAGTAAAAGGAACAACAGCATTAACCTCTTTACTTAAAGTGGCCGGAAGCCACAGACTGTTCCCATTTGAATTCTGCCTCTATCTGCTTTATACCAGTTTTCCTGTTTCTTCCAAACTATCAGATTAATGGTAATTTTCCCTTTAGATCTTGGAGCACTCCAGCTCACTTCTAACTTGTTACCACTGTGGTCAGAAAAATGAGAGCCAAGTTAGCTAAAACTACACTTAAAATACCAATAAGTAACTCTGAGAAAGGAAAAGGAACAACTTATTAGCATTTCAGCTTTAGATTTTCAACATTCTGGCTCTATCTATCCAAGGGCCTTTCCCCCCCATTCCTTCCTATGTGCTAGGCCAATATTCCTCACCGGATAATTTCTGAAGGTTGTTGCACACAGTACGTGAACCGACACAAACTGCCCTAGTCTGTTATGAAGATGAAGAATTTCCAATCAGATTACAAGTACATAGTCCAAGATTAGGAAAAGAAAATTAGTATTTCAGTTCTGCCTCATCTGAACAAATCCACATTATCTTGAAAAAAAAAATTGTGGCAAACCTGTTTGCTTCTGCTCTGGAAACAATTAGAATGTTTTTCTGTACTCTCTTGGAATTAAATGAAACTTTATAAATAAATGGTTAAAAAAGGAATCTAAATGCTACTCCTAAAAAAACAAACAAACAAACTTTAAAAATCCCTGTTAGTGACTGGCTTATGAAAAAGTACAGTTTTTGTTGGTGAGCAATAGACAAAAACTGTGCACTCTAAGAAAAAAAGCAAGAGTTCAACAAAGAGTCAGGAAAGTATCATTGAAGGATGTACCCAAGTAAGGAAGATGAAAAGAGGGGCCTTCACTCCTGTAACATGCGATCAACGGGGATTGACTGAATACCTGCTAGAGTCACTGCACTGCTCCAGGGGCTGGTAATTCCTCTGCTCTGATGGACCGGGGGAAACAACAAATAAACAACTGTAAGAGAATTGAGTATTTTGAAAATGACAAGTGCTGTGCAGAAAATAAGATGGAGGGGCACCTGGGAGGCTCAGTAGGTTAAGCATCTGCCTTTGGCTCAGGTCATGATCTTAGGGTCATGGGATCGAGCATCACCTCCTCCACACTTCTACCCCCTTAACCCCCTGTCAGGCTTCCTGCTCAGCGGGGAGTCTACTTCTCCTTCTCCCACTCCCCTTCCCCCGCTCATGCTCGCTCACATGTACACACACTCTTTCTCTCAAATAAATAAATAAAATCTTAAAAAGAAAGTAAAAGAAAAGAAGATATAATATTAGGTGAGAGAGTGACTGGGATATGAGGAATCTACACTAGACAGAATGTTCATGGAGGTGATTTGGCAAAAACGAAACTGAGTTGGAAGAGCAAGCCACCCAGCGATCCAAGAGAAAGGCCTTCCTCATAGAGGGGACAGGCATGCAAAGACTCTAAGCATGTGCGAGCTTGACCTCTGCTGGAAGCGGAAAGGCCACTGTGGCTGCAGCACAGTGAATGGTGTGGGCAGTGAGTTCCAGACGAGGTCAGAGGGCCAGATGTGCTGAGTCACACATGACTTCCTCCTAGCAAAAAATCTATTCTGACGAGACAGAGATAGAAAAATCAATAAAAGTACAGTGGTACACTGAAAATTATGGGTGGGGTCGGATGGAGGGGGAGAGGTAGATCAACTCTTTCTATACTGGAGAGGGAGATTTTTAGGGTAATAAAAGCAAAAGCAGTCATTTCTTCTCCTCCTTCTTCTCCTTCTTCTTCTTCTTCTACTTCTCCTCCTCCTCCTCTTCCTCCTTCTTCTTCTTCAAGATTTATTTGCCTGTTAAGCCTCCAACTCTTGATCTTGGCTCACGTTCTGATCTCAGGATGGTGAGATAGGAGCCCCAAGTCAGGCTCTCCACTCAGAGGGGAGCCTCCTTGAAATTCTCTCCCTCTGCTCCTCCTTCAGCTCCCACCCTCTCTTTCTCTAATAAATAAATAAATAAATAAATACAATCTTTTGAAAAAATAAAGATTTATCTATTTGAGAAAGAGAGAGTATGTGCAAGTGGAGGAGAGGGACAGAGAGAAAGAATCTCAAGCAGACCCCCCCACACACACACACAGGGCATGGAGCACAGTGGGGCGGGGGGGGGGGCTCAATCTCACCACCCTGAGACCATGACCCTGAGATGACGACCTGAGCAGAGATCAAAAGCTTAACCAACTGAGCCACCCAGGCCCCTCTATAGCAGTTATTTCTTCTTAAGGACATCATAATGAGTAGATGAAAGTAGGAAAAAGGAGAAAATGAAGAGAAAGAAAGGAAGAGTTAATAAATCACAAGAGAAAACACTAAAAAATGTAAACCACAATCAAAAACAGTATTCTGTAACAGGAAAACAAATACTTCAGGGATAATCTTGAATATAAATATCTGTTGAACTTACACACTTGAAAACCTGTTCCATAGCCTCAGTCTAGCAAGCTGATAACAAAGGCCAGAGAGTGTCAACTGAGAGAGCCTCTCAAATGCCAACACTAGACAATTTTTTTTTATATTTCTATTCCCCCTTGGCTAGGATATTTTGCAGGTGACTTTTTCCCCCCCACAACTCATTATATCTTGAACTGATTTTGGACCCACATTGGAAAAGAACCCTGGGTCACATCTCAACAAGCTGAGGCACCTGGGATATTTATCACCAACCACAGGCAGGAAGCTAAAGAGCTCTATGAAACTTACTGACCCACTGAGTATAGGTTTAATAGACAAGAGAGATGGCATATGATTAATTACAGTTATTTATATTTATGGATTTAAATCTTGAGGATGCCTGGCCTCTCCCCATTTTATTTCATAATATTCCCCCTGCTGGAGACTGAAGAGCAAAAGTCAATTGTCTGAGTGTTGGCATCACACTGGAAACTAAAGGGCCATGCATTTCAATTCCAGCTCAAGAAACACTCTGGCTGAGCAGATGTAATTCACCAGACCCCAGCGGGCTAGGCTCGCACTGTTGTCAGTCAAATCTCACAGTGGATGGAAATCAGCAGAGCACGTTAGCAATTTATGCTCAACAGCCTCTTCTCAACCATAAATTTTGAGATAATGTTAAGCGTAACCCAAAGTTAATCCAAAAAATTTAGTCCATAGGTTGAGCCTGTGTTCTTACCATGAGGCAGTCAAAAGGCAAGGGACTCACAAAATACCATTTATAATAGGATTCCTGTCAAAACTCCAGGTTCTGACATCAACGCAGTGAGCTTCAGGCCTGACCTCACCCAGTGCACTTATGCCAACCCCTGGGTCATTAGTTTGGCATCTGCCAGCAGCATGGTTTTTTTCCCAGACCGGGGCAGCTGAGGGCTCTGGGGCAATCACAGAATGGGCACTTAGCAACCCAAGTCACGCCCCAACCCTATGACAATCTCAGCCTGAATAAAGCCACCTGACTTTTCTGGACTTCAATTTCCCCACCCAGAAGACTGACATTGTCTGTACATTCCTTTTTCATGGCACTGCTAGATCCCATAACTCTGGCCCTATTGCTCTCTAGGGCCTCCTGCCATTTTCCCCATCCATACTGGAAAATGGGAGAAGATCACTCACCATGCCAACTGAATGACTGATGAACATGAACATGATGAACAGCCTTTTACCCCACTGTGACTTGAAAACACAACATGTTTATGCTGGTAATAATTATAATAAAGTGAAGAAAATTTTAGATATAAGAGCAGTTGGCTATTCAGAGTTCTTTGTGGTTAATAAGTTAAACATTCTAGAAATCTGCATTGCTTAGAAATTATTTTTTTCTGGGTTAAATTACACTCTGGATAGAGATGAGGTAATAGACAAGTAAAATTTAATTATGAAAAGAAAAAAGTAGATATGACAGAGTTTCTGTGTGGGTGTCTGTATTTCTGTTTTAAAGTACATGTGTGACAGCTAATATCATCCTCCAAAGTCAGGAACAAGAAAAGAATGTCCACTCTTACCATTGTTATTTTATATAGTACTGGAAGTCCTAGCCTCCACAATCAGACAACAAAAAGAAATAAAAGGCATCCAAACTGGCAAGGAAGAAGTCAGACCTTCACTATTCTCAGATGACATGATATTGTATGTACAAAACCTGAAAGACTCCACAAAAAAAATTGCTGTAACTGATACACAAAGTCAGCAAAGTCACAGGATATAAAGTCACAGGCTATAAAATCAACATACAGAAATCTGTTGCATTTCTATACACCAAAAATGAAGCAGCAGAAAGAGGAATCAAGGAATTGATCCCACTTACAACTGCACCAAGAGCCATAAGATACCTAAGAATAAACCTAACCAAAGAAGAAAAATATCTATACCCTGAAAATAATGAAATACTTATGAAAGAAACTTAAGAGGGCACAAAGAAAGAGGAAAACTTTTCATGCTCATGAATTGGAAGGAAAATATTAAAATGTCCATACGGCCCAAAGCAATTTACACATTTAATGCACTCCCATCAAAATTCCACCGCATTTTTCACATAACTAGAAAAAAATCATCCTAAAATTTGTATGGCACCACAAAGAACTCTGAATAGCCAAAGCAATATTATCCAAACAGGTTTACATTCTCATCTCTGAATGGGAGAGTTGCAAGTCATATTTTTACTTTTCTTCCTTGTGTGCACCATTTTCAAAATTTCTAAGATGAGCAGGTATTATTCTTCTATTAAGAAATAAAATTGTATATGTGAAAGGGAAGGGAAGGGAAGGGAAGTGTAAGAAGGGGAAGGGAGGGGAGGGGAGGGGAGGGGAGGGGAGGGGAGGGGAGAGAGAGAGAGATAGAAAGAGAACTCTAAAGAGCACCAGGCAGACAGACAGCTGACATTTGACTAAATCCTACATCATCTGATCATTACTTGAGTGATTTTTGTTTTACACAACTTTTCTCTTCTTTAATGAACTAGAGAGTAAAAGACCCAAAGAAAGGAAAAAAATACTTTGCCTTTACAGTTTATGAGGAATCTTGAAGCAACAACTGTATACTGTCACAGGATTATCTACCTTATTCTGAAGAACAGTCTCCACCCTAACTAGAATGAATCTGTATTAAGCATCTGACACCATAACTATTTAAGCCTGAGTGAAACTACACCTAAACGAGTCTTGAATTTTTAGTTATTTCATAGTATATCCTCTCAAGGATTTAGAGTTTAACAAAACATCAGAAATCCCAGCAACTCATCAAGCTAACAACTGCAAAGCTGATCTTAATGCTGGAACTCGGTGTGCCCCAGGATTGAACTTTGTCAGGGCAGCATCTCTTCAGCCAACAACACACCGGTTGGGGGGCTCCACGGTGCCAGGCCCTGAAGGAAGGCCACAGACACAGAGAAAGGACCTCCAGGGCCAACCTTCCCCACCTCTCCCCGCCCTGTGACAATTCAGTGGCCACATGCAGGAATACTGCTAATGCCCTGTGTCCTGTGTCCTTCTAGTGACAGGATGCTGTCCTTGGCATATTCAAATGCTGTCGCTGACCAGTCAGGAGAATATTCTCTGCAGAAGGCAGTTGGTGTCAGAGCCATCGGAGACATTGAATTAGAGAGCACTGACTGATCTGAATTCCAACTGAGCCACTTCTAGATGTGTGCCTGACTGCAAGTTTCAGCCTTCTCATCCATAAAAATCTCATCTATGTCACGAGTTAGATTAAGAATTAAGATAATGTAGGGAGCCTGGGTGGCTCAGTGGGTTGGGCTGCTGCCTTCGGCTCAGGTCATGGTCTCAGGGTCCTGGGATCGAGTTCCGCATCAGGCTCCCTGCTGAGCGGAGAGCCTGCTTCCCTCTCTCTCTCTCTCTCTGCCTGCCTCTCCATCTACTTGTGATTTCTCTCTGTCGGGTAAATACATAAAATCTTTGGAAAAAAAAAAAAAAAGAATTAAGATAATGTAAGTGAGATGTAAAAATACATGTATGACCAACAACTCTCACTTGCTAATACATAATATTACCGAGCACCTACAATGGGCTCCCACATGTGCAAGGCCAAATTGGAGTGACAGAGAAGACTTTTTAGAGAAGAGGACAAAAACAGCCAGCCTACACGGGGTCATCCCCCTGCTGTGGCCTAAGCAGCACTTGACTCTGACCAAGCAACTGCACTTAAGACTCAAAGACTAGGGAAATGAATCCCATCACTTCCCTGAAAGCACTGTAGGCAGGCCTCTTCCAACAGCTCTAGCATCTCTTCCCAAGATAAACCTGCTCTTGAATAGAAGGCATCTTGATATTTGTTAAGTGTTCTATCAAAAATAAAACCCTCTAAAGCCTAGCAGCTAACGCAGATCTAATTCCAGGCCAAGGGTTACCTGTTACAGAGGCCACAGTGGGGCAGAGGCTCTTCCATTTGGATCAGGCTCCAATCACATGGAGTCCTGTGTTCTTACAGCTCTTCCCAGTCCTTCAGTTCGCGCACTTAAAACATTCCTCGGAAGGGGCCTGATCAAAGGTTTGTGACCTGAATTAACCCAAGTCACTGAGTCAACCCAAGTCAACTTTGACCCAAAACACAAGAGTGTTTTTTTGTCCTCTATTCAGAACACTTCTTGGTAGTGTTCATTTAGTTCAGGGAGGTGAGAAATTGCTTTCTGGCCCAATCACAAACCCTGAACACTATCTACCTTACAGAAAATACTAATATAAAACAAAATTCTATCACAACAATCTTAGAGTCTAACATTTTTTCAAAGAATAAAGATATTTCAGGGTGCATGGATGGCTCAGTCAGTTAAGGGTCTGCCTTCAGCTCAGGTCACGATCCCAGGGTCCTGGGATCAGGCTCACATCAGGCTCCCTGCTCAGCAGGGAGCCTGCTTCTCCCTCTCACTCTGCTGCTTCCCCTGTGTGTGTTCTCTTGCTCATGCCCTCTCTCAAATAAATAAATAAAATCTTGAAAGAAAGAGAGAGAGAGAGAGAGAGAGAGAATGAATGAATGAATTAAAGGAAGGAAGGAAGGATGGATGGATGGATGGATGGAAGGATGGATGGATGGATGGAAGGATGGATGGATGGATGGAAGGATGGATGGATGGATGGATGAATACATGGATGGATGGATGGATGGATGGATGGATGGATGGATGGATAGGGGAGATATTTCTCAAGAATGTATTCCTTCTAGGATGATGGTCCGGATTTCAGGATGTAAAAATATGTACCATAATTTTGGTTAACCTTACAGGAAGAGCTTGGGGAAAGGGTTCAGGTTTTTTTGGTCACTCATTCAATGCACACCAACCATGTTCAACAGCCACTGAATTCCCCGAACCACATTTACTCATGCCCACAGAATCCCCTCCATCCCCCTGAGACTCCTCCACTGCCCATCTATGCACCTCTGCTGTCCCCGCTCCACCATTCCTTTCCATCTACACTCAGGAGTGACACCACCTCACCTCACACTTCACATGTGCCCTTCCCACCCTTTACTCACTAGGCTTTTACTCTTGATGTCTGGTTTACATTCTCTTGTTTCTTTGTTATGTGTAAGTAATCAGTTTCTGCTAGGATGAAGGAAACCAAGGTTTGAAGAGGCCCAGAAGGAACTGGGCATTTTATTCAAGGCTCCCAAAGGCTCTACACACCAATTGCGAAGTTGCAAGTGGGCACTGGAAACTGCCTGACCAACCATGTTTAAACACTACCACAAAACCGAGTTGGTTTGGTGTCCGTATTCCTTGGAGTGTGCAACTAAAAACATTAATAATTACAACCTGGTGCAAGACGATGACAGTGGTGAACAAAATCACTGGATAACTTAAGGAAACAAGATTCACTGCATAAAAGAAAAAGAACACAGGACGATGTCTTCCTCCCACCCTAACTAACCACACAGCCACCAGTTCTCTTGTTCATTCACCTTCTGCTTCATCTGAAAATTCGCCTCCACCGCTGAAGGAAAGCAAAAAAGGATACAGGAAAATATAATGTAGATTTCACAACAGAAAGGCAATATGTATACTCATACAGGTACTGAATTTTCATTTATTCAACAAACATTCATTGGGCACCTAGTATATTAAACTGTGAGTAAATATAGATGCATCATTTATGGTTTCTGCCTTTAAGGAATGCATAGCTTAGAGAAGAAGATTCTAAAACAAATACCAGTGATACCAATAAGGCTTTGACAAGGGGCTAAGTGAGTCATTACCCACGGTAGGGAATATCATCAGGGCAAGCTGTATAGAAAGCAATAATTAACTCAAAGGTTGAAGGTTCACCAGGTCTCAGGTGAACATGAGCAAAGATATGATGGTACAAATGACTACTGTATTTTCAAGAATAAGGGGGTGTTGGTATGCCTAGAGCACAGGGCAATATGCAGGAATCCTAACTAAGGAGGTGAGGAGACCATATGGACAAGCAGGGGGGCATCTCTGGAGATCTTACATGTCACTCAAAGAATTCTGGCTCTTTTCCAGTAGGCAACAGATTGCCAAGGAAGGCTTTTAAGCATTTTTATTGGTTGCATACTCCATTATAAAGACTATGCCTGTCAATCTATACATGTTGTATGAATCCTTAACAATATTCCTAGTAGGCTTAGATAGAATCACATTTGAATTTAAAACACCGTTCTCCCATTCCACTTCCCTGAAGGAGTGTTTGGAGATAATGTGAAAGGACCTAAGTCTGGGAGCAGGGAAATCCTGGGAGCAGGACATCAGGAGACTGGATGTGAATATCCAGACATGAACTCCTAAGGGTCCAAATTAAACCAAAGACAGTGACCATGGAGTGGAAAGTACAGAGTCTGAATATGCTTTGAAGGAAAGATTGCTAAAATGATTGCCCCCCCGAAGAAGCACTCTTTAGCTTCTGCCACATAATGGAAGGCACTTCCCCAGGGTGTTACACCACCATCTGGGCTTGAAGAGGCCCTCAGAGCCCCTGATGCTTCCTGCCACTTTTAGCAGTCCCCAAGGAGGCCTTTGTCCCCAACTGGCCACTGAGCCATCAGGAGATACCTACAGATACTCTGAAGAGGCTTTTGCTTAGGCTTGCCACACAGTCTGCACCCAGCCTCCCCTGAGACACCAAGGAGACCGACCAATCCTAGCATGCTGCACAATACCTTGCTCATCACCAAAAGCCCAGTCTGCCCCACTTCTCACCTTCTCAGCCCTTCCTCCCTCCCATTGTCTCTTGAACTCAAACTCTACCCTCAGCACACACCACAATGCCCCCTCCTCTGAAGGTTCTAAAAACTTGGAGAAGGCAAGATTTAACCTGACCTTTGAAGGCTGAAGCCAGTTAACAACATTTTCCTAGCATCCCGTCAAGAGGTGACTGTTAATACCCTCACATTTAAGTCTGATGTTCTACCAGTATAAACAGGAATGGCTGTACCTAAGGCTAAAATATCAAACACCTCTGAACTGGGTGATAACTAGCCCCTTTCCTGGGACATTCCAATGATTAAGTGATTAAAGAGTTAATGTCTATCTTCCTCAAAGGCCCCCAGGAGGCTACTCCAGACCTAAGGCTTACAAAAGTTAGGCTTCTTCCATTTGAGTTGTAAAGAATTTGATCCAATCTAAAAAATCCCCTAGTCTACAGATGAACTAAATATCCATCCAGCTCACCTTCCAACTTCCCTGTCCTCATTCAAATATTACCTATTTTGAAGTTCACGTCCTTAGACTTTATCACCTACTACCCCTTCTTACTGTGGCTCCCCCATCTACTGCACCTAAGCACCTGGCTGATTCCTTTCCAGACAGAAGTGTCCTCATCGTTGCTGTCTTCTGCATCTACACGGAAGCCCGGATTCGTACATCACCGCACCTCTGATGATCTCTCTGATGCTGCCTCAGCCACTACCCTCCCTGCCATAACCCTGGCTTTGGCTTCACGATTACTTGCACAAGCTTGGAGTTGTCAGCTTCAAGCATCCCACACTGTAACCACTACCTTCTCTGTTTCCAGTTCATCTATTCTGGTATTTCCATCCCAACATCTTGTTGGCATTATCTGGCTTTCCAGTCCATTGACCCTTCCATTTTTCCACTATCAGTTATACCCTCACTTCTCTTTCTGCCCAGCTTGGGTTCAAAGTCCATCATTGGAACCTCTCCCTTGTAAGTGAGTACTTGTTCCTCTCTTCCGGATTCTTACCTCGCAGATCCTCAAGTTGATTAAACCCAACGATCTTCCTGCTCCACGCCTCCACCTAACAGCTGAAGAAACTGCCTGGCACAAAACACAACCCCAGCCAGCCTCAGCTCAAATTCATGGTTGCAAATCTCAAATTCATGGATGCAAAAATCTATATTGATCAGCAATACTATTATATTTCCCAGAATGTTTTAAAATAGCTATTTCCTCTTTTCCAAAATCTGTTTCATGTCTCTCTAGCCCAACTTCACACTTTGTTATGAAAGTAGAACAATTAGGGAAGAACTTCCCACCCCCAAACCGTGATATATCAGCCACTGTACCCATTCTTTCTACAATCCTTCCTTTTACTGTAAATGAAATGTCCCTGTTCCTTGTAAGGACTAACCTCTACATTTGTGCCCTGGATTTCCTCCCGTCCTGGCTCTTCAGGAATTGTACTCTAATTATTATCCATCACTCTCCCCTGTCTTCATCCGTTTTTCCTCTCTACTTAATTATTCTCCATCATTTCCTCTCTACATAAATGCATTCTATTACTTTCTGGTCCTAACAAGCCCTTCCCTAGACAATATCTCTTCTAAGAACTTTTCCACCCCTCTGTGTTTCTTCACAACAAAAATTTTTGAAAGAGTTGTAAGAACTGTCTCTGCTTCCACAACTCAATTAAATAAGCTTTTGCCCCAGCCTTGCTCTACTTAAAGTATATGTCAAATTGTCAAAATCACAAATGGTCTCATTTCACCAAATGCAATCTCTATAACTGACACTGCAGAAACATCTCCTTTTAAAAATATTTTGAACTCTTAACTTCAGGGACACCACACTATCCGGGTTTCCCTCCTACCCCACTGGCAACTCCTTCTCTTCTGAATAAAACAGTGCCCCAATGGCTTCCTTCTCTATCTATACATTCCTGATAGGTAATTCTATCCAGTATCAGATAAAATCAATATGCAAATAACTCCAAACTCTGTATCATCAGCCAATACCCTTCCCAGAATCTTCCAAACTCAACTTATCCAATTGTCTAATATAGCTCCAAAGGAACATCTAATAAGTGTCTTACACTTAACACAGTCAAAACAGAGCATTTTCTCTCTTCCCTCAAGCTTGCCTCTCTCCCAACTCTTCCCTTCCCAGTTTATGGCACAATAAAAAGTTTTGCACAAGTAAAAAAATGTAAGCCTTTATCTAGATTCTTGTTTCCCCTCTCCAGATAATTATCTATCAGCAAGTTCAGTCAACTAACTCTATTTCAAAAACATATCCTAAATCTACTCAGTTCTTTTCATCTTAACACAATGCCTCTCTGTATTCAGTATAATGATTTATAAGAAACATGTATTTGGTCATTCAAGTGACCTCAGTTCTGTGAGCCACTCTAGCAAACTAACCACACCTAAGGAGGAGGTCACTAGAACCTCCAATCTTTAGACAGTTGGCCAGAAGCACAAGTAACAAACAGCTCGGGATTTGCAACTGGAATCTGAAGGGGTGGGGGGGGCAGAGGTCAGTCTTATATGACCTGGTCCTTACCCCAAGGAATCTGATGCTGTCTCCACGTAGGTAGTAGGTAGTGATAGAATTGCCTAGTGTCATGTGGGACACATGCTGAAATGGGGCCCAAAAGATCAAACAATAACAATTTATTGGTTGGACAAATAAAATTGATTCTTAACTGGGTCCTGCTTCCATTCTCCCCTCTCCCACCAACCACAATCCAGTCTGCCTTTCGCTGTCGGAGCAGTCTCGGATAGTACGCATTCTCAGTGGGACCAATAACATCCAAGAAACAAAACGGAGTCTTGGGGGTGAAAAAAGATCTTATACATAACAGCAATTTGTGGTCCCCCAAAGCACAACTCTACTTAACAAAATCTTATTCTTTAATATTATGGAATACTCTCCTGCTAGGCTGAAATTGACTTAAAACTGTAATTAATTAATTTCAATTTAATTACTCTTCTTAGAGCAACAGAATGAAAAAAAAAAGTTGACACGCTGCTTTATTGCAAAAACACATTGCTTCATTTACCAGCACACAATCCTCTAATACCTTATATCACCAGAGAATGAAATCTAAATGCCTTATCCTGCCTTATAAAGCCTTATGAGACCTGACCCTTGCTTACTTTTCAAAGATACTCCTGGATACTGTGGTAGGTTGAATAGTGGCACCCAAAAGCTATCCACATCCCATACCCTGGAAGCTGTGAGTGTTACCTTACACAACAACAACCACAACGACAATAAAAAAGACTTTGCAAACGTGATCAAGTGAAAGATCCTGAGATAAGGAAATAATCCTGAATTCTCAGGGTAGACCCCAAATGCAGTCACATGTACCTTATAAGATGGCTGCAAAGGGAGGTTTGACCCATGCAGAAGAGAAGGCAAGGTGATCCTAGAGGCAGAGGTTGCAGTGATACAGCCATAAGCTACTGAATGCCTAGAGTCACCAACATTCAAGCAGGGCAGACAGACTTTCCCCCAGGACCTCAGAAAGGAGCATAACCTGGCACCATCCTGATTTAAGATCCTGATTTTGGACTTCTGGCCTCCTGAACTAAGAGAGAAGAAACTTCATGGTTTTTATTTCTGTTTTTTAAGATTTTATTTATTTATTTGAGAGAGAGAAAGAGAGTGAGAGATCATGCATGGGAGGGAGACACTCTCAAGCAGATTCCCCACTGAGCAGGGAGCCCAATGCCAGGCTCCATCCCACAGCCCATGAGGTCACAACCTGAGCTGAAACCAAGAATCAGAGGCCCAAATGACTGAAGCCAGCCGGGCACCTCAAATTTCTGTTGTTTTATGCCAGTGAGTTTACAGTAAATTGTTACAACAGCCACAGATAACTAATACAGATACCTCTCCCTCTCACCCATTAAGTTTAAGGTTTATTTACCTTCTCCTGCCCATCAAATTCATCAAGAATGCAGTTAGTTTTGGCACCAGCTGTCTTCTCAGCCTGGAATGCTCTGCTCCTCATCTTTGCACAGCTAACTCCCCCCGATCATTCAGGACCCAGACCAAATGTCAGCTCCTCAGAGAGGACTTCCCAAGCTATCCAAATTCAAAATAACCACATAATTCTCATCATCTCATGTCTCTTCTTTATTTAATTACTATTATTTCCTTTCCTTCCCTCCCACCCCTGCAAATAAACTCTTCAAACCAGAGACTGTACCTATTTTTACACCACTGTAATCTTAATTTGTAGAAAAATGCCTGACATGTATTAGGTGAATGATAAACTTAACACATGAATGGATGGTATAGAGGGGAGAAAGGTTGGTGGTGCCGTTACCGCGAGAGCAGAAACATTGGAGGAGCATTAGGATGAGGACAGAGGGAGATGATGAGTCCCATCTAGACTGTGGGACATCCAAGTGGAAATGCTCACTGAGTCTAAATTCAGGAAAGAAGTCTGATTGGAGATGCAGATTTTTTTTTTTTTTTTTTAGATTTTATTTATTTATCTGAGAGAGAGAAAAAGAGAAATCATGAGTGGAGAAAGAAGAAGAGGGACAAGCAGACTCTCCACTGAGCAGGGAGCCCAGTACAGGGCTCGATCAGAGGACCCTGAGATCATGATCTGAGCAGAAGGCAGATACTTAACCAAACACCCAGGTGCCCTGGAGATGTTGATTTGGGAATTACTAAAATCAGGGATATGGATGAACTTAGTGGTGAAGAGAGCTTCTACAGTGAGAAGACAGTGGACAGACCGTAGGAACTCCAATATCAAGGGGAAGAAACTGTCAAAGAGATCCACATAGAGAAGTCCAAAAGATGGAATACTAGCCTAGTGAAAGTTCGGCTTCACAAAGGAGGGAATCAGCAGAATCACAGATATTTCAAGTAATATGGTCCCATTGATTTGCCAATAAGGAGGACACCAATAATCATAGAGTAACAGATTCATCTAAGGTGGAAGCCAAATTTGCAACAGCCGCGGAGTGAATGGATGGTGAGGAAACAGAACAACATACACAATATACTTTGGGGAAACACAGGCTGAAAGAAGAGAAAGTAAGCATGTAGCTGGAGGGTAGTATAGGGTAAGGAAATAGTTTTGGTTTTTGGTCTTACGTGCTTCTGTGATGGGAAAATCTTGAGCATTCTTACAAATATTTAAAACACAGGTGAACATGGAGAAATTTCATAGAGGAAGGCAGCTAAAGGAACAGGGGATCTGAGTATGGTTGCAAGCACCAACTTTGAATAACTCTACCTCTAACTTGGTAGTTAATGATGGAGACCAAAATATATTAGTTGACGTGGTATCTTGGATCTCTTTTTTCTCAGTATAATAGGATGCAAAGCAGTGTGAAGGGAACAGCTTCACCAAAACCCCACAGTCTCTTCAGCTCCCAGCTACACTACATTTTCCAATCTCCCTTTGTTGTGTACCTGAATTCTGGCCACTGGTATGTCTGAGGAACTGATGCATTCGTTGCAACACCAAGTGTTTAGAAAGTAGATACACTTCTTCTCTTTCTCCTTCCACTAACTGGATAAAGTTGGAAACAACTTTAGTTTTAAGGAATGGCAAAATCAATGAAAGGTTCCAGGGTGTGTGAATCATGAAGTCATTCACCAATCAAGAGTATGATATGACCAAGAAATAAACATGTCACATATGGCTTTTATATACTCTCAGATCCTTCCAACAGTTTATTTTGCCCTAACCACTAACAATTAACTGATGAAGAAATGGACTTTTTTCCAGAGGCAAGGGAAACAAAAGCAAAAATGAACTACTGGGACTTCATCAAGGTAAAAAGCAAAGGAACGGCAAAGGAAATAATCAACAAAACTAAAAGACAACCAACGGACTAAGAGAAGATATCTGCAAATGACGTATCTGATAAAGGCTTATTATCCAAAATCTATAAAGAACTTACCAAACTCAATACCAAAAAAACCAAACCAAAACAAAAAACAATCCAGTTAAGAAATGGGCAGAAGACATGAACTGACACTTTTCCAAAGAAGACATCCAGATGGCTAACAGACACGTGAAAAGATGCTCAACCTCACTCATCATCAGGGAAATACAAATCTAAACCATGATGAGATACCACCTCACAGCTGTCAGAATGGCTGAAATTACCAACAGGGAATGATAGATGTTAGCGATGATGTGGAGAAAGGGAAACTCTCTTACACTGTTGGTGGGAGCCACACAGTAAGTGGCTGTTAGCATTGCCACTCTGAAGAACAGTATGGAGGTTCCTCAAAAGTTAAAAATAGAATTACCCTCTGATCCAGCAATTGCACTACTAGGTTTTTATCCAAAGCATACAAAAATGGTGATTTGAAGGGTTGCATGCACCCCAATATTTATAGCAGCACTATCAACAATAGCCAAACTATGGAAAGAGTCCAAATGTCCATCAACTGATGAATGGATAAAGAAAATGTGGTATATAAAGGCACCTGGGTGTTTCAGTTGGTTGGGCAGCTACCTTCAGCTCAGGTCATGATCCCAGGGAACTGGAGTAGAGCCCTAGTATCAGGTTCCCTGCTCAGCAGAGAACCTGTTTCTCCCTCTCCCTCTGCCTGCTGCTCTGCCTGCTTGTGTTCTCTATGTGTACCTCTCTGTCAAATAAGTAAATAAGGCTAAGAAAGAAAGAACGTGTATATATATGTATATAGATATATATACATGTATCTATATACACACACACACACACACACCAAGGACTATTACTGAACCATCAAAAAGAATGAAACCTTGCCATTTGCAACAATGTGGATAGAGCTAGAGGGTATTATGCTAAGTGAAATAAGTCAGTCAGAGAAAAACAAATACCACATGATTTCACTTACCTGGGATTTAAGAAACAAAACAGAAGAACATAGGAGGAGGGAAGGAAAATAAAATATGATAAAAACAGAGAGGGAAGCAAACTAAGAAACTCTCAACTACAGAGCACAAACAGAGAGCTGCTGGAGGGGAGATGGACGGGCTAAGTGGGTGATGGACATCAAGGAGGGCACTTGTCGGGATGAGAATCGGGTGTTATAGGTAGGTGATGAATCACTAAATTCTACTCCTGAAGTCAATACTACACTATATGTTAACTAACTTGAATTTGATAGATAGATAAATAAATAAATAAAATTTAAAGCTCATCAGCTCAGCTCTAACTATAAAACGTATTTTATCTTATTTATTCTACTAAGGCAGAAATACACATAAGAAAATGACTTGAAATACTGAAAAATAATAGAACTTTGGTTTTTAAATCTGAAAATCTTTGATGCTTCATAAGATCTGGCAAATATAACCAAATGAATGAACGATTAAGAGGCCAAACAACTTTGCATATTTCCTATGTATTTAAATCAGATTTATTCTTGACCATTATATTAATTTTTAATAAAGTATTGAAATACCATGGTACATTGGTACAAAAAAATTGTACAGGTCAGGTAAAAGGCTGAAAGATAATGCTGAAGATTGGTAAACTATGGCGGAAAAGGGCAAAAGGTGTCTTCTAAAAACAGATCAAAGAATGGCCCCATGGCTGACAATGGAGGACATGAATTTCTATGGACATCCAATTTGCATGATTGTGTTCATTCATGTAGCATTCACACACCCAGGTGCAGTAGTGGGAAAAGCAGAATACCACCAAGTTGCAGGTTGTTTCCGTATCCATTGATACTAATTCACAACATCATGGTTTCCTAGAAGTCACATAAAAAGGAGTACTATTTTAGGCAGGCATAGGGTCCTAGGCATTCGATCTCTGAACCAGTTCAGCATCGCTGGTGAAAACTCTGAAGCCAC
This sequence comes from Mustela lutreola, assembly GCF_030435805.1. Classification (NCBI taxonomy): domain Eukaryota; kingdom Metazoa; phylum Chordata; class Mammalia; order Carnivora; family Mustelidae; genus Mustela; species Mustela lutreola. The sequence goes on from NC_081292.1 coordinate 157,539,388, forward strand.
AGGGTAAAATATTAGTAAGTGGAAGTGTTAAAAGGCAAAGCTCAATGAGTCAAGCAGTGGAATCCAGAGCAACAAAAAGCAGGAAATACATTACAGAAATACTGGAAGGATTATCCCTTGATTCTATTATTTCTTAACACAGTTTTCAAGGGAGTTTCAGTCATATCAGGAAATAACTATGTGGCTTTGAATGAGTCACTTAAGTTCTCTGGAACTGTGTTTCCCCGCTGATAAAACAGTTCACTGCTGCTATATGAAATAACATAAGCCGAGTGCTTAGCACAGCACCTAGGAAATGATGATTGCTCAGTAAATGATACTTGTAATTACTATTTATTATTCATAATAAAAGGAGTTGGCTTAGATCTCTAACCCCTTTTCTATTTTACAATTCTGTGAAAACATATATTTTTTTAAAGATTTTATTTGTTTATTTGACAGAAATCACAAGTAGGCAGAGAGACAGGCAGAGAGAAGGGGAAGCAAGCTCCCTGCTGAGCGGAGAGCCCGATGTGGGTTCGACCCCAGGACCCTGAGATCATGACCTGAGCTGAAGGCAGATGCTTTAATCCACTGAGCCATCCAGGCACCCTGAAAACATTTTTTTAGATAAATATCCCAGCTACTTAAGGGTGTGCTAAGATGGGGGTAAGAGGTTAATAATAGCAAACATGATGGGAGAAGGAAGAGAAATAGACTTGTTATAACAGATCCTGTGAGCATGAGCCAGTGGGAGAGATGCAGAGAATGCAGCATCCTCTGCATATGAATGCTACATCTGGAGAGACTGGGAGTAAGGAGATCCCAGACTTGGGGAAAAAGTTAGATCAAGGGTCTAGCAGTGAACAGAATCCACTGACCAAGAACGGCCTCACCTTAGACAAGAATACTAAAATACTTCATGCATTTATGGGCTTAAGATTCATGTAGTCCCCCTCCTTGTATAGAGGAAGAAACTGAAGGGTGCAGAAACTGACCAAAGTCACACCTAAGTGGCTTAGACAGTGACTTCGGGGATGGTCAGGGAACCAATGCTCCCCAAAGATTCTTTCTCCGAGCTTATATAAATGATAGTCAAGGTTTTGTCCCTTCAGAATCCAGAGTCTTCTGATAAAGTGACAAGTTAACTTTATCACTCCTCTTTTTATGAGTTAATTTTCCAGGTTCTTTTCCTAAGAGACTGGATTAGGCGGGCAGTGAGAGAGAAGGGAGAAATTGGTGAAAAGAAGGGAGCCCCCAGTGGATACTAAGTAACCTCTCCCTTTGAAAATTCATTTTCTTCAGGAATTGCTTTCATAACTTCGCTTTCCTTTCCTCCTCCTAAATATGGTGTTTTGGGCTATCAAAAGTGCCAAATCTGTAAAGAAAAAGGGGAGGCCTGGAAAACAGAAAGCTTGAATTATCCAGTCCAACTGATTATCTGGAATACAACTGCCTATGTTATCTGCTCTCCAATCGCACCCAACCCATTTCTATCACATGCTTCCTGAGAAACTAAAGGATAAGGGAATTACATAAGGTGATCAATCATTCAAAAAACTGTTTACCTAGGTGTTCCCCACATGCAAGGCATCTGGGCTGAGCACATTAAATCTACCAAATTGTGTAAGATCCAGCTCTTGCTCTACATGATATGCAGAAAAGGAAATAATACACGTTTTCAAATAATTAGCTTATACAAGAGAAAACGAGAGACTTGAGGGTGGCATAAAAAGAGCAATTGAATGATTTAGGAAATGTACAAAACACTTCTGACTGGAGCGGTGAGGGAAAGCACCATGATATTGGTAAGCCAACGGTCAGGACATTCAAGGACTGACAGAATTTCAAAAAGGTGAAGTAGAAGGAAAAGCATGCATATAGGGACAACAGTAGGAAGAAGACAGATTTGGGGAATTCCAAGTAGTCCAGTGTGGCTGGATCCCAGGGGAAGATAAGGACACGACCTTAATACTGGAGCATGACCAGAGAGGTCTGTAAATTCAAAGACAAATATTTGGAACTGGATCCAATAGATCAGAGTAACCCAAGGAAGAGTGGAGCAAAGTGGAATGATCAAAGCAGTGTTGACATCACCACAATGCAACAAACATGCTCTTTATCCAGTTTAAATAAAAGGAAGACGGCTTTTGAGAACCTAATACCATAAGCTATGTTATTTTTATCACTGTTCAAATACATTTAGAAGTTTATTGTATCTTATTAAAATAATAATGGTATAAAATCTTAACTAAAATGTTCCCAAACTGTTTACTTTGAACTTGAAGCTTTGTTCCTCTTGCATATACGCATCTGGCCTTAGCGGCCACTGGTAGATACAAGGTTAGTAAAAGACTTTCTAAGCATAAGTCTCCAAGTCACGTTGGGAGGACATACCACTATTTAAAGAACATGAGGCTTAAGAAATTTAAAGTCGTTGTTTAAAAAACACCCTAAAAAATCTCACTATTTTTTAAAAGTTTGCAAAGATTTATTTATTTTAGAGTGGGAGAGAGAGAGAGAGAGAGTGTGTGTGTGAGAGAGAAGCAGACTCCCCACCGAGCACAGAGCCCAACATGGGGCGTGATCGCATGACCCTGAGATTATGCCCTGAGCCGGAATGAAGAGCTGGACACTTAACTGACTGAGCCACTGAGATGCCCCATATGTCACTATTAAAAAAAAATAAAGTAAATCAGTAACAATTTCATTTTGTCGGAAAAAATTTTTTTTTCTTGAGATTTCCAACACAATTTAATTTTTTTTTCCTAGCACAGAGGGAAAAAACAAGGAAACTTTCCAAATTCTTTTTACAAAGGTCAGCCTAACTGTTACAACCCTGTAAAATATCACAAGAAAACAGGCCAATTTTACTTATAAACAGAGGTATACAATTTTTAAATAAAATGTTAGAAAATAGACTTTAGTGGTACATTTAGAAGAATAAAGAACAAGGTAGGGGGTTCACATCAGGAATGAAAAGATGAATCAGTAAGAGGAAAAACAGTAATAAAATTAATCATATTAATATGACAAAAATGAAAAATATCATTCAGTAGATATATAAAAGGCATTTGATAAAATTCAATCACTATTTTTTATGAAAAATAAATCTTAGTTTAATACAACAAAATAAGATGCCCAAATTGTCACCGATATTTAAAACTAATCTGGAAAATACCAGTGTGGTGTGCAGAATTATGTGATGTTTCCCAATAACTGCTCCCCCAGACCTGGTTGTATATTGCCTATAGAATCCCCTCTTCTTGAGAGTGGGTGGGATTATGAATATGATGAATTTCAGTCCTGCGGTTAGGTTACACTCTATGACAAAGGCAAAAGGATTTTGCAGTACACTCAGGTCCCAAATAAGTCTGGTTTTGAGTTCATCAAAAGGAAGGTTCTCCTGGGTGGGCCTGGCCTCATCAGGCAAATCCTTGCGTCTGGGCTTTTTTTTTTTTTTTTTTATAAACATGTATTTTTATCCCCAGGGGTACAGGTCTGTGAATCAGCACTCACCAAAGCACATACCCTCCCCAATGTCCATAACCCCACCGCCCCTTCTCCCAACCCCCCTCCCCCCAGCAACCCTCAGTTTGTTTTGTAAGATTAAGAGTCACTTATGGTTTGTCTCCCTCCCAATCCCATCTTCTTTCATTGATTCTTCTCCTACCCACTTAAGCCCCCATGTTGCATCATCACTTCCTCATATCAGGGAGATCATATGATAGTTGTCTTTCTCTGCTTGACTTATTTCGCTAAGCATGATACGCTCTAAATTTCCCAAATAAAGTTTTAAAATTTTGTTATTATGTATGTCACAGTAAATTTTAGTTAGGAAAGAAAGATTTTCTATTAATTAGTTTCTTCCCCCTAATTTTAATGAACTAACAAAACCACAGCTTGACCTCATTAAAATCAGAAACCATGTCTTACTTGCTGCATAAATCAGAAATCTGATTTTGAAAGAACCAACATAAAAATTTCAACTGAAAAATGGGAAAGAACACAGATATGCTCAAGGAAGAAATATTTAAGACAAAGAGCCATTAAGAACCTCCAACAAAAGGCAAAAATCCTGGAAAACAAGAAAAAACAAACAAAAACTCATGGTCACATTCATGTCAGGACATAAAATCAGAGTTCTGGACAAACTCTGGTCATAGTCAATTCCTAAACATTCTCAGGTGTGCAAACCATAGGCTCCCATGTTTCCCTTCCCTTAAAAGTTCCTGAGGTCAATCCGTGGTCAGATAATACAGAAAGAGGTCTACCAGAGTAGTGTGTCCTCTGCAGAAGCTCATATTTGATTACCTGCTTACATTCTACCATAAAACGTTTTTATAATATAGAGAGGAAAGCAGACCCCACAAATCATAACAGAGAGGTTGTTTTCTGAAAATGAGTTTTCTAGAATTTGCTATTAAATGAGATGTCCTCCCAACATGACTTGGAGACTTATGCTTAGAAAGTCTTTTACTAACCTTGTATCCACCAGTGGCTGCTAAGGCCAGATGGGTATGTACCAGAGGAACAAAACTTTATGTTCCAAGTAAACAGTTGCTACAGTTGTCCTAGGTTACAGCCACCTTAGCCCTTGTCTTTTGACAATTAGATTAGTTGAATCTAATCATCTCTCCTTCCTGCATTTCTTTCCCCCATCATGTCAACAAGAAACTGTACAACACTCCCTTCCTTAGCTGCTTCTTCCTCAAGGACACAATTTACCATTGCTTCTTATCTCAAAGGGGATGAGTCCTGATGGAATTATCTAAGTATTTGAATTAGCATCTAGAAACACATTAATAATCTTCTCAGTTTAGTTCCACTCAGTCCTTCCTTATCTCCCAAAATAACAGTCCTGAAATTAGCCAGGTGTAGGGGTCCCACACCTAATGATTAGTAATTTCCCCAGAAACATCAGATGAAAAATAAATCCCATTACATAGAGCTGGATAATGTAACAGGCAGGTGATGTTATACATTTTTATGTAAGTGTGGTAAAAGTGGTAAAAATGAAGAGTTACAATTTCTAACCCCAATCCTGAGCTTTAAAACTCAGAGATACAGTGAAAAGTAATACTTAGTGCATATCCAGAATTTTACTGTTTTTAGGTTTAATATTTTTCCACATAGGATTGTCTGAAAGCAAAGGATTGTGCTGGCTTTTTAATGCAGTGAAATACAAAATAGTGAACATTCTTGATACAACCATGACCTCTCTTTGCTGTAATCTTCAGGAAACTATAGGTCTCTCTGTTGCTGAAATGACATTCTCTTCACCACAAAACTGTCCCAACTATTTGAGCCCATATTAACAACTCCCTGGCATAACCACACAGTTGAAGTCAACATTCTACCCATGGCATATGATTATGCAAGATCTTATGCTGGTGTCTGTTTTACCTGGTTAAACAAAGTCTAACTCTCTCAAAAGCAAGATAACCATACTTTTTCTTCTTCTAGCACTTGCTACTCTGTAATGCTACACAAGCCTAAAGAAAACTTCTTCAAGAAGCCAAGTGTTAAATATACAGTTGACCTTCGAACAAGGCAGGGGTTAGAGGTGCTGACCCCCCTGCATAGTTGAAAATCCACATATAACTTTTGACTCCCGAAAAATTTTACTAATAGCCTACTGTTGACCAGAAGTGTCACTGAAAACAAAGTGGATTATCACAAATTTTGCATGTTATATATATATGATATACTGTATTATAGTAAAGTAAGCTAGAGAAAAGAAAATGTTTTTAGAAAATCAAGAGAAAAAGAAAATATGTTTATAATACTATACTGTATTTATTTAAAAAAAAAAAAAAAAACCTCCACATCTAAGTGAACCCACACTGTTCAAACCCATGTTGTTCAAGATTGAATGTTTTCTTTCTCTTTTTTTGTTTAAAAGATTTATTTATTTATTTTGGAGAGAGAGAGAGCGCACGTACAACTGGGAGGGGCAGGGGGAGAGGAAGAGAGAATCTCAAGAAGACCCCAGGCTGCCTGCAGAACCCAACTCGGGGCTCAATCTCCTGACTCTGAGATCACCACCCTGAGATCATGACCTGAGTCGAAACCAAGAGTCAGACACGTAACCGACTGTGGCACCCAGGTGCCCCAAATGTGTTTTATATCTAATGCTCTTTCTGAAGTGTTGTTTCAGGACTAAACAACCTAGTGAATCCTAGTGTTGACAAGCAGAATGACCCAAGTTTTGAAAAACCTAAGCAGAAACATCATCACATTTAAAAAAAAATAATAAAGAAGTGGGACGCCTAGGTGGCTCAGTCGGTTAAGCGTCTGCCTTCAGCTCAGGTCATGATCCCAGGGTCCTAGGATCAAGTCCTGCATCAGGCTCCTTGCTTGGGAGGGAGCCTGCTTCTCTCTCCACTTCTGTCTGCCATTCTGCCTGCTTGTGTGTTTTCTCTCTCTCTCTCTCTCTAACAAATAAATAAATAAAATAAATAAAAAAGAAAGAGGAGAGGGTGCCTGGGTGGCACAGTTGGTTGAGCATCTGACTCTTGGATTTGGATCGGGGCATGATCTCATGCCCCTTGATGTGCTGTGCACTCAGCGTGGAATCTGCTTGAGATTTTCTCTTCCTCTGCCCCTCCTGCTTTTTTGCTCACGTGCTCTCTTTCTCAAATAAATAATCTTTTAAAAAAGGGGAGGGTGTTAGATACTCATCTGGAAAATGGTTTCCTTCTGTAACAAGGGCTTGCCACTAACCACCTTCCCTCTCAATCACACACACAAAGTAAAGGGGATGATGCCTGGATAATTCATGAACAATTTGCAGGAGCTAATTTATCTATCCTTTGTCCAAGTTTTTCCCTTTTCAATACAAAAAGAAAAATATATAAGAAGGAAGGGAGATAATATTTTGAAGTCTACCACCTAACAAGTACATCACCAGCAGTTTTACATGTGCTATATCATATTCTATTATCCATATTTTGCCAATGAGACAGTTGAGGCTCGGTGAGTTTGAATAACTTACCTAAGGCCACGGTCTTGTTTTCTTCCCCCAACTACACTCAGCTACAGTTTGTCCCACAGTTCAGTCAGTCATTGAGAAAATATTTATTGAGCACTTATTACAAGCTAGTCACCACTCTAAACATTAGGAATAGAAATGCGAGTGAAGCAGACCAATCCTTCTCACAGAATTTACATTCCAGGGATGAAAGACAGAAAACAACCCAACAAAATAATTTCAGAGTTGTAATAGTTTGCCAATATGATTTACTTACAGTGACAGTTAAATCTTTTTAAATAGCTTTAATGAGATTAGTTACATGAACCAAAGGAGGAGGGGGTAAAACCCATGACAACTGGAAACTGTAGCCCTGTTGTCAATTACTGAGCCCTCAATACATCTTCTAATAAATCAGAGAGAAGGGGGAACCTTGGGGACCCCTGGGTGGCTCAGTTGGTTAAGCAGCTGGCCTTCGGCTCAGGTCATGATCCCAGCGTCCTGGGATCGAGTCCCACATCGGGCTCCTTGCTCATCAGGGAACCTGCTTCTCCCTCTGCCTCTGCCTGCCATTCTGTCTGCCTGTGCTCTCTCTCTCTCTCTCTCTCTCTGATAAATAAATAAAATCTTTAAAAAAAAAAAAAAAGAAGGGGGAACCTTGGTGGCTCAGTGGATTAAGCATCCGACTCTTAATTCTGGCTCAGGTCATGATCTCAGGGCTGTGAGACTGGCCCTGTGTCTGGCTAGGCACTAAGCATAGGTCTGCTTAGGATTCTCTTTCCCCCTCCCTCTACCCCTCCCCTAAAAGGGGGAAAAAGTAGCACTTTAATGCTGCTCAGAATTTCTTTACAAAGTGACCATGTGAGAAATCAGAACAGACAGCTCCACCTATGTTGTCTGTCAAACCGAAAATTCCATATTTTATCCATTTTTTACTAAGGTAATGCTTTATTTGAAAAGCTGATTTGTAAAAATCAAGGGAGCATTGTAACTTGATATATGTCTTTATGAGGATCACAGAGTGGTTTCAACATCCACATCATAAAGTTTCCCAGGTTGCGTATAGTATCCATTGGGCAATGGCACCCAGCTCTCACTGAACATCCTGCCAAGACCACAGTGGGGGGGGGGGGCAGTCAGGAAGTGCCTGGCCCCCCAGTGTGGCCATTGCCATTATCCTCCACAGTCCAAAAATAAACTTCACAAACTCTTAAACTTGAAACATATGCAAAATTCTAACAGTTTTGTTTAAAGCAACAAACGGTGTAACTTACCGTTCCTTCCCTCAACTATTTATACAAGACTATTTATAAGTCGACTAAATTAACTGTTAGCTAGCTATTTCTATAACTGCCTCCCATGATAGGTATAATGTGATGTGCAGTGTGGGTTGACCCATGTCACTAAGACTGAGAATTTGTGTTTGTAAATTACTTGGAAACTCTTAAGGAAGGTTGGGGAGTGAATCCTCGTGCGCATAAGGTGGAGGGCTGTCTAGAAACTAAGCGGTAAGAGCAACACTTCATTCACAGGGCTACACCTTTCTGTCACAGCACTCTGCAAATCTATTTTTGCTCAGAGACGCTACTACGTGGAGAGAGGAGGCTGCTTTAAGTACATCGGTGTACACTTTCCATTTCCTCCTATAACTGTCACACTCCAGCACCCAAGGTTCTCAAAAGAGAGCCTCAGCACCGTTCTAGAATCTTTCCCTCCCTTACTTCAGAAGGGAGCAACAGTTCTTCTCATCAGAGGAGCGACACTCACAAGCCAAAAGTTTGTAGGAAACTTTCAATTAGCTACCGACGCTTGCCCAAAATGTATCTTAACCCCACCGCCCTCCAAAATATAAAGAGCTAAACTCTGCCTGAGAACGAGGCCACCTTCTGTTGGGGAGAAATTCTCAATCTTCCCCCCCAAGAATCCCGCCACCACCCACCCAACACCGGGGTGCTAGGGGACTCACGCGGGTCGGAAAGGGACCGGTCTCCCCTATGACCCTGAGGGCGGGGAAAGGGGGTCTCCCAGGAAGCACACACCTGAGATTGATCCTCTCGCGCGAGGGGAGAGCAGGAGCGCACAGTTCCTCCGGGTGGGGCGGAGTCTCTGCCTCCCCCCGAACCAGATCCTCGGCCCAGATCCTCGCGGCGAGGCGCGCGTGGCTGTCACTCCCGGGCAGCCCGAGCCAGTGTAACCCGACGCACCCCGCGCCGCCGCACCCCCGCCTCTCCGGCGACTTCCTCCTCCCGCTCCTGCTCCTCCTCCCTCCCCAGGGGTTGGCCCGGGCGGCGCGACCGCTGCATCCAGCCCGGATTCCTCGGGCCCAGGCTTCTCCGGCCCAGCGGGGAGACGCGGAAGTGGAGGCGGGAGCCGGGGCCGGGGTAGGGGATGAAGCGTCGCGAACCAGCGGGTGGCGAGCGACCGAGGTCTCCGCCGCCCAATGAACGTGACCGGACGGGGACACGCGGCCACGGGTCCCGCCGGGTGGGGCGGCGGCGCGCCGTTGCGCGGGCCCTCGCCCCTGGCTGCGGTTCCTGCCCTGCGCCCCGCCTTGTCGGCCGCCTGGTAGACAAGAAAGCCTGGGCTCGGCTAGGCCTGGGGAATATGGGGGAGGTGTCCGATTGCCTCTGCCAGCCCCACGCGGGCCGCCCTCGCCACCTGTCCCGGAGAGGAGACTCTTGACCGCCTGCATGTGGGCAGGCTGGCTTACCTGATTTCTCGTCGCCCGCCCCCGAATCTGGCTTCCCCTCCTCAGCAGAAAGGCTTCCCTGGGCCTAGAAACGCTTCTAGGAAACGGGTGGACCCCTGGGACCCGGCCGAGCCCAAAGCCCTCGCTCGGGCTCCCCCCGCGCGCTCCTGTAGGCGCGCTCGGCCTCCTGACCTGCCCGCTGAATGTCAGCGCGGGAACCCGCAGGGAAGGCCAAGCCCAAGCACCAGAAGGTGGGATGCCGAGCATTGGCTCCTCAGGTCCAGCCTCGTACAGGTGGGGGGAGGCGGAGAGCCCCGCTGCAGAGCAGCAGGCTTCCCAGATGCACCCCCTAAAACCGACCCTGCCCACTGAGCATGCCCAGCTCACTTGGAACTGCAAGTGACTAGACAAGCCCAGATGGACCCAGGGAGGACGCAGATGGGGTTCAAATGGACCCCATTTCTTTAAGACCTTTCCTCCCACAACCTCTGAAAGTTTTGCAAATAAGGTTTCTACCTTGGTGTTGAAAAATACCCAGGGGAGGGTTGGAAAGGCCTTCCAAAGGAAGGCAGCCAAATTACTTTGAACCCAAATCGCAATGGTGGGTTTTTTTCAGCCAATTACTTATTAAGTCAATTTCCTTAAATGGCCGCAAAATTGTAACTGACATAAAGGAATGTGTAGCTTCATTGTGTCCCAAACTCACTAACTTCAGGAAACCAGTCTATCCAGGTTCCCAACTTTGGGTACATATTAGAATGGAAAGGCGGGTATAAAATGATCGACTCCAGGTTCACACCAAGTGAGTTACTCTGTAGATTGAACCTGGAGAGTCTTATATTTTAAAACTGGCTTTCAAAGGAAAGCCAAGGGAGCCAGCAGCCAGCAGCATCACCTAAGAACTTAGAAATACAAATTCTCTGCTACACTCCCAGCTGTGTGATTCCTAAAATCTGGAGCTGTTGCCTTTTTGATTTAACAAGCCCTTCCAGTGATTCTCTTACACACTAAAGCTTGTGAACAACTGTTCACAAGAAAACTTCCCCCAGGTGATTCTAATGAGAACCCCTGTAATAAACCAATGTTTTCAGATTTTTTTCAAATCCCAAACATTTATCTAAAAGAGCAACATTTTACATAGAAAATGAATAATTTGGTTGAATTGAGGTGCTAGTCCTGTATTTCCTTCCCACTAATTCTCCCAGAACAAATCAGTTCTTGGAAAATGGACCACCTATTTACTTTTGTACTCTGGTGCTAGCACAGTGCCTATAACATAATAAAGGTTTAATAAGTGTTTATTGATTTGAAATGAAAATTTAAGTGACTGATTTGTTCCAGACTCTATTATGTCTACTGTTTATTTTCCCCACAAGTCCTGGTCACCTTGGTAGCTAACAAGCCATTAGGAATTCAGTTCTTTTTTTTTTTTTTTTTTTTTTAAGATTTATTTATTTGACAGAGTTCACAAGTAGGCAGAGAGGGAGGCAGAGAGAGAGGGAGAAAGCAGGCTCCCCGCTGAGCAGAGAGACCAATGTGGGGCTTAATCCCAGGACCCTGAGATCATGACCTGAGCCGAAGGCAGAGGCTTTAACCCACTGAGCCACCCAGGCGCCCCAGGAATTCAGTTCTTAATAACCTGTGACTATCCATAAGGGTCTAAACCCAAGCCAGCACCTATGGAATAGAACATGGGAGAAAGTAGAGAATTTTGAGGAGTTGAGAAAAGTCAGAAGTATCAGACATGATTTCATTTGCCAAAACTGGGGCCCAAATTAACCAAAGGAAAGAAGAAAGACACTAGACATCTGGTGGAATTTAGGAAAGGCACTGAAGGAAAAGGTACGTATGGAAGGGCTTAGGGGAAGAGAGATAAGAAAGTTAACCATGACGAGCCGACAGTTTACTCTGGATCTTCTTTTTCTAAGCAACTTACCTCTGTTTCCACTTCGCCAGATCTCTACCTGTCAAATAAATAAAATCTTTAAAAAAAAAAAAGTATTCCTTTTAGCTTTACACATAATGCTTTAAAACTTAAAATACTAGTTATGCGTACCGAAAGCAGCTCCCTGCCTATTTCTGTCCCTTAGTCTTGCTTCCTGTGACAAGAATTCCACTGAAAGTTTGGTTGCTACTTAGGTTATCTAATAGGAGTGTAACTTCCCATATGCTTAAGCAATTTCTTTCTTTCTTTTTTTTAAAAGCCATTTCTTTTTACTATTAAGATAGTTTGGGGGGAAGAGGGGAATAATCATTAGTTTAGGAATTACTCTTCAGATCAAATATTACATTAGATCGACAAACAATACATATGTAAAAAAAAAAAATCTTCCCTGCACACAGACACTTGCTACAGCTTCTTTTTGCTCATGGAATTAAAACAAAAACAAACAAACAGGTTGAGAACTAAAAAGGGAAAAAACTTAGTGAGGGTGTAGGAGGGTTAGCACTTACCAGAAGCAATTTAAAAACATGAAGTAATTATTTTAGCAGAAAGCAATCTACTAAAGACCAGTATCTCAGGAAAGTTAGACTCTTAAGTGTTTCTTCTTGTCCTCATAAGCGTGACTCAGCATTTGGAATGGAATTATGTTTACCGTCTTTCAGATTGAGGGTATCAAATAACTTTGGTGCCACCTAATTCTTTTTCTTGTGTGCCCAAGAAAACTTCAGGACTGCCCTGGTTTTCAATCTCAGATGGCTACCTAAATCTGAAAAGCTTTCCCTTCTTCAATCATTTCTGTCTTACCGAAGCCTGAGTTTGCTCACCATTCATTTATCTTGCATTTGTAGCATGATCAGATGAATTTAGATTATTTCCTGTGCACTAGAAAAACAAAATGAGTAAGTCCTTCCTTTCCCAAGCCTGGAGAGTAGCCAACCTGCTGCTAGGACATCTTAAACACTATTGCTGGGGGTGCATTTTCCCCAACCTGGGGAGAACCTGGCATTGGTGATACTGTCATGCACCTTTTATTACCATCTACCATATGCCAAAGGTCAACTGTTTTAGTCCCTGCCCATTTCTAGAGAAATAATTTTTCCCCAAGTGTTCATTGGTCACCAAAGTTCATAATAATACTTATGGAATATAAGGATCGAAAGGGGCCATAAATGTTATTAACTCCCACACTTTTGTTTTACAAACATTGAAACCAAGGCCCCAAGGTATTAAGTAATTTACCTAAAGTTACAGGATTAGCTAAACATACAACCAAGATGAAAATGTGCAACTACTTGGTATACAGAACAGTGTATGGGCTTCAAGTGCATCCTCTTCCAAGTTCTTTAACCTAAGTTCTCTAGTCTCTGAGAACCTGTTTCCTTATCAGTGAGGGCATTAATAGTGAACAGTCACACAGTGTTTACTCTGTGACAGGGCCTGCGCTTAACAAGGTCCACATAATCTTTAAACTCAGAATAAACTCAGAATAACTCTGAGTTTTTGGCTTCCTGATTTCATTTTGTTTTACTTTTACAAAAAATGAGGAAAGTGACACACAAAGTTTTTAAGTAACGTGCCCAAGATAACACAGCTAGCAAATGGCCACACTGGGATTGAATGGGATAGTAGCTGTAAAAGGCCTGACATATAGGTTGTCAACAGAAGTATCACCAATTTCATTTCCCTTCCCTAAGGTATAAATCAGAGGCATTCTGACGTTTGGTCCAAAATTGGGCCAAGACATCTTTATTCTGAGCTCTGATTGCTGTGTATGCTCACATATTTCTTCAGTTATATTATTTTAGTACAGGTCTTCCTCCGCTTATGATGGGGTAATGTCACAATAAACTCAGCATAGGTGGAAAAATATCGTAAGTTGAAAATATATTTAATATACCCAACTGACAAAACATAGCTTACTTAATCTACCTTAAAGGTGCTCAGAACACATATATTAGCCTACAGCTGGGCAGAATCATCCAACTCAAAGCTTATTTTATAATAAAATATTGAAAATCTCATGTAATGTATGGAATACTGTACTGAAAATGAAAGACAGAATGATTAAATGGGTCCAGAATGGTGGGTAAGTCCATCGGTGGTTCATCCTGGAGATTGCCGGGTTGAATGGGAGCTGCAGCTCACTGCCACTGCCCAGCATCAGGAAGGAGGACTTGTACGACATACCACTAGTCCAAGAAAAAGTCCAAATTCAAAATTCAAAGTTTGGTTTCTAATGAATGTTTACCACTTTTGCACAATGGTAAAGTTAAAAAAAATCATTAAGTCAAGCCATCCTAAATTGGGGATTATCTGTCCTTTACATAATTTAGGAAGTACTATTTGTACCTATAATCCTATTTGTTGTTAAAATAGTTACAAACCTTAAGAAGATAACTAGACATTAAACAAAGACTACAAGTTTACCACTTACAAAGGGGAGGAAAAAAAAAACTGACACAGAGTTTCTAAAAGATTAACAATGCTGTGCACAAAAATCTTAAAACAAATCCTCAAATAGGACCAGACCAGTGAGGTTGGGGCTTTGCAATTAGAGCAGCTCATTTAGTAGATCTCTGCCTCTCTGCCTACTTGTTACTTGAATTTTTAAAATCAGAATTAGAGACATATAAAAATAGCCGACAGAAAATCTTCCCATGTCAGTGATTCTCAGAGTTAGGATCAAGAATGAGGTGAATATATGATCCTTGAAAAGATGAAATAAAAATACTAAGTATACTTTTAAATGGGTACTTTAAGTTTTATTTCTGCTTTATAAGAATCTGGGAAAGTATTTTTAAAATAAATTTTTAAAGCATCAATATGAAGTGGCACCATGAAACTTACTTAGATTTAAAGGCCTTGAGGGTAAAGGAAATGTGAACTCCTTCCTTAGGCAAGCATCCACTGTGTTCCTAGGACAGAGCAGCCCTGAAAACAAGCTTTTTCAAATGTTGATGATGTAAATTGAATAATGTTGACTCTGGAACACAGCCTCCTATTTAACGGCAGCAGAAAGGTTGTGGGTAAACAGAAATGTCCCAAGAAACTCATGCAGAGAACATGAATAAGTATGAGGTTCTGATGTGGGAGCTGAACCAAAATGGAATATTGGGTTCTTCAGAGTAAATGGTGATGATTCAGTGACAGGAGGCTGAGCCAAGGGTAAGCAGCCTGAGAAACCAGAGATTTGCTCAGTTCCACATCTGAATACCTGTTACATAACCTGAAGATGGCTTGAAGCTCAGCAGTAACTGATTCAAATAAACTCAACCATGGTTGTAATGCTATAATGTGAATTTCAAAAAAATGAATAAATCTAAACAGCAATAATAGAACAACAATAACAGTGGTCAGGGCTTATGTTTGTGCGTGATTAGCTTTAAAATGAGAATGTCGTGTATTAATTCTGCAGCCTGAAACACGTGGGCATTGACCTAATTTCTGCCAAGCCAAGAGGAAGGGACTTTACACACAAGGTTTCTAGCCAGAGAGTAACAGGTGCTGTTCCCTCAGCAAATACCTTGGCCTCAAAAGTGAATCTCCTTTCCTCCTCTATCGCCAAAAGCATCACACAAAGCTGAAAAGTGAATATTAGGAAAATAGAGAATCTTTGCTCTGTTATCGTTGGGTTGCATACTGAGGTTTATTTTTTAAAATAGCTCTTCCAGGAGGCATAAAACATGAAAGAATGTTTCAACATAACTTCCATCAAGGGGAAATTTGACTGTTTAATGGAAAGTCTATTATTTTAAAATTCTCTAGACCACACTATAAATAGATAATCCCCTTCCCTTTCTGATGAACTTTTAACCCTGGTCAGGTTTCTAAGAACGGAGACAAACCTGACGTGTGATAAGAAGCTAGATAGAAACTGTTGTGAGGATATGTCCATTTTTTTCCCTAGTAAATTTAGACTGCGTGTGTTCTCAAAATATCTTTCAACAGTCAAATGTGAAGGAAGACAATTTTTCCTGAGTATGTGTTCTTCACGGTCAACCCGGTAGTCTTGTGGCTTTGAGACAGAGCAAAAGTCCTGTTCTCGCAAGGATGGTCTTCCTCCAGTGAGCTCAAAGTACTCCAAGGTGAAACTCTAGCTTCTCCATCACTGTGCTAACCCCGAACACAATTTGTGTGTTTGCTCCTTAGCCAGATGAAAAGCAAGAGTTCCCAGGCTAAAGCAAACACATGAGAGCTATCCTCCGGTAGGCTGAATGGGGGCCTCCCTGGAACCTGTGAAAGGTACAGGGTGGGAGTGGGGGCTTGCAGATTAAATTAAGGATCTTGAGATGGAGACATTATTCTGAATTATCAGGGTGGATCCCACCCACAATTGGAAGTATCCTTGTAAGAGAGAAGTAATGGGGAGATTTTACACAGACAGAAGAGTAAAAGACATTGAGATCATGGATGCAGATTGGAGTAGAGCAGACACAGCCAAGAAATGCCAACAGCCATCAGAAGCTGGAAGAAGCAAGGAATTCATTCTCCCTTAGATCCTTTGAAGAAAGTGAAGCCCTGCTGACCACTGATTTTAGTCCAGTAATATTGACTTTGAACTTCTGGCCTCCAGATCCCCGGGAGAACATATTCCTATTGTTTAAAGCAACAAGCTTATGGTAATTTCTTTTTTTTTTTTTTTTTTTTTTAATATTATTTATTTATTTATTTGAAAGAGAGAGTGAGAGAGAGAGAGCATGAGAGGGGAGAAGGTCAGAGGGACAAGCAGACTCCCCATGGAGCTGGGAGCCCGATGTGGGACTCGATCCCTGGACTCCAGGATCATGACCTGAGCCGAAGGCAGTCGCTTAACCAACTGAGCCACCCAGGCGCTTATGGTAATTTCTTATAGTAGCCGTGGGAAATGAATACAGCGTCCTTCATTTATTTCCCTTCGGCACTAATGCCAGTCTCTCCTTGTGGAGCCAGCCCTTCAATACACCACTGATATTTACAAGGTCTTTTTCATTCAAGATGCCAAAGCAATTGACAACCATGTAAATGGGCTCAATTTTCTACCCTGGGGTATATCCAACCAGGACCAGAGCCTTCTAAAATTTAAGAGATGCCTGGACCACTTTATTTTGTATTTTTTTGAGCTTTCTAGTAAGTAAAGACATGCCCGAACCAGTTTTTAAAAAATTAGAGTGTAATTTGAATGTTACAGTTAGCCAGCTAATGCTCAGCAGAAGGAATACTCAGTAATGGTCCGTACAGCTTCATTTAGAGATAAGAACAAAATTTTAAACATGGGTGTCTGTGGTAGACAGTCTGCTGCAGCACCCAGACCTTCCTTCAAGCAGAGCTTAGTATGCCAGCTGCAGGAAGCATCTTTAGCCAGCTTCTTCAGAATTTGCCCCTGCTGCAAAGAACTTCCTCATTCAAGGTCATTCCTTTCCTGGGCCAGCGCTTACCCCGTGACTGAGTGAAGCAAGGATATCAAGACTCAGCTGGGTAACTAACTGCTAACTCTGATGGGCTGCAGGCACCCCAGAATTTCCCGGGGGTCAGGGAGGGCCGGCTGGCTGGGGAAGGGGAGGGGGGATAACTGAGGCTTTGTGGAGCTTGTATTGACAATGCTATTTCTCCCTCTGCCCAATCCCACTTCTGCATTCTTCTTTTCACAAGTATCCCTAGTAGTGACAGAGGAGCCCCTGCAATCTGTGCTACCTATCTAAAGGCATAAGTCTTCTCTAAACCACGGGGAGTCCTGGAGCATGCATGGTGGAGTTCGTCCTTGCACCCTATTTCCTTTCAGTTTTGTTGGTTTTTTTGTATTGTTTTGTTTTTGTTTTTGTTTTAGTTTTTGTAACTTTAGTCAATCGATGGATATTTGTTGAGCTCCTTGAGCAACCTGTTTGGCCCATATGCAGAGGTGTTAGACCTCAGCAAGCTTCCTGGATAACAGGCTGCTGCTGCTTGTCCAAGTGTACCACATTCTCTCCAGCCTTCTTGGCACCAGGCACCAGTCTACTGTTCCAGGGGAAGCAGAGCTGTGCTCTCCCTACAGCCCTGAATGTAGCAGGTGATACACTTCCGGTCGAGGTATACAGATGCCTCCCAGGCAAGATAAACTGAGTTTGGCCTAGATATAAGATGAATAAGGACTGGGGGAAGTCTGGGGCAAATTGGAGAGAGCGCACTACTTCCAAAGAGGTCAGCCCATTACCTTAACTTGAACTTCAGATTAAAGAGAGATACTAGGAAGAAAGATACTACATGCCTCAAGGTGTGATGCAATATGAAGACCACATCGTGACCTTTGAATTATTTTTGTCCCAAATGTTTTACTGGAATTAATCAAGTCTTTAGATAGGAGTTCCAGCCCATAAGACAACTGACCCCTTCAACAAGATGATGTCATCGAAGAAAAAAGAGGAGATGGGAGAGAGCCTGATCTAGTGTAAAAGTGACTATAATGTGACGCCACCAAATACAATGTACGTGTTTCAATTGAATCCTGGCATGAAAAGAAAATGAGTGTAAAAGACACTTTGGGAGTAGGAAAGAAATTTGAATATGGACTGAGTAAAAACTATATAAGAGAATTATGAATGAATATATATATATAAAACTATATATATAGTTTTAGTATTATTTAGTATTGTATATATATATTATAATATATATAAATAAATAAACTATATATAAATATAAATAACATGCTTATTATCTTATCTTTATATATAACTAACTACAAGTATCGTACTCACTAGCTCTCACTCACCCACTACCCTAACACGTCATCATCAGCACAATACAAACTATAATCACTCTCACCTATATATACTAAAACCACTACTAGAAGAGAATTATGACTGAATTTTTTCCAGTATGATAATAATATTGGAGTTGTGAGACACCTGGGTGGGTCAGTCGGTTAAGCATCTGCTCAGGTCATGATCCCAGGTCTTGATCCTGGAGTCCCAGGATCAAGCCAGTCTTCTGTGTCAGGTTCCCTGTTCAGTAGGGAGTCTGCTTCTTCCTCTCCTTCTGTTCCTCCCCCAACTCATGTTCTCCATCACGCACATGTGCTTCCCCTCTCCAATAAATAAATAAATAAATAATCTTTGGAAAAAATTTAATTGTGTAGGAAACTGTCATTTTTGGAAATGTATGCCAAATTATTTAGGATGAAGGAATAGATCCACTTTAAGATGGTTCAGTAATAATAGAGATGTTTAGATATAGGGGTCAAATTCTGTAATAAATATGGCAACATCTTAACAATTGTTGAACACGACGGTAGTAATTGAATAGATTTATTTTTATTTTTTAGTAGGCCTTGAGATTTTCATAATCAAAATTTTTAGAAAAAATAAAAGTATCAGTCTTTATGCAGCTCTTGTCCATTACTGTCATGTGGGAATGAGGTGCATTGTTATAAGATAAGGTACTCTGAATTTTCAAAACAAACTGGAAATCTGGAATTTCTATGTAAACTGATTTTGTCACTTAAGAAATTATTAGCAACCATAACAAAAAAACAAATAAAAAACACCTCTGTGCGGGTCTGTTACAATGCATTTGGATGGGGCGCCTGGGTGGCTCAGTGGGTTAAGCCTCTGCCTTTGGCTCAGGTCATGATCCCAGGGTCCTGGGATCAAGCCTGGCATCAAGCCCCACATCGAGCCCCGCATCGAGCCCCGCATCGAGCCCCTCATCGAGCCTCTCATCGAGCCCTCTGCTCAGCAGGGAGCATGATTTCCCCTCTCTGTACCTGCCTCTTTGCCTACTTCTGATCTCTCTCTCTGTCAAATAAATAAATAAAATTTAAAAAAAAGAAAGGCATTTGGATACTGAAGTTGACCTCTCAGCCTCTAATTAATCATCTTAGGGTTAGATCCTTCGTACCTTAACCCTTTTCCTTACACCTTAGCTCTCTGACCCTCCACCCTTGATTTTCTTCTTTCTCCAAGAGCTATGTGGCTAACTTAGTTCTTTTCTCACTCTTGCTCTTCTTTTTTTCCCGAATGGCCTCTGCCACTTTGCAGTTTCACTGAGCAGTTGGTGGATAATGTGAGAATTAATCAAGCTATGGGCTTCTCTGGAGTATCAGATGATTTAGCAAACTAGAACTGTTTAATAATTATCCTAGGGCACTAAACATTATCCTAATGATCTAAAATAGTTATTAAACCTTCCCACTTAAGATTATTAAATTGCAACATCTGTCTTCAGGAAGCATTTCTATTGCGTGTAATACTTGCGAAACATTTACAACTGCTTTTAGTTGTATCTCATCCCCTGTGATAGGTTTATAGTTTTTTCCTTATTTAATGGCTGAAAACACTAGGCATGGAGTCCTACAGGTAACTCCTCTATATGAGGAGGACCTAGGCCTAGGCAAGCTTCCTGGATGACAGGCTGCTGCTTATCCAACTGCGCCACGTTCTCTCCAGCCCTTGTTTGCTTTATTAGCTAATTACCGGCTGCATATTCATCCCAGGTTCCAAGTATATTAAGGGCTATTTACTAGCTAAAATCAATACCCTTTCGATTAGACACCTGGCGTGGCTTTTGGTAACTAAGCATTATTTGGGCTTCACTGCTTTTACTCCATCAGGGAGATGAGAAAGTGCTTTGTTTTGATTTTTTACACTTAGTGGCTACTGCTCTTAGCAGTAGGAGATTAAGGGCAGTGGAGACTCACTCTGCCATGGCAGGGACTAGAACGAACATAATAATTACTGAACAAGAAAGGAAACAAAGAAAAATAAAATGACTAACAATGATTTTACTATTTTAAAGTTCTTTCTCAATTAAATAAATCTCTTCAGATATGTGTCTGGTTCCCCAGGCATTTTATTAACTTTAAAAATAAAAAGACAAATAAAATACATTCTCCAACTTGGTCAAGTCGGAAAGAACAACACCAAAACAGTAATTATTATTATTGAAGAGGGAATAGATAAAAAAGGAGTAGAACTGGGTTTTGACATAACACATGGCAAAGGGAATGATTCATTCTTTCCAGAAAGAAACAGGCCAGAGAGCCTTTGTTGGTGATGACGGTGAAACCATCCAACCAGAGGTATTACAAAATACCTCTGTAATGTAGGTATTTTATTACAGAAATAACAAATTATTATGTCCATTTTGGAACCATGAAAATATAGACACAAAGAAAAAAAAATCACTATCATCCATCATCCAGACCACAATTACCCACCGTTGATAGCTTGCTATGAACATTTAAAGAAGGTTTTCTTCAATTTATATGGACAATTTTTTAAAATAATAAAAACCAAAACATAAGGGAAGACATTGGTTGAATCAAATCATTCAAAACACAGGTCTTGCAATGTTACCTTCATGACTTCAGAAAATCTGCTTAATCTCTCTGAGCATCAGCTTTTTCCTCTATAATATATGGGTCATGGTATCTATCTTAGAGGATTATTATAAAAATGATTTAAAAGAAGTATATTTCTTAGAACAATCCCTGGTGTATATAAAGTACTCCACATATTCATTCAACCAACAAATATTTATGTAGAGTTTCCATGTTAACTAATTAGACCAGATCAGTGAACTAAATATGGTATTTATCTTAAATATGATCACTACTATTAACATAATGTTCTGTAAATCCTCTTTCATTTAACAAAATATCAAGAGCATCTTTCTTTGGCAATAAACATGATTCTATCATCATTCTTACCAGTGACATAGCATTTCAATGGGAAAATATATTATAATTTATTGAGACAATTGTCCAAAGGACAAAGATGGCTTTCAGTCTATATTATGATCATTGTTTTGACTATCCTTTAATCCTTTCCAATTGATTCTTAAGAATATATCTTTTTTTTAAAGATTTTATTTTTTTTTTTATTTGTCAGAGAGATATCACAAATAGGCAAAGAGGCAGGCAGAGGGGGAGAGGGAAGCAGGTTCCCTTCTGAGCAGAGAGCCAGATGTGGGGCCCAATCCCAGGACCCCGAGATCATGACCTGAGCCAAAGGCAGAGGCTTAACCCACTGAGTCACCCAGGTGCCCCTTAAGAATATATCTTTTAAATAGAATTATTGAATCAAAGATGATGAACATTTTTTTTTTCCTAAGTAGGCTCCACACCCAGCATGGAGCCCAACACAGGGCTTGAACTCACAGTCTGAGATCAAGACCAGAGCCATGACCAAGAGCCAGATGCGCAGGTGACTATGCCACGTAGATGAACTAAAGATGATGAGCATTTTTAAAACTTTTTAACATCTGTTACTAGTTTGCCCAAGGAAAGCTTTCAGGTATGTGGAAAGGATAGCAGGGCTGGGTATTAAAGGGTAAGCAGAAAAGAGGTGGGAAGAGAAGTGTTAGAAAGACATCAACAGGAAGGAGTTCATTAACTTCAAGTGGTTTCAAGGTCATACTCTAAAGCAAGTTATCTTTTGGACTAAATAGATTATAAGGACAGCTAGTTTTAAAAGAGAACTTTGCAGTTAATCTAAGTGACATAAAAGATAAGGTTTTCTTTTTCTTTCGATTCTCAAGAATAAGGAATCAGAGCGTCTTCTGAAATATTAACATGCACATTTTCATGTTCCACAACATCAGACAAATTTCCAAGGAGGGTACACCACTGTTACCTCTTAGTTCACTTTTTCCATACCTACTTACTCCTCTCTCTGCTCCCAGGAAAAGCATAGAACTATGCAAACTCATGGTGGTGGTGGTTGTTTTAATTGAATGTATGTAAAAATAACCTGGAGCACTTGTTTTAAAATGCTTGTTCCTAGGAGTAAAGGGTATCTCCATAGATTTTGTCTCTGTAAAAACAGGCTGAGGATGAAAAACCTGCATTCTAAATAGCACCACTACTCCCAGCTAATTCCAATATAGGCAATCCTCAACAACATTATGATGAACAACTTTGCTGTATATCCTTGCTGCTTAAAGGGTGTTTCCTATATAAAGAGCAAAAGCATCATGGAGTTTCTGATTAGAAATGCAGAATCTCAGACCTCACCCCAAACCTACCATACAAAATCTGAATGTTAACAAACTTCCTGGACAATTCGCATGTATGCACACTAAATTTTGATAAACCCTGTTCTTTAGCTTAACTGTCAATAAATAATCTGGTGTATCCAACACAGGAAAAATTTCCCATGAAAAGGAGAAACCATCCACTTGTGTTTTTGGGAGACCTAAAATCCAGATAATACTGGATATTGAGAAAATGCAGCAGATAGCCTTGATCCTTCCAGCATGACTTGAGTGATCTGAGAGGGAAAAAGATCCCAAAAGGATAAACCTGTGGTGTAGAAGACTCCTTCACTAACATTCCGGGAAATATGATGAGGAAAAATGAGATCTAAACGATCTATCAACAGTACTCTAGTTATCCCCTTCAGCTTATATATCAATTCCCAACTCTTTTCGAGGTATAAATGACTTTATGGGAGGTTGCAGCAAGAAATATTTAAACAGCCCAAAGTATGATCAATAGATGCTAAATGAAATAAAATTGGTTTGGTTTTATTTCTCCTGTCAGTTTCTATTGACCAACCTTTTAAATTGTAAAATTATGCAGCTGAAACTAAAAACAAATAGGGAAAATGATGGAACTTTTATTTAGCACTGCCAGTTGATATTTTAAGAGCTGCAAAATTGGTAGAAATATATCTTATTAAGTTACAACTTTTATTGGGTCTGTCTCTACCGGAATCTGGCTGGAGATAACCATATTGTAATCAAACATGAACATTTATTAGAATCTCAAAAGTTTCATCAGTTAAATAATTATTTCAGATAGTTTTAGTGGGGTTTGAAATAAACCCAAGGGGTGGGAGGGGGGTGGAAATCTAAGTTGGATCAAGTAACACTTGCATCCCATGAGTCCTTGTGTTTCAAATCCACTTACAGAAAAGCTTCAAAGTTTGTTATATCTTGAAAATGCAACACATAAAATGTAACTTCAGTTGACCTCATCCTCTAAATTTATTTTAAATAAGGCAAAGTTTGATTTTTATTAACAACAACAAAAAGAGACAGAATTAACCACAGAGCACTTAAAAGCTTTGACTGGTACTCAAAATTACTTGTCTTGACGCTCATTTCACTACAAAACTGCTTAGATAAAATTCAAGAAGATGGTAGAGGACTAATCTCCCTTTCTCATGATGCAAATTTAAGCAAGTTCTCCTATCTCTTTGAACTTGCTCTTGTTGATGATATGGAGAGTAAGGATTTTAAAAGACAAAAGAGGTCAAGATAAAAAGCAAAACAAAAGGGGAAAATGGGAAGTGAGAGATCTAGATCAGACCAAACAGGAGGATTTATGTCACTCACATGGGCAAATTTGAAGCTAACAGTAACAACAAGATCTGCAATGCTGATCCTTTTCTCCTTAAAACTGGAAAGAAATGTGCAATACTGATCCTTTTCTCCTTAAAACTAGAAAAACGTGCTATCTCTTCATGAAACTAAGCTTCAGTATCAGCGGAAATACTTCACAGTCCATTTGGCTGGTCGGAGAGGAATCTGTAGAAATCTCTTGGTTGCCACTTTATGATTCATAGCATAATATCTCTCACACTTGTAATATCTGTATATGTCCCTCACTATTTTACTTTGTGACTAATGTGACACTTCTCCTCAGCTTACTGTTTAATCTAACTTCCTTTTAATCTTACTTTTAACTTACTTTTTAATCAACTTACCTTTTAATCTAAACTTTTCCTAAAAAATAATTTCCATGAGTTACACATTAATATAAACAGATTAAAAAAATAAAAATAAAAAATGCCCCTCTACCACCCAAAAGCATCTTGTGAACAAACAACATTTGGAAAATCCTGACATAATAAGTGTTCAATAAATATTTGATAAATTCAGGAATAAATCTTATTTTTAACAGCTTCTTTAGGAAAGTGAATACACAAGATACAAGTGAAAATAATCCTTGCTAATTCACTAATATTTTGTCCCAAAGCATCAGATCAACCATAATTTTTAATCTTCTGGCATATGTTTGATTTTATGCATTCAAAATCTCAGAGATCTAATTACAGGTTATTAATCAAATAATATCTTGTGACTTCTCAGTGATCCTTTTTAATTGATCATTCACCTCACAAAGAATGCGATCAAAGAAAAAACCAGAAAGTGTCCCCAAAAGCCAAATTTTTCTGAGTAAAACTGACTAATTCACCCTTTAATGACTACCTACTATGTGGAAGGCATTATGCTAGTTTTTAAAAATGTTCCTGAACTGAAAAATGCAAGACTAAATCCTGAACTCAAATTGCTTAAAAGTTCATGAGGAAGTCAGGCAATTAAACAAATAAATGTAATTCAGGTGGTAAACGTTGCAAGAGAGGTACCTATCAGTGACCCAGTAATACAAAGTAGTGACCAACAGTGTCTAAGGGCAGCAAGGGTGAGGTGTCAGTGAAGACAGGTAGTAGCTAAGCCTCCAGGATCTAGCATCCTAACAGGCACTCAAGAATCATTTTAAAAGCTGATGAATAAGTGAAGGAATAGTCAGATGTTAACCACTTAGATAAACAGGCAAAAATCAATCCAGATCTACCCTGTCCAGTATGTCAGGAAAATGAACTTGAACTTTAGGACAAATTGATATAAAACATGGGAACCCTCTGAAATATCCCACTTAATTTAAAACCATGAGTTCTGACACATTCATTTAAGTAATATTTTTTTCATGCTTCTCTGTGATTTCAAAGAATGAGCAATTCCCATTCTTATACAAGTAAGGTTTTGGGGAGGAATATCCAATGGGGTAGAAGACCTATGACCCACTCTCAGCTCTGCAGTAAGCAACATGCCAACCATTCTTTTTTTTTTCTCCCCCCCCCCCCCCAGTGTTCCAAGATTCATTCTTTACTGCACCACATGCAGTGCTCCATGCAATACGTGCCCTCCTTTACACCCACCACCAGGCTCACCCAAACCCCCATCCTCCTCCCCTTCCCAAAGCCTCGGTTTGTTTCTCAGAGTCCACAGTCTCTCATGATTCGTCTCCCCCTCTGATTTCCCCCAATTCACTTTTCCTTTCCTTCTCCTAATGTCCTCCGTGTTATTCCTTATGCTCCACAAGTAAGTGAAATTATGGTAATGGACTCTCTCTGCTTGACTTATTTCAGTGAGCATAATCTCCTCCAGTCCAGTCCATGTTGATTCAAAAATTGGGTATTCATCCGTTCTGATGGAGGCATGATATTCCATTGTATGTATGGACCATATCTTCTTCATCCATTCGTCTGTTGAAGGCATCTTTAGGTCAACTATTCTTAGTCAAGCCACAGTTTCTCCAGGCCTAGATTGTTCTCAGCTTCGGCGGTACCTGATTTTGAGTTCTAGTTGCAAAATATATTCAGATTCTCAGCATCTGTACTTCACATTTTGGTCGCAGCTCCCATCATCTTTTGCTTGGATTACTGAAATGTTGTAACTTGACTCATTGCTTCTTTTCATGTCCCCATTCACTGTATTATCAAATCAGCTGCCAGACTACTGTTAAGTAATATCAGGCCATTCCTGTGCTTAAAACTTCTAATGGCCTCCCGTATCATTTAGAGAAAAAACCAAAGTCCTTACTTAACATGGCTTCCACCTACCACTTATTTCCCTAACCCATCACTTGTGCTTCCTTCATTCCACTCCAACCATTGGACCTCCTTTCTGTTAGGAAAGAAAAGAGGAAGGAAGGAAGGAAGGCAAGCATCTTCTATTGCAGGGAAGAGTCTGGAAACTTTGTGCTTCATATTCTGTCTGCAAGAATACCTTTCCTCTTCACAGGTCTTCTCTTGAATGTTGTTTCCTCGGGGAGGCCTTCCATCACCATCTTCTTCACAATTTCAGTCCCTTGCCAACATGTTCCCTGGTTTATTTTTCTCCACAGCACTTATCACTGTTTAGAGCACTACACATGTTTTCTCATTTACTGTATCATTTATTGAGCTCCCCATATAAGAACGCTAGTGCCACAAGGGTGGAACTTGGTCTCTTCCATGCACAGATGTAACCTTAGTGACTCAAAGAGTGTCTGGCACGTAAAAGCTCTCAAAAAATGTTTAATGAATGAATAATTGATGAAAAGTAAAGAGTTTGGATTAGACTTCCTCCTTGCTCAACTTTTCCACAGTTGAATAACAGCACGTGTCATTACACTATCTAAAAGACGCAGGAAATAGAAGCCCTTACCACCATAACAACATCATTCCTAAACCTAGCTAAATGTTATGTAATACTTTTATGTCCTTATTTAACATTATATATTAAAGACCTATTGATCCCCCCTGGGACTGTCATTATTTAGAATATATATGGGATAATTGATAACATTCCCTATTTTCTAAATACAAATGGCATTGAAATCGCAATCATTTAAAAAGTACTCATTAAAGTAACACACATACAAAGTAACCTTTGGAAAAGTTTTCAGATCTCATCCACTCTGAATGTAAAAAGTTGATTTCTTTTCTAATAAAGTTCACCAATAATATGATGCCGCTAAAGCCTCTGAAATGTCACAGAGCTACAGAGCTAGAAAGTAACTGGAGATCATTTGGTTCATACTTTTCCCAGAAAGCATGTGAATATCTCAGCTGTTCAGGGATCACATACGTCTTGGGATAGAAACACATTCAGACATATAGGTATAAGGAGCATCTGAGCAGTTGCAGACAACAGACCTAATTCTTTATATTTTAACATGAATGTTTAACCTCTCATTGATTCTCTATCCTTGTGCTTCAGCATCAGTTATTACAGAACTAGTGAGTTTAACTTTTGGTTTATATGAAATTTGAAGAATGAGGTCCATGTGTAAGTAGTAAATTGTATGTCACTTATGCTCAACAACTATTAGTCTGCTTTAAAACACCAGTTCGACCATAAGAGACTCTTAATCTCACAAAACAAACTGAGGCTTGCTGAGGGGAAGGAAGGAGGGAAAGGGGGGTGGGGTTATGGGTGTGGGAGGGTATGTGCTATGGTGAGTGCTGTGAAGTGTGTAAAACTGGCGATTCACAGACCTGTACTCCTGGGGCTAATAATACATTATATGTTGATAAAAAATTAAAAAAATAAAATTAGACACCAATTCGAAACAGTTTTATTTAGAACGCTAAGAATCGATTGATGGCATATGTTCATTGTGTTTGTCTTACAATTTTTAAATTGGAGTAAGAGCAAGAATGACACCAAGACCCTATCTTTCAATTATAAGGAAAAAACAAGCTTTGTCTCCAAGTGATTTATGCATTTGCATCAAAACTTTGAAATTTCATACTGCAAATTATTTAAGCAGAAGCGGTTGAATTTTTGAGGCAATCTAAATCCAACTGAATACTTTTTGCTGATCGTGTTAAAGTTTATAAATCACTTTATCTACATTCTTCACACTCCTATGGAAGAAAATTTAGAAACTTAGAATGGAAAAGAAAAAAAAACTGCTTGAGTCCCAGTTCTGCCTTTGTTAAAAATATAACCTTTTTTTTTTTTTTTCTAACCCTCCATTTCTTTACTAGTAAAACAAGGGTATGTTATCGATCTCACGGAGGTGTTGCAAAGCAAAATGCCTTGAAAGTACTTTGTGACCACAAATATACTATAAATATGATAGGCCATTATGGTTATTAATTTTGACATCACACTTACCAAAGCAGCCTCAAAAAGTACATTTACGAAATATTGATGAAGTACCAAACCGCCATTTTTGTAAACTCAGCAAAAATATATGTGTTCTACTATGTAGTTTCTTTTTCAGTTTTCTATTATTTGGGCTCATAATCATGTTGCTTGTCTTTATACTGGTTAGACACAGGTCTTACAGTATTGTTTCTTATTTATTAATAGCTAACATTTATTGAGCTAAACTTCTTGTGTGCCAGACACTGTGGAAGAGATTCAATATGCTTTTAGCCCATATAATTCTCAGAATACATGTGAGATAAGTACAATTACATCCCCCCTTTATCAAGGAAGCAACTAAGAAAGAGCTAGAAATGCCCTGCTGAAGTTCACAGACCTAGAGAGAGAGACGGCATTTAAACCTTGGTAGCCTGTCCAAGTCCTGTACTCTTAGCCATGAAACCCTGCCACAAGTGTTTCGGACAGTTGTCTGAACTACTCTCTAAAGCTGACTGATAAAACCTATGCCTTTATTACTCAGCACTGCTAGTGGATGCCTCCTTTGATTCCCAGTGTTCTCAAGAGACTCGGGCAAGCACCTTCACTTAGGATGGTAAACTGAGGAAAGCAAGCTACTTACTATCTGAGTGGGCTTGGTTTTCCTGGGCAGGCAAAGTATTCCTTAAGCTTATGAAAGATGCTATAGGAAGAATTCTCACCAATGCTTCAAGCATTATAAATGCTAGTTTTAGAATGTGTATTGTTTCTATAATTTAAGATCATGGAATCAGAATATAGAAATTACACTTGGAATCCTTGCCCTTCTGAGGAACAACTTCAGGTTTAATGGCCCTTAAGGTCATAGAAGAAGACATCTTATTGGCGTGATATCTTCCCGTTATTTGACGCTAAAGGAAAAATTGCTAGAAATGTCCATGGTTGCATTCTTTAATATACAGAACTTAGTATGACTGAAAATTTGTAGAAGTCAAACATCAAGTAAATTTGTTATGGCTGTGTGATAGACCCAGTTTTCAAGAATATAGCTCTGGATTCAGGATCCCAACCTTAACCACTTATTTTTGAAAAGATCTTAAGTAAGTTACTTAAACCCTAGTTTCCCCTTCTGCTAACTAGAAGTGTTCTAGTTTATGAGAATTATTTAGTTGTTGGTTCAAGCTGAATGAAGACTAGTTTCTTAAAAGTACTATATGTATTTTTGCTTCTCTTCCCCAACCCTATTATTTTCCTTCCACTACATAAAATTAGTCTTAGAAGTGGAAAGAAAATCACATTAAATTGGAAATAATTTGTGTTAGACTTTCAGTTAATTGACCAAATGGAATATTCCTTTCTCTGGTGTAATATCCTTTTTGGGTAAATATTGTATCTGTATAATAGGGAAAGGGGAAGAGTGAAGAGGTCTCCAAGTAACTAATAGCAATATTAACCTTTTAAGCATAAACTTAAGATAAGATGGTCATGCATGTTAAGGAGCAAAACAAAGATAAATGGCATATGATTTTGCAATATAACCTCTTGCAGTAAATCAGTGTAAATAAAAAAGAAAGACAAATGTGTTACAGGTTCTTCAGTGTTCAATCAAAGTTAAATCTGTCCGTTTCTATTAAGACCTCTTGCTCAGAGGGGTCTGGGTAGTTCAGTTGGTTAAGCATCTGCCTTTGGCTCAGATCATGATCCGAGAGTCCTGGTAACCCACCCCACTTTGGCGGGGTCTGCTCTCCCTCTTCCTCTGTTCCTCCCACTGCTCATGCTCATACTTGCACTCTCTTTCTGTCTCTCAAATAAATAAATAAATAAAATCTTAAAAAAAAAAGATTGCTTGCTCAGTTCCATGATGTCACAGCTAGGACAACATAATCCTGGATGTAAAAAGCTCAAGGCATTTACAAACAACTCAAAAACAAAACAAACAAAAAAAAATTCACACATACTTAAAAAAAAAAACAAAAAACTAAGAGGGAACACAAAGTTGTACAAAACATTGCCTTAGTCCTATTCTCTAGGCCAATGGCATCCAATCTGGGGCCTTAGAAACTGAGCTGAACTGAGCCTCAGGAGCACTGGGTTAAAGGAAATAAATACCCAAAAAGGGAAGTAGCAGGAAGCGAGGACATTGGAAAAAAAATCTCTAAGAGCAAGTCTGAGGACCACAGGGAAAAGGAAACAACAGAACACACACACAGAGAAGCCAGAATTTGGGAGCAGAGGATCTATGGATTGCCAGCACTAGATGGGTGTGGACACTGGAGGCTTGTTCAAACATAGGAGCATTAGATCTTTCTGTGATCCCTTACTCTATAGTTATCATAAAGACTTTCTAGTTGTGAATAAACAAAGATTTTTTAGAAGAGAATTCACCTCTGGTTAGAAGGCTTTGCTTGCCCTCTCACATTACTTAGCACGCTGTGTTCTGATGTAGCCTAGAAACAACAGTCTAACCATTGACGGATTTCAGTAATATCTGGTACAGGCAGCAAAAATGAGAAGCAGAAGGGCTATAACCAACTGCAACTTTATCAATGTTATTAATACATCGAAGGAAAAAAAATTTGTCCCTGGGAAGAGTTGGGGATACTTGTGTTGGACTACAGAAGCATATTTTAGCTAAGTGCTCCTCATCCAGGGAGACCAGAACTACTCTTACATCTACTTAATAAATGTTAAAACTAAGGCAGAAAACTAAGGCAGTGTATCACATTGCCAGTGAATGACAGGGTGAGTTTACCTCACCACAATACCAGTCCAATAATCCCTTCTTTCACACAGTCCTCTCCCTACAATTACATACATTATTGTCCTTATAATAAGGTGGAAATAGCATACACGCTTCTTCGTGGTGAGCCCTTCTGCCCCTTACCCCCACCTCCACCACACCAGGATACATCAGGAAGGTCTTGAGGTAAGCTCATTGGATACTAGAGTGCCATTGCTCCCATGCCTTTCACTTGACAAAACTAAAGGAAAGCCTTTTTTTTTTAAAACGTTTTATTTATTCATTTGACAGACAGAGATCACAAGTAGGAAGAGAGGCAGGCAGAGAGAGAGAGGGGAAACAGGATCCATGCTGAGCAGAGAGCCCGATGTGGGGCTCGATCCCAGGACCCTGGGATCACAACCCGAGCCTAAGGCAGAGGCTTTAACCCACTGAGCCACCCAGGCACCCCAGGAAAGCCTTTTTAAATCATGATTTTTTTTAAAGTGATATCTCCAGTTGAAATTTGGTAACAGAGTTTTTTTCATACTCCCTCAATCTATATTTTTATCTCCCTTTCCAAAGTGAAAAACTTGAGACCACAGAACATCAATATATTACTCATTCACACTATTATAGGATACATAGAGTTCCAGAATCAATTCATCAATACCCCTATTTTTTCTTTTTTTTTTTAATCAATACCACCATTAATGACACATCTACCATGTAAAAGTCAACATTTATTTTGTTACTTATTTCCTGAGAATACTTGTTACAAAGAATATATAGGCAAAGTACTGTGGTCAAATGTTATTTGAGTTCATTCTTTCGTATATGTGTGGTTATGTTTTATATACAGTTAGGTTCCCTGGTTTCTGTTTACATTCAAATTTTAGGGTTGGCTTTCCTCATTATTTCTTATTAAATACTGTTATTTGAATATGTTTATATGGTTCAAAATACAAAGCTATATATAAAGGAACACTCAAGGATGTCATAGTCATCTGCCTCATTCTCACACATCCCTGTAGATTTCTCCTTCACCTTTCCTTTTGGGGGAAAAACTGCAATGCATATGTATGTGCGAGCGTGTGTGAGCGTGTGTGCACAGCTGAAGAGACATGTGTGAACCTGAGTTACATTTATAAGTGGACACAGCACATTTAAGAACAAATCAGAAAATTTGCGAAGTGAAGCTCATCGATAAAGCATTTGACAAAACAAATGTATTGATATTACAATGATATTTATGTGATTATAAAGTGAAAATAAAAATATTTCATTCAGTCCTGAAAGTTTTGTGTCCTCCTTGTTTTATGCATGTTTCTGCCACCCTTTATGAGCATTAATTATATTTACTATTTCTAACCCCTAAATTAATAATGGAAATAGAACTAGAAACATTTAGTAGGAATTAATCTAAAAACTTGTTCTAAGGGAAACCTATTCTTAAAAAAAGTGTTTGTCAGGGTGCCTGGGTGGCTCAGCCAGTTAAGCATCTAACTTAATTTTGGCTCAGGTTATAATCTCAGGATTTTGAGATTGAAGCCCATGTCAGCTCCTGCTAGGCATGGAGCTACTTAAGATTCTCTCTCTCCCTCTCCCTTTGCAACCCCCATCCCCACCCTGCTGGAGATCTCTCTCTCTCTCAAAAAAAAAAAAAAAAAAAACAAAAACAAAAAAAAGTATAATCTGTGAGTCTTCCTAAAGAAGTTACCTGTAATTTCTTTAGAGAACTAGTGTTTTCTTAGGTTAAATTAACTCAATACTTTTACTAAGCTTCCTTAAGTTAAATCTCTGGTAACCAAGACACTATTTCTGCAGAAGAGTTTATTCGTGGAATTCAGTTTTCTTTCTTATTTACTCGTGTTGAGTAGTTTCTTAACTTTTCTGTTATCTGATCACTGGTCTAGCTTTGTGTTGCTTAAACCATAGGAGTCTGTCTAAGGCAAGAATTCATGTTAAGAATGAAGTTACTGTTATTAATAAACACATATATTGGTTTTTGCCAAGTTAAAAAATGAATAGTGTAGTGTTTTAACTGCTGAGTTTCTTCTTCCTGATAACCTGATGTTTTCATTTGTTAGGGCTGCAGCAACAAAGTACCACAAATTGTGTGGCTTGAACTAAAGAAATGTACTGTCTCAGAGTTCTGGAGGTTTGAAGTTCTAGAACAAGGCATTGGGAGGCTTGGTCTTTATAAGGGCTGTGAGGGAGAGTCTGCTTTCTGCCTCTTTCCTAGCTTCTGGTGGTTTGCTAACAAGCTTTGGTGTTCCTTGGCTTGTAGACGCATTGCCCCATCCCTGCCCTCCTCTTCACATGGACTTCTTTCTTCGTGTGTGTGTGTGTGTGTGTGTGTGTGTCCAGCTCTCCCCTTTTTATAATGACCCAGTCTTACTGAATTAGTGCCCTCTCCGTAACAGCATCCCAGACATCTTCAAAGACCCTACATGAAATAAATAAACAAAAGAGTCACATGCACAGGTACCAAGGGTTAGAACTTCCACAGATGAATTTTGGGGAAAACAATTCAATACAACCACATCTGGTATACAAATTATACCAACAGTCACTCATTTTCTATTGTAATTTTGGAGTGATTTTGCAATGTTTGAGGATGATATGGTCAGTGTTATTTTCCCAGGATATGAGAAAGAGAAAGGGAGTTGGGGGAGAAAAGAGAGAGAGAGGAAGAGAGATTGTTTTTTAAATATTTCTAGACCTCAGTTGAAGTTTTCTACTAAAAAAAAAGATTATTGTTCATAAGTAATTGATGATTCTTCATAGATTACTTTGCATATGAAATTCCCAATGTCAATCAGAAAATCTGAAAAATGACTTTAAATCCAATATTGTGTTAGGGACTGCTGAAACACATTCATACAAGCAAACAAAATAACTACATAAAAGTTTCCCTGACCAAAAATACAATGTATTAGGAAAGTATGAGTAACAGTAAAAAATAGAAAGAGTGGATATTTGAGACAAATTTTGATAGGGACTAGAAATAGTGTAGGAGCTCAGGAAAGGAAAACACTAATAAGGTTTATTAATATACAAATACTCTGAAAAATCAATAAGAAAATGAGAAACATTCTAGTAAACAGGGCTCATCAATAAGGGATTGATTAAATTATGCTAAGTCTCTCTCTAAGTCTCTCTCTGTCATTATTATAGCAAGGGCAGATCTGTCTGTGCTGAAATGGGTGTAGAGAGAGATAGGTTAAACAGAAATTATGAATGTCTGGAAATTTCAAGAACTAATTCCAGAAGCAAGGAAGAAAAATATACTAGAATGGAAGAAGGATTTAACTTTTGATTTTATACTTTTCTGTACTGTTTGCATCTTTATAACATGTATGCTTTACTTTTTATCATTTTTTTTTTGAATTGGAAGAACTCATTTGTCTAAAATTGAGTTAATCATACTTCTCTGTTCATGACATACTAGTATCATTGGGACTATAGCTCTTTGTTTTATTATATATTTATTCACTCTACTTCCTTACCCCTATCCTGTTCCCTCTGCCTCCCTATAAACCATCACCAGACTGTGCTTAACATACATCACCTTGAGGGACCCTGAATGGCTCAGTCCGTTAAGTGTCTGTTATTGGTTTGGGTCACAATCCTGGAATTGAACCCTGCATTAGGATGCTTCTCCCCCTGTCCCTCACCCCACTCATTCTCTCTCTCTCTCTCTCTCAAATAAATAAATAAAGCCTTTAAAAAAATACATCTCTGTGTTTATAAGGGACCTTACAAAACACATATTGTTTTGATGTCACAATTTCAAACGTATTGTAAATTACATTGTCATATCTCATTTTGTAGCTGATATGATTCACTAGGTGCTACGTTTCTGAGAGCATCCATGTTACTCCGTGACACATATCAGCCATTCCTTCCACAAGCTGCATATGAGTCATGGTGTGGGCCATTACCAGTTACCTGTCCACTCTCCTAGGGAACACTTAGGTTGCCTCCACAAATAACAGTGCAATGAAGATCCTGGTATAAGTCCTTTTAGGGACTTCTATGAGAAATTATTTGACCTACATAAGAATTTACATATACAAGTATTTCCAAAGGGAAATACTAGTCCATGGTTTATATGCAAACCTTATGTGCCCAAATGGTACCAGTTTCTCTCTGAAATGGCTGCCCCCACCCATATGCCCACCAGTGGTGCACAGGGTCAAATGTCCTTGTGTGTTTGCCCACACTGAGCATTATATGGCTTTATAATATCATCTAGTCTAGGGGGCCTAAAAGGATATCTCCTTTTAAACTTTTTATTTGATTCATTTTAAGTAAGCTACACACCCAGCAAGGGGCTTGAACTCACAGCCCTGAGGTCAAGAGTCACATGATCTACCAACAGAGCCAGCCAGGCACCCCAGATATCTTCTTTTTTAACTTGAGTTTCTTTGTTAACGTTTTAAAGGTAATTAAAAAATGTCTTCTCCACCCAAACATATGGCTCTATCATCTAGTACCCTTTTACTCTCCCATGACCTCTCTTAGAATCCAGCTGTGTGTTTCCACCTAGTCAGACTTGTATATCTTGCCTAAAACCTCAGGCTCAGCATCTTTCAAAGCAATATGAAAAGTTCATGGATTATTAATGCTGAGAAGAATCTTGGTGACCTAGAACAATAGTTTCATTTTCCACCCAAGGAAACTGAGGCCCAGACAAAATAAAATGATTCTCCTGTTAAAGTGATTTGAGGGAAAGAACCAGAACTGATAAACAGCAAGATGCAGGTTGGAAGAGGCAGAGCTTTGGAGTCAGAGAGAAAAAGGAAAATACAAGAAGGTTAGAACACTTCAGTAAGGATCCCCAAATGGATCTCAAGCTGAAACTACCCTTGAAAAGATGCAGAGAAAATAAGGGAAATGTCCAGAGTGGAGAAAGCCACCATTGTTAGGTATGAATATGCTGTGTTTTGTGCATAACAGAGGGCAGCAAGAATATATGGCTGCATGGTACCTGGGTGCCTCAGTCCTTAGGCATCTGCCTTTGGCTCAGGTCAGGACCCTGGGGTACTGGAATCAAGCCCCATATCAGGCTCTCTGCTCAGCAGGAAGCCTGCTTCTCCTTCATATATACATACAAACACACATACCTACATATGGCTACAATAGCTAAAATGGGCATGGGAGTTGGGGAGCTGGAGAATCTAGCTAGGACTGGCTACATAATTCTTAGTGCCAGATGAAAATTCAGGGCTGCGTGTTTGAAAATTAAAAATTACAACACAGCTATAGCTAAGCTAAGTACAAGACCCTGTACAAATGCACAGGTTGCACATCCAGTGAGGTTTGCCCTGAGTCTAGCAACATTTAAAAAATGTGGTTGGAATTAGGAGCCACTGAAGTGTGTGAGCAAAATGAAAACAATGTTTAAATGTTGATAAAATGAAAACAATGTTTAAAAAATATACATCTTTCTTAGGAATAATGCCACAATATATATCAAATTTTTAAATTATATTAACATACAATATATTATTTGTTTCAGGGGTACAGGTCTGTAAATCATCAGTCTTACACAATTCACAGCACTCATTGTAGCACATACCCTCCGTGATGTCCATCACCCAACCACCCTATCCCTACCTCCCCCACTCCCCAGCAACCCTCAGTTTGTTTCCCGAGATTAAGAATCTCTTATGGTTTGTCTCCCTTCCTGGTCCCATCTTGTTTCACTCCCCCCCCCCCCATGACTCCCCACCCCGCCTCTCAAATTTTGTATCAATATTTAAAATGCTCCCACCCTTTGACATAACAGTTGCACTTCTAGGAAATTATCCAGCAGATATTTAATAAGTGAACCAAATAGCATTTGTTCAAAGATTTTCACTGCACTGTTGTTTCTACTACCAAACATCAGAAGCAGAATAAATGTCCTCAGCTTAGGAACTGGTTAAGGTAAGGACAGGACCTTCATGCAACGCACATTTTCAGCGTGTTCCTACATCTTAGTCTTTGAGCTGGATTCTTCACTTCCCTTGCCTTGATTCTAAATCTTTAGGGAACTTGGCCTTCGGGCACTATTTGTGATTGTGAGATGGAATAAATAATGTTTTAATTACTAATCAGTAAAGGGCAGTTGGATATGAACATAGAACCATTAAAAAGAAAGAGGTAACTCCACTTGGATAGAAGAAACAATTTCTGATATCTATCTTTTTAAAAAAGAGAGAGAAAGAAAAGGCAATAGCACAGCGGTATGTATGGTGTCGACCACTTGTGCATAAAAGCCGTATGCAATATTTGTATCTACATATGGTATCTGTGGATGAAAATGCAAGAAAGTGATGGCAGTGGGTGGCCTCTAATAAACAGATCCCAGGAAATGAGGGTAACCGGCGGAAGGTCGGATGAAGACAAGCTTTTTAGTGCATCGTCTAATACTTTTTTTGAATTTTGCACCATACGCATGGGCTCCTTATGAAAAAATGTATGTCTCTTTTAAAAGATCAAATGACTTGAGAGGAATAAGACAGAAGGGAGGAGAAGGCCATTTCTGCCATTAGGTGGCAGGTGTCCAAGTGGCCCAGCTCAAGAGTATTTGAATAAATGCTGCAGCAGAAATGAGGGAATATCGAGACCCACATATCCTCTACCCTGAAGATGCTGTAAGAATTTGACACTAATTCAATCTTGAACTGGCAATAAAGGAACGACTGACTTTTCCAAAATTAAGGAAATGAGAAAGGGAAGGAAGGGAGGAAGGGAAGGAGTAGGCGAGGGAGGGGGGTTCAACTAGGGGCAATGGCAACAGAAAGCAGAGGTTTCCCAGGTAACCCAGGAAGTGAGCTGATAAGGATCAGCGCCAGGCCCAAGGGATGGGCCTGAGGAGGAAGAGCGAGATTTGATGCTGTTTTAAAAGGGGAAACTCAGATTCGTGGACTCATTGGATATGCTGGAGGAGTAGGGAGGAGCACATCCTGAGCAGGCTGCATTTGCAGTGACAGCTTTCCAGGAAATATTGCTGCATTCTCAACATCTGCATGCATCTGAGAATTACACCTGGATTCTTCATTTCCATGCCTTGATTTTAATCCTTAGGAAAGTAGGCCTTGGGGTACTACTTGTGATTCTAAAATGGAATAAGTAATGATTTAATTCCCAGCCAGTAAAGGGCAATCCAAATGACTGGTTCCACCATTTCCCCAGGGCTAGTTTGTAACCTGGGACAGAAATAAGCTGTGTGTATTAAATCAATACAATCGCTCACAAGTTAAAAAAATAAAAAAATAAAAAAGATAAAAAAGCATTGCTTTGGTGGTTATGTATTCTATGAACTGTTTCTCTTTCTTAATGGCTTGTTTTCTTCAGATGATATAAGCGAGGCCATATCTCCATGGTGAGCCAAAGCCAACCAGGGACTAGGGTGCCCTGAGCAACTGTTCCAAGGTGCTATGATGCATATTACAAGTCCCCGCTTGCCCCACTGGGCTGTCACAATGACAGGTTTCCTAAGAGAAATGATTGTGTAACATTCCACGGCACTCCCCATTTCCTCCTCTCTGCCAGCCCCAGGAGGGGCCACTCATCAGAGCACGGATGCTCAGCAGACTAGGGAAAGTGCTGGCGTATGCCACCCAGAAGACACCGTTGGCCGTCTTGTGATTGTTCCACGCTTGGCCGGACCAGCAATGAAATCACTCCCTCCACAGCACCTCTGATGTGAAACAGGTTTAGTACACAGCATAGCTCTGAAACACAACAACGCATGTGTTCGTCAGGATGTGTTACTCAGCCTTAACGAGAGGAAGTTCTGCTTGCCTGAAGAAGATTTCCACAGATTCCATGACAACCCACTCCCCTGTTTCTCTACCTTTGACTCCCAACTCTTACCACTTCTCAGGGGTCTGCCCTCAGCTGTCCTCTGTCTGTGATTTCCTCCACTTCTAGATACTTAATCTTTCATGGCTGTGCTATCCGCTCCCAACTCCACTTCAGTAGCCTTGGCTTTCTCTAGATCTAGATGTCCAGGAGGCATCTCCTGCTACTTACCTCAGAGTCTATGTTGCCCAAAGTGAACACTTGACTCCACCCTTTTCCTTCCAGTCATTTTTCTTCCTGACTTTCCTACCCGATACTATTATTTTCCCAGTCACTTAAGCTAGATTCCTTTCCCCCTTCCTTCTGCCTTGCCATGAACTTCATGCTAGAGCCTTCCACCTGGTTCAGGACCTTGGTGCATCTCCACTCCCATTTGTAAGCACCTTCTGAGTGCATTTCCCGACTTTCAATCTCTCCCACCCCTACTTCTCAGGCACATTGTTGCCAGATGATCCGGTCAAATACATTGTTTCTTGTGCTGCTCAAAAAATTTTCAGTGGCTTTCCCGGCTACAAAGTATCCTTATTCCAACAAACAAGGGATACTTCCTACAAACTTTTTCATGGTTTTTATTGTCTTCTTGTAATTCTACCACAGATTCATTTCTTTAAATTTTCTTAAACTTTCAGGTTATATTACATTTATGGATAATGAGTTCTCTAAATTTATTGTTTGGGGTAAAATTATTTCTCAATTTTTTTTTTTGTTTAGATGTGAGCAATATAAATATAATACTACTCAAACTACATAGAAAAAGACAACTTATTTTCTAAGGACAACTTACGGACTCACATAAACACAAAGCCCAGAATTTGTTCTAACTAGGTATGGTTGCTTCTAGGGACTCGGTGTCATATTGGGGATGTGTATCTCGCTCTATTTCTTGGACGAGCAAGGTAGCAGGAAATCTAGCTCTATACTTCACCCATTTGAACACCTGAGCAGAAAGATAGTCTTTGCTTGTAGCTCTGATAAGAAAGTTCTGGTAAGTTCTTGGAAAGTTGTCTCACGTACAGCCACATGTCCATCTCCAAATTAAACACAGTGAAAAGGGAAAATATTTGGCTAGATCTGTTTCACATATCCACCACTGTGACAGAGAAATAGAGATGAAGGAGAAAGTTAACCTCACTCAAATCTCAAGGTATCAATTCTCTACAGAACAGAAGATGCACCAGACTTCTATCAGAAATAAGTGAACTACTAAACAGACCCAGACACATACCTGGAATGCTTTTGGCTGTGTATAACAAATTGCCCAACTTAAAGGGGCTTAAACAACAAGGATCTTTAATGGTCTTACCTAACCAAAAGTCTGGATGGAGAAAATCCCAAGATGGTACAGTGTCTCTATCTTTCTTTTGAATCATCTTCAGTCTCTCTACATGTCATAAAATGGTTGGGCAGCTCCAAGCATTACAAATCATATGGCAATGTTACCAGCAGGGAAAAAATGGCAAAAGAGACCTTCCATACTATCTTTCTCAGAAGCCCCGAGCTGTCCATGCTTCCCTGTCTTTGGCCGGAAGTGTCACAAACCCATCCTAGACCAATCTTTGGAAACGATAAAGGGATAACTAACTGGCTTAGTGCCCCACATGTAGTCCTGGCGCTAGGTAGACTCGTAGACTTTTCAGTAAGAAAAAATGTAGATAGGCCATTAAAATTGTTTGCCATTAGGCCCTACTTCTTATTTGATCCCTTCTATCTGTTTAAACTTTTGGTAGTGTTTCTTGTGCTGAGGGAATTTAGACTTTTTAAATTTTGAATCACAACATTTTGGAGTTTGAAGCAACTTAGGTCATTTAGTTCAGGGCTTTTCAAAGGTTTTTTTGTTCTTATTGTTGTTTGTTTGGTTGGGTTTGTTTGTTTTGTTTTGTTTTGTTTTGATTTCAGACTTGTAATTCAAATGCAAATAAATAGGAGAGTTTAAAAATGGCCTGGTGGGAGTGAGGGGCCTGGGCAAAAAAGGTGGGGCCCCACCAGCCAATGGCCCTGAGGCTCTTCTGGGAAGTTAAAGCCCTTCAGAATGTAATTTGAAAACCACATCTCTCTTCAGTTCTCTCATTTAGAGAACTGAGGCTCTGAGAGGTAAAATGCTTTGACCTTGTTCTTCCACAGGTTACTTAGGATTGCAGCTTCAATTTACTGATTCCCTAATCCCTTCATATCTTTTATGCCTTAATAATTTCATAATGTATTTGTCTTCAAATTTTGCCCTGTATCCACACACTTAAAAGGCCTTAAAAATAAATCTTAATGTAGAAGTTTTTACATTATTTTTTAGCCTTTTATGATTTTTTCTAACTCCACTCTACTATTTTTCATATATAGTGTCCTGAGCTGATGTAGTATTTCTGGTGCAACAGGGCTGTGACTGAGCACCAAAGATTGCTTGATACTACATGTGCTCCAGTATTGCCTCTAAGAGCCTCAATTCCCTCAATTGTTAAGGGGAGGTAATTATAATACCTACCTCGCTGGGTTCAAATCCATGTGTAATGCCCTTACATAGCCAAGCATATATTCACTGCTACCATGTTTACTATTATTTTCTCATATCCCCTTCCCCCCACAACCCCCAAATCTTCCTTAGCTATCAAAGATCCTTCAAATTGTTGGGAATTTTCCCCCTCACAGATAAAGGACCAATGATGTCTAAATTCAGAAACTTCTATCTTGTA
Organism: Mustela lutreola; assembly: GCF_030435805.1. Taxonomy (NCBI): domain Eukaryota; kingdom Metazoa; phylum Chordata; class Mammalia; order Carnivora; family Mustelidae; genus Mustela; species Mustela lutreola. Next base: position 157,580,836 of record NC_081292.1, read on the forward strand.
TTTACCTTCATTTCCATAAATGCCTTTCCTTCACTTTAGTTTCTCTCCCTCATATATCTTTGCTGCAGGGTTTGCAGTTTTACTTTCTGTGGGCACTAAGAATAAAGGTTCAGATTCATACTATTAGAGTTGAAAGAGGTCCCATGATCAAGTTATTCACAATGAAGGAAGAGGCAGTTTAGAGAATTTAGGTCATTTGGCTAGAATCACAAATGCTTCAACTTTCCCTGTTCAGATCACATAGTTCTAATTTACCTTTATAATTTGGATCAGGGTCCCAGTTCCTGTCACAGCTCCCTCATCCTTATCTCCTGTTCTTGACAAAGATCATCATGTATTTATCCCAATAGCTAAAAGATAATTAGGGAGGGGCTGATGTAAGTTTTCTAAATGTCTACATATAGCCAGGTAATTGTGTAATCCTGTACATACATAACAAGATTTTCATTTGCCTGCCTCACCAAGGTCAGCTTCAGAACAATCACTTCATAAGTTCAACAGAAGTTAATATAATAGGATTTTTTTGTAAATGTTTTCCCAATATTTTATTATAATTACAAATATCATTGCTTTCTTTAATATCAAATACAAAAACATATAATTACAAGGGGAATCATTACACACGCGGAAATATCTCTTCTATTAAAATGTGGAAAGAAACTTCTCCCGTGAGCATTGGTGGTTCAGTGGTAGAATTCTCGCCTGCCACGCGGGAGGCCCGGGTTCGATTCCCGGCCAATGCAACAGCGTTACCTTTTTCCTTCTTTTTCCTTTACTTTCCACCCATGTGTGTTAGGTTCCCCAAGCAAGTTAAGTAACGATATCCAAAAGTTGATTTTATGCACATGAAGAATGAAGTACCGAGGGTAATTTCCGGTTTCACTTTTACTTACAAGAAGAAAGGTTGTTTCTCTGAGCTTAGCCTCACTTTAAGACTGTTTCCGAGAGCCCTTGAATATGTAAGCAAAACGTATGCATGCTAGCGTTCTAGAAGAGGAAAAGAAAAGTAATCTTGGCTGTTTGGAGATGCCGGGGATTGAACCCGGGACCTCACACATGCGAAGCGCGCGCTCTACCACTGAGCTACATCCCCCAGCCGAGGAACCCTTTTCTGGTAAAGGGATTCATTCGGTCCCTTTAGCGCTGGTCAGACCAGTGAGGTTTCAGGCGTCTGTTTCGGTGCGCGCCTCCGCGCACGTTCCTACCCTTCGACTCTCGTCTCAGGCTGCTTCCTTGGTGCTTCGGGACCCCATGCCGCCCGCCGTCTGGGACGCCGGCGGGACGCGCTCCCCAGCACGCCCGCCGGGGCCGGGAGCTCGCAGCGGGAGGCGGGGGTGGGGGGGGGGGCGCCCAGCCCCGCGAGGAGGCGGGACCGTCGCCCGGAGAGTGCCCCAGGGCTGGGCGCCGCCGCCGCTTTACGGCGCAGGCGCGGGGGTGGCGAGGGCGCCACCCGCGTTCCCCCCGGACTGGCGGTCGCGACCCACCGCCCAACGCGCCCGCGGCCCCGCGCGGGGAGCGTCGCCCCGGTGCTGGCGGAGACCTGCTCCCGAAGTAGAGGCTGGGGACCTTCTGTGCGCACTCGGAAACCTGGTTTACCTGTCCCTCCAACCCCGCCCCGCAATAAACTCGCATCCCAGGTAATCGACCTGTTCAGGCCAGGTCCCCGCGAGCCGGGGTCTGCGGGAGTTCGTACGGCCACCTCCGGGAGGTGTGAACGATTCTGCAACACGCTCTTCTCCGTGGGGACCAAACAAAACATGACACCGCCCCCCTCTCTGTTGCTTAATTATCTATAAAGGATGATAAAGTTGGGCGGGGAACCTGCTCAGGACGGATTTTTCTCTCTGATATTTACACCTTGGACACCTCTGACTGATGGATATGTTAAGACAGTAAAGTAAGTCACTGAACACCTCCTTTAATGTCCTCTGAACCCTCCCTAACAACTAATCGCGCCCCCAGCCCCGAATGAAGAAACGTATCCGGAGTCCTGTTGCCTCGGAAATTGCTTCTCTGCAGTTGTTTGGGCTACATAATACTTGCATTCTAGGGGGATGATGTGTGTTTGACCCTTCCCGGTGCGGTTTAAACTGACACCACCCCCAGGCAAGCGAAGCCTCAGTGTAGAAGCCTCCGGCCCCTGATGGAAGCGGGGGGAGAGATCTAGTGTCTGGGGAGCTGGGTCGCTCTCATGTCCAGTCGACCGGACCGGTACGGCAGACCCCAACAGGTTAGGTAGCACAGGGAGGGCCTAGAATTTCTACTCACTTCAGTTGCAGTAAAGGACCTCTTGTAAATGAAATGGTCAGCAGGCCAAAAAAGCAGAGCAGAGAGCAGAAGTTGCAAAATAATTCTGAGTAACCCACAAGCTTCATAATCCACTCTTGGATTAAAAATAAATAAGTTACTGTGTTTGCTTACAGTAATTTAAACAAATAATGGCTCATAATCAGATTTTGTTTTTAACTAGAACAAGCCACATGCTGATCTAATACAATAATACAGAATGTCCAAAAAAAAAAAAAAAAAAAAGGAAAAACCCACAAAAAAACACAAAAACAAACCACGTCAGTGGACAGCCATTAGGAGTTCTGCTCCAAGCTAGAACATTTCTAAACGAACCCCTAGATTCCATCCTGAGGTACTAGAAGATGAACATGTTCAGTTGACTCTGAATTGGGAAACAGGGATAAAACCATTTCTCCACCCCCAAGGTTTTCACCAGGGCAAATTACAACGGTAGCATTTAGTTAATTGTAAAAGAAGTACATTGGCCTCTAGTGACCTCACGTTGCCATCCTCTTTGGTACCCTTCCCTCAAGTTCGGGCTTATTTCTCCATCACCTCAGGAAACTCCCTTTCTGGGATAACTCCCTTCTTTCTCAGGCAATTGTGAGATCTCAGAGCTAAGCCCAGAGAAGTCTCTTCATAAATGCCCACTCCTATTCCTTCATTCCAAGGCCTAACCAAGTGCATTTGATAAAGAAAATGAAGCTCTAAAGCCAACAGAGGATATCACGTTGATTTACTGGCTTGGCTTAACCCAAAAGAAAGGCTTCAACTCCCTGGGCTTGTTCAGCCACTGTGGTTGGTGGAAAGGGTGACTAGGAGGCACACTTTTGGATTAGGGCGACTTTTCAGGAAAACTGGGATCACATCTATACTTTTTGCAAATAAAACTGCGTCAACTTTGTTCACAGAAGAAGGGAGGCTAGCCAAAATGTCCAAAATTATAGAGTATTAAAAAACACAGTTCTATCTTCTACCCTCCCATTTCTCTTGATTGGAGACAAATTTCTCCTTCTCAGTCTCCCTCTTTCTCTGCCCCCCCCCACATCAAACGCAATGATTGACCACAAGCCCCCACTTTGAAGCAGGTGATATTGATCCCTGGCTGTGCTTACACCTTCCCTTCATATTCTTGCTTCAGCTCTTGGCACTCTGGCTAGCAGGTACAGAGCACGTTTCCTTCAGAGCTGACTATGAGCTAAGATGTTTATTTCCAGTCCAAGCAGCAGTTCTTACTCCTGACTGCACATTAGAATTACTGGCAGAGCCTTTGACAAATGCTAATGCTTGCTAGAGCCCAACCCCAAGCCAATTAAATTAGACTCTCAAGTAGTGGGCCCAAGCATTAGTGTCTTTTTAAAATCTCAGATGATTCCGACATGCAGCCAAACCTGGGGGCTGCTGCTTTAGAACTATTCACATGTCAACAAGAGGTGTCCAGTGATAGTATTTAACTAAACCTACTCTTTTTTTTTTTAAAGATTTTATTTATTTGTTTGACAGAGAGAGATTACAAGTAGGCAGAGAGGCAGGCAGAGAGAGAGGGGGAAGCAGACTCCCTGCTGAGCAGAAAGCCCGATGCGGGACTTGATCCCAAGACCCTGAGATCATGACCTGAGCCGAAGGCAGTGGCTTAACCCACTGAGCCACCCAGGCGCCCTAAACCTACTCTTTTAATCACTTTGCCATATATATGTATACCAAATCACCATGTTGTATGCCTTAAATGAATATAATGTTATATATCGATTATATCTCAATAAAACTGGAGGAAAAAAAACAAGGGAGGTCTATTATTAGCCCAGTGATTCTTGACCTTGGCTGCATATTGGAAGTACTTGGCAAGCTTTAGGAAAAAAAAAATTCTGATGCTTGAATCCCATTTTCAAATATACTGATTTAACAATTCTGACCCATTCTTGGCGTGAGATTTTTACAAGGCTTCCCAGGTGGCCCTATATGCAGCTAAAGCAGAGGACCACAGCATCAGGGGCACCCTTTCTCAGGTTCTCCACCCTGCCGTATGAGCAGCCAAGCCCATCATAGGTCTGAAGCAGAGGACTCCAGAGCCCCCCACACTTGGAAATTGGCATTGCCAGAGGATGAAAAGAAGCTGACTCATTCCAACTTTTCTTCCCTATTTTCCTTCATCTAAAATAAAACTGGTGAAAGCAGGTGTTCAAGTGCTAAAAACAAGCATTTCTTAACCTCATATATCCAATCTCCTCTTCGTGAGGTGTTTCTGCTGCTTTGCTAGCCATTAGAAAAGCTCCAGAGGGGAATAGGAAAGGGGTGGAGAATAATCTGCACTTGGCACCTGGGAATACCCAGTGCTTGGGTTTTCCCGGATGAAAAAAAGATCGGATTGCTTTACTCAAAACCTAAAGGAATAGGCCGTGCTTTGAAATATATTATGTTACTCCTCAGGATCATAACTATTAGTAATTCTTCATTACCAGAGTTAATTATCATTAATAACAACCTGAGGGCCAAAAAAGCTACTGGTTACATTTAATTCAGAGAAAGTTAATAAACTTTTTTCAATAAGTATCCCAAAGTGAAAAATTCTAGTGATCATAATTTGCATTTGGAATTAGAAGTATTTATTGAACAGTAAGTTAGAGCCTACTTAGAAAGATGCAAATTCTATAATTTAGATTCTGGTTACAAGTAGATGGAAACAGAAGGAGGTACATATTTAAGATGACATTTAGAGAAGAGATGTTAGAAAAAGCCCATACTTCTGGAAACTATCAATGGTCAGTCAGTTTAAGAAAGGGTGTTTTAAGCCTGGAAGGAGAAAAAAATATCTATGTGGGGTCTGAGAGATTTTCCAAATTCAGATGATCTATTCATAATTGGGTTTGTAGTCTTATAGTACTGGCCTATTCACAAAAGCTGGAAATAGGATATATTTTCTTATGGTGTTCTCAGAGGTCTTATTTTGACAACTAGCAAAAGAGATAGGTATTGTATATTATTCTATATGAATTCTCCAAAGCAGTAGCAGTCACTAAATTCTCAATAGGCATATAACACATGCTGGCTTATAAACTCAAGTGGGTAACTTTTAAAAAATGGTGTCTAAGGGTAAAGAGGTGTAAAGGACTCTACTAGGGTAATGGAGATATTCTAAAAGATTCTAAAATTGGATTATGATCATCACACAGCTGAGTAAAATTACCAAAATTAGGTAATTGTACAGTTAAAATGTGTGAATTTTATGATATGTAAATTATGCCTCAATACAGTTTTAAAAAGGGGAGGTCCATAAGGGAACGGAATGTGTTAACAGTGGAATGGGATGAATGTGCCAGAGGGATATTACACTGCAGACTGCATAACTCATCTCGAAAGGGAAAAGGTGGTACCCGAAAGAGGGAAAATTGTGTATATAGAAGGAAAGAAGCAAATAGTTGTCACATCTGTAGGGTGTCTACTGTCTCTAGTAACTGTTAACAAGAACAGGGAGCACAAGCTACGTGCTGGGAACTAAACTAAGCACAGGCAAACACAAATAAACATTGCCATACAACTGATGAATGCTATAAAGGAGTTTTGCGTGGAGCATTGAAGGAAGAAACAGGAACAATTTAATTTGCCCATGTTCACATAGGTACAGATGTTGAAAGCAGAAGTCAAACCAAGCTTATCTCACCCTTCAGTCTGTATTCCTAGGCTGAATAAATGTCTTCTATGCATGTGCCACAGACTGCTGTTCTCCTTCCTATAATAAATCTTCTGGCTTCTAGCTGGACATATGAACACCAGAAGCAATGATATTCCCTACCCTCCTGGGCAGTAGGTGAAGGAACAGGCACATCTTCCTCCTCTTAGGACACGTGCCAGAAGGTGTAAACAAACACCATTTCCCCTCCAATCCTATTGGTAGAACTTACTCTCATGACTAAATCCTCAATCTAGCTAAGTGAGGGTTGGAGAAAAGGGAAAGTTTTTTCCTTTCCCTACTGGCCAGAGTGCCAAGAGCTGAAGCAAGAATGTGGAAGGGAAGGTATAAGCACAGCCAGAGATCAATGTCACCTGCTTCAAAGTGGGGGCTTGTGGTCAAACATGACGTTTCATGTCCATACCTGGGTAGAGCAGCTTGGGTCCCAAACAGCTGTCTAGTCCCTTTGTGCTCTCTGCAGAGAGAATCTAGACTTCTGTAAGAGAGGCATAAGCTTTCTTCATGTTTAAGCCACTTTATTTGTAGTCTCTCTTTCTCAGAATAGAACTTAAATTCTAATTAATAGAAATAATGGTTCTTTCTAAAACATAGGTAAGGATATAGACTTATGTGGCCCCTAAGTCTTTGATGAAAAGCAGTATTGCCAACCTCTAACACTAGGCTGGGGTTTCCTGGCCCTGACAATAAGCTCAGGATTAGACAAGTGGAATGGTGGCTAGCAATTATCTTTTTCATTAATTCTAGGCATAGAAAGGACATAGAACTTTCCTGCTTATTTATGATCAAAAGGGAAAGGGATATAAAGGCAATCACACCAAAATGAGATACTCTTTCTTAGTAGGTCCTCTGTATCTTAACCATACTTAAAGGATTAGAGCCAACTAAGAAAAGCCATAACTTTCTCTCTGGATTGAGACATTTAGCTCCCAAAGATCGTACTTCATGCTGCTCCTTTCCAATTCCAAACTTTTGTTATTATGTTATCAACTCCTTAAGAAGGGAGGAACAGGTTAAAATGTTAACAGGTATCAAAAATACTCATATTTCTTGCCCCTCTTGAGTAACAATGCAGATGCCAACTACGGCATTGCCCTTATCCTCACTTGGGAAACTGAAAGTTCTTGCCTGATGTACAAAAAAGGCAAAAAGGATAATAAGAATGCCTCTACCCTTAACAGCATTTAGAGAAATATTATGTGGACCCCCAGGAAAAACTCCATAGCTCTGCGAGAAAAACTATATATATACACATATATATGTATATATACTGGAGAGAAGGAGGTGCTCTGATTTAAACAATTATGTGCATGATAGTGTCATTCAATAAAAGAGAATACATTGGAAGGAGAGCAAGCTTTATAGGTGGTCATTAATTCTATCTTTATTTTGTTCAATTTGAGGTACAGTCATCTCTCCAAAGACAGACCCTGAGCAGATATTTAGATGCTGGATTTGGAGATGACAGGTTTGGCATTGAAATACATACTTAAGAAACACCGGTATAGAGAAAATAAAGTCAGAGACTGGATGGGACTAATTAGAGCACAGAATGAGACAAAGGGTACTGAAGATCTACTTTCAGGTATTCTAATATGTAAAGACTGAGAAAGGAAAATGAAAAGGAATAACCAGGGAGACAGGAGGAAAAGCAGAGGAATAAGGTCTTAGGGATCCCACTGGGAAAAGAATGTTTTGAAAGGGAATTTCAAATACTTAAATATTTAAAATACCATCCCCCGTGAAATCAGGTATTCTATCTAAGATTTAAAATGTCCATTAGAGGGACGCCTGGGTGTCTTAGTTGGTTAGGTGTTTGCCTTCAGCTCAAGTCATGATCCCAGGGTCCTGGAACTGAGTCCAGCATTAGGCTCTTTACTCAGCAGGGACCCTGCTTCTTCCTCTGCCTACCACTCCCCCTGCTTGTGTACTCTCTCTCTCAAACATATAAAATAATAAATAAAATCTTTTTTAAAAGTGTCCATTAGATTTAGTGACATGGAAGTCATTGGTTGACATTAATAACAGTTACTTCACTACAAAACTGAATGTTAATTCTTTTAATAAATGCTGTGTAATTCACAGTTTCTCTCTGTGGAAAGTTTCCCTGTCTTCTAGCAAAAGAGCTGTTTCATGCTCTTTATCCTTTAATACCAACCTTAAATAAACTATTTTTTCTGAAGCAAATTCATCTGGAAATTATAGAGGGACGCCTGGGTGGCTCAGTCAGTTAAGCAGCTGCCTTTCACTCACGTCGTGATCCCAGAGTCTTGGGGTAGAGTCCCACATCGGGCTCCTTGTCCGGTGGGGAGCCTGCTTCTCCCTCTGCCTGCTGCTTCCCCTGCTTGTGTGCTCGCTCTCTCTGTCTCTCTCTGACAAAGAAAAATCTTTAAAAAAAGAAAGGACATGAGACACAAGTACTTAAATCATAGGAGAATTTACAAATAGGAAAGGCTCTCCTTTTTCTTTTCTGATACTAAAGAACATTACACCTATTCATTTACTCAATCTTTTATTCAAAGCAATTATACTGATCACCAACCATATACTACAACTGTGTTCAAAGTTAAGGATAAAAAAGTGACAAAGTTACTGTTCTGACTGTACTTTGGGTCAAGGGAGGAGGCCACCAAATATAAAGTATCAATAGTGTAATAAAGGATATGGTGGAAGAAACTACAAGTTTCGTATGAACACACAGAAAGAAGCCTTCACCCAGTTCTAGGAGATGAAGGAAGGTTTTTGGGGAGGCATGAAGTATGAGTAGCAGTTAGCCTATTGGAGATAAGTAGGGATAGAAGGATGAAGAGCATTCTAATCAAAAGAAACAGAATATGCAATAGCCTAGAAGTCAAGAAGATCATAATGGCTTTGAGGAACAAAACTTAAATTTTGTGGGGAGGGTACATGCTGTACTGTAGAGCATGAAAAGGAAGAGCTGAAGATGGAAAATAGGCAAGGGCCTTGTAAATTTCACAAACCCTCAGAGATCTGTGGAAACCATGCAGAGTTCTACACAGGAAAACAATATGAGATTTTATTTTTAGAAAAATTATTCTGGCTGTAGTATATAGAACATAGGGGCAGGGGCCCCAATAAGAAGCAAGAAAACCACTGGAAGCTTCCTCCTGACATCAGCAAAGAAATTACAAACTCAGGCAAGAGAGGATGATCAAGTGCTTCAATGTCTAATATGGTGGCCATTAGCAATATATGTCTACTGAAATGTGGCTAATCTAAAGTGAGAAGGTAAAATATCTCAGTAATCGTTTTTATCATGACTACATGTTGAAATGATAATATTTTTAATATATTGGATTTAAATGAAATACATTATTAAAATTAATTTCTTTGTTTCTTTTTACTCTTGTGGGTACTAGAAAATTGAAAATTGTACACACTGGACTCATTATATTTCTATTGGACAAACTGATTTAGAGCACTTGCATGGGAAATGGATAAAATTGAATAAACAAAGAGATACTGAGGTAGGACTTGCATGTCAGTTGGATATAGAGGATAAGGAAAAGGGAGGAATAAATGATTCCAAAACTTCTGATTTGAGCAACTAAATAAAAAAATGGTATATTGAAGAACACCTAGGGATATTAAAGCCCTTTTTGTTTTGTTTTTAAGATAGAAGAAGATTCCAGGGAAGGATGGAGTCTGGGATATAGTTAATGTGATAGATTTAGAGACAGTAAGTTGACATTCCCATGAAAAATGCTTCAATTTTCTCTGTGAAGAAGAAGGTTCATCTCCTTGGTCTCAGGGCCAAGATATTATCTTTAAAGTTTTGATGAAAATGGGAAAACTCTAGAGGAGCTGGAAGGATTCCAGGCAGCACTGAGACCAAAATGAAGTTGGAGAGAGGACTGTGGAGAGCTGCTCGTCTTCGGCAGGCCCAGAGAAAGGGGAATGCCAGATTGCCTGAGGAGAGGTTCCATTAGGAATTTTTGACAAAAGGACAGTGGAGCCAGGAAGTATGGGAATTGATAAGGGTAGGACTGAAGAAATAAACATAAAATCTCAGGTTTTCCTGAAAGGAAGTAAAGAGAAGAATGGGTTGACCAGGGGCACCTGAGTGGCTCAGTGGGTTAAGCCTCTGCCTTCGGCTCAGGTCATGATCCCAGGGTCCTGGGATCGAGCCCCACATCGGGCTCTCTGCGCTGCAGGGAGCCTGATTCCTCCTCTCTCTCTGCCTGCCACTCTGCCTACTTGTGATCTCTGTCAGATAAATAAAGAAAAATTCTAAAAAAAAAAAAAAAAAGAATGGGTTGACCAGATGCTTGCAGAATTCCTTGATGTCAAAGTGAGAGGGCTGTGGTCAGTGGTATCTGGGAAATAAATATTTCAAATATTTCAGAGGGTGATGACATTGCCCTGGGAGTGAATACTTAAAATGGAGTGGAGGTGAAGTTTAATACAGATATGATCAAAGAATTGAGAGGTTTTAGATATTCACAGGGACATTAATTCACCTCAGGGAAACAGTGGGGTCTGGGTGAAGCATGCAGTGAGCCAGAAGCATGTCTTTAAGGAACGAGGAGGTGGGTGGGTTGGTGACAGGAGGGAAGTAGATTTATAGCATAGTAATTATCCAATACATGTTAGTTTCTCTTAACAGTTTATATACAAATTAATAAATGATCCTATTTTGTACTTTCACATTAAAATAATGTTCCATCCTTCTCTCCACAAACACATGGAGATACGATATATGTCTCCTCTCTCTCTCTCTCCACACACACAGACACACACACTCACATATGCTACTCACAGCTGATATACATTATTCCAGTTTTTAGACAAAATTGACAAAGAATTGGGGGGAAATGTGATAAATTGTGCATTTCATTTTGTGCTTCAGATAGAAAAAAGATGTACATTTTTTAAAGCATCATTAACAATAGCAACTTCATAAATGTGCTCAAATATTAGCTTCTAAAGGTTAGAGGCAGGCCATGCTCGTACATGCTGAAGAAGCATTTTTTAAGACAGATTTTTATAGTGAAAAGAGAGCTTAAGTAGGAGTCAGAAAACACAATATCCAAGAAGCTTGATCAGTTATCAGGTGTTTGGGGCAAGACATTTAACCTCCCTGAATATCCACTTATCCATCTGTAGAAGATGGGTGATGTTCACAGCTCCCACAACTCAGTGGGATCTTTGAGAGGATTAAGTAAGAAAGCATACAGGAAATTCCTTTGTGGCCTGTTAAATGTTCATAAAAATTATCTGAGGGGACATGGGACCGAGCTCTGGTAAAAATTTATCATGGTTCCAACAATACTAATAATATTCTCATTGAAAGAGGGAAATTAAGGTTTGGGTCAAATTTGTGATTTCTGAAGGAAGGTTACTTTTTTATTGATAATTGGTTATTCTGAACTTTGGTGGGATTTCTTTTCTTGTTTAGGTTAGTTACCAAAGTACATCATCTCTGAGATTTCCTTAAAAAAGGGTCGACCTTGTATCATCTCACTGGAGTCACCTGAAATGTTTGTTTAAATGACAGCTGCCTGGACTCAGCATCTAAAGATTCTGCCCTTTGGGCTGAACCTCAAGAGCCTATATCTGAGCTGATGCTACACACACCACATTTTTTAAATTTGTTTTATTTGTTGAGCTGTAATTCCCATATCATATATCCACCTATTGCCAGGGCACCACTCATTGGTTTTATATGTTCGCAAAGTTGTGCAACCGTCACCATAAAATGAGATCTGTTGGGTTAGGTTAAAGTTTCATGGACATGGAGACAGCTCTGTGGCTAATGTATAAAGAATCTCTCCCCCAATCCCAAGTATCAAGATAGCTGAAAGACAAAATCATTGCATTCCACCAGACTGCTCAGCTTTCTGAGAGCTGATGGATTTCTGCTAACCATATTTCTCCTATTTTACAAAAGAGTTAGGGGACACTATAGAGAAAATGCAAATGCTGCCTAACTAAAGGAGAGTGGAATTTTCCACCTCCCTGAAAATCTGGCAAGCCCTGGCCTTCTCTTCCCAGCCCATGTATCAGAAAGAGTTTGTAAGGGAAAAGAATCATGATCAGGCGAAGGTTCCCCAGCTCCTCTTAAGGCCTACTTTCTGATCTATAAGTCTTTTTCTCTTCTTAAGAATTCAGGATCAATGCAACTTCCTAATATCTTTAGACAGAGCATGTCTCTAAAAGCTTATTGACATTTTCAGTTTGTCAGCTTCCAGAACTCCATTGTTGACTCAGTTCCACCTCTGTTTAATTAGAGGGGATAGACTTTTAAACAAAAACACTTCATTGTTTCTGTAAATGGTAACAGAAATGGTAAGGTGTGAACCAGAAACACCCAGGGCTTTAGAAGGAGTCACAGTCCTATTCAGGCTGATGTTTGAGATATTTTGCAAAGTGCTTTTCTTTTTTTTTTTTTTTTTAAAGATTTTATTTATTTATTTGACAGACAGAGATCACAAGTAGGCAGAGAGGCAGGCAGAGAGAGAGGGGGAGGCAGGCTCCCCGCTGAGCAGAGAGCCCGATGTGGGGCTCGATCCCAGGACCCTGGGATCACGACCTGAGCCGAAGGCAGAGGCCCTAACCCACTGAGCCACCCAGGCGCCCCGCAAAGTGCTTTTCTTACTCTGTGGGGAATAAAATGTTTTGGAGAAGCATATTGGGAAAGCTAGGTAAGCTGCTTTTCTAGTTTTCACAGAGACGGTTTCTTATTTAGTGTACAGTGTGGTAAATTTCTTGAGAATCATACTCACTTAAGAGTATTAAATATATATATAATCTATTTTATCTATTAATACCTAATATTTTATTTGTAATGTTTATATGTATTATTATATGCATTATATAATCTCTTCCCTTCTAATGGAATTACTAGTCACTCTAAGGAGGTCATATCAACAACTAAGTTTGATCATGAGGACAAAAACAACAACAAAAAAACTCATAAACTCTTTCAGAGGGTTTAAACCAATAGCTCCTTTTTACAGATGAAAAACTAAGGTTCAGAGGTTTGTAACTTTCAGTTAGAACACACTTATCTGCTTCCCTTAGAGTAGGTGGTCACACCTTTATGGCACATTATCTTGAATTAACAGTAAGAACTCAATTAAATATGATTTTCAGGGTGAAGCCCTAAAAGCTGTAATGAAGTAAGTTCTAGTCTCTGTTAATAGTTGAGTATTATATTTTCAAAATTACGACATTAAAATGAAAGCAGAGTTATGTTTTAGACTTGGTTATTTTCCATGATGTCGAGATACAACCAGACAGCAAGTTATGCTTTAAAGTTGGTTGTTTCCCTCTGCTGTACACAAAGATTGTCAATTCAGTAGAAAGCTCAGCTCAAACCAACTATGAATGGTTTCCAAATTCCAGAGACCTCTGTCTGGGAACATTTTTCAAACCGCCGGTAGTATTGCCACATATAGATCCCATCCAGGTTTAAAGCCTAGGCCCCCACAACATCAACCTTGTTTATAAGTCTTAAAGTTGCCCCTAGTTCCAGGAAATACTTTGTCATCATGCACTTGACAATTTTTGGTTGCCATCAACCGCGTCACAAACTTAACACTCAGTTTTCCCAGTCAATCTTTCCAGGGACCCAACTCACCTCTCTGTTTGGGTTTCCATGCTGACATTTAGAAAAACAACAGTCACTCGACTCATAAAGCACTTTCTCATGTTCGTACTAATTTTAATATTGACTTTCTCCTAAAAGCTCCAAAATATTTTAAGGTTTTTTTTTTCCTTTTTTTGCAAGATTGAGCTTCCAACTTGTGTTTTTTTAAGTGCTTCCAAATTCTTTCTTAACATATGTTGCACGAAGTCTGTCCTATTAACAGAACCCACTCCTCTTCCACATAGCATAAAAATCCAAGATTTAGCCTTTCAGAGAGCATTTCTAGGTTGTACCATTAATTTGAGCTTTGAGTTTCACTCAAATCAATTTGTTTAGATTAGGTTCTCTCAAGTCACTTTATAATCATCAAAGATTCTGAGTTCAAATCCATTTCTGGAACACCCAATTTAATATATCTGGATGAGGACACATTTCTTTATATGTGAGGGAAGTGAAAAGAAATTGTTTTTAATGAACATAGCAGTATAACATTTGATCCTAACATTTTTGAACAGCTCTCTCTTTGCTTTCCCCCTTCCACCCAGGAAACTCTGTTTAAAATTATAGGATTGCATCAATATGTGTATCAAATTAAGAATTTTAGAGAGGTATAATTGTGTGTGATTAAGCACTTTGATGCTAGAATCAGATTGCCTGGGACTGGATCTTAGTTCTGCATCCTACCTGTGCAAACTTGAGAACATTATTATCGTTTCTGCACCTCAATTTTTTTTTTTTTAAGATTTTACTTTTTTATTTGAGAGAGAGAGAGCACAAGCGGGGAAGAAGCAGAGAGAGAGGGAGAAACAGGCTCCCGGCTGAGCACGGAGCCCGATGCTGGGCTCACACAGAAGGCACTTAACTCACTGAGCACCCCTGCACCTCAAGTTTTAAATAGGAATAACAAAAGCTAAATGGAGACTGAGTAGTAAATATATGCAAAGCACTTAGAACCATGCCTGTCACATAGAAATAATATATGTTAGCTAATTATATATAAATGCATTTGGCTGAATAAAATTTATAGATCAGTTACCAGAAATATAGATGCCATAGAGTTTGGAGGCTATACACATGAGATCCCCAGCGTACATAAGTAGGATAATTCAGAGAGGAATTTGAGAGAGATTCCTTATTTTTTACTTACTATTTTGAACTTTTGCTTTATTTTATTGTATGTGTGTGTGTTTTAAGATTTTTATTTATTTAGAGAGAGAACACAAGCAGGGGAAGTGGCAGAGGTAGAGGGAGCCTGAAGTGGGGCTTGATCCCAGGACCCCGGGATTATGACCTGAGCCAAAGGCAGACACTCAACCAACTGAGACATCCAGGTGCTCCTATTTTATTGCTTTATTTATTTATTGCCTTGAAGACTTTTACATATTGCCTTTCATTTCATCTTGCATCATAAAGAAGTAATCCTGTAGCAGGAGGTGTTCAAAGATCCTTCTGTGGCTGTTATTTGTGATTGGATTCAGTTCTGAAACACATTTCATCATGAGGCTAAGATTTGATGGAAAATTTTCCAAATGATTTAGATTACTCTGAGTGATCACAATCCTGGAATTTCTCCATGCAAAGGTACAGAAAAGAACAGAGAAGTCTACTGAGGAGCAGTTTGAGAGAGGGCAGGAGGGTTGCTTGCTCCCACCCATCAGGAAGGCAGTTCATAAACACTAACCAGATCTCTCACAGGCTTGGGGCAAGGCCAGAAGCTGAAACAAATATTTAGAGTGCAATTTAGGATGATTGATTCTTTATTTACTTTGTTTTGGTTAGGTAAAGTCAATGACCCAGGCATTGCAAAGATGTTTCTGCCTACAGGTTTGGTTGATGGTTGTTGAAATACTCAAGCTACTTATAGGACTTCACTTGTTCTTAAAGGAATTGTCAAAGACCGAGATCAAACAATTTCCCATTGGTGAATGGAGATCAAGCAGATTTGAATCTTCAAGGGGGAAAACATACAGTGCAATTTACTATCTATCTATCTATCTATCTATCTATCTATCTATCTATCTTCAGTCCCTCATTCTGAGAATATAGAGAGAATGGTGATGTTCCTACAACTTTAATGCCTCAATAGCAGTGAAGACTTTCTTAGAATATATGAATCCAAATCTGTGATGTTCTGTGCAGAGAATTTAGCAATTCATTGTTTGCTTTCTTGTGTTATTCTCCAGTCCTGCCACCCAGGTAAATCTCACCTTCCTGAGCAGGTTTCAGGACCTGCATTTTATTAAGCTATGATTCAACTATACTATAGCTTCGCAGCAGGTATCCTAGCCCTGACCTCAAACTCTCAAGATGTTGTCAAATATGCTGTTGGCAGTACCATGGTGACACGGGCAATGGGCCTCTCGAGGTAAATACTGTGTGTACACTTGGATACAATCCATGACTCTAGATAAGAAGTTCCCAACTAAGGCCAGAGGTCAGACTATCTGCTTTGGGAGGCCAGAGGAATATGTAGCGTTAGGAAGAAGGCCATTGTGACTCCTAGCTTAAATGCTCGCGCTGCTACCAATGCACACAACCCACAGTTCATCCACACTCAGTCTTTCAAGCTAATTTTGGGGTTTGGCCCTGTGAATATAAAAATGAATGACATTTAACCCTATCTTTAAAGGACTGTATAGCTTGTAAAAATAACACCCTGAAACAACAGGATTAGGAAGAAAAAAAGGAGTGCTTGTGATTTGAATAGAGGACGTCTCCAAAGTGAAAAAAAGGTGAAAAGTGGAAACGATAATTACATCGATGAAATATATTTTTTTGCCTATAAAATGGCCAAGTGGGATTTTAACAATATCCACTCTCTGTAATAAAAACTAAACTCCACACATGTCAGCTCCTACAAAAAGGGTAAACACTAGCCTTTACAGCTTTGACATTCTGAAATAAGAAGGATAAAGTAGTTACATAGACTTAAACAATTTTAAACTAAGAAATTTTCACATAATTAAGTGATTCAGCTTTTAACCAGCCTTTAATTTATAATCCCACTTGTGAATCCATAGAGAATCTCATTTAAAAATTAAGACAGCTTTTAATTAGGACAGATCATTAAACAGGACAATTTGTATTTGATACGAAGAACCCTTGATTATAACATTGTTCCCTATTTTAGTCTAATCTCAGAAATGTGTCAATATGTATGTTAAAGTAACTTGCACTGTTTATTATTTTTAGACTATTAGTAGCATATAGCCCAAATTTGTTTACATTTATGATTTCAAGATAAAAAAAAATTCCCAGAAGCATATAGGCAGGCTCTATAGAAAGGAACAAAATATCAGCTTCATGAAATGCTCCCATAACACCACCTTCCCTACACAATGGGGAAACATCTGACGAGGTTTAAAGAAAAAATAACTAAAAATATTTTTTTACTTGTACAAGCTATCTTTCAGGCATGTGGGGTTTCTTAAGTATGCCTCATCTCAGAAAATATCGTGCCCTGTAGTTATAATCTCAAGAATTCAGAGATGATTCAGAATTAAGATTTCAAAAATCTTTATTTTTGTAGTAGTGATATGAAAGAAATTGCACAGTTTTTCTTACCTCATCTGGGCTCATTAATCCAGTTGAAAATGTGATATCAGATGAATTCTGCAGTTTTGGAGTAATCTGAATCTGTAGTATTTCCCTAGTCTATTCTTTCCTGTTTTCTTGTTTTTACTTCTCTTTTCCAATTAGCCAAATACAAATGTTTATGTACAAATATGTACCTCTCAATTTATACAGAACCCCTGTCCATGTTTAGTGACAACTTAAATAATATCTATTCTTCTCTAGTTTTAACACTGGTTCAAAATGATAAACAGCTTCTCAGTAATGATTCCATTTGTTTATCTCTGGTCACCCAAAAATCTCACTAAAATAAAAATAAAGGAATGAAATAAGATATAAGCCCATGGGAGGAAAAATAATGTGAGAAGAAATTATTGAAGAGAGGTCAATAAATTTGGACGAAGGAAAACAGACAGATGAATCCTAAGAAGGCTTGGGAATATACTAGGTAGCTAAAAAGATGGGAGTGGTAGCTAGGATTGAAAATGGAAATATTGGGGCGCCTGGGTGGCTCAGTCGGTTAAGCCGCTACCTTTGGCTCAGGTCATGATCCCAGGGTCCAGGGATCGAGTCCTGCATGGGGCTCCATGCTTAGTGGGGAGCCTGCTTCTCCCTCCGCCTGCTCCCCCTGTTCTGCCTGCTCTGTCTGCTGCTCCTCCTTGCTGGTGCTCTCTCTCTCTCTCTGACAAATAAATAAAATCTTTGAAAAAAAAAAAATGGAAAGATTATCTGAAATTCAGAGGGGAAAAAAAAAAAAAAAAAGGAAGAAAGAAATCCAAACCCCAGCTGTGAGCTCCCACGTCCTCTTATCCTTTAGTACAAAGCCACTCAGCTACCCCCACGGCCCTACCACCACCACTCCTCCCATCTAGGGAGCTATCACCCTCCCAGGCAGGTTTTATACTTCTGGGTGGATTTCTATCTTTGGCAAGAGTCAGAGATTCATTTTCCAGATTAATTAAATCACAGAGAACCCACACTCCATGAAACAATGTACATCAGAGAAGGGGAAGTGAGCCCTTACAGAAAACAGGGAGAATGTGTGAAATTCCTATAAAATATCAAAACATCTCAGCCCTGTTCCTTGTTCTGCTTCCAGAAGAAATCATCAAACAGGAAACTGGAATGTGTAGTAGGCAGAACAGTGACCTCCTAAAGATGTCTATGTCCTAACCCTCCAAACATCTGAACACGTACAGGCCTAGGGGGAATTAAGGTTGCAGATGGAATTAAGGTTACTAATCAGTTGACCTTAACAGAAGATTATCCTAGATTATCTGAGTGGCCCCAAGTAGTCACCATAGGGTGTTCTAAATGTGGGAGAGGCAGAAGTGTCAGAGTCAGAGTCAGAGTGATGGAATATAAGAAAGATTTGACCAGCCACTGCTGGTTTTGAAAATGAAAGAAGGCCATGAGCAAAGGAATATGGTCAGCTGCTAGAAAGGAGAAAAGGCAGGAGAATTGATTCTCCTGTAGACCCTCTGGAAAGAAACCCAGATCTACTCACACCTTGATTTTAGCCCAGCAAGGCCCAATTTGGTCTTCTTAACTACACACTATGAGATAAACCAGTGTTGGTTCGATCTGTAGTAGGTGAGCTTGTGGTCATTTCTGTTTATTTATTTTTAAAGATTTTATTTATTCATTTGAGAGACAGAAAGAGTACAAGTTGGGGGAGGGGGAGAGGCAGGCTCCCCACTGAGTCAGGAGTCTGACTGGGGCTCAAAGTGGGCCTCAACCATGGGGCTTGATCCCAGGCCCCGGGAACATGGCTTGAGCCAAAGACAGACATTAAACTAACTGTGCCACCCAGTCTCCCTCATTTTTTACAGCACTTTTAGAAAACTGGTACAAAAGACCTGGCCAAAATAAAAGGCCAACAAATACTGAATTTGTATAACTAATTCCTTCTCCTTTCATCCTACAGTAGTAAAACCTCAAGTCAACAACCATTCCCCTCATAGACACGTGCCTCCAATTAGCAAGTAGAGTTTCTAAAGACAAACGACCAGCCATCCCTAGAATGTGATGCGATTTCCGAAATGTAAAATAGATATAAATATTTTTTTTAGATATAAAATTTAGAAGAAACAGAAATGTGGAGGACTGAAAAAAATTGTGTTAGAAAAACCTAAATTTTTTTATTTTTATTTTTTAAAAGATTTTATGTATTTATTTGACAGAGAGAGAGATCACAAGTAGACAGAGAGGCAGGCAGAGAGAAAGGGGGAAGCAGGCTCCCCGCGGAACAGAGAGCCCGATGTAGGGCTCCATCCCAGGACCCTGAGATCATGACCGGAGCTGAAGGCAGAGGCTTTAACCCACTGAGCCACCCAGGCATCCCACAAAAACCTATAATTTATATAATCAAGAAGCTAAGAGAGAGAATGTATCCATAAACCAAGAAAAGTAAGTTAATGAAGAAAAAGAAGTAGAAAAGGAAAAGAATTAAAGTTCATAGAAATTTAAAAACATGTCAGCAGACAATTGTTAATAGAATTTTTAGAATCTGAAGCTGGAAAAATCATCCAGAAAAAAACAGTATCAAAGGACAATGGAATATTACTCAGCCATAGAAAAGAATGAAATCTTGCCATTTCCAGTAACATGGATGGATCTAGAGGATATGCTAAGCTAAATAAGTCAGTCAGAGAAAGACAAACACTGTATGATTTCGTTCATATGTGGAATTTAAGAAACAAAACGAAGAAAAAAGGAGACCAAAAAACCAGACTCTTAACTATAGAGAACAATCTGAGGGTGGCAAGAAGGGAGGTGGTTGGATGGGAGGACAGGTGAAACAGGTGATGGGGATTAAGAGTACACAGATCCTGGGCGCCTGGGTGGCTCAGTGGGTTAAAGCCTCTGCCTTCAGTTCAGGTCATAATCCCGAGGTCCTGGGATAAAGCCCCGCATCGGGCTCTCTGCTCAGTGGGGAGCCTGCTTCCTCCTCTCTCTCTTTGCGTGCCTCTTTGCCTACTTGTGATCTCTCTGCCATATAAATAAATAAATAAAATATTTTTAATAATCAGTTAAAAAAAGAGTACACCGATCCTGATGAGCACCGAGTAAATGGGTAGAGTTCTTCAGTCACTATGTTGTACACCTGAAATTAATATAATGCTGTATGTTAGTTACACAGGAATTTTTTTTAAATAGTATAAAGGACAAAAAGACTAGTGACAGGAAAGGGAAAATAAGAAAATCGAGCATGCAACACAGGAGGTTCGCAATTCTTCTTTTAGTAAGAATTCCAGATAGAGAATGAGACAGAGAGAGCATGCACACAAATTGGTAAGAGGAAACATTAAAGAAATGATATATTTTTTAAAAGATTATTTATTTATTTATTTACTTATTTGATAGAGAGAGATCACAAGTAGACTGAAGGCAGGCAGAGAGAGAGGGGGAAGCAGGCTCCTTGATGAGCAGAGAGCCCGACGCAGGGCTCGATCCCAGGACCCCGAGACCATGACCCGAGCTGAAGGCAGAGGCTTAAACCACTGAGCCACCCAGGCGCCCCAAGAAATGATATTTTAAAAATACCATTACTAGTGAACATGTTCCCAGTGATTTATTGGTACAACGAATGAAAAGAGGCAGGAATCAAAGGATGGAATGGTAAGATTTCAGAACACCTGCCTTAGGGCTGAGTACTGGCAGAGAGAAAGCAGAGATCACACTCAAGGAAGGGTAAGGGCAAATTCAAGATGCCAGGAGAGTAGGGCGATGCACCAGGAGGAAACGTTTAGCCTTGAATTATTTACCTATTCGAACTATTGATCAAATGGGTGTAAATACTTTATCAGGCAAGAAAGTTCTCAAAAAAGAGTCCTCCATGTGTGATTTGCTAAACAAAAATGGAGGCAGGGAAAGAGGGGAAATCTTAGATTCAGAAAATAGTCAACACAAAGGAATGGCCCCGGGAATTAACTGGTATGCAGAGTACTCAGAAAACTGTCCATCTGTTATTGGAGCTGGAGGGCAGAGGGGTGAGGAGATAGCACCAAAAAACAAGCTAGCAAGGAGAACTTGGTATGTTTGGCTCTATTGATATGTTTCTCACTTCAGTAGGATAGTTTAACTTTTAAAAATTAATATGATGATTTCTGGGAGGTAAATAATGCTAGAAGTACAGCAAGTGAAACAAACATAACAACAACAAAACCAGATTATAAATTACCCAGGAAACTGAAGTTATAGACACAAAGGAAATATAACATAATAAGTTACATATTCATCTATAAACAATATTTATATAGACAAGGCAATATAAACAATTTATGTTGACTTAACCAAAAAAATTGATATAATAATATTTGGAGGATGGGGGCCATGGGAGAGCACTAAGTCCTCACCTGTTAGCTCTGGGAGGTAGTAAGTGATGTCTAAAACCAGTAACTATAAATGGCACTAAACGCATCAGGAAATAGATGGTAGAGTCTATGAGACACAGTTCAAAGAACCAGAAGTCATTACTGCTGGGAAGATGGATGGGAGGGGTGGGTCCCATAGAAGAGGTGGAGCAGAAAGCGTGTGTGTTTGTATTTGTATTGTATTTGCATATACTATTTTGATTTAAAAAATTAAAATAAAAAAATGGCTGAACTATTTACAAAGTTGTGAGCCACACTGAGAGCATTATCATACATAAGCCCCTTTCCTCCTTTCCATAAAATAGAACTACATATAGCAATAGTGGTCATTTTAATTGCTAGAAAGCTTGAGTTATGAGTTTCCACATCTTTAAAACTCATATTGATTACCTGAGTCATTTTTTTTAAATTGGGAAATAGTAATAAACCATCCAGTGGTAAATATTATCTGTCATCTAAGACAAATGAGCATTTCTTTGTTAATTATGCTTAAAACATAAGTATAAATGGCTCTACCTCAACTACATAAAACAAATATTTGGTGCACACTGAAAAATAGAGATGGTATCACATAAGATTCCTTCATTCCTTTTTCTTTTTGCTTTTTCTTCATTCCTTTCCTGCTTTGTTTTATAGACGTCTCTATTTTCCCATTTTAAAAACTTGATTAGATATTTCTCTTACAATCAAGAAACATATATATATATATTAGTTTAAAACTCAATTTAAAATAAAATATTAACATAAAAATCTGTGCATACCGTATAATATGCACACACATAAGAGAAAGACAACACAATGACACTCAATTTTAATGATGGTTATCTTCTTTTGAAGGAGAAGGACCTGTTTTTTCCTTTCTAATTTTCCCTATTTTTCAAGCATCAGTAGCAACATTTTGGTACATCTAAATATTAAGTAAAGTAAAGAATATTTTCCTTACAGTGCTAGCAGCTTCTTTCCTTTGAACCCAAGCACTTTACAGCAGGCAAGAACCATGTGTGAAGGGGACTGCCACATGCAGTCGGCCAACAACAGCAAGCATATTGAGACTAAGGCTACGAGGGGGATTGTGGGAATCCTTTTAACTTTAATTCTTCTGCACACTGTGTGGCAGCTGGCTTTGATAGGACTTACAGCATTTCCAGCATCAGGAATTGGTCCTGGGGTGTCAAGTTGATGAGGATGATCCCATTTCCATTAGCACCAGCACTAGTTCAGGAACAGACTAACTCAGGGCTGAGCTAACAATGTGTGGCATTCCCTAGCCCCAGTCATGGCTCGGGGGTGGTCCAATCTCCTCAGGCCTGGAATTCTGTTCCCAGTTTCAGGAAGAGCATTCTCTCTCACCATTTGGATCCTGGCAGCCACCCTGAGATGCTTGCCCAGAGGCAAAACCAAAACACGGAAGAAGGCAGAACAGAAATGATCACAGAAAAGTAAAACCAAAGTCCTGATGCCCACCACAAGATCTAAAAGGTCTATGATTTTTCATTTACCTGGAACGATAAATCAGCTTTATTGTTTAAGCAGGGGGAGTCAAACTTTGCAAACCTAAGTATGTCACCTGATGCCATAGGAAAATTTTCAGTGTTTGTGTGCCAAGCATGTTCTATACGTTCTCTTATTTAATCTGCCCAAAACCATGCTGTCACATTTTATCACTCTGATTTTTAAGTCAGGAAACTAGTGATGTTGGTAAATTACCCAAGGATACAACTGAGCAACGGTTTTGCTAATTTTTACTTTGCTAAGAACATTTTTAAAAAGTAGCATGATTGTACACAACTATTCCATAAAAGGAAGAATATTCCAGTGAAAAATTAAGATGGCCATGGTCTGAGAACTAAAGATAGTCCCTTTCAAGAAAGCACTGTTGCATCATTATATGGATATTTCCACGATGGACGGGTGAAAGCTCCATGGGTGGGCACTGGGCCAGAGGCATAAGTCATATTCTGATTCAACAGGTCTTGAGTAAGGTCTGGAAAAGGGTTTCCAAGATTCCTTCAGGTAATTCTGAAGCATAACCACCTTGAGCTACTATTCTAGGAGACATAAGATATGCTTTAACTGGAACAGGACCCTGTTACCTACTTTCCCGGCACATTTCTCTCCTGTTCTCCAGTCTGCTTCTATCGCACTTCAGGCCATACTCCCCAGCCTGGCAGACCCATGAATCATGTCTTTTCTGGCTCTCAATTTCTAATAGTTAAGCATGTTTTCCCTTTTTCTTGATGCCTCTGTGATTACCTGGTTCCATTTTGACTCATTTTCTTATTCAGAACTACTCAGCAAAGAACAAAAGGCTTCTTTTAGGTGCCGTTCCCCATAAACTTACAGAAAGAAAACACTGGCATGAATATTCCTAAAGACTGCACACCTTAGATGTTTACCTTGGAAGGCACAGAGTAATTCAATTCAATTCAAAACAATGTATGTTTGCATCCTTCATCAATAATTTTATCTGAATATATTTTATTAATTGGGGCAACAGAATTCCATGGCACTTTGAAAATAGACTCAGTATTTCTATGGTCTAATAATAATGATGATAATGTGTCCAGGTCACTAAAAAACTATTCAGGGTGCCTGGGTGGCTCAGTGGATTAAGCCGCTGCCTTCAGCTCGGGTCATGATCTCAGTGTCCTGGGATCGAGCCCCACATCAGGCTCTCTGCTCAGTGGGGAGCCTGCTTCCCCTTCTCTCTCTGCCTAACTCTCTGCCTACTTGTGATCTCTCTCTGTCAAATAAATAAATAAAATCTTTTAAAAAAAACTATTCAATAGTTGACACTTTCTATGTTCTTTTTTTCCACCCAGTTTCCAAGATCAAAGACCTACTGTGTTAAATAGACTCTTAACTACGGAGAACAAACTGATAGTTACCAGAGGGGGTGGATGGAATAGGTGATGAATTAAAAAGTACACATGTTGTGTGAAGCACCCAGCAATGTATAAAACTGTTGAATCACTCTATTGTACACCTGAAACGAATATAATACTCTATATTAACTATCCTGGAATTAAAATTAAAACTTAAAAAAAAGAAATTAAAAAAAAAAAAAACCACAACCAAAAAACCCCAAAGACTTACTATGTTACTTGGTAGAACTCAGCTATTGCTCACTTTCCCTTTCTCTTATTCTCTCTCCAGCTCTTTCTTACCACTCCTCCCCGCTCTGCACTTTGTCTCTGCTATTGACATTTCTGGCATCCATCCCTCACTCCGTTAACCTTCCCACTGTGATGAGATCTGATTATATTGGTTTATAATCACCCACCAGCTTCTGATCCCTTGGTCTAATTCATAGTGATCAAAGTAATGGGATGGGTTTCATGCTAAGCATTCAACTATTTTTTCCCCAAAGATTTTAGTAAGGGTAATACAGCTGGAAAAGCCCCTGAGGCTCCATAACCATTGAATACAATTTGGTTTGACAAATATTTAAAATATCTCCAAGCAAGATTTAGCTAGGCAGAGAAAGAGAGAGAGAGAGAGAGAGAGAGAGAAACATGATCCCCTAAGTAATGACTGCTCTCACTTTTCTTCTTCAAAATAGAGAGATAACAGTGTTGTCCATGAAGTTTGGATTTCCTTACCCACGGATGGAGGGAAAGCCCAGACAGATTTATTTGCTACTTTAGCAACTTCAGAACGAATGCCTGAAGGTGTGAGAACTTGCCTCCTTGCTTCCACACTGCCTTCATGACATGAGTCCTGCCAAGCTCTATAGTCTCTCCTCTCTGATTCTACATGCATAGAATGTTCAGCTATATCTAATTATTTTCAATTCTTTTTCCATACATTTGCAGAACCTGCTTTCTCATTCTTTTCAACCCTTTCAAACTTTATTTACTTGGCCAAATTCTACCTGAATTCAAGATTCAACCTAAGCATGATTTCTTTCCTAAGCATAAATGGTCTTGGTGGCCCTCTATGGGAGACACTATTCCTTACCCAGACAAAAGCCATTCCCGTTTTTATTCTTTCAAATCAAACCCCAAATTTGTTCAGAAATCAGGCAACAATCCCTAGTTCTTGGGAAAGGTGGCTCTAGCAGTTGGTCTAAGTGCTGTCAGGGGACCAGTTTATAACCAATAAAATGTAAAGAGAAGTGTATTGAATGGTTTTCTCTCCTTGACTGGTATAAAAGGAGACACTTCACATGCACACAACACATCCTGCTTCCTGCATTTAAACACTTTTTAGCGGGGACAAGTGTGCCAGACACACTTGTATTATAGCCATCATGTGACTTTGAAGACAAGGCCAGTAGAATTGTGGAGCTGGCAGCCTTAATGTCATTAAGACACTGAGCTCAAATTTGTTGAAACCACAGCTAGTTGATTCTTTTGTTGCCTGCCACTGAAAGCATCCCTTACTGTTACCTCCTCTGTATGCATAAATGCAATCACTGGAGTGTCCCAATCATCTCTTCTGAATCAATTCTGCCTAAGAGTGAAAACATCTTTACTCTTAAGCTGTCCTATGTTATTGACAACAGGAAAGAACCCGTAATGGGTGTATTTGGATACATATTTACTATGCTGATAAAAATAAGGCAGCTACGCTGGCAAAAAGATCTCGTGTGATCATTCAGTGGTAGAGTTTAGTATAAACCCATATTGACCAGAAATTGTCTTTGCAGTATGCCTGCATACAGAAATACAAAAAAGAAAAATTTTAGCTGTGTAGAAATGAAAAATGATTTCTGGTCTAATGATTTTCAAAGTCTCCCAATAAGACCAAACCTCACATTATGGGAGCCAAAATCATCCATCATCAGCTATATATGTTTCTTGGTCTATATTATTTCTGTCCCAGACACTGGAATTCTGGACTTCTCCCAGAGAAGAGAACTGTCATCCTGTCACATGATTGCAATTGGCAAGTCTTACCAAGAAAGTTTGGCAGATTCTTAGAACAGGACTAACATATGTTTTATATATGTGTGGGTAGGTGTATATATAGCCATCCATCTACATACATATATGTATACTTATTTATTTATAAGCCTTACTTAAAGTTAGAAAAAGTAATTTAGATGAATATGGATAAGTCACACAAATTAGCAGTAGTTTAAAAGGAATTAGTATAACCCTAAAAGAAATCATTCTGATTTTTTTAAAGTAAAAATGCCAATGCAAATCTCAAAAGTAGAACATCATATTAATAACTTTTATCTTTAGGCTATTGCTCATTTATATCACTGATTCATTCATCCGTTCAACAAGTGTTTATGAAACCAACTACAAAGACATGTAAGATACAAAGACAAAGCCCTTGCCCTTGAGAATCTGGGTGGGCCTCATCCAATCCACCAAGGGCCTGAATAGAACAAAAAAGATAAGGCAGGGAGAATTTGCTCAATCTGCCTATTTTGGAGTTGAGACATCAGTCTTCTTCCTTCAAACTCAGACTGGAACTTATATCATTGGCTTTTCTGGTTCTCAGGCCTCCAAGCATGGGCTGGAACTTATCATTCACTTTCTGGGTCTCCCACCTGCTGATCAGAGTTCAGACTCCTACAGTTACATAAGCCAACTCCTTATAATAACTATATAGATCAATTGATTATGTTCTGTTCGTCTGTTTCTCTGGAAAATCGTGACTAAATACAACTACCCATTTGAGATATACAGCCAGAATTTAAAGTGATCCTGGCCAGCATAGTTACTGTGTCTCCATCACAATTCAGTTGTTTTGGTGCACAGGGTCTATCAGGTGTGACCACGATTGAAGCTCAGCCCGGTGAAAGAGGGCAGCAGAGATAAGGGGATGATAATGAAGGGTCAGGAGATCCAGAAACTGAGAGTTGAAGGTATTAGATGTATCATCCATGTGGTTTTGAAGTTAGTAAGAGGGAAGTCTGTGAGAATAATAAAAAGACAATATGCCATATGCTAAAGTTATCATATAAGAAGACAACGAAATTCTCTAGATGACAACAACAAGGAGAGGTAGTAGGTAACAAAATCTGATGATACAAACTTCAAAGAGCTAGGTGTTTGGAATGATTTTTACAAGGCACATCCGGGTTTTACCTACGGTGTGATAGCAAAGGCAACACTCAGAAATGAAATTGAAGATGCAGACAAGTTCACTGGTGATGCACTGTTAGCTCCAGGTGTCAGAGTGGAAGGGTTTGAGGTGACAGTAGAAGTAATAGATAAGTGGACATACAAATGTATAGGTTAGAGATTAGCAACCTTTTTCTACAAAAGGCCCCCAAACAAGAGGTTTCTGCACAGCAAAGGAAATAATCGACAAAACTGAAAGGCAAACTACTGAGTGGAAGAAAATAATTGCAAATGACATATCTGATAAAGGGTTAGTATCCAAAATACATAAAGAACTGATACAACTCAATACCCAAAAAACAAATAATCCAATTAAAAATGAGCAGAAAAAATGAACAGATATTTCTCCAAAGAAGACATACAGATGGCCAACAGACACATGAAAAGATGCTCATCATCCCTCATCATCAGGGAAAATACAAATTTAACCTATAATGAGATATCACCTCACACCTGTCAGAATGGCTAAAATCAACAACACAGCAAACAACAGATGGTGGTAAGGATGTAGAAGAAGAAGAACCCTCATGCACTGTTGGTGGGAATGCAAACTGGTACAGCCACTGTGGAAGACAATATGGAGTCCCACAAAAAGTTAAAAATAGAACTACCCATGATCCAGTAATTGCAATACTGGGTGTTTACAAAAAAAAAAAAAAAAAAAAACTAATTCAAAGGGATACATGCAATGCACCTCTATGTTTATTGTAGCATTGTTTATAATAGCCAAACTATGAGAACAGCCCAAGTGTCCATCGATAAATGAATGGATAAAGAAGATGTGGTATAGATATACACAATGTGCTATTATTCATCCATAAGAAAACAATGAAATGTTGTCATTTGCAACAACATGGATGAAGCTAGAGGTATAATGCTAAGTGAAGTAGGTCCTTCAGAGAAAGACAAATACCATGTGATTTCACTCATATGTGGAATTTAGGAAACAAAACAAAGGAGCAAAGGAAAAGAAAAGGAGAGAGTCGAACCAAGAAACAGACTCTATTACAGAGAACAAACTGATGGTTACCAGAGGAGAGCTGTGTTGGAGGCCAAGAGGAATCTGTGAGGGACGGATAAGATTTAAAGAGTACACTCACCATGATAAAATAAAATAATTTTAAAAAAGAAAACAACTATGTAAGAACAATAAATAAATAAATAAATAAATAAATAACAAAAAAGAAAATGACAACAAAAAAGACCATATAGCAAACATTTTAAGCTTTGCAGGCCAGATGGCCTTTACCATAACTAATCGACTTGGCCTTCTTAATGTGAGAGTAGCCATAGAGAATGTGTAAGGAAATGGGCGTGGTTTTGTTCCTATAAGACTGTATTTACAAAAACAGGCCGTGGGCTGGAATTGGCCCATGGGTAATAAAAAGAGCAGGTAACAAAGTGAGCCTGAGCTTCTGATTGTGAGCTAGGTAGGAAACAGAAATGTAGGCCAAAATGGATGTTTGATCTCTTTAAAGAAGAGGAGGACAGCCAGTTTAAGATGAAAGACGTGAGGCAATCAGGTATCTGCTTGCTCCTTAGCTCCCGGATGTGGCAGTGAGGAACGTGGGAAGACCCTGACATGGAACTGCTGTGATGGGGCAAGGAGCATTCGTTTTGATGAGTGCATCTGCTTTTGGATGGTAAATGGCTCTCGCCTGGAGTGGAAGGCCTCGGAGGGCCACTTCACCAGGAAGCTCCATGTTGTTCCCTCAAGTGACTTCACTCTGATTCAAGGGGAAAAAGCAAGATAAGGCTTCACAGAGGTGGAAACACATTGACTGTGTTTCTAAAGAATGAAGATGCAAGTGTGGCCAAATATGGAGAGGGGCAAAGTTCAATTACTCCACTCACATCTATATCCCAGAACTCAGTCCCTGCATGGGTTTAGTTACTTTAATATCTAAAAATGATCCAATAGCTTCTAAACAATCAGTCTCTAGATTTTGTTAAACTTCAAATTATCTAGTTGAGGACTTGGTATTTTGCATTAGACTCATTTAGAGTCACTCATCTGTCACTCATTTTGACAGGATTTTGAACTCAGTCTATAGAAACAATTAAAAAAAGACCCCTGGGTTGAGTTCTGCAGATACTAAGTAAACTCTATACCTAGAGATGGCCTCTTGGATGCTCATTTTAATGATTCTTGAACAACAGGTGTTCATCTCCATTTCTGAAAGTTGTTGTTTTTTTTTTTTTTAACTCCCAGCCCTTATTAGACCCTAGACAGAACTGAACAAAACATCATTGATGCTGCTGTTGTCTTGTTGATACTATTTAAACAGATTCCCCAAATGTTTAAATTAAATTTATAAATTTAATTTATAATTCCCCAAATGTATAAATTAAATTGATAACAAACCAGGGCACTTTACAGGGAGAGAATAACTCTTTAAGACCTCTGGAGTATAATTTGGTGTATTTTGCTAGTAATCTGGAAGTATCTAATGTGCCTCTTGATCATAAATGCGGCCCTAGGATACTGGTTTATTGCTTATAGTTGTGAGGTTTCCGTTATGCTGATGACAGAAGGGATGGGCCTGTCTTTTAAGAGAATGCTTCATTTGATCCTACTGAAGACAAACACAAAAAAACCATTTGATTCAATTAAAATACATAAGTGTGAAAAACAGTCTTCTTTAAGTAAGCCATTTCTGCTTGATAGTATATTTATATTGTAATCAAAGACATCTGATGGTGGATTGAATAAAATTTAGTATTTATGTGCCAATTATTTATTATATGCAGAGTCCTGGGGAAATAAAGTTGAACAAGGCCTGATGCTTTATATATTTGACATATACATATCCTTTGTATAGGATTATATGTAGAGATATTTACATATAGATACATATCCTATATTTGAGAGTAAGAAAAGCCAGTAATTGGACTATTTGAATGTTACAACATCAATTACATAAAAAATAATAGCAGTGCATGATTATTGAACCCTTACTATTACTCAACGTTATAGTAATGTTTTCATGCATTAATTCATTTTCTTCTCACAATAGCACTAGAAGGTAGGTACTGGTATCACATCTTAAAGATAAGTAAAATGGGACTAACAGCTAGTTAGTGCAGAGTTGAGTTTCAGAACTAGATCCATTTGACTCCTTTGATCTTAATCTCGATCTCATTATGCTTCGGAAACACACATTTTAAGCTGGGTAAAATCAATAAGTAAAAGCCAGTTATTATAGAATATGGATTTTTGCCACACTTGACAGACAGAAAAATGTGACATTTCAACTTCTGGCAATAGGTCTTCAAGAGTTCCTCTTAAAATGCAAATCTGTACTCCTAGAAGGATAACACATCTAAAAAAATAAACATTTTTCAAGCTCTTAACACATGTATCCTTGCAAAATCTTAAGTCGTTGGGACAAAAGACAGGTAAGTTATGATAAGGTTAAGGAGTGATAGGTATGGAATAAGAAAGGGGCAAAACAGAGTAAGGGGTAGGAAGCACCATCTCCAGGAAACAGGTAGCATGAAAGAATCAGGTATGTGTGGTCAGGGCTCCTAAATGGGGCCAAGACAAAAGAACATCCAAGATGAGATGTTACATCTACATGACTTTACACAGAGCCATAACTGCTGCCTCTTCAAAAAAAATTTCAGTGGTACACCACTGGCAAGTATGATAAAATGATTTGTATGAACTCAAAAAAATATAGTAGCTTCTTTAAGCAAGGACGGAAATACAATTCTGTTGTCAAAGTGCTTATAATCAAGGAAGCATTTATCCCCCCTCTTTCGCACCTGTTTGCTCCAGCATTCTTTACATAATGTTGGAAGCTTTTACTCATGATCAGTTGCAACATATGGTTGTGAAATAGCCTTATCCCCAAACAGGGATGCTAAGGATGCTAAAGATGCTAATAGAATTGATTGCTAATTAGTTCTGTTGCTCCTTTCATTGCAGTCACATCCTTAAGTTAGTATAAGACTTGTCGATATATGACTCATTCACAAAACTTCACTGCAATTTTAGTTAAATACTTAGTTACCATCATCATAATGCTAATAATTATAAGGATGATGATGATTATAATAATAATAAACTGAAGTGGTTTTAGGGGGAGAAATGTGAGTCTAAAAATGATATCTTCATGATCTGCGTTTATCCTACATCAATAATTTTGCATCAAATTTGCTCAATTTACAAATCAAAAATAGATTTTTCTGTCAGCAAAGATCAGTCCTGTATCTGAAAATCAAGCACAGCTTGTACATCATCATTAACCATAAAGGCTCTGAAATCAGAACTTAGCTGCCAATTTTGTTGATGATGCATAAGACGAAATCGAGTACAGCTGGCTCTTCTGTCCTATGCTAGCTCTGCAGTACTGACATTAGTGAAAAATCTGTTTGTTTTTTGTTTCAGGAAATTAAATAGCTATGACTAAAATGAAGCAGAGGGAACAGATATATCTGGGTAATAAACAGGTGCCATTTTTATTTTTAAGGTTTTTTTTTTTTCCTTGCAGATTCATTTGAACTATTGCAACACTACTTTAATTTGACCAATTGCCATGACCTCAAAGAAAATATTATTAAACTTCTTCTAAAAGACCATCAAGAGGAGCCCATTTTCTTGATAAATGAGGACCAAATAACACAACTCATTTATAATTTTAAATCCACTGTAAGTTAATTACAATTTTCTTAATGATTATTCCTTCTAATAGAGTGTCTATAGGCAAGTTGCACCTTAAAATAAATAGAGTTATTTGCTGATGCTTTTTCAGAATGGAAACGTCATGTGACTTAGACCCAAACTTTAATGTCTTAGCTGTGGAAAAATAAACCAATTTCTATTATCTTGAAATAAGGAAATGTGAGAATTTTCAATAAGGTAGCATTAAGTTAATGGCATAAAGTTAAATTTTTTTAGAGGGGACCTATAGGGGCAGAGGGAGAATCCCAAGCAGGCTCCATACCCAGCACGTAGCCCCAGGTAGGCTCGATCACGGGACCCTGAGTTCATGACCTGCGCCTAAACGAAGAGTCATATGCTTAACCAACTGAACCAGCCAGGCACCCCTGGTGTAAAATTAAATTTTAAAACCCTAAATCATTTGGAAGTTTGGTGAATCAAGGAGATCCTTACTATCTTTTCCAGGCAAGCATCAAATATGGGGGGCGAGTTCATGGTTAAATTAAGAACTGAACACACACATATTAACAGTTACCACTTCAGGAAATCCTGTGAAAGCAATCTGAGGCATTTTTTTGAAGACACAAAAAAGATGGGGAGGAAGAGATGAGGTAACAGCAACATACTTTTGAAAATTAGAAAATAGGTGGATGAAGTTTGACTGATTTAGCCGACCTCATAGAGTGGAAACTAAGCTGTAAAAGGGAAAGCTGAGAATTCCCATTAACACTGCAGAATCCTCAGAAGGTTCAAGAAATGGAAGCACTAGGTAATTGTGGAACTGAAAATGAAAGAGGCAAGGTCAGTGCTGAAGGACTGGATAAAAGCTGATGGAGAAGCAATCATCTCTTTAGATTCCCAACTCCACACCAGTGGGGGACTGACTTTCTCAACCTTGGATAAGTCCATGGTTCTATTCTGGACGGAGAGAGACCAAGTGCTGTTGAATACTTGAATAGTCTATCGAAAATATCCCCTCAAACCCTTTCCACAGTTGTTTCCCCAGGCACTGGCAACCAGATATCAACACTCCAGGAAAGAGATAGATGGACTTTTCTCTGGAAACCTGTCTATCCCAACTGGAAAGACCTAAAATTATGGCTAACAAGGATGTCCAATACACAGCCTTCCCAGACCACCTTGCTGTAAAGTTCAAGGTCAGTAAGCCCCGTATACATATATGCATTCAGAGCTCCCTATTGGCTTTTAGACTTTCATTCTTAATCAAGAGTTGAAAATCAAAGATTATAAGAAATCTGGGGGAAAAAAAGACTCTAACATGGAAAACATACTAAAATAAACAAGCAGACAAATTCAACTTGAATACCATGCAGGGAGATAAAAATTTATATATACACAATATATCTATACCTATATCTATATCTATCTATATACACATACAAACACACACACTAACATTCATGTCTCCAGAGAATTAAGATTTCACAGCCTTAAAAAATATAATACAAGTTGAACATTCAGTAAACTCCTGAAAAATACATAATTGTATAAATAAAAAATATGATACATCAATGTTTATAGAAGAATTATTTACAATAGCAATATGGAAACACCTTAAGCATTCACTGACAGATGAATGGATAAACAATGTGATATATGCATACAATGGAAAATGATTCAGCCTTAAAAAGCAACAAAATTCTGATATACATTATAACAAGGATGAAAACTGAAGACATTATATTAAGTGAAATAAGGCAGACACAAATAGACAAATATTGTATGATTCTACTTAAGTGAGGTACTTATAGTTATCAAAGTCATAAAGACAGAAAATAGAACTGTGGTTACCAGGAGGCTTGGGGAAAGGAGGAATGGGGGGTTATTTAATGGGTATAGAATTACAGCTTTGGAAGATGAAAAAGTTGTGGAGATGGATGATACTAATGATTGTACAACAATGTGAATGTAAATAACACTAAAAATTGGTTAAAATGGTAAAGTTTATGTTATAAAAGTACTGACAACATAAAAATAAACAAAAAATTTATAGTACATAAGAATGTCAGTTAGGGAGTGCCTAGCTTGCTTACTGGAGCATTTGACTCTTGATCTTGGTATTATGAATTGACACCCCACCTTGGATGCAGAGATTAATTAAAAAAAAAGAAAGAAAGAAAGAAAGAAAAGAACTTCAGTTGTGAAATAAAGTTGAGAAATTTTCTCAAAAAATATAGCAAATTCAAATATGTATATACTTGTATACACACACACACACACACACACACACACACATACAATGACTCGAAAAGGAACAAAGGAGAAAAAAGAACATTCAAGAGGCAATCATTGGTGAAATAATAATAATTAGTGAAATAATTCAGGAAAATTCTCCACAACAATAAGACCTTAATTTCCAGATTGAAAGGCCTACCTAGCCATTGCTCAATATAATAGATGAAAATAAAATCACATCAAGGCATATCATTAGAAAATTTTTAAATACTGGAGATAAAGAGATCACCACAGTTTCCAAAGAGGAAAAAATTGTGTTAGAAATCACAATGGCATTGTATTTTTTTTAAGGTTTTATTTTTTATTTGTCAGAAAGAGCATAATCAGGGAGAGCAGCAGGCAGAGGGAGAAGCAGGCTCCCTACTGAGCAAAGAGCCTGATGTGGGACTCAGTCCCAGGACCCTGGAATTATGACCTGAGCAGAAGGCAGACAGTTAACGGAATGAGCCATCCAAGCCCCTGGCATTATATTTCTTAGCAGTAAGACTGGAGGAATGCCTACAAATTTCTGGGGGAGGGGTCGAGTATTTCCCATCTAAAACTCCATTGTCAACCAATGAGAGGGAAGAATAAAGAAATTTTTTTTTTTTAAATGCAAGATCTCAAAAAATTTACCTCCTACACACTCATGCTCTCTGGCTATTGGAAGATATATTTTGAGGGAGAGAGAATGTGTGGTTCTGTGTGTGTGTGTCTGTCTGTGTGTGTGTGTGTCAGAGAGGGAGAAGAAAGAGAGGGAGAACACTAAGAGAAAGAGGATTACCTGGGCTACAGGAAACAGGGGATCCAGCCTAAGAGAAAGAGGAAGAGAAGCCCTTGACAAGGAGGGTAGGATTACAGAGTGCTGCTCTTTACCAGGCATACAGAACAAACTCAAGAATGGATCTCATCAGACAATTTTTGGCTGAGGACAGTGCAGGGTTCTTTTTAGCGTCCTTTCCCTTTACACAGAACAGATGTGCATAGAGAAAATCAGTGGAATTATCACTTTAAATGATGATGGTATAGGAGGCAATAAGAGTATGTTCCTAACTTAAATGGTTACACTGAATCCTTTCAGCCATTTTTGTAAGAGCCTTCTGTTCCTTGTAGACTACAGTACATAATAAAATACAAATCTAACTCAACAAATTAAATTCTCCTATAGATACATTCTTGCCCATAGAGATACGTATGTGCCTGTGCTTGTGTGTATAAAATCAAGGAAAGGTTTTTATACAGGACACTAGAGACACACCTGCTTCTGGGGAAAGGAAATGTGTGGTTAGGCAAAGGAGTATGAGGAAGACTTATTTTTCAAAATGCACTCATTTGTTCCTTTTGACTTTTTTTTTTTATCACAATAGAAATAGGAATAAATTACATTCCTTAAACTATTATCACATATACTTTTAACAAAGAAATTCAACTTCTAGGAGTTTATGCTAAAGTAGTACCTGTCCATAGGCAAAATGATGTAACTATAGGGATATCTTATGGAATATCTAGCAAAAGATTGGAAACCAATTAAATATCCATTCATGTGGCACTGGTAAAATAATATATATATATATTCCTACAATGGAATAGTATGCAACCAGAAAAAAATATTTAAATACCTTATTTAAATACATCTCCAAAGTAAGCTGTTAAGGGAAAATAAACAATATATATACTTAAACAGATATGTGTGTTCACACTTGTTTGTATATACGTAGACTATCTCTGGAAGAAAATACAAACATTTTATAATATCAGTTTAGCCTGGAGGAACTGGATGGCAGAACAGGGACATGACAGAAATTATTGTCTGTATACAATTTTGTACCTTTTGGATTTTGATCCATGTGAATATGCTACCTTTGAAAACCAAATTGAATTATAATTTTGAAAATGTGGGGCATTTTTAAATAGTCTAGATTATTTTCACCTCAGTTCTTCCTTTTTTCTCTATCGCAAAGCCAGTATGAGATCTTTCATCTAATAATAACACTCTGGTTGTAGTTCTGCAATGCTTAAGAAATAAAATCTGTTACTCCTGCTGGGATCAGAACAGTTGTCAGCGTATGTGGGCAGCAGTGGGTGAAGAGCTTTTGAATTTAAGGCATATAAACTAAATACCAAAGTTGAATGTATTATAACATCATTGTTGATATAGGAGAAATTTTATATTAATGACACGTATAAAGACGTCAGCGGTGTACTTTTCTGCAATACCGATGAAGACAAGACTATATATCAGCTTTATGCTATCCAGTCAATCACGACAGACAAGGCATATGAAAAGAGAGGGATAATTGGAACTCCAGACTGGATTTCAAAGCTGAGTCTGGGCCCCTTTTCAATGGCATGACTTACTGGGATGCATAAAGGGGCATATTTTCTGGCTCTTCCTCTCTCTTCCATGTGTTTACAAAATCATTATGCACATTAAAAAATTCAGGCATGGAATTAACTTCACAGAAGACTTTTAAAACTGCTATAAATAACTAATTTTCAGGAAATTAAATGGGCCGTGTGTGCTATTAAGCCCCTGATGTAACATGGTAAAGATGGAGGGGAAAGTTGAAGAGCCGTGCCCCCAAATCAATCCATTTGTATACAAAATCTGTTTACTGACCCCACCACTGTCTCCATCTTACTACCATCTCTCTCCACCCAGATACCTCTATGACCAGAAATTTTGATGATGAAATTACAGAATTGTTAAAGAAGTGTATCTCACAAGCCTTTTGATCATGATGTGAACATTTACTTTCCTCAACAAAATAGACTTTCAAGGACATCACTGCTCCTACTGTGGTGCCATCTGTCTCAATACTGAAAATTTGCGTAATCTTTAAATGGGTAAAATCTTTAAATGGAATCCGTTTAGCATGATTCCATTAATATGACTCTAATGGCACCTCTTAACCAAACAAGGATCTATTAACTTTGAATACCTAGGTTGCCAAAGGAAAGGTGCAACTTTTCAAAAAAAAAAAATCCTGAGGACAAGAAGCAGGTGGAAAGAAGGAAAGAAGGATTTTTTAAGGAGATCCTGGCAGAGCTGGTCATGGGCCAGCACCCTTTAGAAAGATGGCCATGGTGGCACTAGGGATGAGAACCAGAGCTAGGAAGCAACTGGTAACAGGAGCCAATGCAGGTGGCTGTCGCCAAAATCCAAGTTAAAAATGATGAAAGCTAAAGCAAGAGGGAAGAAAGAGCAAGATCTGAGGGGAGCACAGGAGGCCTTGGCAATGCAGTATTTGAAATTCAAATGGACAGGAAGTTCTGATTCTTTTGACAAAGAAGTTTTCGACCCCAGCCTTCAATACCCTGCCCCCCTTTTTCCACCCCCATGTCTGCTCCTGAGTCATTTGCTCAGGAGCAGTCATAGCCCTTTCAGAAGCCTTGTTCTCCATGCTCTTTTCCAGACCATTACTCATTTCCCCTGCTACTGCCAAAAGTTGGGACCACAACACAATGGCCTTTGGGAAGTGCAATGTACAATAGGTTATTACTTGCTGATGTTGGTCTTCACCTTGATTGATCCACACCCCACCACCCTAGTCTGTGCAGGTGTTAATAACAGCTAAAAGTTAGAAGCAAATGAAGAGAATTACAACATAAAGATTAAAAACTGTTCACAAAATAAAACTTCCCAATAGTCTAAAAGATAAGAGCAACAACAACCTTAAGGTAGAGATCCTTAAGAGCATAACCTCATTCCTAGCCTGGCTCCTTGTCTCAAGGTCCACCATTGTTTACTTTCATCTTGAACAGCACCTTCCTTCATTGCTCTACAGTTATATATCTTCACTGCCTTATATACCACTCACGGTAATTAAATCTCATGGATGGTTCATCCCTCTTTCCCAACCAGGGCAACCCACAGGATATTATTTGCAGCAATACTTTTCCCAAAGGCCAAGTCAAGCAACACAGGTCTCTAACAGCACGGTTTCTGGAGCATTTGCATTTCAGTTTTCACCTGTTGGTAGCGGTGAAGATTTGCTCACCACCTCATTCTTCTAGATCATCTGTTGGATTCAACACAAATATATCCACCAAGGGCGAGTAATAATTATCAACGACAATTCACATTTTAAAAAAAGAAACATTTCTCCAAATATAATCTATACTGAGTGTACCCTAAATGGAGATAACTGGCTACATTTTTATGCAGAGTTATGTCGATTCCTACTTTGTTCATCCTCCTGCTTCTAACCATGCCCAGATTTCTATAGGTCTATAAGAAACAGGATGCATTACTGTAACCTTTTCAAGTGACAGCAACTCCCTTCCTACACAAAGATGTTGAAATCATGGAATTATTAAAGAGTATGGAAATGATGTGTGTGTGTGTGTGTGTGTGTGTGTGTGTGTTTGTATAAAGTGGGTAGAGGGTCTTTTTCCAACGATAGTTCACTTGGTTCTGTTAGGTATCTGATTTCATGTGCTATTTGAACTGATGTTTTCATTCTTGGCTATAATAAAATATTCTCTAATCACAAATATTATGTAAGCCTGAGGAGCAAACAGACAATGCATAAGAAGTAAAATACTTGAAGAGAATAGAAAACTCTTAAAAGAGAAAAGAAAGGTAGCTAAATTCAAAGAACAAGAATTCTTAAGCTTTGCAAAAATACTGCTATATTCATGCAAAAATAAAATAAAGAGTGCTATCATACAATGAGTTCTAATGAAATTTAACATTCCACTCTCTTAGAATTTATAACTTTGCAATTCCTATTACTGTGACAAATATTTTGATCACAAAGATTAAGTAAACTTTGGGTGCCTGGGTGGCTCAGTAGGTTAAAGCCTCTCCCTTCGGCTCAGGTTGTGATCCCAGGGTCCTGGGATCGAGCCCCGCAGCGAGGAACCTGCTTCCTCCTCTCTCTCTGCCTGCTTATCTGCCTACTTGTGATCTCAGTCTCTCAAATAAATAAATAAAATGTTTTTAAAAACTAAAAGATTAAGTAAACTTTAAGGTCCCAGCTATAAAAATGTATACCTCTTTTTATTTCTACATTCCTTTATTCAATTATTTCCACTAATCACAAAGAATTGTCGATAGCTAATGGTCAGGTCCCTAAAATTCCAAGAATTGGAGAGAATGCCTGCCTTCACGGAGCTCAGTCCAGTAGGGGAGGGAGAGAAATAAGCAACTGCATATAGTCACAATAGAAGGTACAGAGGGTGACACAGTAAGTGATCAATTTTAGAGTGTGGGGGTGGAAAGTGTGAGGAGTAGGGCATGTGGGTATCAGGTGAAATTTCACAGAGGCTAGGGCATACAAGCTAAGTCTTGAAGGGTAGGTGGTATGTGAGGTCCCTTTCAGCCTGGGAAAAGAACTTGTACAAAGTTACTAAGAAATGAAGTAGCGTGGACAATTTGGGAAACTATTTTAGTTGGCTAGGACTAGATGCTAGAGGTAGCATGTAGCAATAAAGAGATGGGAGATATACAGGGACCAAAGGCTGCTATGTTTCATGTCTTCTGCTTTGACCATTGAATTCTATGTTGTGCTGATCAAAAGGTTTACTCTATCTGGGGCAAGAAGAGTTTCATTCTTCCTGGAAATTCAGCCAACAATGGGCACTCCCACTTGATTCTGACATGCCACTTCCTATTGATAATGATAAGTCCCCCCTTGCCCTGCCCAATAGAAGTAGTAGAATAAATTGGTATCATATGGCATGGAGCCACTATTAGTCATCGGGTAAGTTCTGTACTATGTCCCAGCACTAAGGCCTTGCAAGGATATTAGGGACAAGTGTATCAGTTACAACTCTTTCCAATGCAATACAGAAAATTCAATCCTAACTGACTTTGGCTAAATGAGAACTGATTTACTCACATAACTTGAGAATCTGATGATAGGTTTAGCTCCAAGAATAGCTTGATCCAGGCTCAAATGTCTTCAGCACCCAATTTCTCCTTCTCCATCTCTTGGATCCACTTTGTCTGTGTTGGCTCTATCTTCCAGCAGAATCTTGATGTGTGGTGGCAGTTTACATCTCTCCATGTTGAAGTGCAGAGAACAGAAAAAGAGAGAGATGTTTCCTGGTGGCTCCTATACTCACTGTGGCCACCTAGGTGTTAATGATCAATGGAAAGAAGAACCAGTATAATTCCTGGGACAGATGAGTGAGGTCCAGGGGGCATTTGTGCAATGATTCATCTCCCATGATACACCTGAATGCTAGAGGCATGACCTCATAGACTCCTCTGCCAACTCCTGGCTCTCTTTTTGGGCAAATCCTGCAGTATCGGCTCCCAGCTCCGTGTTTCTTCTCAGGAAATGCTGATCACTCTCTGTTTCTCTCTCCTCTTGTATGTGCCCAGGAAAATCCTTCTTCCAGTTTCAAGGAAATCCTTTTCTTTTTGAAGCTTTTTCAAGATACTTAGACAGTGTCCTGGATTTTTTTTCCCCCCTTGAAATTTCAGATTTTATAAAAGAAAGCCAAAAATACTTACAGATCATTTTTGTTTGCCCTTCATTTTGCCTCATCCTGGCTATGAACAATGAACACCCAGAAGGAGATCTACTTACAGGGGTGGTGAGGGAGGGGAGAAGCAGTAGCAGATAATAGAGGGAGGAAAAAAATATAGAGGTAATTTAGATCTTGAAATATCCCAAGGATCCACATGCATGATATTTCAAATCAATAATACAGAAAGTTTTTTTCTTTCTCTTTTTCTTTTCTCTCTCTCTCTCTCTCTAAGATACAAGGGGACAGAGAAACCCCTAACAAATAAGCTGGTGAATTAGTGGGTTTTATAGACGTTGTGTGATGTAAATTAAACCTTGACAGATATTAAATGCTACTCTTCTTTTTAGCATGGAATTTATGTATCAGGCTTAGCTAATGAAGAAGTTCTGGGTAATGAACAGTAAAAAATTTTAAAAACAAAATTATAAGAAATTTTTAAGATTTTTTCCTGAGGACTGAACGCTTTATGAGTCCTTCTATATGGCACAATAAAAAAATAATTCCTAGGGGCGCCTGTGTGGCTCAGTCGGTTAAGTGTCTGCTTTCAGCTTAGCTCATGATCCAGCCTCCTGGAACCCAGCCCCACATCAGACCCCCTGCTCAGTGGGGAGTCTGCTTCTCCCTCTCCCTCTGCCTCTCCCCATCCCCGCTCCTGTTCTCTCTTCTCAATTAAAAAAATAATAATAAAAATAAATAAACAAACAAATAAAAACATTTTTAGCAAAAAAAAAAAAAAAAAATCAAGGAGCAATTGATTTTCCATGTGTATCAGCTAATAGTGCCCTTCAGTAGGATGTATGGAGTCAGGCTCCAACCTGGAAAACGGGAACTGCTTTAAGTATTCAACACAGGGAAAATTTAATTCAAGGAATTAGTAAAACAGGTGACAGAAGGGCTGAGAAACAAAAAAAGAAGACAGGATGAAGTGACTCCAATCCCAATGTTGGGGGAATAAAAGGAAAAGGCAATGTTACTGCAGTCCAGAGTTAGAGGTCCTGAGGCATTTGGCAGGAATTAGAGCTTGGGGAGGGGGGTAGGACATTCTCCTGCTCTTGCTTTCCATTGGTTACACCCAGCTGGCAGGCAGCTCCTAAAAAAGGAAGGGAAACCACAGCTGGTTATATCAGCCTCCCTGTGTGACAGTCCAGAGAAAGGGGAAAAAAACCAGGAAGGAATCAAAGGGCAATAAGGCCAAGGACCCTGACCTCTCACAAGGAATTGGTTAAAATTCACTGTCCACAAATCCTGGTTTGTTGTTGTAATTTATACTGGCAGAAAAAATGTTGTTTGCAAGGGATCCCCATCAATGAGTTACCAAAGTCTGTGCACTCTGGGCAGAACCATTAAAATCAGGACAACCTGAGCACTTAGGTGGCTCAGTTGGTTAAGCATCTGACTCTCGATTTCACCTCAGGTCATTATCTTAGGGTTGTGCGACAGCCCTGCTCCATGCTCAGTGTGGAGCCTGCTTAAGATTCTCTCTCTCCCTCTCTCTCTGCCCCTCCCCCCTTCCTCTGTGTAGGAAAATGAAAAATAAAATCAGGACAACCTTATCGGAAGGGCTGGTTATGTCTGTATGTGCGTATATTGAGTTATGTTGGGATTCCGGTTAATTTTGCTCAAGTTTTGGGTGGCTTTTGTTTTGTTTTTGTTTTTATTTTTAAATTTTATAAGAACACTGCCTGCCATGATTTCTTGGTCTTTTAAATGCAGAAAACTCCCAGGTCTATAACCTTGGTTGTTTCTTTCCTGATACTGAGAATCCCTCATCACTTTTCTTGCCAACCTTCTATTTATCCATTTGAAAGTTGCTGAGATTTGCTTATACTATAACTTCAATGATATTTTCTGAAATGAATTCTATCACCAAAACTATACTGCATAGGATATGGCAAATATTTGTGCTCATTCCTTTGAAGCCTCAACCTGGCTGGCACTGCTCTCTAAATAGAGAGCAGGATTAACTGAGTAATAAGGCAAGAGTGCACAGTAGTTTCTTTAATAAGTTCTTCAATACTGTTCCTGTGAGGAGTCTTTTAAAAGGATTTAACCTCAGGTAGACAGAAACGTCAGAAATATTGAGAAATGTCCATATTCTAAGACATCTGCTATGTTTAAAAAATTGTAACAAGCTTTATGCTATCAAGGAGATCCAATGAAAGATTTTTCACATTTTCAGCCTCCTATTTCACAAATTTCAACGTGGTTGTTTTGAGTTTTTTCATTTGTTTTTCCTTTTGTTTTAAGGAAACTGGTTGTTTCACTGTATTTCTCCTGGGTTCCAGGGCTAAGCTCCCATACCTCTCCACCTCATAAAATTTGGACATGTTTCAGTTGTAACCTAATTCTCATCCTGTTAAATTTTTAAGGATAAGAATAATGGAGGATGGAATTTATCACATTAAAAAAGGATAAGAAGGAAGCAAAAGAGTTTTAATTTAAAAC
Organism: Mustela lutreola; assembly: GCF_030435805.1. Classification (NCBI taxonomy): domain Eukaryota; kingdom Metazoa; phylum Chordata; class Mammalia; order Carnivora; family Mustelidae; genus Mustela; species Mustela lutreola. The sequence continues at coordinate 157,624,283 of NC_081292.1, forward strand.
TATGTGAGAAGCTGGAAGTTTCGGGAAAGTAGTAGTGAAAGAAAAATATCTTTTTGTAAGCTGCAGAAGAAAGAACTTTAAAATGAAATTAAAGTAGAGATTTGAAACATTTTATGGGAAAGAGAGACAGATGTGCTTTTGGAACCGGGAAAATACTGGTTAACTTTTAGTTGTGATCGCACTTCGGTGGTATCTACGTGAAGCAAATGTTTTGGCTCTAAACTTGTTTCTGCCTTTTTTATGTTTCCTGCCTTCACCAACCAGGAGACAGAAGATTAAAGCAGATTCTGACAATGATGAGGGTCAATCAGAAGAAGACTTTGCCTGTCTCATAGACACCACCCACTGATAAACAATTCCCTGTCTTTCAACTGGAAACCTCTTCCTAAAAACTATATAAGCTAGATTTGGAGGCAAAATTGGAGGAAAGTGATCCTAGTACATTTTGCTACTCATAATTCATTCACTTGTGTGAGAGAACATGGTGTTGGAAAAATCCTAAGACATCAGACTGAAATTATGTCTGTTATCATGTAAGTGAAGGATAGAGTGACAACTATTATTTCTTCCTGATATAGTTTTAATGATATAGTTAAATTCATTTTTTTTCTGAAGGGGCCCTAACATATTTTCTTTTTGAAATGTACAAAGTAAAAAATTGTCAGACCAAATTATTATACTTTTCCCATGAGACACAGGTATTCATATTCATAACTTTAGGTATCTGAAAACAATTTTGTCCTTTATTATCCCAGAATTTAGTGTTGAAAGAAGCTTAGAAGCCATGCTTTATCCATTTGAAGACAAGGAAACTGAGGCAGAGTGCGAGGCTGTAATTTCTGCAAGGTGGCACCAACAGGACTTAATTAAAACCCGTATTTCCTAGTCTTCCAAATTCTCGCAGAGTGCACCCTTCACTACCACATTTTGTCTTGATTGTGAATCAACAAACATCTCCTCACCCTTTTAACGCTCTCTCTAGGCCTGGATCCCTTAAAAACCGTTTCCATCTGTAAATTATATATCGGCATCCCAGGAAATTTGGGAGTTCATATATCTGAGACATTTTGCTCAGGAGGAGAAATTGTCTCACTGGCCCATTAATGATGGTTACAAGAGAACAGACTACCTCCAGTTGTATATGAACATCTTAGTGGGTAGGAGGAGTGTTGGGGTATAGGAAAACCGGCCTAAGTAGGAAAGCGTGAACAGGATGTCCCCACAAAAAAGTTACCTATGGAGAAAGCCCTCTTTTAAGTGTAAGCCCTGATGAAACTCCAAAACGTTGAACGATGGCAGAGTTTTGGAAAATTCAAATGTGCTCTGTGCAAGGCCTGGTGCTACGTTCAAGGCCAAAGGCCAAAAAGATAAGCAAAGTGTTCTGAGACTGAGACCAGGGGTCCGGAAAGCCAGGCGCACGCTGTTACTTACCGGGCACCCTATATACAACTTCCCAAATTCAAACAGTAATATGGCCCTGGCTCCACAAAAACCTAAATAAATAATCGTGGTGGAGTCTGAAGAAAGGAAGGATATGATCTATATAGAGAGAGGGATGTAGGCGGAACTCCAGGAGATGGGAACACGCGCATATACTTTAAAATATGCTACATCCGAACACTTAAGATGGAAGGTTTTTGTCTGGTTTTGAACTGAGGATCTGCCACCACAAACACACCCTACCTGTCCTAGAGCGGGTGTGGGAGAGCCGAGAAAGCCTCCAGAGGCCGAACTCGAGCCGGGAGTAAGTAACACAGCGAGCCCTTTACTACACTCGTGGGCTGGGCTCGCCTCGGCCCTTCCCACCCGCGAGCCGCGCTCAGAACAAGGCGGGCCGGGGCGGGGAAAGCCGAGCGCGGCGGGAAGGGCCCGGGGCGGCGGGGGGAGGGCGGAGGGAGGCCGGGGAGGCGGGCGGGCGGCTTTATTGTTTCCTCTCGCCCTCCTCCTCCCGCGCTTTGCCCCGGCGTCACTGGAAAGCCGCCCGAGCCGCCCGGCGGCGGGTTATTTATAGGGCTGGCTGCGCGCGCGTCACGGAGCCCGGCCCGGCTGACGGGGCCGCTGACGCGCTTGGCCGCGGGGCCGAGTCCGCGGGGCTGCGCGCCGGGCGCCGGTGACAATGGGCTTCTGTGTGTGCAGCTGCCGCCGCCGCTGGGGGTCGGGGGAGGGGGGCGGGCGGCCGCTCCCTGACCCCCCTCCCTCCCGCCCTCGACCCTCCGAAAGGTAACCGGCCTCTTCTTGCCCCTGGCCGGGACCCCCCCCCCCCCTCCACCCCCCGAAACCAGAGGCTTCTACCTTTTTTTTTTTTTTTTTTTAATTTTACCAGTAAGTTTCCCTGGGCCCAGCCTCCCCGCTTCCACTTCCCCCGTCTCCCCCTCTCCCCCCAACATGACGGGAGAGGGGGATTTAGCCGGCCGGGGGCGGCCACTTTGTGCGTCCCGGGGAGCGGGACCCGCACAAGGCGCGCCAGCAGGGGATGCGGTGACCGAGGGGCCGGGAGCGCCGGGCAGGTAACGTATCCTGGACCTGGAGCGGGGCTTTGTTTGGGTGGGGGGAAGGGGAGCAGGGGTGGGTGCGAGCGCCGGGTAGCCCTGCCGGGGTTCGGGTCTCCCGGCTTCTCCGCCCCGCTGGCCCGCGCGCACGAAGCCGATCTGGGGTGTAACGCCAAGAGCGAAAGAGAAACTTCTGCGTGACTGACTAGATGAGGCTCCTCCCGAGAGACCAAGATAATAGAGGACTCCCCCCCGCCCCTCCCTGCGGGTTCTAGCCCGGTACGCCCCCACCCTGCGGAAGGAGGGGCTGGTGGGGATTTTAGGGACTTCCTGGGCTGCGGAGACCGGCTCTGAACCAGCCCCTCTCAGCTGCCGGGAGCTGGAAAGCTTGCTCTGGAGCCTCTCGCACGTGGCAGGCAGGCAGAGAACTTGCTGTGCCTTCTAGGAAATTGCAATCGATTTGTAATGCAGTTTCGCTAATTGGGAGTTCAAAATTAAACTTTAATAAAGCATTTGTGTTGTCTCGTGTAATTGTGAAAGCTTCCATCCGTCCTGGTAGATAGACTCTAAGTCTCAAGTTAATGGCGCTAAGCTAGATTTCCCCCCCAAGTACAATTCCGTCAGCCGTCGTCGGCGCAGCTGGATTTCCGTAAGGTACAGATGTTGCTAATGGCAGCTTAAGCACGGATGGGCAGATAGCATACGGAATGCAACATGTTGCCATATGGTTCCTTTAGCCTTTCACCTCCAGGGATATCAATCACATATATTCTGGGAGGAACTTAATGACTCTCCGAACGGCAAAATGAATTACCTGGTACAATTTATATCCCTTGACCTGATACGTTATAACAACAGGGAGATAGCATCTCACAGTTCCTGTGGTATAAACTGAGCTGCAGAGCTACAGTTCAAATTCTATAACATCTATCTGTGGTTTGAGGGGCCCTGTCAAATCATTCTGGCTGTAAAAGAGGGTTTCTGTATTGTCTTCCTCCTCCCCCCTCCCTCTTCTGAAGGATACAAAGTTTATAAAGTTTGGTAAAACTGTTGTCTTAGAAATTGCCAGTCAGCCAACCGAATACTAATTGATGAGAATATGGAGAAATGGAAAAGAGGATTTCCAATGCTAGTTACTTAATTAGTAATGTTTAGGAACACCATACTTTTGGAATCCAGAAAATTAAAGAACTACAAGAAATGTGTGTTCTGTGAGTTGTTTCTGTGTAACTCCTCAACCTATTAATTAACTATTTAAAGTTCTTTTTTTTAGAAAATAATCTTTATTCTTAAACATAAGAAAATATCTTACAGTAAACAGTCCTCAGAAACATGAAATATAAGAAATTTAAGAAGCCAAACAATTCTATACACAACCCCCCTCCCCATACACATATACTCTGTGTGTACTTGAATCATCCATGGGTAGTACTGGTCATTTTTCTCCCACCAACATGCCAGTGACAGCATACTGAAGTCACTGTTTAGATCCTAGTGGAATGTTTCTGTAATATTTCACAGGTCTTATTTTAAATATTCCAGTGACTAATAAAATGGTTGATTGTCTCTAATTTCAGGTTATAAACATGGTTGTCTCTTAGTGTAACCCTCCATTTTCTTCCACTAAAGCAGAGAGGCGATACTAGAAAACAAGAAATAAGGGTACAAAGAAAGTAAATAACTTGTGAAACATTTTTTTTAACTTTTACCTATTTATTAAGTGATATCTGAAAGCAACAAATGTACTATCTTTTAAAAGATTTTCCTTCTGACAGTGTGTAAACCACATTAATTCATGTGAATTGATAGACTAACAAAACACAAAATAGACCTAAGCGATCTAAACAAGTACATATTTTCAGTCACGTCACGTTTCAGAAAGTTAACATTCTGGAAGTTTATCTGTACCTCATGTCCTTTCTGAATCCTTTTGAAATGACAAGATAATATTTCTCCTTTTCTTCTTACTTTTGAAATGGATGATGATGTGTTACCTAGTATTTGAGTTAGTGCTGTATGTTGGTAATTATTATCAAACAATATAAGACGTCTGTGTATTTTTATAGCAGAAAATCTTATACAGAACACAATAAGATATATATCTGACTTAGGGCAACGGTTGCTGGGGGCTGTTTTTGGTAATCTTTTAATGGCTAAGGTTTTCTCTCACCAGTACTCAGTGTGTTTTAACCCTGATCAGAAGTAAGCTTGTCAATAATGATTCCATCTCCATGACTTCTGAATAGGCAGTGAGTGTGTCCTTTAATCAGCTACACAGAACTCTCCTTATAAAGCTGTTCTTGTCGTGAGCAGCTATTGCGGCCTTTTGTTAGGCCCCATGATTATTAACGTGTTCCACCTTCAAAAGCCAGGCTGAAAGTCCTGCTGTGCTTCATTTCAGAATTCAAGTCCATTAGTAAATAAAACCCTAAGCAGCACTATTTGCTTTTTCTCAAGTTACAACATTACATGGAGTTCACGAATGATTTTAGGCCCTTTTGTAGACATGAATGATGTATATTTTGGGTATGCATACACAGTAATAAAAACAAGATGTGTATCTTGCATCATGACTTTTATTTTAAACGAAGATTTGATGGATGTCCATTGTTACTCTAAACGAGGTGGCTGGCTGCCAGGGGGATCCCTATAGCTGGAAAGTACTAGCATTGTTAATGTGTACCAGGGAATCACTTTCTATTTTTTGAACTCTCAACTTCACCTCCCTCTTTAAATAGTGCCCTTCCGTATTGCTAATCTGAGAATTAGTTTGGAAATGAAAACTTTTGAAAATGTGTTTGTATTGCCGAGATCTTCACCACTGTTTCTGGTTGCCTGCTGGTTTACAGCCTTTATCTTGGGCTGGCACGTTTATTTTAACTGAAAATGAAGAAATACTCTTAGGACAGGGTATATTCTCCATGCTCTATGTAATTTTAATTTGATATAATCCTAGCTGCTTTCTTATTTTTTTACTCATGAACGTATTTTAGAATATGTAGGATAGGGAGGATTTGTGTGTTTCTCATGGTAACATGGGACAAGTTATGGATAGACATTAGGCCTCTAATAGAACTCTGCATTCAAGTGAGTGGGGGTGGGGAGGAGAGCCATCCAGAAAGAGTATATGGGCCCAGTGCACTGGCCCTGTTTGCTTTTCAAATTTAAAATCTACATCGCTGCATTGGAAACTTGTTTCTCTCTTTTATCGCGTTTCATTTTTAAAGAATTCTTTAAAAACTGTCAATCTGTAAATATTTAACCAGCCAAGCAAGAAATAGTCTTTTATTCTCGGCTATATGCAGCTTTGTTTTTATCTGGGTTAGTGTGAGTGCCATGTAAATACCACATAAAAATTTGACTTGGTTTTCCTTACTTTGACTGAAGATTGACAGGGGCTTCTTTAATTAATCTTGTTCTCTTTCATGTTCTGTATTCAGATATTGAAATACAGTATTTTTATACATTTATAAGATTGTGTTTGCATTTATTTAATTTATGTTTCTTTTTTTAAAGCATGTAGCCTTGAATGTTTGTTCTACTATTTTTTTTTTTCTTCACATCATTACTCTGGTACTGCTTGATGTAACTTGATTAGCTCCCTCCCCAGTCATGATTGGTAATTAAAATAGGCATTAAAATTAGTCACTTAGCAATTTTGCTGTTCAATTGGCAATTAAATTACTTAATTGCAATTAAAGTCCTAATTTTAATTGGCAAAATGATAGATGTAGATTTAAGATAATATGTATAAATACTTTAATAAGTGTCTATATAAGGATTACTTAATTACTCAACTTCAAGTTTATGCTGTTAACTTTAGAACTTTTAAGTGAGCAATGAAATTTATATTACGTCTATTCAAAGGATATGGTAATTAGATTTATTACTTATCACTATGAGGGTCCTTGCTATAAGTTACTTTTGTAGTGTTAAAATTGTAGGCTTGATAATTGCAGAATTATGATGAGGAAAAGGGCATATATATCTTTGTCGTAATATATCCGTACAGGATCTTCATTTTTTATTAAATCGAGAGGTTCCTATCCCCCAGTTAGGCTGAGGAAAAAATCAGAAGTGGTTATTTTATCACTAAAGGTAGAACAAAAACTCACAGCTATGATATGAATACAAGAACTATTGCCAAGTGTATGTATTTTATCTACTTAAAATGTTATGTAATACTGTATTAGTTACTAATGTTATTAGCTACTTTTAGAATTTCAAGTGTCCTTGTCCTTCACATATAGCAACTTATTTTCAGAATCTTTAAAAAGTCTTCTAGGACTTCGTACAATTTAATCACCCACATGTTTACTGAAATTAGCAATGAAATCGAAAAGCAAAGTTACCCTTACTTGCTTGATCACAAAGAATTCTTACATAGAAGATATTAGTGGTTGCTAGAGACTGGGAGAAAGGGAGAATGGACAGTTATTGTTTAATGGGTATAGGGTTTTAATTTTAGAAGATGAAGAGATGGAGATGGATAGTGGTGATAGGTACACAACAATGTGAATGTATCTACCGTCACTGAACAGTACACTTAAAAATGGTTAAGATGATGAATTTTATGTTATGTGTATTTTACCACAGACACAGGAAGAAAATAGTAGGTTACTTTAAAAGCAAATGTTTAGGAGATGGTTACTGAGAGTCAAGCATTAGAGCTTAAAAGATGAAGGATTTTTATTATGCAAAATACTTTTTGAGTGGCATGAGGCTTTACCATATGTTCAATTTTATAATTTTACTTTGCAAGTAGATGCTTCTAGAAAAAAAGAGTGCTGTTTTCTTCTGCACATCTTTACACATTTCTAGAACTGAGTTCTGAATTGAAGTCAGAAATAATTTTGCGTTTAGTGTTTTTTGGTTAAAAAAAAATAATGGGCTGAATAAAACTGAGGAAAAAATCACAACTACCCAAAATGTGAATATCAGGTAAGCAATTGACTTGTTTTGTAAACATCCTATAGGAAAGGAACAAATGATTCATCAATTAATACCCTATTAATGCAAATGAAATTGCAGAAAGGAAAAAAAAAACCCTTCAGTATTAAAAGCTGATTTTGTAGTTCCATAACTGAGTTTTTATTTCAAAGTGAAAATTTCTCTCTTCTATCACTAATGTAAAATTTCCTGCTGAATAGCAACAAATGCCATGAATGTAAATTTGTCCAAATATAACTTAAAATATATATCTCATTTTAATGTTTAAGACAGTTTCCATTAAGTAATTTTGTTATGAAATATCTTAAAGTTACTTCAGCTCTTGCAATAAAACAGTTATGTCTGTTCACTATATCTGAACTGGAAGGGCTACTCTGAGTTCATTTTGGGAGAATCCTGAAAGAAATCCCCAAAGACCCCTTTCCCATGCATTAAGATAGAAAATCCTATGGGATTACATCCATGTTTGCTTTCTAAATTATACCAAAAGCTCAATTTTATTAAGTATAATCTGTCTAGCCATGCATAAAATAAAATAGTTTGGTTTAGATGTGAGTGTATTATTTATATTGATTTTTTATAAAAATATTTTTTACATATGTGTCACATTCTGCTTAATATTGGTTAATATCATAAAAGATAATGTAGTAACACGACTTTTCTAAATGCTTTTATGAGGTCATCTAATAGTATATATTGAAAGAATTAATTTTTTGTCACTTAATTTAGTTTTCAAAAGAAGGAGCTCTTTATGTATAAGACCAATTTTTACTCCTATTTATTTTAACTTCTTAAGAAAATAGAACTTCATTGGGGATAACTTTACACATTAATACATGGCAGTAATTAAAGTTGTATCTGGATCTGGGCCTTGAAAAAAACTAGAATTGTCATTTTAATTGAGTTATAAAGTAGTTTATATTTAGGAATCTATGTTTCTCAAAAAATCTTGAAAGGTTCTAGTCATATAAATGCAAAATTTCAGTTTCTTGTAGCCTATAGCATCATTTTAACATTTTCTAAAAGGTTGTTCAGTTCTACATTTTGATTCCATTATATGTGTAATTAAACCTCTGTGCACAAAAGCATTCTCTTATGTACTAGCAAATACACCCACAGGAATCCTCTTCTAAACTATAATTTATTTAAACATGTAATCATAGGATTTTCAAACATGCTTTCATTTTTCCAAACTATATGCCAATTTGAGCTACTTGGTGATAAAATGAGAGATTTCATTACTATTTTGGTTTTTCCCCCCTGTGACCTAACAGTGAGTTAATCATGGGAAGGAGGAAAAAAAAATCTGTTGTGAACCTAATTCCATGTGTTAAACTGTTTCCCCTTTAAAGAAAAATAGAAAAAGTATAGAAGACTTGTAGTTATTTATGAATTCCAGCACAGTATGAATATTTGGGCCTCCAGCTTGCTCTCCTAGGGTTTGGCCTAAGTAGTAAATAGCTAGCTGGTACGTGAGTGTGTGTGTGTGTGTGTGTGTGTGTGTGTGTGTGTGTGTATGATTGATCTTCCTGAACGTTGTGGAGTCAGGCCCCCTACTGACAGCATCAGTCAATTACAGACATTGGCGGTTCCACTGAGATTCCTTCTATCACAATCTGATGGGGACACAGGAGTCTGGGGTTCTGAGCAGGGTCCTTTCTTCCACTTTCTGGTGCCTATGTTGCGTCCTTTCCACCCCGAGCACATCTGAGCCCTACCAAAAATGCGAACACAAGAAGCAGCTTATCCAGTAATCGATTTAAATGAGTTTATCAGTCTTTCATCCAGTGTGTCTTCTTAAGAAGTAACACTCCCCAGGAACTAGAATAGGAGTTTGAAGAAAAGAGGGAACTCATACAGGTTATAGGATGCAAGGGGGGAAAAGTTCACCTTTTCTCTGTTGTTAATGTTATACCTAATGCCTCCATTTCCACTTACTAATAATTATAATAGCTTCTGTGAAAACTGCCTCTCAGTCTTGGGTGCAGTAAGACTCGGGTAAGGGCTCTGTTAAGCCCGACTCCACAGGTTGCTGTTGTAGAATAACGCACCGCACTACAGTGTTTGTCTCCTTCAGAGCTCACTTTAAGAACTCCAGAACACTCTCCACTCTCTAAGAGAGAATTCTCCAGGTGTCCGCAGACTCAACCCAGGCTAAAGCCAAGTGTTTTTAAGGGCCCTACGGGAGGAGGAACTTGTGCAGGGAATGTATCCACTCACTTGTGCGTATTTGTGTAGGGAGGGTGATAGTTACAACCTTAAAGTTCTCCTGGCCCCCGCTTCCCTAGGAGTATATTAAAAAATAATAACCGCCACCCCAGCGTGGCTGCGCCTGAGTTTCCGACTGCCTGAAAATAGCTGCCGGGAGCCTGGCCCACCGCTGGGATCAAGGAAAGCTCCTCCTGGCAGCGCCCCGCTCCCTCGCGGAAGGGGAAGGGAACCCGGGAGGGCGCCACCGAGCTAGAGCCGCTGCTATTTTTGGGCCCAGCCCCGCGGGTGCGTCAATGCCTGCGCCCCTGCGTCACCGCCACCCCCACCCCTTTCCTTCTCCCCTGCTCTCCAAACTCTCACTTTTTCCCTTTCGTTCGCGTGGAATCGTTCCTGCCCACGGGGCGCTGACGCTACTGAGCTCATGCTAATAGGCTACTCTTCGCCCTCCTCCCCTCTTCCCCTACTCACACACCCTCACTCGCCACAACAACCCCGCTACACACAACACACAACACACACACACACACACACACACACACACACACACACACACGCACACTTCCTGGTTTTATTTGTACTCCGGCCCGCTGGGGCACCGCTGAGCCGCAGAGGCGGCGGCGGCGGCAGCGGCAGCCGCAACATCTGGGGGAAACTTAAGGTGGTCACGCAGGTTTTTCCAGAGGCTGCGGCGCAGAGGAGCCCGAGACTTCCCGGGGCAGCCGTAGGGCACCTGATGGCTACGCCTCTCCAGCCGCTGGGGAGCGAGCAAAGGCTGGGGGTGCAGATTGAGCTGAGCGGCTTCAGAACGCGGATAGTTCCGCGGCGCTTTTGGTCCATCCAGAGAACACCAGGATTGGGGGCGGGGAGTGGGGAGTCGCCAAGGGGCTCCTGCAGTCTGGAAGCGAGCCACGCCGAGGGAGGTGGGGCGGTTGGAACTCTCCGCGGCCAGAGAGGGGGACGCCTCGGAGCCCTCCCTCCCCTCGTCCCAGCCTCTTCTAGCCCCCTGGGAGAAGCCCTGAGAGGCCCGCCCTGTTCGGGCCGGAGGAAAGCGAAGGGAGCCCGCTTTCTGTAGAAGTGGCGTCTTCTTTGCTAGAAAGCTCCTCACGCCCTCAGCCGGGCGGGTGGACAGGCGTGCAAAGTGGAGTCAGCGGCGACTGTGGCGGCCGCGGGGGGTGCGGCGAGCTACCACAGTGCTCCGGGTCCCTCTCCTGGAAGGGCTGGGCACACAACTTACGCTTGCGGAGATACCCCACCCCGCTCTCTCCCCTTGTTTTGTCTTTCCCTCTTGGCTCTGAGACTGAGGTTTGAGAGCCCTGTGCTTCAGAGGAAGGTTGAGTTATTTCTCTACAACTCGTGTTAGGGTATGAGTTGGTGGGCACTGAGGAGTGTCGAAAGTATAAGAGTTGGCCAAAGGTGAGGTTAGAGCACCTTTCTGTTGAAGGCGCACCTGTTGCCCATTGCTTGGCTGTATTGCCTGCGATAGGAAAGTGGGCGATGCCTCACTCTGACTTTCGGGATCCCTAAAGGGTTGGGTCACTGTCTACCTGTCCCCCCTCTCTTCCCCTTTCCACGCACCACGTATTCCATTGCACGTGGGCACTGCAAGGGAAGAAGGGAACATGGAGAATAGGCCCTTCCCAGTCCCTTCCACCTTGGACTGTGTGTGTGTGTGTGTTTGTGCGCGCGCGCGTGCGCGCGCGTGTGTGTGTGAAGGGGGAAGGGGAGACAGAGAGAGAGAATGCTAACGCCAAAGGAGGCGGCCCTGGACAGGAAAAGGGAGAAAGGGGTATGCATCGGGCTAGGGAAATCCCACCCTAACTGCCTGAGGCCTTTGAGCTTCTCGAGTCTTGGGACATCTGTCCGCGCTTCCGCTAATGGGGGAGACAATTGTGAGTGGATGAGGTTAGAACACTGCCAGGCACACCCCATCCCTCACTAGTCCAGGTGCCGGCTACCTGGCCCATACCAGCGTTCCCTTCCGCCGGAGCTTTTGTTGCACCCTCCCCCACATGTGAGCAGCCGGGCGGCAGCAGTGGCCCTTGGTTTAGGGGAAGGCGAGGTGAGACGTCGCGGTGCTGCGGGCTGCGCGGACCTGTGTGGAGAGGTCACACCTCTTTCGGAAAAAAAAAAAAAAAAAAGAGAGGGAGAGAGAGAGAGAAGAAAGAAAGAAAGAAAGAAAGAAAGAAAGAAAGAAAGAAAGAAAGAAAGAAAGAAAGAAAAAACCCAAGCTGGCGACCAAGGTGAACCCAGAACGGTTCCCACCTTAAAATCGGCCCTGCTCGTGACGTCAGGTCGGAAATATACCAAAGCGAGAGCCGGCCAGGAGTCCGGGGAGCGCGGCGGCGCGGCGATTGGGCGGCGGGCCGCTGACGCGCGCTGACGCGCGGAGACTTTAGGTGCATGTTGGCAGCGGCAGCGCGAGCCACATAAACAAAGGCACATTGGCGGCCAGGGCCAGTCCGCCCGGCGGCTCGCGCTCGGCTCCGCGGTCCTGCTCCCCTGCCCAGCCGGCCGCCTTCTCCTGCTCCCTCGCCGCTCCTGGCGACTTGGTTACCTTCGCCCCTCTCGCCCACCCCTGTCAGACCCTGCTACCAGGACTCCCAGAGGAAACTACACTTCGGCTGAGTTGAATGAATGAAGAGAGACGCAGAGAACTCCTAAGTGAGTAGGTAGAGCCCGTGCAGCTCGAGTTCCTTTATCCTTCTTTCGTCTTTTGCACGTCTCTTCCTTCCACATGTGTTAGTACAGGTTTTCTCGAAGTGGGCGCCAGAGGGTCGGAGCGTGATGGGGCTGGAGGACCGGGAATAGGTGCGCGCGGCTTCGGCGGTCATTTGTCCGAACTCCAGCTTTGGCACTAGGGGGGAGTTGGCTCCCAGAAGGCTTCCAGGCTCCTCATTGGTGGACGTGGATGGGAGACTTGCATAGTCTGGGGAGCTGCGGACTTGCCCGGGGGATATGTGGCCAAAGTTTGCTCTTAGAGTGGAACTGATTGTGACCATTGGACAAGGAGACTCCAAAGTCCTGTATATACGAGAGGCCTGGACGCTACCCACAAACTGACAGGGAGAAAGTTCTTCAGTTTATGTGTTGCTTGGGAACTGTGTCACCGCGGCTGGCCGGTGTGCCAGTGTTTCCTGGGTATTATTGAATAAGGGATGGTGTTGGTGTTGGTGTTGGTAGAGTGTCCTATTACTAAGTTGCCTGAAATTTCTGGTTTTGACACATGCCGTGCTTGTGTATGGGAATACGTCAGAGAGAGAGAGAGAGAGAGAGAGAGAGAGAGAAACAGAGAAGGGAGTAAAGAGTACAGTTATGAAGCTGTTAAGTTACCAGGAGGTTAATATCCAGCACAGGCATATAGCTCTCAAAGGCTGTGGGTGCCGTGGGTCTCCTTACTTTCTACTTTTTCTGATTAACCTTCCTCCCCAGGAAGCAAGATAATGGGGGAGTGGGGAGGAGAACAGAAGGAGTGGATGTTTGGCTTTCTTTTTCATTAGTAATAGGATTCTCGATGCTCTAGAATGCCTTCCAAGTGGCAACATCTGAAAATTACTCGTTTCCCTGGCAAATAGGCAGATTGTGGATGGCTGTATAGGCGAGGTGTTCTGCTTCCAGTGTTGGGAAGTGCTTCTAACCTTGGTGCCAGTACCAGATAAGCTGTTTCCCTCCCTCTGCAACTGACCTAAGATGGTCCTGGAAAAGTAGGGTCTTCTTTTCCCACCCCTTGACCGTTAAAGATGTTGAAAGACAAGTTTCCTGGAGAAATGAATGGCAATTCACCTGTATCTTCAATCCCAGTGTTCTGTCTTGTGACACTTAGGAAATCCAGATGCTTCAATTCAGATTGTCTTCAGGTCTGCCCAGGCCTTGCTAGCATTCTGTAACACGTAGGGGTGGAGGGAGAGATTATTTTTCTCATATTATATTTTTGACTTCTACTTTCTTTACCCCCTCCTGGAAGAAAAACTACTTCCGCCACAGAAAAATTCAGGCGAAGTTTCCAGTGCTATATTTTATTAAACTCTAGTTTCTTCTTATTTGGGTCTGAATGAAACTAAAATGGAAATGACACTACATTCCCACCCCCACCTCTACTTCCATCCCCACCCCCACCCCTACATCTTAGGGTCCAATTTATTACATCATAAGTATTAAGTAAGTACCTTCTCTCCTTCAGAACTCTCTGTCTGCAAAGATTTACACAGTGCAACGGGTGGCATTTTGTGTTGTTTACAGTCATCTCTTTTACTCATTCATTTTAACTGCTGAGTTTGGTAAGGGCTACACAAGAATTGCCAATGAAACAATCAAGGAGGGCGCAGAAGGGCTTGCCTGGTGACCCTACAGATGCCCAGCTGAATCTGTCGGGAAAGTCACCCTGAAGCTTCCTGTGTCTGTATTTCAGGGAGGAGATCCGACAGGCTGGACTCCCCATTGCTTTTCTAAAAATCTTGGAACTTTGTCCTTCGTTGAATTACGACACTGTCCACCTTTAATTTCCTCGAAAACGCCTGTAATTCGGCTGAAGGTTAGTGCAACTTCATTTCTTTTTTTCCCTCCTCTGAGTTCCCCAAACGTCGAGAAACAGGGCAATCCCATCTTCCTCAGCAAACTCTTTAAGTTAAGGTTTTCCTGGCCCATTATCTTCGGGAACAACATCCACAATGTGCAATTCAACCGTATTTCTAGAATGAGCTTGCTGAACCCGAGCTTCAGAGGAACGGCTCATATAAGCAGAACCGTCGGTGTGATGGGGTGAAGGGGGAGGCATTTGAAATATCCGGGAATAAAGACCCTCAAAAGCTTTCCAGCTCTGGGTCTTCCTTGGACCAGTCTTTCCATGCCCTGCACGGTTTTGCCCCGCAGCATTCGCTCTCCGCTCTTCCTCTCGCGTCCCTACATGCTCTCTGACCGATGCGGGCTGCCGGTGTAGCTCCAGGTGTACCCGAGCCCGGGAGAAAGTGTTCAGTTGACCAGGCTGAGTGTATATTACCCTGTTTCATTTCCAGCCATGCCTTGTGTTCAGGCGCAGTATGGGTCCTCGCCTCAAGGAGCCAGCCCCGCTTCTCAGAGCTACAGTTACCACTCTTCGGGAGAATACAGCTCCGATTTCTTAACTCCAGAGTTTGTCAAGTTTAGCATGGACCTCACCAACACTGAAATCACTGCCACCACTTCTCTCCCCAGCTTCAGTACCTTTATGGACAACTACAGCACAGGCTACGACGTCAAGCCACCTTGCTTGTACCAAATGCCCCTGTCCGGACAGCAGTCCTCCATTAAGGTAGAAGACATTCAGATGCACAACTACCAGCAGCACAGCCACCTGCCCCCCCAGTCCGAGGAGATGATGCCGCATTCCGGGTCGGTTTACTACAAGCCCTCCTCGCCCCCGACGCCCACCACCCCGGGCTTCCAAGTGCAGCACAGCCCCATGTGGGACGACCCAGGCTCTCTCCACAACTTCCATCAGAACTACGTGGCCACCACGCACATGATCGAGCAGAGGAAAACGCCCGTCTCCCGCCTCTCCCTCTTCTCATTTAAGCAATCGCCTCCCGGCACCCCCGTGTCTAGCTGCCAGATGCGCTTCGACGGGCCCCTGCACGTCCCCATGAACCCGGAGCAGGCAGGCAGCCACCACGTGGTGGACGGGCAGACCTTCGCTGTGCCCAACCCCATCCGAAAGCCTGCGTCCATGGGCTTCCCAGGCCTGCAGATCGGCCACGCATCGCAGCTGCTGGACACGCAGGTGCCCTCGCCGCCGTCGCGGGGCTCGCCCTCCAACGAGGGATTGTGCGCCGTGTGTGGCGACAACGCGGCCTGCCAACACTATGGCGTGCGCACCTGTGAGGGCTGCAAAGGTTTCTTTAAGGTGAGCGAGGACGGGGCCGGAGGAGGCAGGTAGGGGCCCCCTAGTGCCGGGAGCCTCGGAGTGCGCGCTCCTCCTGGATGCAGGCAGCCCAGTCCTAGGTCGTCCAACTCCCGAGGTCTGCGGAGGCTTTCCTGCAGCCGTTCATGGCCTGTGACGGAGGCCTCTGGGTGCTTGAGAAAGGGAGCTAGCTGGACCCGGAGAGCAGGGGTCACATCCCCCTCGCACGCAGCCGACACCCCGGCAGGCCCTAGCCCGAAGTTGCAGGAGCCTGAGTTGGAAGAGGGTTATTTGCATGTGCTAGGAGCTGTCTTCTCTGTTCAGATTGAAATTGGTTAGGACAGAGAACCGTGTCTGAGCTAACCAAGTGGAACAGAATTCCCTATGGTCAAATTAAGTGATCTCTTTATTTCGCCATCCTGATTGAATAATCTTATCATTTTAAATAGAGAAGGTCTCCAAGGAATGTAAATAATATGAATGCCCACGGATTTGTATTTACTGAGCGTCTCCTTCTCCTTCTCTTGGCATATAAAACACAGCAAGGAGCGGCAAGGTTAGCTCAAATGTTAACGCTATCAATTTTCTCCTGTTAAATGCCCTGGGGGAGGAAAACGAAAAGAAAGAGAAAGAAAAGGAAAAGGAAAAAAATAAAAGAGGAGTTGTGTGTATGTGTTTGTTTATGGGGAGGAGTGTAGATCCCAGCTGTTCAGAAATTGTTCCTGGATGCCCTGGGTTGCTGGATTTTCAAAAGAAAAAAAAATCGGTCTATATTGTCTCCTTTTGCAGCGCACGGTACAAAAAAACGCAAAATACGTGTGTTTAGCAAATAAAAACTGCCCAGTGGACAAGCGGCGCCGGAATCGCTGTCAGTATTGCCGATTTCAGAAGTGCCTGGCTGTTGGGATGGTCAAAGAAGGTAGGTCGGAACAAGCAGCCCATTCCCTCGTCTGCGCCCGCGGGAAACTGCGGCTTCTATTCCAGTCGCATTTTCCACTTCCCAGCGCCGGGAAGATGTGTGTGTGTGTGTGTGGGGGGGTGTCTCCCGGTTCCCCCTCATCTGCCTCCTGCCTTGCTGACCGCGCGGCTGCCTGCTTGCCCATCCTGCCCTGGAGAAAACAGCGGGGCCCTTCTTGCCTTCAACTCTACGACCCATTTGGAAGACGACATAAAACAACCCCACTTTTTTTTTTTTTTTTTTTTTTTTTTTTAAATGCTTCTTGTCAGTGAAGGCTTTACAAGCAATGGGACCCTGTGCAGCCTGCCCTGGCGCCTGGTGGCTGCGGCCTTCCCCGGGAGGGGCCCAGGCGACAGCTGGGTCCCGCTAGGGGGAGCGACGCTAACCCATTTATTCCTTCGCAGTGGTTCGCACGGACAGTTTAAAAGGCCGGAGAGGTCGTTTGCCCTCGAAACCGAAGAGCCCACAGGAGCCCTCTCCCCCCTCGCCCCCGGTGAGTCTGATCAGTGCCCTCGTCAGGGCCCATGTCGACTCCAACCCGGCTATGACCAGCCTGGACTATTCCAGGGTAAGAAGCTGGCGGGTAGCATGTGGACAAACCAACAGATGGGCAGGACCCCTTCCCACACCCGTCACTAAGCCCCAGACTCAAGCAAGGCTGTGGCTTTACAGCTCTGAGCAGAGCCACAGGACACAGAGCGACAAATATTCCACATTACTGGGAATGTAGACATGAGGACAGACAGAGAAAAGAAGAGAAGACAGGCCACAGCGGTCCCATCTCTGGGAGACCTCTCTCTCACTGCCATGGTGCACACACTAATGCCTCTAATGCCTAAAGCAGAGGCTGTGCAAAAATGCCCCCGACTTGGATTTTATCCCCAATCTTCCATAGAGATGCTTTAATCCTCATCCTCTGTGGCACTGTCGGGGTGGGGAATGCCTGCTTGGGGGTTGGGAAAGGAAAGAGAAAAGTATAAGGAATGGCAATGGTGTTGGGAATCAGGTGGTCAGATTCCCTTTTTACCCCAGCTGTGAGAAATGTGTGGGCTTTAATTGGAAGAAGTATGTCGGGCAAACCTAGAAGCCACTGCCATTTTATTAAGATTTGCAAAGGGCGTCTCTGCTCGAGACCCACTCTGGGACTGGCATGAATACTAACGTGTCAATTGTTTTGTGGAGATAAGAGTGAACGTTTCCCAGGGCTGGATGGCACTGTATTTAGTCTGTATGGAAATGGTAATTTACATATTTAAAGCAGCGACCTCATAGCACCATCCCTAATTGAATTAATTGCCCCGGAACATCTAATTTCCTTACTGGTCAGAGAGAGGTTTAATTGTTATAAAAACCCGGCTCCCCTACTAGAAGCGGGGTTAGCAATTTCACGGGTTATATATTTTAGAGAACCTCATTAAGTGCTTTTTAAAATGAAATTCCAGTTCCAGGCGAACCCTGACTATCAGATGAGTGGAGATGACACCCAGCATATCCAGCAGTTCTATGATCTCCTGACTGGCTCCATGGAGATCATCAGGGGCTGGGCTGAGAAGATCCCAGGCTTCGCTGACCTGCCCAAAGCCGACCAAGACCTGCTTTTTGAATCCGCTTTCTTAGAACTGTTTGTGCTTCGATTAGCGTACAGGTAATGGAGGAGGCAATCCAGGGAGGCTGGGAAAGGAGGAAGAGAGGAATCAAGAGGGGAAAGAAAGAGGAAAAGAGAAATAAAAGGGGAGAAGAGAGAGGGCAGAAGAGGAAAATGAAAGAGGGAAAGAAGAAGGAAAAGAGAGTAGACAAAAGGAAGAGAAGGGAAGGAGTGAGCCCAGAAACCTTGGATGAATGGAATGGAAGTGGGATAGGGGGCGTTCTTGATGGTTATGAAATTAAACCCGTTCAAGGTCTACTGGTCTACATTTTATTAACTCTTCCGTAATTAGTTACCTCTTAAATCCCTCATTTATTGCTCTTCAAGTAATTAGTTGTTTAGCTTTTCTCTCTCTCTTTTTCTCCCCTCTCTCTCTTTGGTATTAATTGCAGGTCCAACCCAGTGGAGGGTAAACTCATCTTTTGCAATGGGGTGGTCTTGCACAGGTTGCAATGCGTTCGTGGCTTTGGGGAATGGATTGATTCCATTGTTGAATTCTCCTCCAACTTGCAGAATATGAACATCGACATTTCTGCCTTCTCCTGCATTGCTGCCCTGGCTATGGTCACAGGTCAGTACCTCACTTGCAGGGCAGGTCTCCAAAACTGCCCAGCAGGATTTGTCCCGGTTTTCCCTTGCCACTGATCCTCTCTGCTCCTGCCAGCTAGCTAACTGCTTTGTGTGTTCCTCTTTTGTTTCTGATTGTGTTTTCTGCAGAGAGACACGGGCTCAAGGAACCCAAGAGAGTGGAAGAACTGCAAAACAAGATTGTAAATTGTCTCAAAGACCATGTGACTTTCAATAATGGGGGGTTGAACCGCCCCAACTATTTGTCCAAACTATTGGGGAAGCTCCCAGAACTCCGTACTCTTTGCACACAGGGGCTACAGCGCATTTTCTACCTGAAACTAGAAGACTTGGTACCACCGCCAGCAATAATTGACAAACTTTTCCTGGACACTTTACCTTTCTAAGACCTTCTCCCATGCACTTCAAAGGAACTGGAAAGAAACCTAAAACTATCCAGAGGGGGGAAGTCACAAGGCAGAGATATCCCCATGAGCTGCCTCAGCTCTAGCCGGCCCCCACTCCCTCCAAAAAATCCCAGACCCTTAATCCCTAAAGAAACAAAACAAAACAAAACAAAACAAAACAAAACAACAAAAACTGTTGCTATTTCCTAACCTGCAGGCAGAACCTAAAAGGGCATTTTGGCTCCGGGGCATCCTGGATTTAGAACATGGACTGCACACAATACAGTGGTATAAACTTTTTATTATCAGTTTAAAAATCAGTTTATTGTTCAGAAGAAAGATTCCTAATGTATGATAGGGGAAATGTTTGGCCATGTTTGGTTGTTGCAGTTAAGACAAATGTAATACATACACACACACACACACACACACACACACGCACACATTCACTCACACATTGTAAGGGGACCCACAAGTATTGCCCTTTAAAAGACTTCAAAGTTTTCTGCTGTAAAGAAAGCTGTAATATATAGTAAAACTAAATGTTGCGTGGGTGGCATGAGTTGAAGAAGGGAAAGGCTTGTAAATTTATCCAATGCAGTTTGGCTTTTTAAATTATTTTGTGCCTATTTATGAATACATATTACAAATTCTAAAAGATAAGTGTGTTTGCAAAAAAAAAAAAAAAAGAAAAAAGAAAAAAAGAACTACACAAAAAAGGGACAAGCATGTTGAGTCTAGGTTGAAAATGTTATAGGCACTTGCTATTTCAGTAATGTCTATATTATATAAATAGTATTTCAGACACTATGTAGTCTGTTAGATTTTATAAAGATTGGTAGTTATCTGAGCTTAAACATTTTCTCAATTGTAAAATAGGTGGGCACAAGTATTACACATCAGAAAATCCTGACAAAAGGGACACATAGTGTTTGTAACACAGTCCAACATTCCTTGTTTGTAAGTGTTGTATGTACCGTTGATGTTGATAAAAGAAAGTTTATATCTTGATTATTTTGTTGTCTAAAGCTAAACAAAACTTGCATGCAGCAGCTTTTGACTGTTTCCAGAGTGCTTATAATATACATAACTCCCTGGAAATTACTGAGCACTTTGAATTTTTTTTTGTTTTTTTTTAAATGTCTAAAATTGTCAGTTAATATATTATTTTATGTTTGAGTAAGAATTTTAATATTGCCATATTCTGTAGTATTTTTCTTTGTATATTTCCAGTATGGCACATGATATGAGTCACTGCCTTTTTTTCTATGGTGTATGACAGTTAGAGACGCTGATTTTTTTTTTCTGATAAATTCTTTCTTTGAGAAAGACAATTTTAATGTTTACAACAATAAACTATGTAAATGAACAGAATTTTGTCTTCTTTCTGGGTCAGGAAAAAATGGTGACAAAACAGCAATATGAAATAGAATTGGAGATGGATTTAGGGTAGGTCACTTATTCAACATTTGAGTTTCAAATGAACAGCCTACATCTATTCTAGCAAAAGAAACTGGGAAATTGAACTAATTGTCCAAAAAATTCAGTACAGTATTTTTCCTCAGCCAGAGTTGTTGAGTGTGGCAACCTGCATTTATCAGAATCAATTGAGAATATCTTAACACTTTTTAAAATTTTGCTAGGAAATGCAGCTTTCAGAAGAGAAGTTTAGGAAACCAGATAACTTGAACTTTTGCAAGGTCTGAAGTCCTGTCAGGTTTTTGTCTTGCAGAATGTTTAGGGAGTATCGTTCTAAGATTCAGGAAATTAACATGGATTTGAAGTGTGTTGTACATTATCTCTGGTTTTTTCAATTCCTCTGGTTATTACTGTTGTAATAAGGACGAGGGGCCAAGCATTTTGGCCCTTTGGACCTTGAGTCAGTGGTCTTGGCATACAGCACAACTCAGTAGAGCTGTTTCTTACAACTTTTTGTTGCCATCCTTCAGTAGATGGTGATGAGGTACACTTTGAACTTTTAGCATAATACCTCCTTCTTTAAAGTTTTTCAGATAAATTATAAAATAGCTCTTTGTCAGCTCCTGGGTCTGGTACAAGTAAGTCATACCACAGCTTCCACGAATCCACCCATCACCAACTTTTAACAAAGAAAGCAATAACGCTATAGACAGCGGCTGAAGGTCTGAGCTTCCTTCTACTCAAGGTGCTGGTCTTTGGGCAGTCAAGGTCCTGCCTAACTGGCTTCAGGTCTGCGGCAAATTCCTAGTAGAAGATGGAGACCATCTTCTTCGCTGACCCCAGTGAATTACAGATGGTTTCTGGGGGCACTGAAATTTAGAGAGTACAATTGTTTATAAAACGCAAAGTTAGAAATTGCCAGTAAATTGCCACGAGAGAGTTCTTAGGTGGTAGTTTTTACTTTGCTTCCCTTCCCCCTCCTTTTTTAAATTTTTTTAAAGACAGGCTTTGTGCATGGGAGAAAAAGAAGGCATGTTAGTTATAATTTAAGGTTATTTTAACCAGATATGTTTCTCTGCAGGTAACTCTGTGGCGACAAAAGTAGTGGTCACAAAAGGGATTAAATAATAAGCGAAATATCCAATTTCCTGGCTTTTTTGAAAAGATGGGGCTTGCCATTTCCTTTTATTTTCACAACTTCTGTCCAACCAAAGCATCACACTAATAAGCAGAGAAAAAGAAAGCTCTTTAGAAATGCTGGGAGTCTGCAGAGCCGTCAGGGCTCGTCTCTCAGGTGCCTCTAGCCCCGAGACAATTACATTCCGAGTCAGAATCCCCGAGAGTTGAACCCAGAAACGAACTCTTTTGAAGGTTCTCCCTGAAGGAAGTGGCTGCGCATCACCCGAGGCCAATGAGGTGTTAGGTAGGGCGCCTCCGGAGAATTTGGGGTGAAAGGAGGGAGGAAGAACTCTCCCAAGCCCGCGTGCAGATTGAACTGGCAGCTCCTACATTCAGAGGTAATTTCTAAATTGCAAAGTGGCCAGTGCTTTTTCTGCTTCACAGTTATCGAGTCAATTTCCAACCACCGGCTGCACACGGGGTTGTAGGAGGAAAGAACCTCGCAAGCATCTTTCCTGCATCTTCCGAGATCCGCGCAGTTGAGGACTTACACTGCCCTAGTCTTTCTATGAGTAAAGCCCAGGAAAAGCAACAGACACGCTGCATTGCAAAATCCAGACGTTGCATGGGACTTCTTTAGAAAGAGATCAAAACTTTATAATGAAGGCTTCATCTCACTCTCATCTTCCCACATCCTCTTAAGTTATGTATCGTTTCAGCTATGGAAAATGCATAATCATTGTTCTGAGGATATAACCATACACTTCTCTGCGCTGAAAGGTCTCATTTTATGTCTTCACGGTGTCTAGACTCACTTCGAGTGGTTGCTTAGAACGCTCTGGCTTTATGGAGAGATGCCTTTAATTCAAAGCACGGGTGAGCAGAGCTACTGCCTGCTACTTGGGTTATGCTTCTCCGCCCGTCCAGGCGACCTCCGCAGTCTCTCTAGGCGCTCAGGCGACCCTTGCTCGGATCTTTCGCTGGGGGGTGGGGTGGGGATGGGAGACAGAAAGACGGAGTTAGACAGAGACAGAATAGTGAGAGGAGAGGGAAGTTTGCATTTCTGGTTCTAACAAGAGATGTGCCTGACCCAGGAAGGTGATAGCACCTGCAGTGACAGCAGCACCCCATGACCTTACCATGTGTGTTTCTTTTTGGTGCACGACTCCGTTTCTAGAGAGTTTGGGTGCCCCTTCCACTAAAAATATCAATCACGAGTCTTACGGGACACTATTTCTCAGCGTGCAAGGGACCCGACGGGGAGAAACACATATTCTTGCCAACTTAAGAATGTCACTTGAAGGTTCAATTTCACTTTGCCTTGAGACTCTCTTGGCTTTGTTGGTGTCCGTGCGTCTACACGAATATCCAATTATCTAATTATATTTTAAACCTAGGCGTCGGCAGTGAACACTTCAAGATATGAACAGGTCTGTGATGGAGAAGTTGTATTTTATGGTAATATTTTGATCACAGAGCTTTCCAGGACAGGACACATTTCTATCTCGACAGGCCCCACACAGGGTACCAACACCAGAGCACTTCCAGGCACGTCGCGGGTTGCGCATCTTCGCGCCGCAAGCCCGGCGCCAACTCCACACACACGTCCGTTTCCCTTTTTATCCGCGGCGCGGCAGCGCGGAGGTGGCCTCGGAGAGTGAGGCCCGAGGGTCTTCCGGGCCGGCCTCGCCTCTGTTGGTGAGACAGGCGCGGGTCTGGAGGCCGTGTGTGCCTACAACCACCTTAAAAATGGCGAAAGGTTTATTAACGCGCGAGGGGGGAAAGAGGCTGTTTGGTACCGCGGATTCAACAACTTTCTTCAGTATTATTTTGCTGTTTGAATAGAAGTCTGGGACGGAGTATGTATCTCTAAGACATCTTCCTAAGGCTCCCCCCACCACCCTCCACCTGTCACCGCTATTCGGGAACAGGAACTGTCGCTCTGTGGGCGCGCCCGGGAGTTTCTCACAATCCAATTCCTGTGCACCCGGTGAGCCAGGACCTGACTCAATTTTAGAGTCCCACAGAGGAGAGGTGGGGTTGAGGGGGGTCCCAGCCAACTCCAACCAATCATTCCTTCCCAGAGATCTCAGCAACTCCTAAAAAGGGCGCGGCTGGTGCAATAATCTTTGGCAGAGGTTCTGCTTAGATCCGTGCATGTGACAGCACTGGAACCAGAGCGATCACGATTCGTATAGCCAAATTGGGGTGGGGGGCATTCAGTCGGTA
This sequence comes from Mustela lutreola, assembly GCF_030435805.1. Lineage (NCBI taxonomy): Eukaryota > Metazoa > Chordata > Mammalia > Carnivora > Mustelidae > Mustela > Mustela lutreola. The sequence goes on from NC_081292.1 coordinate 157,648,149, forward strand.
TTGGCTGACTTTACTGAGAAAGAAAGATATGAATTCCAAACAAGGTCATCATTTTCTAACAATTCGATTTTAATAATTAAATAAACGCAGAAATCCAATTTTTCATTTTTACTTTTAAATTTTACTAGAAATCCCTACTTGGACATCACACGTAACCATTTAGGACAGTAAGGCTGTTATTTAAAGCCATTTTCCCTCAGTGTATCTCCTGAGCACGACTGGAAACGACCTCTGGGTCCCGTAAGGACTTTTCTCCCACTTTAATCTTGGCGTTTCCTTAGGGAAAGTACAGCTTCGGCAGGGTCGGAGGGCGCCTCCTTGAGCGGCGGGTGAGCATCAGCGCGGGAGCGCAGGGCCCACCCCACTCCGGGGGCGTAAGGAGGAGAGCCGCACCCCTAGTTCCCAGCCGAGAAGTGCGCTCCCGGCCCAACCGACAGCGGCGGGAGGACTCGGGAGAGCGAGGCTTTAGCCGCTTACTCGCCCCCCCCCCCGCCCTCCCCCGCCCGCTTTCCCACTTGGCCCTCTTGTAGCGTGGTCTGATTTCGAGGCCCCAGGATTACTGAAGAGAACATGCCTTCTTGTGGTTCGGCCGAGGGTGAATGTGGAGATGCAAGCGCTCCCACCGTCCATTGTGTTTTGGAGACTGAGAGTTTGACTCCGCACGTTGCGCTTAAGACTTTACCAGGGGAGCCTCGGAACCATTAGGACAAATTCACCAGGGTTAACTCTCTGTTTTCCTCCTTTTCCTGCCCTGCCCTTCCCAGCTGCTCCTTGCTTCCCTTCCACCCCCAGCTGTTCCTTGCCCCGTTTCCCACCGCGGGGGGCGGCAACAGGTTTCCGACGCTGCTGGGCCAGGTTCGGTGTGTCGGGGCTCGGGCACGTGCGGCCCAGCGCGCCTTCGGCTTCTCCTGCGCCTACCCGTTAGTGGTCAACCTTGGGTCTACGGGGCATCCATCCACCTCACGCTGGGGGAACCATTTTTTCCAGTTGTGGGGGAGAACAAAAGAGTGGGGCAGAGGCGCGAGGGAGCATCCGCACCGCGGGAAGAGCCAAGAGAGGGACCCACACGTCTGTGCCACACGCGTGCCACGTGTGCTCCCAACTCCCACGCTCGGGGGAGAGATGGTGCGCATCCTGGCCCCGCTTTCCGATCTCCTGGCGACCGGTTCTGAGCCCAAGGCCCGGGAGCCGCAGGAAGCGATTCGTCAGGTGGCCACATCAGTACTGCGCTCTCGGAGGGGCCGTGGGGCAGCCACTCCGCCTCTCCGCCTGCCGCGGGGAGCGCTCCTTGCTTCCTTGAAGACACCGACTGCCGGTGGCTGGCTGCCCTCTTCTTAGCTTAGCCGAGTTCTGTTTGGCTTGCTCAGCGGGTCTGGACAGAGCGCCGAACAGGGACCGGGATCTTTGGAGAGATTGGCTTCTATGCTTTCCTCCGCGTTTCTTCTTCCCCTAGTTAATCTCTCTCACTCCTTTTTCCTTGTATTTCTACAGAAACTTGTGTGTAGAGAAACTAGGATTTCCAGGACACGTGCCACCTGTCTTAACAGATACAGTGCCTAAATACATGTCAGAGACTTCTCCGGGGCAGTAGAGGGTGATGGAAGGACTGCTGCACGAGTGAGGACTCCGTCGGGTACCCGAGGGACTTCAGAGGACCCGAACTTGCTAAGATTTTCTGCCTCCGGAAGCTTGCAGGAAAGGACTGTGCTATCTCAAAACAATTGGACTTTTACAAAGGGTGTGGAGGTAGAAAGAGACTATTGATCAGTAGGCTGCAAGTAGGTCAGTGTTTTTCAAACCGAGGGTCCCCACCCACGCATGGTTTGTAAAGTCAATATAGTGAGTTGTGATCAGAATTTTCTTTCCAAGAAATAAAGGAATAACAGCATAGAAATCATGAGTGCTTTGCACAGAGTAGCCAAACTATGAAAAGTTTAAGTATTTCTTGCTGGAACTTTCCTTGGGCTATAACATAAAATATATTTGTGAGTTTGAGTCTGACTCAAAAAATTTGAGACCCCCCCCCCAAAAAAATTTTTTTTGAGAGCCCACTGTTGATGGACCTGACTGGGCTGGAAGCAAAGGGGAGGGGATGTCTATACTGAGAGATACTGAGAAGGGAATTTCAGCAATGCAGTGATGTTTTGTGATCAGTTCTCTCTCTCTCTCTTTTTTTCTTGTCTCCCATCTCCTCACTGCCTCTCTCCTACTCCAGTGGGGTTCCACATATCTTTATCCCCTCGCCTGTTATGTGCTTGGAGCCCTGCTGGGGATCATGAGTGAGGGCCAAGGAAGGAGCACATAAAGCCACCCCTTTTTCCTTTCTCTCAGCAACCTAGTGCCTGGGAAGAGAGTCAATAGTTATTGAGGAAGCTCCATGGAAGGGAGGGGAGTCCAAGTCACATTGTCTACTGACTACATGCTGGGCTGTCCTATTTGTATGCTACTGCCCAACACAAGGAAAGGAGCAGAAGCTTTTGAGAGAGAGAGAGAGAGTTAAGGGAGAATAAAGATAATGAAACATGTGAATGCTCGTCTGAGTGGGGACTGAGGAGATGGAAGAGGAGGGAGAAACTTGAGGAGGTGTTTAATCAGAGTGCCAGGGTTGAAGGCAAGCAGAGGTGGGAAGGAGAGGACCAAAGTGCCAGAGAAATCTAGGATTCTGGGCACGGAGAGTAATGTGATAAGCTTAAAGAAAACTGAAGAGATAAAGGAGGGCAATTATAGAGGGTGCATAAAGGATGTGGGGGTGGGGGTGGGGGTTGGATGGGCAGGTCTGAGATGAAAGTTGGATGTAAAGAGCACAGCACAAGGGTTATGAAAAGAGAGGGTGGCTTTAGGTGTGGGAAGCCTTGGCCTGTTGAGGACCACAGAGAAGTTTCACGTTTTGTCATCAAGGAATTAAAAGGAGCAAAACCATTGGCATGGAAAGGTTCCTCTCCTGTCATTCCATTCTCACTGAAAGGTTTGAAAGCTGGCTTGTTTCTTAAGGAGTGCTACAATCTTTAAGCAGGGGGATATGGACTACCTTCCAAGATTCAGGCCAATAGGAAAGGTAGAACCAGCTGTCAGAGGAGGCCACCTTCCTTGGTTTCCGAGGTTCTCCATCACAAATTTTCTACCTACCATATGTGGCAAGGCTGGATCTCATCTCATGTAATCCTCTTAGCTCTAACCTGTGATGTTCCCATTATTCCTTCCATTTTTACAAATGAGAAGATGAGGTTCAAATATATTGTTAAATATCCTGGCCTGTTAGTACGTGGCATAGCTGCAATTTAAACTCAGGACAAGGACACTCAATTCCAAGGGACTTGGTTTTGTGAGAGCTGGCCCAGAAGGACTGGACCCTTCTCCACAATGGCTACTCAAGAGGACTATGGGTTTCTGCTGAGAGTTGAAGATTATTTCAGGTGTGTTCAGACTTCCAGAAGGGAGCACTGACATGAAATCATAACGCCTTCTTTTTAGTGGAGTTATTTTGATTGCTTTTCATCATTAGTACATGAAGGAGTTCTGAGTTGCTTGCTTTGCTACCCAAGGAAAGAAAAGGTTGAGATGACTGCTGCATGTGTTTGTCACCTAGAACTCATATTAAAGTTAGTAAAGAGAAAAAAAAAAGTTTTTCCTCCCCAAGCTCTTAGAATTTCCTTGCATTAACCATTTGATCTTCAGCCAGCTTCCATATATCCTAACAGGAAAACCGAATTGCACATCAGTGAGTTCACCTTAGTCACAGTTCTGAGCAGACCACTTTGTGAAGACTGGCTGTGCACAAGCCATTTACTCCTTCTTCTCCTTCTCTATTTGTGGTCTACAGGGTTTTAAGTGTTATTAACATTTTCTTAAAGCTACTCTCATAGTCTACCAAATGATATAAGTAGATTTTACTTAGAGTGTCAAGCAGAGAGTAATATTTTTTCAGAAGACTCTGCATCTAGCTTGGTTTGGTCAAAGGGTGGCAAAGATCGCCTTATTATATTACAAAATTTATTGGAATATACACAGTTGACAAACAAAATATGGTGGATTTAGGTCAGCTGTTTGCTTATATGATAGATTTTGTTAGTCTTTGACATTTAATTTAAGCCTCGCTTATCTGAGGGCCGGGGATAGGATAAGTATGTTCTGCATGTGTTATGCTTCTTGTTTTATAAAACTGACTTGTCTGCAGCTATCCGGAAATAATTCACAATCAGTGACTTGGGGACAAGGGGGCCTTGTGAGATGGTCTGAAAGCGCCTTTCTGAAATGAAGTTCTGAAAAGTTGAATTATGGAGACCCTAACAGGGGTTTTTATTTTGGAGGAATAAAGATAGCTACATTTGTTTTCTTGATCTTTTGCTTAATTATCCTGCCTGCATACTGAATTGATACAGCTAAAACCAAGCTTCCAGAAATCCATAATGAATCCATTTGATGCTGAGAATCTGTGTTGTGTATAATTGCCCTCCTCTCGGCTGTGCTGGGCCGAAGGTGCCCGGGCCACATGGATGGAAACAACATCAAAAACATTTGACACATTAGTGACTTATTTTTAATATATCTGAGAAAAAAGTCTGCCATTGTAAAATCTGCACTTGCAGATGTGTTAGCCCTAAATAACCTTTAAAATTGGTCGTGGTGTGGTGGGAGATGTTGGTATTCATGAGTGTTTTGACATGTTTGACATTTTATGTACGGTGTACTGCTCTGTCTGTCTTGCATTTTTTCCCCAATAGTGCATGTTTTGTTACTAAAATGCAGCTTTTGGTGTTTCCATTTGGGGTCCATAAATATGCTTACTGGATAAATGATTTGTTGTTATTTATGTAAATAATGTTTTAACAAATGAGGCTATTACTGCTTTCCATGCTACGGCCATAAAAAGAAGGTTGTGTATAGAAGAAATAATTTGATTTTTACTTTCTAGAGAAAACATTTGCTCAGTACACATGAGACATCCTACATTTACTACAGTCCTGGATTAACAAATAAGGAAAAGCAATTCTGTGGAATGATTATGCGTGCAGAAGCCAAGGAATTTGTGTACCAGAATCTGGTGTAATGAGTAGAGGTTTTGAAATCCTTCTGAGTAGTATTTGGAATTGTCCTCTAATTCGTTTATTTTTGGAAGGGTCCCTAGTAGGAAATTGCCAATAGAACGGAGAAATCTAGGTGGCCTTGAGAGAACACATTCTTAAATATACAGAGAATCAGAGATTGAGTAGCTTTCTCTGACTGAAATACAGATTTGCTAGTGTGGTCATCTTTTCTCTGTACCTCCTCTATGTCAGTTCTCCAGGTAGAGCTCAGTAAGTGAGTTCAAAAGATTCAGCTAATCTTGGTGAGACATTTTCAAATTTGTGAAGTACCATGTTCCTAAAAGAGCTACTGCCTGTCGTTTGAGTATCAGAAAAGACAACCACCTTCGCCGCCCCTTTCCTTCGTGTGATAAACATGAGTGCCACACAAAGCCCGTCCCAAGGTCTGTTCAGATTTATAAGGATAGATTTGGCTGAAAGTTTTGTAATTCGAAACGAATACGTTGCTCATTACCTTTTCCCTCTTTGAAACTGATGTTGCTTATCACGTGGCTTCTCTTTAAATGTTATTTTCTTTAAGACTGCAACCGACTCCAAGGCTTTGACATTTTTTTGTCCCAGATATTTCTCCTGTTTTTAATCTCCACCTGTTGTCACATGCCAGGACAGCACTGTACCTCCAGGTGGAAGGACAAAGGGGTGACTTCCTCTGTCAGGGGTGTCAGAGCTGCTTTTCCTCTGGAGTGGAAGTTTTATGTGCACTTTCCTCTGTACCCTTTCCCTGGGGACTGACACATCACCTCCATGACACACACAGCAGTTGTGGCCTGAGGTTTGTAAGAATAGCCTAAGTTGACTTTCAGCTAGCAGAAGTATTTAATATTGCATCTTGCAATTCAAACGGTGTCACAAGACCAACTTGCACGCGCTCTTGACTTGTAGCTTCCCAGTCTCTCTTCTCGATTAACAAAGCCTGAGGACTTCCATATCCCTTTGAGGATCTTCCAGAGGAAAATTTCATTCATAAAACACAAAACAACAGAAAAGTTAACATCAAAGGTGCAGTGCTGTTATTTTTTTTTTAAATATATGATTTTAATTTGTAGAGCAATGTGAATGATGATAGTCTGACACTAACAAGATTGTGAATCTCATTTCCTAGGTTATGAGTTAGGAAAAAATGCAAGGCTTTTCTTGAATGTGCAGTGTTTTGTATGCTGAACATTGCTTTCATCAAAATATGTACTGTTGATTCATTCATTACATTTCTTGTATGTACTTAACTGAAAAGCAGGAAAAAGAAAATCAAGTGCTTGTCTTTTCTTGAGTTAATTTCCCTTAACATGTATTCAAAATAAGCATTCCTATGTAGAATAATATAAAATAGTTATGGAATTTGATGATTGTAGGAAAGTTGGTGTGGGGGAGAAATGCATCATTCATTAGGTTATCATTCATTAGCAGTGTATGATAGAGAAAAGGCAAGGTACTATAAACAAGAAGCTGTAAATAAGCATTTTTCCTTTCTGTAACTAGAATACAAATACTTGCATTATGTAGACATATTCATAAATTTTGATGATAACTTAGTGAAACAGGACCATAAATATGAAAACTAGGCATATTATTAAATGTACATGATTTTGCAATGAACGCTTATTATTTTTAAAAGTCTATGTTCCTATGGCTTTCACTTTGAGAAATCAATCTCCCAGTACTGTGAATAGCCTAATCATTCTTTTTTTCCTCCAGCTAATAACAGTAACTTCCCCAATTGAAGACTGAACCACAGCAGTCAAACTTAACAACCCTTTGATCAAATCGCAAAACTGGTGACTAAAAGGAACATGAAACCTGTGATCCAGTTTCACAAAATCTTATTTGAAATCTTATTCAGATTAACCCAAGCACTGTCACATGTGCTGAAAATGGAAAGACCGTAAATACAAGGAACTGTTATCTGACAATAAGCTGACTTGTGCGGCGTGATTCGAAGGGGGTGCTGTTACAAGGTTTTCACTTAACCTTGTTACTAACAATCCTTTAATGGACAAACATTGTATTAATCACTCTCACCGAGTGTAGTGAAAGGAGAACTTGGTGAGACCGGAGACGTGCAGTGGCACAAAGAGAGGTCAGGCACACACGGAGAAAATAAAGCACTTCTAAGCTGAAAAAGATGAAAGCAGATATATCCAATACATGTCTCAGCATTGCAGATTTGGAATACGGAATATGAATGCAAGAGAAATATTTGTAAAATGCTAATGTTTGGAATGAAAGCAAGATAAAAAATTAGGTCGCAGTATTCCCTGTAAAATGAGAGCAGAAAAGCTGATATGCTTTTTAAGCTGCATGCCCAGGGACTTCTCACCATCAGAACGAGAGAGATGCTGCTAATCCTTTTCTGCAGAAAGCATTGACAAGGCAGTGCCGGGATCCTGCAAGCAGTCCTGAACTTCTCAGCACCAGAGGGATGTTGACAAATTGGACAGATTTCAGAGAACCACAACAAAAATGATTAAGGGGCTGGAGCAATTGACTTATGAGAAAAGATTAAAAGAACCAATTATATATTGCTTACCCATACAAGACAAGCAGTAGAGGGAGGAGAGACAAGAAAACATGTATGATTATTTGAAGAGTGTAAATACCAAGGTAGAAGATGAATTGTTTAGACTGGTCCAAGATGGCAATAACTTTGAGGTAAGGGGAGGAAAAAAAGTAAAGAGGAATTTGGTAGATTATCAGGAAAATAATTTGCAGTGGTGTTATTAGTAAAATAATGGAGACAATTTTGAGGAATTAGCAAACTATATTGCTCTTATTAATGCAAAAGAAAAAAAGGTTGCTTTTTTACTACAGGAAGATTTCTAGAAGAGGAGGAGGAAAAGGAAGAAAGATCACTAGTTTACTTCAATTTAGAACGTGAAGAACTTTATATGGAAGTTCAATTAAATATGACAACTTCAAATAAAGGTCAGGGCAAACCTTAAATGAAGCTATCCTAAAAGTAGGACCACTCCTACTTTCATAGGTCCTTCTTAACATTAGAGCTACCCTTGACTGCATGTGCTTTAGTAGGGTCCTCTTCCCTTGGTCAGTATAATGAGAGGATCTTACTATTTTCTTTTAATAAAACATTCCTCTCATGGAATTGTTCTCACAATGGAAGTGATGTTGATGGAACTCACCCCAGTATGAAACTGATAAAAGAACTAAGAAGTGTTCTCATTTGTATTTTATTAGTGTTTTTCTGGCATGCCCCTCTGAAATTTGGCTCAGCTCGGAAGGGAAGAGAATGAATGGAATGAAGTGGCCACTTGAAATTATAATAATCATGGAAGTGAGGGAAAGGATTTTACAAAGCATGCTCCTCTAGAAGCCAAGCAAAGGAAAAAAGATTTCTTCCAGTGTCAATGAGACATACAAATGGATCTAAAAACATTAATGGCAAAGAGGAAAAAAAAAAGTGAGTGAACTCAAGGCTCCTAAGAATCTCCTGCTTTCTCTGTCTTAGTGAGAGAGTGCTTTTCCCGTGCTAGAGGATGCAGCTTGTGAGGTGGAGAGATGCAGAAGGAGAATCTCATTAACGTGAGCTCTCCACTCCCCATGCACTCTGAAACTGCCTGCTGTCAGGTTGCAGAGAAGCCAACATATGCAGGCGTCCAGGGCGTTCCTGCTGCAGAAGGCTGTGTGTAATTATTTCTGGATAAGATCCTATGCATGATTCCATGATAACTCTGACTTATAGGCTGTCTTTATTTGAACTGGTATTTACTATATGTATAATTTAAGCTTCTAACAGTGAGGTCTCATATGGGGGGGGCACACAGGTATTTTCCCTTAAGCCGTGTAGTCAGTTGATACCTGAACTCAAGAAGATTTGCTGTGCTAATTGGAAGAGAGGGGGGGGGGGGGAGAAAAGAAAAAAAAACCCACAAAAACAAAAAAACAAACCCAACATTTTTTTTACTTTTTGGGGGGATGTTGTTGTTTATAGCTAATACATGATGGCTTGTGTCAGTTATAGCCAATTCGTTCTATTGGAAATATCCTTTAATTTGTAATAGGTGTGTCTTAGACCCAAACTTGCAATGTAATTTTAGTTTCAAGAGGACATATAAAATATCTGTATGGTAACTTCTTACTTTGCTGCAAGAGCTTCCAAGCGTTTTTTCCTTATTATTATTATTTATTGAAAATAATGTTGTAAATAATATTTTAATGAAACTAATATAACATTGCATGTCAACTCTATTTCAGTGAAAAAAAAGGAGAAAATGTTTTAAAAAATGCATTGTCCTAATAAAAGTCAATGAGCCATATTTACTAGGCAGTTTTATTAAGTGAAGAGGGTGCCCTAAGATTTAAGTTGATTTTTTTTCATTTTGTAAATGATTATAATTTCTGTTTTTATGTTCACAAATTCTTTAGTCCAGAGATTTAATTAAATCATTTTACGTTATAAAACAAGGAAACGTGATTACACAGGTAGACAGACTATGCTGTGAGCAAACATTTCTAATCACTAAACTGCTATATTTTTGCTACTGTGTTAATGATTTAGTGGGAAAATGACCTTATTTTTGCACAAAAGAAATAATTAGAGTAAACAAAGCTACTATCATTGACTTTTTCTTTTAAACCTAATGACAAACTTTTCTAATAAGAGCATCTCTGATGTGACTATTTGTGCATTTAAAAATACCAATGTAGATAAAACAAGGGAGTTGGTTTTTGTTTCCAGTTTTATGATTAACTTATTTTAAACATTTTAATTCTGACCACTTAAAGAACTGCTGAATTTTAGATTATTTTGTTTACAGTGCTTATACCTTGGTTCTAAAACTGTTTAATGACAAGGCATTTTTATGATTTCATTTTATTCAATAGCCAGAAATTTGTTATGATACTAGGCTTTTTTTTTTTTTTAATTAATCGCTTCTTTTTGGTTTTTGTTTTAATCTTATCATGGCTTCAGTGTAGAAACTTAGTTCTAACCCTTCAATTTGTATGTTAAACATTTTGTTTAGTTTTTTTTTTTTTTAATTTTATTCACTTTAATCCTTACCTTATTTTGAGTTCTGGTTTTTGACCACCAAACTTCTGAAGTGATTATGCAATTTTGTTTTTCTTTCTGTCCTGTTTGTGATTCCTCTCTATCTTTTGAGAGCATAGGACAAATCCGGTGAGGGTGGAAGGGCTGTGTCAATGAAGCTCAGAATTATGCAATGAGACCATGTAAATGAGTTGTTTAGATGCTTTCAGTTTCACTACATCATTGCACACCATGTGAATTTTCTTGGGTACAAGAACATTGTTATTAGCCATGACATAACTTGTGTGGTGTTTATAATATCTACTTTGTGAATTAGATTGATTTTTGAGGCAGTTAACATTTGTTACCTTCTTAGGAAGAGAAACTGTTGTCTGTTTATAGAATTGTAAAATGACAAAGCTTAAAGTGGTCTCACAAGCTTGACTAACGCCATCTTTCTTTCTCTTGGCCAGTCTTGTCTTGCCTCTCTTGCATGTCAAAGACAATATCATAGTTTATTTCTAATTGCACAAAGGGTAACATGTCATGGAATATAGATTTGAAAAAAAAATTTATGAGCACCGTAATATTTAGATGCTAACTACTTTGACTATGTCATTAAAAGGAATGAAAGATTTATTTTAGATAAATTTCTGGGACCTAGTGAAAATCCTTAGACAGTCAAGTGTTTTACCCCATAGTGCATTAACACATTTATATTCCAGATAAACGTCTCAGAAGTGAGTGTTTTTAGGCCCACTTTAGGAAGGGCATATTTTGCATATAAAATATTATGATACAGTGACAGAATATTATAGCGTTTAGTGAATGATTTCGTGAATACTCTCCCAAGTGTTTTTAGGATGCCAAGTGTATCTAAATTACATTATGTACATTTGGCTTACTTATACAAAATGTATTTATTTATAGAAAAAGTATTTTTTTGAGATGATTCTTTAACATATGTGAATAACTTCCATTGATTTTTTTCCAAGGGAATAAGATGTCTTTGAGTTGGTATGAACATGAGAGTTTTTGACAATGGTTAGCTTTGTTGCTTAACACTTTCTTTGTGGGTTTATAAATAATGACTTATGTTCTTAAGATATACAATGTAGAGGAAACATTTGAGGCAGTAGACATATTATTACATATACAGACATAAAATTGCTCTGACACTAATTAGGGCATAAATAATGGCATGTCTAACTAAAGGCAAGTAATATATTTGTTTAGTAATTAAAATGAAACTTATTTATTTGCAGGTTCAAAGTTTGTTCAAAATAGACTAGGTCAGATAAGTAAAAAATAAGCAAGTAGATAGATATGCAGTGCCCAGTTTTGCATCATCCTGAGAACCTTGAATTTCCGATGAATTTTTAGGATCTGTAGGCATGTGGAGTAGAAATTTTGACATGCTCTATAGGATGAACCCTTGACTTAGAGCTTTTTATTTTCTGTAGGTGTATATAAGACTCTGTGCACATATCCTGCTCCCTGTTCTTTTTTTATTTGGAGTTTTTAGAGAAGAATTAACCTAGTTTGTGTTGGTATTAGGAACCCTTCAGGAATTAGATTAGTTGCCTGGTTTAAAGATGTATGTTTTCAAAAAAGAAAGGGAAGAAGCAGGTTCCAGTGGAATGGTAACTTTAAACTCTTTCAGGAGTGTGCTGGGGAATGGTTCTGATTATTTGGATATAAATGCAAAAGTTGACTAAATGCAAGATAATACTTTTTCCATAGTTCAAGAATCCAGTGCATTTTTTCATGTACATGATCAAGCAAGATTCCTGGCACCTCCTATGAGCATTGAAATAAAATTAGCAATTGTTGGTAACCAATCAAACATTTATTGAGCACTCCTAACTACAAGCTGTGTTACCTTGAGCAATTTACCTATCCTATCTATGCCTCAGTTTCCTCATCTGACAATGAGAGAAAAACAGTCTAGGACATGATTAATTCCCAGTAAGGTAGTGCTCTTTTTTATTTTAAAGATTTTATTTGTTTATTTGACACAGAGAGAGAGAGAGAGAGAGAGATCACAAGTAGGCAGAGCAAAGAGAGGTGGAAGTGGGCTCCCTGCTGAGAAGAGACCACCCCCCTACCCCCACTGCTGCCCCGATGTGGGGCTTGATCCCAGAACCCTGAAACTATGACTTGAGTCAAAGGCAGAGGCTTAACCCACTAAGCCACCTAAGTGAAGCAAGGTAGTGCTATTTTTATTATTTCTCTTAACACTATCACATTAGGCTCTGAGAATACAAGTTCTTTTATTTCAATTTCATTTTCCACCCATTACTTTGTAGTTGTATTAGGTGGTTTATAATGCTCTTCATTATGAAGGACCTTGTTTGGGTTCTTTTATTTCACCAATTGTGACTGCAAATTCTTTATGTGCTGGTGTAGAAATACAGGACATACAAAGAAGAAACTCCATAGTCATTGCTCTCAAGTCTCTTAGGATCTAGTAAAGTAAACATATGTGAAAACAAACACTTCTAGCACAGTATATAACTAACTCTAAACAGGGACCTGTAAACCATTTGTTGGGATCGAGTGCCCAAGAATGCCTGGAGCATCCTCTCTTTTGCAGAGAAATGAGTTTACTTCTAAGACAAAAAGAGGGAATGTATATATAGAAAAATATAAAAGGCTTAGGGTTTTGGGGGATATGATGGCATATAAAATCCAAAGAAGGGACATTGACAAGGGTTAGATTGGTAGTCAGAATCTGGATTCTGCAAGGGCATACAAAGGAATTTATATTTTATCTTTCACCCATAAGCAGTAGCGAGCAATTAATAAAAACTTGAACTGGGAAATAAAACCATCTTATTAAATTTTTATAAAGATCACTCTGGCTATGTCATTCTGATTAACTGGTTTTGTTGTTGGTGGTGGTTGTGGTTGGTTGGTTGGTTTTGTATCTTCTTTTTAGGATCTTAGGATCTTCTTTTTATCTTTAGTATTATAAAATTTTTTTAGGCTATGTTATGGGTCTTTCTCAATTTATTATGTTGTGTTGTGTGTTCAGTGGGCCATCTCAATTGAGAACGCCATTCAGTTTTGGGAAAATATCCTCATTTACTTCTTTCAAATGTTTCCTTTTTGGGGGGGGCGGAGGTAATTTTCTTTATTTCTTTTGGGAATTCTTGAGGAAAAATTAAGGGTTTTAAACTTTCTGAATTAATCTTTTAATATGACAGTTTCCCTTTTCCCTTTTTTGCTGTTATTTCTAACAAGCAATAATCAGAGACCATTTTTTAAAACTGTAAACTAGTAAAATAATAAGTGTAGAGATAATATCTTTTGTTGGTGAAGACGAGGGGAACTGAGTCATTTCCTAAGATTTTTGATGTGTTTATAAATTGGTATAGTATTTTTGGAAGGCAATTGGCAATGTCTATGTAAAGAGGTTCCAAAATTAAGTACCCTTCCTAGAGAAATTCTCCATAAGGGAAAAGATATAGGCTTATAGATGCTTAGTATAGCATTGCTTGTAGGAGTGAAGCTTGAAAACAACCGAAAAGTTTTTTTTAGAACTATTAAATAAATATTGATCTATTTAAACTATAGAATATACCATAATTAGTAAAAAAAATACATATATAGGCAAGGTATATAAATTTGGCTATGGTAAATCTCTAAGAAATATTGTTAAGAATAATATTTATACTTATATAGTATTTTCTTATGGTCTGGTGCCAATTCCAGTGTGTGTGGAGGTTCCCCATACCAACAACCAATTCTTGTACACCAGTTGGGTGTCTTATAATTCAACTCAGTTCTAACATTATCTACATGGAGATAGCATTGGATCCCATAAGGTAAGGGATTAGCTGCATGAGACTACACCTCCAGCTTCCTTGAGACACCAACCATAAGCCCAAGTTATTATCTGTGCTTCGGACCAACTGGTCAGAATAGAGGTTCCAACAACCCCCTCAAACTGAACATGCCAATCAATTGCAAGCCTGGGTTGTTATGTATACTTCTGCCTGACTAGCTGTAAATCAGAGGTTCCCACGACCTCCTCCTCAGGTTCTATTCATTTGCTAGAGGGCCTCACAAAACTCAGAAACATTTTACTTACTATATCACCAGTTTATTACAAGAGGATATAACTCAGGACTAGCCAAAGGAAAGAGATGCATAGGGCAGGGTATGAATAAAGGGTGCAGAGCTTCTATACCTGCTTCAAGAGCATCATTCTCCATGTGTTCACCAATCTGGAAACTCTCTGAACCCTGCCCTTTGGTGTTTTTCTTGAAGTTCTATTATATAAGCCCGATTGATTTAATCACTGGCCATTGGTATTGGCCATTGGCCATCTACATAGCTTCTTTGGAAGCTCTCTGCTCAGTCTCCAGCCCTTTTCCTCTGGCAGAAGTGGGGGAAGGATAGGACTGAAAGCTCCGACCCTCTAACTACATGGTTGGTTCTCTTGACAACCAGGCAAGATCTCTAGGTGCTCCAAAAGTCACCTCACTCATATAACAAAAGACCTTAATCACTCTCATCACTTAAGAAATTCCAAGGGTTTTAGTTCTGGGCCAGAAATGGGGACAAAGACCAATACATATTTCTTACTATAAATTACAATGTCATATATATATAATACAATGTATATGTAAATACAATAGATGTATTTATAAATAAGATCATTATATAGAAGATACATGTAATACTTTACACAAAAAATCTAAATGCACAGACAACCTTCTGGAATGTTGCATATCACTTATTCTTTTATTAGTTTTTTTCCCCCCAGCTTAACTGAGAAATAATTAACATGCTCACTGTGTAAATTTAAGGCATACAGCATAATGGTTTGCTTTATATACATTGTGAAATGATTAGCATTATAGGTTCAGCTAACACCATCTTTTCATATAGATATAATAAAAATAAAAGAAAGAAGAAAAGATAAAAGGAAAAAACCCGCTTCACCTATAATGAGAACTTTTGAGACTTATTCTCTTAACAACTTGCCTATGTATCATACATCAGTGTTAGTCATAGTCATCAGGTTGTGCATTACATCCCTAGTGCTTATTTATCTTATAACTGGAAGTTTATATCTTTTGATCACCTTCCCCCATGCCCTGCTTTTGGTAATCACCAATCTGACCTCTTTTCCTATGAGTTTGGGTTGCTTTTTTATTTTTCTTTTTTTTTTAGATTCCACATGGGAGATCATACTGCATTTGTCTTTTTCTGTCTGACTTATTTCACTTTGCGTAATGCCTTTTAGATCCACCCATGTTGTCACAAATGGTAGGATTTCCTTGTTATTTTTTTTTAATAGCTGAATAATATTCATATTTCTTTATCTATGTATTCATCAAAGGACACAGGTTTTCTCCATGTCATGTAAACGGGGGCACAGAGTTTGTATGTTCATTATCTTTGAATATAGTCCCAGAAGTAGAGTTGCTTGGTCATATGATAGTTCTATTTTTAATTTTTTTGAGGATCCTTCAAAATAGTGAAAATCCTTCACTATTTTCTATAGTGGTTATACCAATTTACAATCCCACCAACAGTGCACAAGGCTTCCCTTTTCTTCATGTCCATAACAACATTTGTTATCTCTTGTCTTTTTGATGATAGCCATCTAATAGGCATAAGACATTAAAACCACATTCCAGGGCACCTGGGTTGCTCAGTGGGTTAAGCCTCTGTCTTCAGCTCAGGTCATGATTTCACAGTTCTGGGATGGAGTCCTGCATTGGGCTCTCTGCTCAGCAGGGAGCCTGCTTCCCTCTCTCTCTGCCTGTCTCTCTGCCTACTTGCGATCTCTCTCTCTCTCACTCTGTCAAATCAATAAATAAAATCTTAAAAAAAAATAAAACCACATTCCATTGTGGTTTTAACTTGCATTTCCCTAATGACAAGTTATGATCGGCTTTTATTCCTGTACCAGCTGGCCATCTACATAGCTTCTTTGGAGAAATGTCTATTCAGTTATTTTGCCCATTTTTAATTGGGTTATTTGCCCTTTTTGGTATTGAGTTGTATGGGTTCTTTATATGTTTTGGATATTAACCCATTATCTGATATATGGTTTGCAATTTTTTCCGCATTCCATAGATTGTCTTTTTTACTTTGTTGATGATTTCTTTTGCTGTGTAGAAGTTTTTCAGTTTCATGTAGACCTACTTGTTTATTTGTGCTTTACATATGGTGTCCAAAGAACCATTATCAAGACCCATATCAAAGAGGTTTCTTTTTTTAAAGAGATTTCTTTCTTTCTTTCTTTGAGAGAGAGTGCAGGCAGATGGAGGGGCAGAGGGATAAGGAAAGAGAGAGGGAGAAGCAGACTCCCTGCTCAGTGCAGAATCTAATGAGGGGCTCAATGCTATGACCCTGAGATTCTGACATAAGCTGAAATCAAGACTCGGCTGCAGAGCTGACTGAGCCACCTAGGCACCCTATCAAGGAGTTTTGTTGCTATGTTTTCTTCTAAGAGTTTCATGGTTTCAGGTCTCATGTTTAAGTCTTTAATCCATTTTGAGTTAATTTTTGCAAGTAGTATAAGACGGGCTCCAGTTTCATTCTTTTTTTTTTTTTTTAAAGATTTATTTATTTATTTGACAGAGAGAGAGAGAGAGATCACAAGTAGGCAGAGAGGCAGGCAGAGAGAGAGGAAGGAAAGCAGGCTCCCCTTGAGCAGAGAGCCCGATGCGGGACTTGATCCCAGGACCCTGAGATCATGACCTGAGCCGAAGGCAGCGGCTTTAACCCACTGAGCCACCCAGGCGCCCCAGTTTCATTCTTTAATATGTGAATAAAACTATTGAAGAATTTCACAACAGAAAATTTTCAGACCAGGAGATAAGGGAAAACGTATTCAAAATATTAAAAGAAAATAAGTGTCAACTAAGAATTCTGTACCTAATGAAGCAGTTTTTCAGAAACAAAGACAGGATAAAGACTTTCCTGAACAAACAAAATTTGAGAGAGTTCATTACCACCAGACTTGCCTTATAAGAAATACTAAAGGGAGTTCTTTCAGTGGAAGTAAAAGAAAATTAATTAAAATAAAAAAGCACAAAAAAGTACCATAAATCTCACTGGTAATGATAAACATATTGTCATAGTTAGATTCTGCAATATGGCAACACTTGCAAATAACTCACAACTCTAACTTAAAAGTTTTAAAAAGGTAGCAAAACTCAAAATAACCATAAATACAAAAATCCATTATTAGTTACACTACATAAAAATCATGTAAATTGTAAGAGCAATAACCTAGATGTGAGGGAGAGAAGAGTAAATGGGTAAAGAGCATGAATTCCATTGAAATTATCAGTTTAAAATAGAGTTTTATAAGTTTAGGATATTTTATGTTGGTAACTCTTGGTAACTATATGGAAAAATGTAATAATTAGACAAAAAATAATAAAAAATTAAAGCATACTTCGATATCAAGACACATGAAATCATAGGAAAAAAAGACAGGAGAATAAGGAACAAGAAATAATGGATTCAGAAAACAATCAGGAAATAATTAATAAAATGGCAATAAAAATTCTTAGGTAGCAATAATTACTTTAAACATAAATATGGGCAGCTGGATGGCTCAGTTGGTTGAGTGTCTGACACTTGATCTCAGCTCAGGTCTTGATCTCAGTGAGTTCATGCCCCACATGGGCTACACAAAGTGAATGTGGAGCCTACTTAAAAAACAAACAACAACAACAATAACAATAACTTTAAACATGAATGGATAAAATACTCCAAGCAAAAGATATAGAGTGGATTAGAAAAACAGATCCAACAATATGCTACCTACAGGAGACTCACTCTAACTTTAAAGACACACATAGACCAAGAATGAAGGTATTGAAAAAGACATTTCAAAAAATGATGATCAAAAACCATCAAAGGTATATACCTATATCTACATCAGACAAAATAGACTTCAAGAGTAATAAAAAGAGACATACTGGGTCACTGTAAAATAACAAAGGAGTAATACATCAAGAAGATATAACAATCATAAATATTTATGCCTCCAACATCAGAACACCTAAGTATATAGAGCAAAAACTACCAGAGCTAAAAGGAGAAATAAACAGCAATACAAAAATAGGGGGGGCCTTTAATATCCCACTCTCAGCAATAGAGAGATCATCTTCACAGAGAATCAATAAGGATATAGAGAATTTGAGCAATATTATAGACCAAATAGACCTAACAGACATATACAAACATTTTATCCAACAACAACAGGCTACACATTTTTCTCAAGGGCACATGAACATTTTCTAGAATAGGCTATATGATAGACCACATAAAAAGTCAGCAAACTCAAGAAGACTGAAATCATATCAAGAATCTTCCCTTACTGCAATGGCATGAAACTAGAAACCAGCAAGAGGAAAACTAGAACATTCACAAACACATGGAAATTTAACAAAACTCTCCTGAAAAACCAATGGATCAAAGAAGATCTTAAATGGCAAATAGCAAATTTTCCTTAGACAAATGAAAATGTAAACACAATATACCAGAACTCTTGGGATGCAGCAAAAGCTGCTTTAAGAGGCAGTTCATAACAATAAATGCCTACATTAACAAGTGAAAGAGATCCCAAATAAACATCCTAACACTGAGCCTTGAGTGCAAAGTTAATAGTGGAAAGGATATAATGAAGATAAGAGCAGAATTAAATGACATAGCAACAGGAAAACAATAGGAAAGATGAATGAAACTGGTTTTGTTCTTTGATTCTTTGAAAAGATGAACAAAGCTGACAAACCCTTGGACTAACCAAGCAAAAAAAAGAATCAGCCCAAATTAACAAAAGTATGTGTGGGAAAAGGAGACACAACAACTGATACCACAAAAGTTCAAAAATTCAAAATACCAAGAGGTCACTAAGAACAACTCTATGCCAAAAAACTGGGCAACCTGGAAGAAATGAAAATTTTTAGAAACATAAAATATACCAAGACTAAATTACGAAGAAATAGGAAATCTGAGTAGACCAACTACTAGTAAGGGATTAAATCAGTAATCAAAAATTTTCCGATGAAGTAAAGCTCATGACTAGATGTCTTTACTGATAAATTTTATCAAACAAAGATTTATTTATTAACACCAATCCTTTTCAAACTTTTTCAGAGAATGAAAGAGGAGGAAACACTTCCAGACTTATTTTATAAGACCAGTATTATCTTGATATCAAACCCAGAAGAAGCAGCTACTAAGAAACAAAACAAAGCAATGGGTCAATAACCCTGATGAATGTAAAGGCAAAATTTCCTTTCTTTTTTTTTTTTTTTAAAGATTTTATTTTTAAGTAATTTCTACACCTACTGTGGGCCTTGAACTTACAACCCCAAGATTAAGAGTCACATGCTCAACCAACTGAGCCAACCTGGTGCCCCATGAATGCAAAAAATGTCAAAACAATATTAGCAAGATGCATTCAGCAGCATTTTAAAATAATCATTCACCATGGGATTTAATTGGGATTTATCCGTGGGACTGGAGAATGGAAATGAACTAAGGAATGACTTATGTTGTCAAGGTGGTGGTGTCATTCTCCTCACTCATTTGACAGTGGTTACTTATGGAGAGGGATATCGGAATGGGAGAGGGTGGGGAAATCTTTTCCATTTTATTATTTAGACTTTTGCATTGGTAATTTTTTCCAGGGACCATGTACTTATGTATAAATTTAGTAAATTAAAAAAAAAAGACTTTTTTCTCACCATCAAGTAAAGTTAACCAAGTCATCCACTCCTCATTTTAATTCTGTTTCTTTAGAATATTTTCTACCACTGTAATCCATACCTTGAAAGCTGTGAATATCCTGGCTTGAGAAGCAGTTTTACAATAAAACAACAGCTATACATTATTTCTATTTTTTTAGACTTTATTATTAAAAATATATTTCCCACTATTTCCTAACATTTTTTGCCTTTCTTAAAGGATGCATGGAGTACAATGTACAAAGAAAATCATCTATCAAGATTGGTTCAACAGCCTTTGGCTGTGAGAGTCTCAAGGAATGAGTGATAATTAGTTTTCATTAGTGAGAAGAAAGAAGCAAAGAAGAATAAATCAGCTACCACACATATGAGTCTACCTAGGATCAAAATTTCATTTTTTCTCCCACATGCATGATTTAGTTTTCTTTGATTTTTATGCTTCTGTAAAAAAAATAAATAGTATATGGATACTTCAAATTTGTAACATCCCTGAAAACTTTATAAAAAGGAGAACATTGTCTCATTTAAACAGGAGCCATATTTAAACTAAAATATAAAAACTGTTGCACTGAAGGCACGTTTATTGCATAGTGGATCATGGAAATAGTACCTGTTTGTCGTAACTTACATGTATCCAGAAGACAAGGATTTTAATGAATCTTTGTTCTTGTTGCTTTTCTAAACATTATGTTTATTTCAGGTATGCAACATAACGATTTGATATATGTATATATTGCAAAGTGAATACATATTAATTTTCTTTCCTCTTATCACTAATTGCTTGCTGATAACAGTTGGTTCTTTGAAAATGTTGCCTGGTTTCTTTAAGAAGATGCTCCTTCTTGGGGGTGTTGGTATTACCTCCCAGCTTCAGACTCAAAGTTCAGATTCATGTTTGTCACGTATCTTGCTGCTGACAAATCTTATGCAAAGGGTAACCCCAGAAACACAAAGTGATGATGTGTTCTGTTTTTAAAGGCAGCTTCTGGGTGTCCAGGTCACATTTCAAAGCATCAAATTGCATGGTCCACTTGAAGGCTATGAATTTTTCTATAGACAGATGTATGTGGAATATGACCTCTTTTTTTTATATTTTTGCATGTCGTGATTGTCCCTTTGAAGTTTCTATAGTTAAGCAAGGTAAGCAAAATATCAGGGGTGTTGGCTATTGGGAGAGAGAAGTCTTTTTTATTCCAAAGCTATTTAATTTATCTATCAAGAAATGTCCACTTTATACTTTCTTTTACAAGTGGGGTAACGTAAATGCTCAATTTCTTTGAAAGGAAAGAAAAACATATATACTCCAAGAGAAAAATTCATATATCTAAATTATAATCTTTTATGTAAGGGGAAGAGTATGTAAATGTTGATACATATGAAAATAAAGCTCATATAAAAATTAGCAGTTGTTTTTCAAAGATTCAACACAATGGATTAGGCAAAAATAAGGATGTCATCCTTTAAAACAATAGGCTGGCATAAATCACCATTTCATGGCGGTGTATGACGTATCCACATATGGTTAGAAAGACGCAAATATGTCTATGGAAATCATATATTTTTGTATTTTATTTATATCTTATTAAAAATTTATGGCGAAACCAAATGTAATACCTATTGTTAAAAAATCATGTGTTTGCAGCTGCCTATGTATCTATTTCAAAGTTATAAATATTTACTAAAGTAAGAATCAATCTCTAATCAAAGTAAATTATAATTCAGGGACAAGAAAATATCATGTTTAGAGCTCAACAATCAAAAATCAGAGAAAAGAGCCATCAACTGAAGCCCTGCAGAGTGACCTGTATTCTTTCTTACTGATCTCAAACAAAGAATTTCTCCCTAAAATTATTATTTTTTTTGAATAATAGGTTAACTAGAGTCTTGAGGTTTTTCTTTTTAATACCCATGGAGAATTCCTGGTTAGGCAATTCATACAATGCCGTGCACGTGCAGCTCAAAGGATGTTGTGAAGTAGGGAATGACAGAAGAGTCTGGAGACAGAAGCAGGAGCTAGATCTATAGGACCTTATAGGCATTGTTACTGACATTAGCTGAGGGCAATGGGTAGCCACTGACACAAAATACAAAAAGATACTATCATTCTTAGTGGAAGATAATGGCTTAGATAAAGGTGACTCTTCTCTGGGGACAAATATTCCTAAAGAAAAAAATCGCAGAGAAAATATGGTATTTTTTAAAAGGTATTTATTTATTTATTTATTTAATTGTTTGAATGAGAGAGGAAAAGAACAGGAGCCCATGAGCAGGGAGAGCAGCAGAGGGAGAATGAGAAGCAGACTCCCCACTGAGCAGGGAACATGACTCAGGGCTAGATCCCAGAATCCCAGGATCCCAGGACCCCGAGATCATGACCTGAGCCCAAGGCAGACACTTAACTGCCTGAGTCACCCAGGTACCCCCCCCCCCCACAGGGTATTGATTAATTAATTAAGCAAATAGTTATTAGGTTTCTATTATGGACCAGATAACATGGGGGATATAAAATGGGGGATATAAAAGTGAAATACACATGCTGAGCCTAATGGAACACACCAAAAATCAGCAGATACACTATATAAGGAGCTGTGCTAAAAATATGCATATTGTGTTATAGGAACACAGGAAGAAGCGTGTTTATTCCATATTAGAAAATTAAAAAAAAAATACAAGTGTTTGTTCATTTTTTTTCCTAGACAAGTGAAGTTTATGGAAGTTATTTCAAAATACTTCAAGTGTTTGTGTGTGTATGAAATCTGCAAAGGTGTACAAGACTTTTCTTACTTGGAAATAATATTGCACACATAAGCTTGACATGGGTTTGGCATTTCCCCAGGTGGAAGGTCTGGGTTGGCCTAAAACATCTCAGATTTTAATATAATTTAATGTATAGAATAATTATATGACAAATCTTTCACTAGAAGATTTACTTCTAGATTACTTAGATTTACTTCTAGAAGATTACTGAGACAAATAAAAATTTAATGTTTTGCACAATCTACTCTTGGTACTCAAGATTCTCAGTGTTAATTCATTTAATAATGTATTAGTATGTGCCAAGCAATATGCTAGAGCTGGAAATTAAAAAGAAAAAGAAAGACATAGTCTTGGCTCCTACAGAAAATACAATCTAGTGGGAAATTTAGAAAACTAAACAGGCAATTCCACCTTGTTGTGTTTTTTCTAGTTGGTGAATTTTTTTCCTTCTTCCTCACTGGTAGCTGTCACTTCTCAGTATTGAGTCATTTCAAAATCTAATTTGAGATGATAGTAATTAGTAGTTATGGATGAGTAACACTGTATTTCTTGTTCAGGAGTGACTTGCTTTGTTTATTATTTCTAAAAAGATAGCATCATAAAAATGGAATTGGTTTACATATATAATGTCTTATTTATTCAGTTGGCTTGTTTAAACCTTTTGGGAACAAACCAGTTACAGATGAATGAATATTTACAACTGTCATTGATGGAGTGCTTACTATGTATTTTTTACATACATTAGCTCACTTAATCATCAAGACAACCCTTAGAAGAGGGTGTTATTATTCTATAGATGTAGACCTCTTAGAAGAGGGTCTACATTCTATAGATGAGGACATTGAAGCACTGAGAGGTTAAGTAACTTGTCCAAAATCACACAGCCAGAACAGAATGGAGCCAGGTTTTAAACTCTAGTAGCCAGGCTCAGAACAATTGTTCTTGATCAGTAAATTATACTGACTTCAGATGAATTAATACATAAATATTCATTTATATATGTAAAAGCATTTTAATGCTGCATTCCTAAATTATAAAATTAGATTGTCATTGATCATGATAAAATCTGACTGTCACAAATACACCACTGCTTCAACAGACCTGCTGTAGACTGCTGACAATTCTATCAGAAGAATTACTCCTTTGATATGAGATGGATATTCTAGAGGGTCCCTCTAAAGCATATAGTTATTTGAAACAGTAAACGTGCGAAATGCATTCTTGCATTAGCATGGACTACATCGCTAAGTGATCTAGCTTAACCTTAAACAAGTTTGAACCTTAAACAAGTTTGCGAACCTAAGGGGATAGCACAGCCCCTTAAATTTTTGAAAGAAGGATGAAAGACTTGGAAAGTTATGTACTTCCTATGGAGGATAACGCCAGTGCAGAACCGCACTGCACCGCCCGTTAGGGCTCAGCATAAGAGTGACTGAGTCCTTTGAGGGGGAGATTAGCACCACGGACATCCTCAGCCCTCTGGGAAATTTGCCGTAGTCTACTCCAGGAAAAGATAGTTTTTCCTATACTCTTACTTATAGACTTGACTCAACTCAGCATTTTATCTTGGAAATGAAATAAATTTTGCTCCTACTCATCCCGTTTGGATTATGTTTAAGGACTTGAAGAACCACTGAAACCCTTCTGTCCCTAATATAAATGTAGTAACTCCATTCTGGTAGTTCTCAGTGGGGGTGTCCAGAACTTGCCAGAAGAGCGCTATCTAATTTTAATCAAATATCTCCTATAATATTAGAGTAATTATAGTCCTATTCGTCAGAGCTGTGTTGTGTGTGTTTCTGTGTGTTTAAGATTTTATTTTCTTAGAGCCTTTTTAAGTTCACAGCAAAATTGAGAGAAGGTGCACAAATTTCACAGAATCTCCCTACACGTACAGTTGCATAGATCCTCACGTTACTCACATAACCTGTCAAAGGGGTACATGTGTTATCATTGAAGAATCTACATTGATATGTCATCATCACCTAAAACCCATAGTTTGTATTAGGGTCCACTCTTGGAGTTTGGGTTTGGACAAATATATAGTATCATGTATCTATCATTATGGTACCATACACAGTATTTCCATTGTCCTAAAAATCCTGTTTTTTTGCCTGCTTATCCCTCTCTCTTCACCCAACCCTTGGCAGCCACTAATCTTTTTACTGACTGTAGTTTTTCTTTTTCCAGAATGTTATGTATTTGGAATCATATAGTCTGTCGCTTTCTCAGATTGCCCTCTTTACTTAGTAATATGCATTTAAGCTTCCTTTTTGTTTTTCCGAGGCTTGGTAATGCATTTTTTTTAGCATCGAATAATATTTTATTATCTGGATATACCGTAGTTTATTAATCCATTCACCTACTGAAGGACATCTTGATTGCCTACAAGTTTTAAGAGTTATAAATAAAACTGCTATCCATACGCGGGTTTGTGTGTGGACATATACTTTTAATTTTTGTGAGGTACATATCAAGGTGTCCTATTGCTGTATCATATAGTAAGAATATGTTTAGTTTCATGAGAATTTAGCAAACTGTCTTCCAGAGAGCTGTATCATTTTGTATTTTGACTAGTAATGAATGAGAGTCCTTATTTTCACATCCTTACCAGCATTTGATGTTCTTAGTGTTCTAGATTTTGGGCTCTCTAATAGGTATGTACTAGTATTCATTATTATTTTAATTTGCATTTCTCCAATGACATATGATGTAAAGTATCTTTTTCATATACTTATTTGTAATCTGCATATCTTCTTTGGTGAGGTGTCTGTTCAGGTCTTTGTCTCATTTTTTATTTGGGTTGCTTTCTTATTCAGTTCTAAGAGTTCTTTGTATCAGAGCTGGTCTTAGGATTCAGTGCAAATTATGGCTTAATACAATATTTGTAAGAAGTAATAGACTTAGGGGGTAGTTCACTCGGTTCAGCATCTGCCTCTGGGTCAGGTTACGATCCTGGAGCACTGGGGTTGAGCTCTGAGTCAGGCCCTGTTCAGTGGGGAGTCTGCTTCTCCCCTCACCATGTTTGCACTCTCTCTCTCTCCCCCCAGTAAATAAATAAATAAATAAAATCTTAAAAAAAAAAAAAAAAAAAAAAGAAGAGGCTTAATATAATGTAAAACACAGACTAAAAAATGGTTTGTATTTATAGGAACATCATAAGTAGAAAAGGGACCAGTTATTGGTATTCAAACATATTTGAAGTCAACCATGGATAGCCAAGTTGCAGCGAAGCCCAAGCTAGCCATGCGCAAAGGACGTATGGAGAAAGAGGGATTTAGGCCAGCCTCCAGTTGTTTCAGTGATCCCAGTTCAGGCGCCAGACATGTGAATAAAAGGACTATCTTATACATTCCAACTCCAGAAGATGCCAAGTTCTGAATATTTAAGGACCTAGACATATGGGCCCGATTGAGTTTGTCTATCTACAGCTACTTGAGAACCTGTGCTGAGGTCCCAGACATAGTAGAGCAATGACAAGCTATCACTTCTGTGCCTTGCTCAGCCTTCCTGATGCTCAGTATCATAAGCATAATAAAATGATTAAGCAGTGTGTTAAGTAGTGTTAAGTAACTACTAATGTTAAGTAGTGTGAGCAATAGATAGGCAGGACAAACTCTTACATCGCTCCCTTCTAAGGGTTGGATTAGGCTTAAAGCATGGGTTGGGCATGAGCTTTCACATAAGCTAGAACAATCTAATTTGCTGTGTCAAGAAGACAATTCTTTTTTTGTTTGTAATTTGTCTTTACGAGTTTCCTTTGACAGTGTAAATCATTCATGGTCAATTAAGCTTTAATAACAAACACTTGTTGGTATCTTCAGACTGAGTAGGACCCTATAAGAATGGGATATAGAAAACACTTTTTCATGTATACCCTTGGCCTAGTTCTGGTTTAGTACTCTTTCTGGTTTCACCAGTTTGGTGTTTTTAGTCTTCTCTCTCTCTGACTGAGATAACATAAGAAAAATAGGAAAAGGAACAATTATGTTGTAGGCATAGTATATCAGGATTAAGAACAAAACGTGTGAATTGAATAAAACTTATGATGAAAGGTTCATGTTTTAAGGGTAGATGAGGAGCCATAAAACCAGCCCCAGCTGCTATATGTTTTGAAGAGTAGAGGGATCGAGGAAAGAAAGGCATTTTATAACTAAATTAATAAAACAACAAATGGTAAAACATACATTGTTTGTTCAGACTCGCTGTGCTTTGAGTGAGGTGTTCTGTTTTGAGTTACATAAATTAAATTAAAAGTGTGGATTATAGTGCCTTTAAATGCACTCTATTTCTAAAATGTTTGACCTTAAATATTAAATGACAAAGGTAAAGTCAGTGATTCTGGCATGTAATAGGTGCTCAATAAATATTTTTTGAATGATTAACATGAGCATGCATCGAATTTACCTGGTAGGGCCTAGGACAGTGAAACCTTCAAACTGTTCAAGAATGTTAAGATTTTCTCACTTTAACACTTATATTTAAAGCTAGGACTAGGCAAAACTAATATAGCAGATATGTTTTTTTTGTATCTTCGTAAGTTTTTTTCTCTTCATCCAGGAATTCTAGCCATAGTCCAGGAATATCCTACTACTATCCCAAAAGGATTTTGCTCTCTAAACCGGACATCGAGGTGTTTGGAAATTACCCTAAAGCCAAAAGAACTCTACCCTTCCATGAAACTGAGTTAAAAAAAAAAAATCTAGGCTTATTTTGTGTTTAATTGTACATTTACATGCAGCTGTGAATTAGTGTCAAGATATCCCATGTATCCTTCACTCAATTTCCCCCAATGATAACATCTTACATAACTATAGTATAATATCATGCCTGGGAAATTGACATTGATATGATCCACTGACCTTATCCAGATTTCATCAGTTTAAATGAACTCATTTGTGTGTGTGTATGTGTGTGTGTGTATTTAGTTCAATGCTACACTACCACATGTATAGATTTGTGGAACTACAGTCAAGATGCAGAAGAGTTATGTCACCACAAGCATTATTCCTTGTGCTTCCTTTTAATAGAAACCTGCCCCCCCCCATCCCTAACTCTTGGCAACCACTAATCTCTTCATCTCTGTCATTTTATTATTTCAAAGATATTACATAAATGGAATCATACAGTATGTAACCTTTTGAGATGAGCTTTTTTCACTCTGTAATTCTAACCCACTGACTTTTAAGACTCAGAAAAATGAAGGTATAATAATGAACTATGATACGAAGGAATTGATATTTTTGAATAAAAATGCCTATACGTTTTCTGTTTCTTTGACCCCCTTAGCCAAATTACCTCCTTCCTCTACTATCTATGCCACCATACACCATGTCAGAAACCTTTTAACTTCAGAAGAAACTTGTATCTAGGAAAGTGGAATCAGGAAAAGTGAATTAAGCTTAATCTATCTACTGAATATGTCATTTCTGACAATGAGCTCAAATGAAGGGGTTACATTTAGTGACCAGAAGGATCTTTTCACCTTGGAAATTTTATGAATAGAATTATTAAGATCCCACAAAACAAGTGTTTGGTGGCCACATTGGCTTCTAGAATTGGGAGGGCAGGAAAATGGTTCTAAATGGTGGGGTCATAATGTAATAGCCAGAACAGGAAAGTAGTGAGTAAAGGCGTAAAAACTAATTAAGTGTTGATATCTTCACTCACTCATAATAAAATTGATATTATTACCTCTCTTTTACAAATGAGAAGAAGAGCTTAAGAGTTTAAATAACTTGCTTAAAATCACACAGTTGGAGGTAGGATTAGAATCCAAGGAGGCAAGATTAGGAATCAAGTCTTTTTGAAAAAATAAAAAATAAAAAATAAATCCCTCTCTCAAAATAACCCAAAAAACAACAACCCCCTAAAAAAACCCAACAACAAACTAACCAACCAAATACAATAAAACAAACCAGTGCTATAGCCACAGATACTAAAGATATAAGCATCAGGGAAGGGGAGAGTTTGATTCAAGAAGTCTGAGACTGTGCATTGACTGAAGTGGAGTGGCCGTTCTAGCCACTTTGCAGGATTTGAGAATGCATATTTATATGAGAGTGCAAAGAGAATGTGTTTACTTAAGGCACTGATTCTCAAAGTGTGGTCCAGCTTCATTTGCCTCACATAGGAATTTGCTAGAAATGTGAGTTTTCTAGCCTCTGACTTACTGAATCAGATACTTTCGGTGTAGGGCTCAGAAGTCTTTTTTTATTTTTTTTTTAAGAATTTTTTGTTTTCTTAAAGATTTTATTTATTTGACAGAAAGAGAGCGAGATAGGGAGAGAGGCAACCCAAGCAGAGCGTTGAGAGAGGCAGAGGAAGGCTTCCCGCTGAGCAGGAAGCCTGATATGGGTCTTGGACCCAGAACCCTGGGATCATGACCTGAGCGAAAGGAAGACTCTTAATGACTGAGCCACCCAGGTGCCCTGAATTTCATCAATCTAACATGACTAAATAGGTATGTGTGACTTTGAAGGCAGGCTGTTCTAGACAGTGTTCTTTTATTTCAAGAAACTGCAATAAGATAAAAGCAACTCTGGAAAAGTACGGCCCCAGCACAGTAGTTTCTTGGTAATAAGAATAGTAATAGTGGTCGTGATGGGACTTTGATAGGAGGAGGGAGTTGAAGGGGGGTATAGGAAAAATGCTGGTGGTTTTTAAATGAAGAATGGGTATAACTGGAATATTAGTCTTTATTTAAATAGTTTGCTGCTCCGAGATCTAATCTTGCACACATAGAACAATATACATTGGAAATTGAGATGTGAAAATGGATTGGTGGATGACTGCAATCTTGTAGAACAATCTGTTAGAGATTCTTTCCCTGCTTAGAAGTTGATGATAACTGATAGAAGCTACCTACTCTGAGATGGAAAAAGATTCTTAGGTTCCATTTTCATATCTTGCTAAATTATGATAGAATTTATAGTTTGGAAAATAGCATTATGGAATTTACTTAAATACATGGAAAGTAAATGAAAGTGAGACATTTTTTCTTTAGATATGCTATACACTGCTATGTTCTTTACCGGACAATCCATATTTAAGTATTCTTTTTTTTATTCTTTTGGGTTTATAACAAGCATTAAAACAGTATATAAAGTAGTTCATGGGGACCCCAAAACACTAAAGCCAGGGTTCATAAAGCATTTATAAGGAAATGCTGATACATCTCTTGAGGCCATCTCTGTTAACCCACTGTTACTACAGATGTCTGAGGAGCATATTAATATGCCTATTAACAATGTAAGTCTATTTCATTTTTGGGTCAAACAGCCAAAAGAATATTTCTTTTTTTTCTTTTCTTCTTCTGATTGCCCTACCTGGGCTGTAACTAGCTGAACATTTACAACTCTGAATGATATAATGCAATTAAGACTCTCTATAACATTCTAATTTGCATATCTCATTATATAGAGTGACACCATTAGAAGACATGTGTTGAAGCTTTCAAAATGATTATGAAATGTGAATGTGTAATGGGATGAATATGCTATGCTGAACCAAGATTGTACAGTTTTCACAGGCATACTTAGGGTAGCAGGTGCTTCCTGAAGAATGATTTCTATGAACAAATGCCAATCACATTCTTTATTTTGTTTTTCTTCGCTATGGACACAAGTACAGAAATCCAAAATAAGGTGTAAATGCTGCAAAATAGAAGTTTTACGGGACAATATTTATTTAAACACATTTATCTGGGCTTTTTATTCAGTTGTTTCCTTCAGATATGCTCTTCCAGTTGCCTTTGGCCAATTAGAGGCACCAGCCATAGACAGAGGTTTAGATATTTATTTCCTTGGCTCTTCTTTGCTGGGACAAGATTTGGCACCAACTGCATCTGGTAGAGGATTTCCATGAAATGAATAAAACTTTAATTTCAGAGCCACTCACCTGTACAGGCTCTTTCCAAAGCCTACAGAGGGGCCCAGACAATGTGCTTTCATGGCCTTATGTTTTTGTCAAAAGGAGAAAAATTCCGATATTAAGAAGTGT
Organism: Mustela lutreola; assembly: GCF_030435805.1. Classification (NCBI taxonomy): domain Eukaryota; kingdom Metazoa; phylum Chordata; class Mammalia; order Carnivora; family Mustelidae; genus Mustela; species Mustela lutreola. Next base: position 157,678,700 of record NC_081292.1, read on the forward strand.
ATTTAGGAAGCCATTTTGGAATATTTCAATACAGGTGAGAAATGTGAGATTCCTGATTAAGAGATGAAAGCTACTTTCTTTTATCATCTCTAAATATATTTATTGAAGAATTTGAGAGAGAATATAAACAATTAATGAAATATGAGCCATAAGTGATAGATTGAGTGAATAATCAGTATGGACTATTCTGATTTTAAAAAATAAAACAAAAAATTTTTAGATTATACTAAAAACTGTAATTCAGAACAGCTTTTAGTATAATCTAAAATAGACAAAATGATTTTTTGAACATTTTTTGAAAATGACAAAATTTGAATAGACAAAATGAATAAGCTCTCAAATTGTTTGAGAATCTAATTAACAGAGAGGAATGAATCATAGAGACACCTTGGAGAAAGATATAAATTTGTTGGTCTTTTGACATGAGTTACTGGCATTGATGAAGATAATATAAGACTCACAATAAGACACTATAATGAGAACAGTTAGGACATACTGGTTAATGACTATTGTCAACTTGAACTGTAGTTAATATTAGTCACTACACAAAAAAACTTGAAATGCATTGAAATCTGATAGTTTATATGAGACAGAAACTTGACAGAAGGTTTCTCCAATTTGAATACAAAACAAAAAATTACGTGACATTAATAATAGGGGTTGTGAGTTGTAAATTGTGATAGTTGATTCTTAATTATCAGCGATAAAAAAACAAATTTCAATCCTTCATGTTGGGGAAAGTATTGACTTATTTTTATTTTATTCTTCTATAAAATTTGATCTTACAAAATTAATACATGAAGAAGCAAACAGAATATGCAGTGAAAAAAATTAGAAAAAAAGATGTCCCAAAGCTGCTCTGCTTGTTAATTAATGAAATACTTAACTATTCTTCTAGATTTTGTTATGTTTGTGGTGTTTGTTAGATTTTTAAAATTTGTGATTCTTTATTTTGAAATCTTCACTTTTGTTCCTAATTCGTACTTCTTGTTTTGAATTATTTTTTCTTAAAGAGAATACTCTAAATTATATAAACTTAAACCCTATGATACCTGTATCAGCCTTTATCTCATAGCCCCTCTCCACACTAACTGGAAGCTGATAACAGATCTTTCATCTTGACCCTTTCAGTCTAAGGGTAGTAATGTCTTCCTGCTTTTGTGATTCCTTGAGGGTTTCATCATCTTTTACTTGTTTCTCAACTATGACACATCAGTGTTTCAGTTGGATAATTCTTTGTTATGGCCACTGTCCTGTATAGTGTAAGATGCTTAGTACCACCCTTTGCCTTTACCTACTAGATGCCAGTAATACTTCCCAAGTTGTGACAACCAAAAATGTCTCCAGATATTGTCAAATATCTTCTGGGGGAAAAGTCATCATCTCCAGTTGAGAACCATTCTCTTAAAACTTTATGAGTGGCCTCTTCATTAAAATGGCTTCAATTGTCCCTTTAAGCTTGCCATATATTCTAAGACAGTTATCTAAGCTTTCCCAAGATGATGACAAAAGCAGATATGAAATTCTGATAGAGGTTAAAAATAAGTACTTTATCATTTTTTCTTAAAAATATAAAACAACCAGGCATTATATTCCTGTATGTGAAGTAATAATCTGAACCAAAATTTTTTTTAAAGATTTTATTTATTTATTTGACAGAGAGAGATACAAGTAGGCAGAGAGGCAGGCAGAGAGAAAGGGAAACAGGCTCCCTGCTGAGCAGAAAGCCCTATGCGGGGCTCAATCCCAGGACACTGGGATCATGACCTGATTTTTAACGCACTGAGCCACCCAGGTGCCCTGAACCAAATATTAAAAAAAATATTTTATTTATTAATTTGACAGAGAGAGATCAAGAGAGCACAAGCAGAGGGGGAGTGGAGAGGGAGAAGCAGGCTCCCCATTCAGCAGAGATCCTGATGTGAGGATTGATCCAAGACCCTGGGATCATGAACTGAGCTGAGGGCAGACACTTAATTGATTGAGCCATCTAGGTACCCTTAGCCTGAAGCAAATTATCACTAAATTCTAAGTAGCTTTATAGGAAGGAAATATAAATACACGTAACAAATATAAAAATGAATAAAGGAAAATACATTCTAGAAAGAAAAAATGCGATATCAATAGCTAAAGATGGTGATAAAAAAAAAAAACCTTGAGAATAATGGAACATGCTCAGAACATTCAAGCAAATAAAATAGGGAACATCATAAAAGAAACAAAGAATATGTAAGTTTAGATGGAACCACAAAGGACTGCTAATAGCCAAAGATAAGAGTTACAGTGATGGTAAAGTTAAGGAACTTGGGAAATCCTCTTCCATTAAAACCAACTCTTGCTTTTGCTATTAGTTGTAAGAGTTCCTTGTATATTTTGGAAATGAACCTCTTATCATAGATATAGCTTGCAAATATTTTCTACCATTCCATAGGTTGCCTTTTCACACTGTTGATTGTTTCCTTTGTTGTGAAGAAGGCTTTTAGATTGACATGGTCTCAATTGCTTTTTTTTTCTTTCATTGTTTATAGTTTTGGTATCATATCCATGAAATCACTGCCAGGACTAATATTATGAAGATTTTCCCCTATGTTTTCTTCTAGGAGTTTTGTAGTTTTAGGTCTTATGTTTAAGTCTTAAATCCATTTTAAGTTTATTTTTGTGTATGGTGTAAGACAGTGGTCCAGTTTCATTCTTTTACACATATATATCCAGTTTTCCCAGAATCATTTGTTGAAGAGACTATCCTTTTCCCATTGTGTATTTTTGATGTCCTTATTGGGAGTCAGTTGACCTTATGTGTGGATGAATTTCTGGACTTTCTATTCTATATTATTTGTCTCTATGTCTGTCTTATGCTAGAACCATACTGTTGTAATTACTGTCATTTTAAAATATATTTTGAAATCAGGAAGTATGATGTCTTCAGCTTTGCTCTTTTATTCTCATGATTGTTTTGGCTATTTGCAGTCCTTTGTGGTTCCATCTGAATTTTAGAATTGTTTTATCAATTTCTGTAAAAAATACTATAAGGATTTTGGTAAAGATTGCATTGAATATTTAGATATTCTTTATGAATATATATAACTTTATGAAGTTTGGATATTTTAAAAATATTGTCTTCCAATCTGTGAATGTGGATGTCTTCCCACTTTTTTGCTTCCATTTTAATTTCTATCATCAATGTTTTGTAGTTTTCAGTGTACACGTCTTTTACTTCTTCAGTTAACTTATTCCTAAGGATTGTATTCTTTTTGATGTTATTATAAATAGTATTTTTTCCTAATTTCTTTTTCAGATAGTTCATTTTTAGTGCATAGAAAATGTAACTGAGTTTTGTGTGTTGATTTTGTATCCTGCAACTTTGCTAAATTTTTTTATTAATTCTAATGTTTTTTTCTGAAGTCTTTAGGGTTTTTTATACATAAGGTCAGAACCACAATGAGATACTAACTCACACCTGTTAGGATAGCTATTATCAAAAAAATAAAATATAACAGGTATTGGCAGGGATGTTGAGAAGTTGAAACCTTTGTACTTTATTTGTGGAAATGCAAAATGATGCAATTACTATGTAAAACAGTATGAAGTTTCCTCTGAAAAATAAAAATAGAGCTACCATATGATTTAGCAATCCCACTTTTGGGATACTTATCTAGAAGAATTGAAGTAGGATCTTGAAGAGACATTAGCACTCCCACGTTCATTGCAGGAGTATTCATAATAACCAAGATGTAGAAATAATCTAAAAAATCTAAATGTCCATTGATGGATTAATGAATAAAGAAAATGTAGTATACACATTAATGGAATGATATTTAGCCTTAAAAAGAGGAAAATCCAGCCATATGTGATAACATGGATAAACCTTGAGGACACTATTTTCGGTGAAATAACCAGTCACAGAAGGACAGATACTACATGATTGATAATTAATAATATTACATGATTCCACTTTATGAGGTATGTAAAATAATAAAATTCACAGAAACAGAGAGTAGAATGGTAATTGCGGGAGGCTAGAAAGGTGGATGAGTGAGGAGTTGCTAATCAATGGGTATAACATTTCACTTATGAAAGACAGTAAGTTCTAGTGCAATTCTGTACAGCACTGTGCCTATAGTTAACAATACTGTATTGTATGCTTAAAAATCTAAGAGGATAGATCTCAAATTTAATATTCTTCTGACAATTAAAAAAAAGCCTATCTTTAAAATTGGATAAAATTGTCAAAAATAACCTCTAGAAGTCAAGTAATGGTAAACAATGAATTGAGAAATGTTTGTTCATAAAAAAACTGTAGGATGTTAGGTAAGAACAGTGGGAATTTGTTATAATCCTGTCTGGGGATGTTTCTTTCTCTGCCCAACTTCCCCACTATTCCTCAGCCTGTTTAGCACAGTAATAACACATGGCAGCATTAGCTGTAAAAACATCAATTTCATTGCCATAGGAGCCTGGTTTAATTTTGAGTGGAAGATTTAAAAAAAAACAAAAACAAAACAAAACAAAACTATGTGGTGTTGCCAATAAATTTAGCAAACTCAAGAAAATGCATGGAAAAAACCTATAGATTTCCTAGGCTAAGGTAATAGTCCTGTTTAAGGCAGGAATAGACAAACTTACAACATTTAATAGGGAGATTTTGGAAAAGTGATAACAACTCAGTGGCTAGATAAGTTCTCTCCAACTCATTGTTGATTGGGAGGCTCTGCACATAAGCAGAAAAGACCCTAGAGAGACTTGTGAAAAGTAAAAGCCAGGGAAGACTTAAAAGGAGCTCTACAACTCACATATAGATTTAGCAACAGAGGTAGAATTTATGAATTGAAAATGTTTGAACACATCCTCTGGAATCAAGCATTGGTTGGCTGCTATGCAGTCAGGATAACTCCAGTGGAAGTAGTAGGTTAAAAAAAAAAAAAAAAAAAAAAAAAAAGATTGAGCAAAGGCATCAGTTTCCATTCTTCAGGGGGAAGAAAGTTTCCACAGATAAATTCTAGGCAAGTAAAAAAAGAAAAAATCTACAACAATCCTTAAGAGGGGATCAGAATCCAGTTTTTTGACATTATCTGTAATATCTAGTTTTCAATGAAAACTTATACAAAATGCATAAAAAATAAAGTATTTTCCCAAGTATTTTTCCTTTACTCAGGAAAAAATTAACAGTCAATACAAACTAACTCTGAATGAGCTCAGATGTTAAACTTAGCAAAAAAGATGTCAAAGCACTTATAAACAGAATTAAAACAACTATGTTTAAAGAACTCAAGGGCAATATGGTGATGGTGACTCACTACATATGAAATATCAATAAAGAATAGAAACTAAAGGGGTGCCTGGGTGGCTCAGCTGTTAAGTAGCTGCCTTTGGCTCAGGTCATGGTCCCAGGGTCCTGGGATCAAGCCCCACATCAGGCTCCTTTCTCAACAGGAAGCCTGCTTCTCCCTCTCCTATTCCCCCTTTTTGTGTTCCCTCTCTCTGTGTGTCTCTCTTTGTCAAATAAAAGAGTAAAATCTTAAGATAAAAAAGAATAAAAGCTATAAAATAGAAGTTGATAGTCTGTAACTGGAAAGTTCAGTAACCAAATGAAAAATTCACTTGAATTCAGCAGATTTGAGATGCAAAAAAAAAAAAAAAAAAAAAAAAAAACCTGTGACTTTGAAGATGTAGCAAAAGAAATTAACCAATTTTAAGAAAAATGAAAGTAAATTTGATTAAAAATGAGCAGATAAGTAAAATCTTTAAAACAACAACAACAACAAAAAAGGGGCACCTGGGTGGTTCAGTGGGTTAAGCCTCTGCCTTTGGCTCAGGTCATGATCTCGGGGTCCTGGGATCGAGCCCCAAATTGGGCTTTCTGCTCTCTGCTCTGCCTGCCTCTCTGCCTACTATGGTCTCTCTCTCAGTCAAATAAATACATAAAATCTTTAAAAAAAAATGATCAGAGTCTCAGAGATTTATGGGACAATGGTAAATGTACTAACACATGTAATAGGAGTGTCAGAAGTGGATGATAAGGGGTGCCTGGGTGGCTCAGTGGGTTAAGCCTCTGCATTCTGCTCAGGTCATGATGTCAGGGTCCTGGGATTGAGCCCCGCATAGGGTTCTCTGCTCAGTGGGGAGTCTGCTACCCCCCCCCCCCCGACTGCCTGCTTGTGATCTCTCTCTCTCTGTCAAATAAATAAAATCTTTAAAAAAAAGTGGGTGATAAAAAAAAAGAAGTAGAAATATGATTTGAAGAAATAATGACTGAATGATTTCCTAATTTAATGAATAACATTAATTTACAGATCTAAGGATCTCAGTGAATCCCAAGTATGATAAACACAAACAAATACACCTCTGGACACATCTTTGTCAAACCGATTAAAGTGACTAAGAGAAAAATGATCATCATACAGAAGAAATATAATATGCAAATAAGTGCTTTCTTTTCAGAAATAATGGAGGTCAAAAATAATGGAGGCCAGAAGGTAATGGAATGACATATTCAAGTTCAAAAAGACACACAAAAAAAAGAAAAAAATCTTGTTAACCAAGAATGTTATATTTGGCAAAATTATCTTCCATACCTGAATAAGATAAAAATGATTCAAAGTGCAAACTTAAAGAATTTTGTTGCTTACTTGGCTCACAAGAAATACTAAAGGAAGTACTTCCTTAGGATGAAAAAAAAAATGACTTTAGATGGTAACTTGGATTTACAGAAAGAAATGAAAAGCAATATAATGTAAATACATTGATAAATATAAAATATAAATATGTTGATTAATATAAAAACTGTATAAATATATATTTGCTTAATATCTTTGAAATATATAAGATTTTAAAGCAAAAATTATAACTTTATTTTTGTTTTATTAAATGCATTATTGAAATACATGAGCAATAACACAAAGAGAGAGTAAATAAAATGACATTGGAGAAAAGTTATTCTATTTTGCTGGAATTCAGACAATATTAAATTAAGCAGATTGTGAATAGTTCAGATGCATATTGTAATCTACACAACAACTACTAAAAATTAAAATATATAATTAAATAAAATTATAAACAATATACTAAAATATTCATTTAGTGTAAGAGAAAGCAGTAAAAGAATAGATGAATAAATATGGCATATACAAAAAATTAACAGCCAAAATGCAGACATAAATTTAATGATACCAATAATTACATTAAATATTAAGTTGATTTAATATACAAAAATCATTTAATATAACATACCATATAAATAGAATAAAGGACAAATCCATATAATCATCTCAGTAGATATAGAGAAAACATTTCTCTATATAGAGAAAGCATAAAATCCTGTATCCATTCATGGATTAGAAACTCTAATGAAATTAGGAATAAAAGGGAATGTAGAACCTTGTCTCACACCATACAAAAAAATTAAAAAAATAGGTCATTTGACCTAAATGTACAAGCTAACATGATAAACCAAAACCAAACCAAAACAAAACAAAACAAGATTTGTGACTTTGGGCGAGGCAAATACTTTTTAGACTTGACACCAAAAGCAGGATCCATAAAAGAAAAAAACATGGATAAATTGGAGTTTGTAAAACTTTTAGCTCTTCAAAGATACAATTAATAAATAAAAAGACAAGACAAAGACTAGGAGGAAATATTTGCGAATCATATATCTGATAAACTATTTGGATCAAGAATATATAAAGAACTCTGACAACTTAAAAATAAGACAATCTAGTTAAGAAATAGAATACGTGAATAGACATTTAACCAAAGAAGATATCCAAGAGTTAATGAATACATAAATAGATACTCAACAACAACATTATTCATTAGGGAAATAAGAACTATGATTATATTGAGGTACTGCTACCTACCCACAAGAGTGTCTATAATTAAAAAAGATTGATAATGTTAAGTGTTGGTGAGGCTGTGGCAAAACTTGAATTCTCATATACTGTTGGTGGGAATGTAAAGTGGTACAGGCACTTTAGGAAACAATCTATTTGTTTCTTAAGAAGAGAAACATAAATTTCCCATGTGTCCTAGCAATCCTACTCCTAGTCTCTATCCAAATGAAATTTATTTATTTTTCTTTTTATTTTATTTCATTTATTTATTTATTTGACAGACCGAGATCACAAGTAGGCAGAGAGAGCAGGGTAGGCAGGTTCCCTGATGAGCAGAGAGCCTGATGAGGGGCTCGATCCCAGGACCCTGAGATCATGACCTGAGCTGAAAGCAGAGGCTTTAACCCACTGAGCCACCCAGGCACCCTTACCCAAGAGAGATTTAAACATACATCCATGTAAGACTTGTACACAAATGTTCATAGCAATATTATTTATAAGAACTCCCCCCAAAATAATCTAAATGTTTATCAATTAATGGATGTTGTATAAAATGTGGTGGTATCCTTGTGGCACCTGGGTGGCTCAGTCAGTTAAATGTCTGCCTTCAGCTCAGGTCATGATCCCAGAGTTCTGGGGTCAAGCCCTGCATCGGGCTCCCTGCTCAGCAGGGAGTCTGCTTCTCTCTCTCCCACTCTCCTGATTGTACTCCCTCTCACACTTTGTCTCTCTTTGTCAAATAAATAAATATAATCTTTAAAATAATGTAGTGGTACCCATACAATGGTTTACTATTCAGCTGTAAATGGGAGCAAACTACTGACATTCACTACTATATGGAAGTAATTAAAAAACATTATACTTAGTGAAGGAAGTCTGACCCAAAGAACTACAGCTTGTTTGATTCTATTTAAATACACTTTGGAAGACTCTTAATCTCACAAAACAAACTGAGGGTTGCTGGGGAGTGGGGGAAGGTAGGGATCGGGCGGTTGGATTATGGACATTGGGGAGGGTATGTGCTATGGTGAGTGCTGTGAAATGTGTAAGCCTGATGATTCACAGACCTGTACCCCTGGGGCAAATAATACATTATACGTTAATAAAATAACAACAACAAAAAAATAAATACACTTTGGAAAAGGCAAATCTATAGATATAGAAAGCAGATCAATGGTCACCTGGGGTTGAATGTGGGACCAGTGTTTGGCATAAATTGATGCAAGGGATTTTTTTTTTAAGGGTAATAGAAATGTCCTAAAACAGGATTATAACAATATTTGCACAATTCTATACATTTTCTAAATGTAATTGAAATATATAATTATAATGGGTGTATTTTATTGTTGATAAATTAAACCTGAGTAAAGTTATTTAAGAGGGCAGGTCATCATGTTGGCAGAGTGCTGATGCATTCTTATACGAACAAAATGGGAATGGTATTTCAATTCAGCCATAGAACTCCAGCTCTTTCATGGAGTCATCAACCCCTTTTAATTCATTATCCTTGCTTGAGTCTTTCTGTTATTATTTGCAAATTATATTGTGTAGGCAAAGGGGTTTGCAATAAGTAGTTATCCTTCAAATTTCTGAGCAAGCATAACCCTGGAAGTATTAGAGAGAATTGTCCTTTAGTTGAAAGGATGTAGACATGGCTCTTGTCAGTTCACCATTTATGGTTAGATTTGCCCAATTTTATTTTGTCTCTTTTTTGCTTCTGATTTTCCCAGTTCACTCACCTGGCTTAACTCTCCTTTGGTTCAGTACTCTCTTAAAACTTACAACTTGATCTGGTGATGATTGTTAAAACAACATCTATTGACTTATATAACAAAGTATTTTTCTTTTCTTGTTAACTATATATATATATATATAGAGAGAGAGAGAGTGCTCTAGAGAGAGAGATATAGAGAGGTAGATCTCTCTCTCTCTATATATATATTTATATCTAGATATATCTATATATAACTATCTATCACGTTGGCTTGTGTTATTACATTAGGTTCTGGGTATCTGGTCTAGTTAACATTAACATGACTTAAATATTAGTTTGACTTAGTTTGTTCTGATTTGAATTTGCCCAAACATATTCTGTGTCCATACATCAACTGTCTTAAACTCATTTGCAGGTGTCAGCCATGCCTGTTTCAATCAGGTTAGATAATGTGACTTGGGAAGCAGATTGCTTATTAACATACTGGCTGATCAATCTAATAGACTTTAATTCAGTTCGGTCTAGCTTATTCCTCCCCAGGGTGCAGTGTGACTTTCTCTAACTTGTTGAGATAAAGCTCTGATCCATGGCATTCAATGCGTCTCGGATGAACGTACCCACCAGTTCTCCTACAGTCACAGGTTACACTGGGGGCTGCCAATTCTCAGCCTTTTGGTTAGCTTCCTACCTTGTCTAATGATTCATTTGATGAATCATTAGGTGCACTTTCTAGAAATTGCAACCATGCTGTTAGAGCATAAGCTGTTGAAATCAATTATAACCCCTGAGATGAATACTCAAAGTCATCTGAAAATTCAAATAGGGAAAACATATCAGAATTTGTCAGTGAGGGTTTTCTCTGTTTGGTGTGATCATTAATGGGTGTGAACTCAGTAAACTATTATTGATTACACTGTAGTTAGAATGGTGTATTCTCAAGAAAAATTTTTAAAATTAAAATTAAAATCAATGAAGTTTGGACCTACTGTGTTTCTGAAACACTTTCTTAGACTCATGTCAGCTTTGAAAACAGAAATATTTATGTTCCTTTTGGTGAAACTGTCTTCTACTATCTCTATTCCGACATTCCACCTGGACATTTGGGTTTGTCAATAAATTTTTTCTGTTTTGTAAGTTTGAGGGGACATGGTACAGAAAAAAGGAAGCAGACTGTTGAGTCAAACAGTCCTAGGGTTTAAATTTTATTTACAACCACCAGTGTTGATCTGATAGGCAAGCCCTAATATCTCTGGCCATCAGTGTCCCTACCTTAGAATGGGAATGATTAAATCTTTCACAGAGAGTGTTGTGAGATTTAAAATCAATGTCCATAAAATCCTTGGCACAAATAAATACACAAGAAATGCAGTCTGAATATTCTTTGTTTTCTTTTCCTCTTCAAAATTCCACCTTTTTAATATTATAACCTTTGCATGTCTATATAAGATAAACTTATTGGGAGTCATGATATGTTTTCCTTCCTTATAAAGCCCCTTCCAATGTTGTAGAGCTATAGGATGATAGTCATTCATCCATTTATTTAATGATTATTTATGTGCTCCCTTAGGTGTTCTAAATGTTGGGTATCCAGCTACAAACAAAATTAAAATTCCTGCATTTGTGGAATGTACATACTAACAGTTATGAGTAATCATATAGGTTTAGTGTTCTTAAGAATCTAAGTTGAGGGGGCCTGGGTGGCTTAGTCAGTTAAGCGATTGCCTTCAACTTAGGTCATGATCCTGGAATCCCAGGATCAAGTCCTCCATAGGGTTTTCTGCTTCAGTGGGGGTCTGCTTCTCCCTCTAACCCTCCCCGCTCTCATGCTTTCTCTCTCTCTCTCTCCCATTCTCTCTCTTTCAAATAAATAAATAAACTCTTAAAAAAAAATCCAAGTTGAAATAAAATTGAGTAGTATTTCAACACAGTGACAGTGCAACTAGGAATTGCCAATGATATGAATGTTTAGCAACTTCACTTTTGAGAAAATTGGTCTCATGTAAAATTTGGCACCAGATGTTTTAGAAAGTTTGAGGATACTTAAAAAAAAAAAAAGAAAAATAAGAGAATAAACCACGATTTGTCATAAAATTTCCTTTCCTTTCCTTTCCTTTTGTATCCTTTGAGTAAATATCTAGCAGTGCAATTGCTTGGTTGTAAGGTAGTTCTGTTTTTCAAGTCTTGAGGAACCTCCATACTGTTTTCCAGAATGCCTACACAAGTTGGTGTTTCTACCAACAATGTAAGAGGATTCCCCTTTCTTTGCATTCTCACAAACATCTGTTGTTTCCTGATTGTTAATTTTAGTCATTTTGACAGGTGTGAAGCAACATCTCTTTACGGTTTTTATTTGTATCATGTTGAGTGATGTTGACCCTCTTTTCATGTGTTTACCACTGTATCTCTGCTTTGGAAAAACATCTATTCATGTCTTCCGCCCAGTTTTTAACTGGATTATGTGTTTTTTGGGGTGTTGAGTTTTATAAATGCTTTATTTATTTTGGATGCTAACCCTTTATCAGATATGTCATTTGCACATATGTTCTTAAAATACACTTATAGGATGTTATATTTCAAGTGTAATTTTTAAAAAGTTTATATTCAAGTTAGTGAACACACAGTGTTTATAGCATTACTGACAATGGTAAAGTTATGGGAAAAAACCCATTGTCCATTGACTGATGGATGGATAAAGAAGGTGTGGTATATATGTGTGTGTGTGTGTGTGTGTGTGTGTGTGTATGTTTTAACCATAAAAACACAAAGATGTGGATGATGCTAGAGAACTCCTACCAAGCCAAATAAGTCAGAAAAACATAAATACCATACGATTTCACTCACATGTAGAAACAGACTCTTAACTATAGTGAACACACTGAGGGTTATGAGAGGGAGTGTAGTAGCCCTGATGGGTGAAATAAGTGACGAGGAATGAGGAGGCCACTTGTGATGAACACTGAGTGATGTATGGAAATGTTGAATCACTAAATTCTACCCCTGAAACTACTATTACACTGTATGCTAACTGGCTGGAATTTAAATAAAAACGTGGGGGTGGGGGAGAAAAGAAAACAACCATTAAAGGCAGGTCTAATTTGTCTTCTATTTATAATAAGAACCAAAGCTAAAATGATGACAAATCTTACCTAAGTTATATAGCCAGAGCGTGGTGGTTCTGTTTGTCTTCAAAATCCACCTTTTGAATAATATGTCAAGATAGGGATAGCATTAGCTAGGTAGGCCAACACCTAGTTCCTAACAATGGTGAATAACATGGCCTCTATGTTTATTACCCATGGCCTTCTCTATCTGTATCCTGGTCTTCCTCCTTACCATTTTTCAGGGTTATCATCAGGCACAGAGTCTCTATAGAATAGAGGCAGAAAGAGTTGATTTCCAGGGCTGTTTCCAGTCTTGTGATTTGTGGTTTCCATGAGTTAGTAACATTTTTCAATCAGAAGTTAATATTTAACCCAAATGAATGAATCTCTAAAGAGAATTTCCAGCGCGGTGGCACATGGGGACAAGGGTGGTATCTTACAGATGGGCAGGAATGACTTACTGGGCCTGGTCTAGTCCTGTGGAGCAGGGAATCTCCCACTCTGTGGGACCTGATCCTGGATGCACATTATCTGTGGTTTTAGACAGAGTAGTGATTTGGAGTTTAGGTTCCTAGATACAGGGCAGATAGAACATATGCTGTTTATCTTTCATACCCACTTTGCAACAATTTGAGAACACTTTTTTAAGGTGACAAAAATCAATGATTCAGAATATGTCCATGGAAAATATTTTGCTGGACTGGGTCAGTTTTACTGTCAACAAATTAAACCATCTCTGTAAAATCTTCTCCCAAATGACAAATTTCTCTTGTATGGATTCAATTCTCTTAAAGAGTATGTCAAAAAACAAAGTCACCAATGCCATAGCTCTATTTCATTACACTTACCTAAGCCTTTAAGTGAAAACAGTGACAATTTCAATGGCAAGAATTTCTTTAAAAAGTCATACCTAATACAATCACAGACCTCTACTAATACCTGCTAGGCTAGAAAAATTAATTATAACAAAATTCAGAAAATGTCACTTATATCATCTGCTCTCAAAATAAAATATCTGCCAAAAATTGTCTCTTTCCTAATATTTGGTCAGCACAAAAGAGAAATCGACTTCCATAGAAAGCCGACATTTCCAGCTTTTCTTCTTTCCTAATTATACAGAAAGTTACTCTGAACTCAGACTAGTTTTATGCATTAATTAACCCGATTCCCCCATGCAAATATTTAACAAACATCCAGGAAACAAATATTCAGACATTGATTGAATTAAACAAATATTCAGACATTGATTGAATTAAACTGAACCCATAATCCAGATTCCACATGCTGTTTATTTTTTCTTCCCCTAAAGTGGATGGGTGGGTGTGGGTTTGACTTTTCTTACACTCCTGGGGTTTTGAGCATCATTTGGTGTAATTGATTTCCCTACAAACTGACAGTCTGATAGACAAGGAGCATATTTATTTCTTAGTCAGAGAAATGGGCTACAATGTTTTTCAATGTGGATTCTATTTCTTTCATTTAAATAATGTTGAATCTTCAGAAAATTAAAGGAAAAGAGGAGTTACAGAGAACAACTCAAGAGGTATGTAATACCTAAACAAATTTTTTAATGTTAATAGAAATGTTTGAATATCAGTAGTGTTAAATCTTAACCAACAACTAATCATCATAGTTGCTTTGTAAAAATGTAAATGGTTTGTACCAAACTGATAATAAAGTCCATCAAAGGAAGACAGGGCAAAGTAATAACTTTGCTTTATACTGTGATAAACCTTAAAAATATAGCATATCTAAAGATTTTTTGAATATTATCTTTCCTTTCTTCCCCACTTTGCTTGCTCCTTCCCTTTATTTAAAAATTAGTTAGTGAGAATATTCTATTCTACAGGTTATCTGGTAGAGATTGGTTAGGTTATTTTTTACCTTGTTAGTAATAATTACTATGCATAGCATTTTTGGGAGGGAGAAGAAGGTAGGAGATCCCAGAGGAGCGAATGAGAACAATGAGAGAAGCAGAGAGACTGGGAAATGACAAAGACAAGGACAAGTTATTTATAGTTATTCACATCATATTGAACTTTACTTCCCCTTGTGTTGGTTGTTTTATTTACCTACTGAGTATTTCATAAGCAAATACTATGTTCCAGGCACTGTTCTGGGCCCTGGGGATGCAAAGTCAAGAAAGACGTTTTTACTTCTGTCTTCAGGGGGTATATAGTTTAGTGGGGGAAAGGGAGGTCAGTAAAGTGCAGCTGAGAGGGGCTGGGGGAGCGTGTGCTGCAAAGTCATGCACAAACAACTCTGGGAGCCCAGGGAATGCATCTAAGGCAGATGAGAAAAAGGTACTGAACTTACTAGAAGAAAGCCAAAAGTAAAACAAAACAAAACAAAACAGAATACTTTGTGTGTGTGTGTGTGTGTGTGTGTGTGTGTGGCTGAGGCTAAGTTCATACGTGTCCTACGCCTGCTCTTCTTTGCCTTGCCCCACAAGCCACTGATGCCACCTTAGGCTAAGCTATGTGGAAAGCAGGGTAGGCAATCACCCTCTGCAGGGTGCTTCGCCTCAAGCCTCAGTTTCTCCTCAGAACGAACACTTTTATCATGTTGCCCTAGATAAAAAGGGAAGGATTAAATGAGGAAACTTGACTGACATGGCTATACATTTTTAGTCTTATCAGCCTGTAAATCCCATTATTAATTTAAAACATGTAATAGTAGATTTACCATTTGCTATGCCATGTTTTAAGCTTTATAGAGTGCTAGCTAACTTTACAGATATATATGCCGCACGATAATATTGTGTGGCAAGGCTGATTTATAGGCTTCGAAGTATTGTTCATTTTCTTCGCTATGTCACAAATCGTTCTGCTGTCATAGCGAATTATCAATAGTTCCATGATGATTTTAACCACATGGAACAAACTGCCCAATATTTTAAGTCCGTTTGCTAGAGTTATTTTTATTTCATTCAAGTGAAATGGTTTTTTTGTTTGTGATGATATAATTGGCAGTTCCTAAAAAAAAATATCAGCTCTGCCAATCATAATGTTATGTGGTGGTAACTTTGATGTGAAGTTGAAGCTGGAACACCTTTCCTCTCTGAGAGCACAGGGGAAAGTACAAGCAATGCACTTCCCACGATTGTCTGTGGATGTGAACAGCTGCTTCCCACTGTGTGAGCGGTGCAGAAAATGAGAACACGTTAAGTAGCTGCCAATAAAAAAAATCCTTCAGTTTCAACGCCGCTTTAGACTAACGATCAAAGTAGCCTTGGCACCAATAAATTAACCAGCATTCTGAAGTTATTTTATAACCGAGGAAGCAAATGTTATAGAAATAGAATTCTCATACATTATAATGTGGAAAAGATGTGTGTAATTTTCTCAAAATAATGTTAAGACTAAAACGAAATGCCCTAAATTATACATTAGAACTGTTCAATGATGATACATAATAAGGGTAAAATAGTACAGATTCTTTTATAACTCCGATTTTGCAAATTCATATCTACTTAATATAGCATTCAACCTAAGGTAGCGCTCATCCTACTGGGAGAGAAGTCACTCTTAAGCAAGGTATTAATTCATGAGCAGAGATATGCCAGAGATTGTTGAATAGATAACATAATGAAAATCCTGGAATTACTTCTAGCTTTTGCCATTTTAGCTTCATCATTATAAGAAAAGGTGGTACTAATTCTTTCTAGCAAATTTAATAATAATTAGGTAATTGAATCTCCCACTCATAGCATTTTCCCCTTCTTTGGCATCAGATATTTAAATCTTCTCTGAAGCCCAAGTATGAAGAGTTTCCTAGGAATGAGCCTCACCACAATTAAGCCCTTTATTAAAAAACCTGCTTTCATTAGTTAGTGAGAACTGTCAGAATATTGGCTTTACCACTCTCTACATGCTTATTGTTAATATGAGACACATCTATTTTTGTGCATTAACTAATTTAAATTTACCCTATCCTTTGTGACTGTGCTGTCCACTTCAAAACACACAAATCTATTTTCTTTAAGGTTCACAGGTGATTTTGTCCTAAGTGTATCTTTACTTTCCTAATTTCCAGCCTAGTGAAAAGAGACACATTTCTTGGTGATTCATTCAAAGTGACATGACAACAAATCTCCAGCTAAAAAATTCCCAATTTATAAAAATAACATATATAGCATCTTAACTGATGATATATCATACTGTGTCTATAAAAAATAATCACATTCAATGGAAGAATGGGGACTACAGAAATATTGGAATATAAGTGTTGGAAAATACAAATTTTTGATAAATAGTATTTACTCTGGCATTCTTGTTGTTTTATTGATGACATGTCATCAAACTGATTCACAAATGTCTTTTTTTTAATCAATATCCCACATATTTCAAATACCATAGAGAAGAAAGATTCATGGCAATTACAGAGAACCTATAAGAAGCCCATTTTATTTAGAGTTTATTTTCCTTACATTTTCATGTAATCAAGTGTGAGATTGATCACTGTGTTAGTTCCAAGTGTTATGCTGGAAGCCACTTACTCTCAGCAATATGAAGTCTCCCTGGTTTTTGACCCAGTTTGTGAACTGGTTCTTCTTTAAGAACCCACAAATGCATAGTCTCCTCTGCTAAGAATGTTCTTTTTCACATTGTCTGACCCAGAACTTACTTAGTATCAGGGACAGTTTGCCTCTCTCCCCTAGCCTCGGCTTTCTGATAGGTTGTTTGTTGTTATTTTGTTTCTATTTTTTACAGTGTAATTGAGATATAATTGACATGTAACAAACCTTGTATTAGTTTGAGGTATATAACATAATGATTTGATGTGTGCATATGTCGTGAGATGATCACCACAATGAGTTTAGTTAATGTCTATCATCTCACATAGCATAGTTTCTTGTGATGGAAACTTGTAAGACCTGATAGGGTTAACTAGGTTCTGTGCAACACGTATGAAATGTTGTACTTGCTTCACTGTATTTTGGTCTGGGGATCTCCCTGACTGGACCATCTCCCTCCCAGGCTGAACTAAGTAGTTGAAGACAAGAACTCTCTTAGTCATCTATTTGTTCCCTGAAGCCTAGACCAGTTTCTGGTGTGTCATAAGGTAGATGTTAATACGTTATTTATCATATCAAAAACAATGTAATTGGCTCTCCTTACAAGAAAAGATTGTTATAATACCTAGAAGTGTTGGAAAGTTGGATCATTAAGCCTGATGTAATAGAACACGTTGAAGGAATCCATATGACAATGAAAGCATTAGCTAGATATGGCTGCACAACAGTCTGTTTAAATTTTTTAGATGAAAAAAAGGTTTATTTTATTTTTTTATTCTTACTGGCATAGAACTTATGTGGCTTTTCTTCATGTATTAACTCTGCTCCTGATTTTTTTTTTTTTAATGAATAGAAGGACATATCCTGTAGCAATACTCTGAAAACTCCATCAAGCTTCCAACTTGAAGAATACTGCCAAGTTATGCACATCTTAAAATTTTTCTCATGTAAAGCCAAGAAATGTGAAACTTATTAGCAGTTCTCTTGTATGGTTTTATGAGGAAAAGGAAAATGCAGAAGTTAGTGTTCCTATGGCAATGAAGCTACAGTTCTGACTCCTTTCCCAGCTTTGCAAACCAGCGAGCCATGGCTGTGGATTCCTCACTCAACCAGACAGCTGGCAGAGCCTCCCAGGACCGAACAGTTGCTTTGACAAAAATCTTCGTTGGATCTGCTTTACTCTTTTCTTCTCTGTTAATTCTCACTTGTGTTAAAGAAAAACCCGCGCTTATGTATGGATAACTTGGGGATTTTTGATAGAACTTGCTTTTCTCTCATAGACATATAAGCCATCTCTTTGTCATTTCCTTGTGCTTGACTTATGAATCAGCCTGCGTTTTCCTGGCTCCGATCATATCATTCAGAAAAAATCATCATCTGGATGATCTCCTGCATCATCTCTGGAGCAGGAGCTCAAATTCTGTGATGGATGACATCGCAAGGAGGCACAAATCAGGCAATGTTAGGCGTCTGGATCTGCATCCATGATGTGAGTGGAGTAATAGTATCATACTTGAGAATTCAGTTTGGGATCATTAGAGGCTGTGCTCATCAGAGGCGGCATTTCAGCCACGGCAACAGATACCTGACACCAGAATTCTTCTGACTCATAGGCTGCATCCTTTCAAATTAAGTTCAGATTTGATTCTGGGATCTGTAAAAAGCAACTTTTTGTGTCCAGGGGCTAAAGATGGCTCTACCGAAATCCAGTCCATGTATCCAGTTGTTTATGGAGAAAGAGCTGTAAGAAGCAGGAATGAGAAGGAGCAGATTTCACTGTAGGTGCACCTGGCTTAATGGTGGTATTTGTCTCTCTGTCATTATTATTATTATTATTATTATTATTATTGCAGTTGTTAGAGATTCAAGGGAAGGTTTTTTTTTCCTCTAAAAAAACCTTTTTAAATTACCATAAAGTAAAGTAGACTTTTTAAAACACCCCCTGACTTGCAGTTCTATGAGGTTTTTTAAAAAATATTTTCTTTCTTTTTTTCCCCCATTTTATTTTATTTTATTTCTTTTCAGTGTTCCAGCATTCATTGTTCATGCACTACACCCAGTGCTCCATGTAATACATGCCCTCCTTAAAACCCACCACCAGGTTTATCCAACTCCCTACCCTCTTCCCTCCAAAACCCTCAGTTTGTTCCTCAGAATCCACAGTCTCTCATGGTTTGTCTCCCCCTCCGATTTCCCCCAACTCACTTCTCCTCTCCATCTCCCAATGTTCTCTGTGTTCTTTCTTATGCTCCACAAGTAAATGAAACATTGTGATAATTGACTTATTTCACTTAGCATAATCTTTTCCAGTCCCGTCCATGTTGATACAAAGGTTGGGTATTCATCCTTTCTGATGGAGGCACAATACTACTCCATTGTATATATGGACCTTATCTTTATCCATTCGTCCGCTGAAGGGCATCTTGATCCTTTCCACAGCTTGGCGACTGTAGCCATTGCTGCTATGAACATCAGGGTACAGGGTACAGATGAGTTTTAACACACATATAGCTATAACCATTCCTTCAGGATACAGAACTGTTACCTCACCACAGATTATTTCTATATACGAATAGGTACCCTCTACATGCCTCCCCCAACCCCTGGCAACCACTGATCTGTGCTATGGAACTACAGTTTTGTATTTCTGAGAATACACTAGCCTGATAACAAATTATAGTAGGATATATATTTTGTTGGTGGACCAATCACTTAGCCATTTTTTTTGAGAATAGGGAGCTAATGAGGGAAGTGCTTCAAGGGAGAGGAATGGAAAGCATCACTTCCCCTTCAGTTGATATGCCCTTCTGGTGACTCTCCTTAACCTCATTTTCTCTCATTAACACAGGGGAGCTAGGAAGACTAATTAAAATCTCCTTTCCCCTGTCCTCAAGCAAAAATTCTCATAAGGAAGTATTAAGTCAGTGTGGTGGAAAGAAGAACAGATTTTGCAGACAGTCTACTGGAAGATCTAGTCTGGCGTTTTGATTATGTCGGTACTCAGGCAGGCACCTGGAAAATCGGCTACTTGTAAATAAGGTAAGGGTGTTTCTACCCATGGAGGGAGCCACCTTGAGACACAACTCCTGAGAATTCTTCTCACCCTGGCTGTGCATCTTGCTAGGGATGGGATGAGCTCTGCTGGCTGGGCCATGACCCCTTTTTCCTGCAACCTCTGTCTAATTTACATAGAGCAAAGTCTGGCCACAGAACTAGCAACTGTCCAGTTGATAAAAACAATTGGATTCCTGGTCTTCCATGATGGAAGTGGAACATCCAGAAAATTGCAGGGAGTGGTGAGGGAGTGACAAGCTTGCACTGCTTGTGCTGCAGAACGCTTGGCCTCTTGTGTCTGGTTTGGGGTGCATTGAACATGTTGAAGAAATAGAGTGAGTTGAATGAACTACTGAAATGAGAAACAGGTTAAGGAATTTCATACAATTGGCTTGGAAAGGAAAGACTCACAGGTCTACATATAATTATCTTCAAATATCTCTCATGCAGAACAGACTTGTCTTACCACCAGAACAGGGACTTTCAAGTTCTATGAATCATAGACACTTTCAAGAATCTGATGAATGCTTTGGACATTTGATGTAGAAAATGCACTTGCACACAATATTTATCTGTATATATACATACATTTCGGGAATTTTTAGCAAAGATACTCATACATTTTTAGGAAACTCTCAGACATGCTTTCTTCCTATATGGTGGATATAGAAAGATCAGAGTAGCAGATTTCAATTTAGTAACAGTAGACCTTTCTATGATTTGAGATTTCTGGAGCTGAAATAGACTGCTTAGGGAGTTAATAAGCTCTCTGTCACCAGGCAAGTTTAAGAGTAGGCCAGTGGTTCCTTGATGATTTTGTTGAAGAGGAATCTTATAAATATGGTAGAGTTTTGGCTAGATGAACTCTCCTTCTTTAAAGCCTTGAGAATCAATTAGATTCTACGAGTTTTATAGTAAAAACCTCACATAATATGGTTGGTCTATAAGGCATATGGTAATCCTTTTCACAGACACTGGCATTCATGTACAGCTTTATAGAGAATATGATTTATTTTAGGACTTCTGCTTAATTTCCTCTTGGTGTGCCCCATAATTTTCATTAGCTCCGTTTGGAGTCCTTTTTGGGTTTGGCTCTATGGACCAGTATCCATATTCATTACAGTAATAAAGCTTTAAAATTGAGATATAAAGTCATGTGTTAGTTATCAAATTTCCTTAGCTCATTAGCTCCTGAAGAATAGAAAATGGAGGTTTTTAGGTTGATCTTGCATAAAGACCTGCTCCATGGGGTTATTAAGGTCACTCTGTGACTTGCTGCCATCCTTTGCTCAATCCTATTTTCAAGAAGCTTTTTTGTCAATTGCCCTAATGACTTTACATTGTTTTGCTGGAAAGGGAAGGAGGGAGACAGAGATTCACACACACACACACACACACACACATACACACAGAGAGAGAGAGAGTGAAGAGAGAAAGTTGGGGGAGAGTCTGGTCAATTTTAACCAGCACCTCTTAATGACAGCCTTCTATGTTGCTAAACTAAATGAAGAAGTTTATTCCCCATTTTTCATTCCTTGGAGTTTTTCCTGACCCTAGAAGCAAAAGGATTGTTTAATGATAATTCTATTTTGGGGGGCTTCCAGATTAATTTGGGATAGAGCTGTAGCCTTTTTGTGGTCCAGAGAAGGCACAGAGAAAGGATGAATAAGACCATCTCCCAAAAGGTAGAAACCTTATTAAAAAAAGAAACTGGGAGATATATTGCTGTGGAAGCATTTGTTGTTAAGTCATTAATGGGACCTTAGCTGTATGAAAAGTAGGTTTAAATTATATTTCAAAAATGCTGTTGAAATATATTACTAATCTGTTCATTCCCATGAACTGGAGGTTCCTTGAGAGATTTCTAAGGGTGGATTCTTCCACAGGAAAGTAACATGTTTCTCAAAATACCAGCTATTTCTGGGAATTATCATAAAGGGTATTAAAGTCAGAAGAACAATGTGTGGAATTTTGGATGTTATAACCAAAGGAATAACTAGAGAAGGTCCAGGAAAGGGCACCTGAACTGAATCAAGGGAATGTGAGTGCTGCCATCTGAGGACA
Organism: Mustela lutreola; assembly: GCF_030435805.1. Lineage (NCBI taxonomy): Eukaryota > Metazoa > Chordata > Mammalia > Carnivora > Mustelidae > Mustela > Mustela lutreola. The sequence continues at coordinate 157,700,978 of NC_081292.1, forward strand.
ATCTAAAAATATTTGCTCTCATCTGTCTGGCAATATGCAGGCTAAAATGAAAAATGATTGATGCCTGTCAAATTATGAAAGTTATGTATAATTGGAACCAGACTTAAATGCAAATGAACTAACATATGTGAATGGGATTTAAATAGTTCCTGGCACATAGTAGGTGTTCAATAAATGTTAATTCCCTTCTTGTGCAAGCTTATTTGGAAGTTTAAAAGAGGAAATTTCAACACAAATGAAAAATATAATTTGCAGCAGGTAGTAAACATATGGAATTTGGTATTGAAAGAGGTGATTTTGGTGGAAAATGTAGAAGTAGCTTCAAAATAGACTTGGATGAATCCAGAGATAATAGATACATAATGACCAGTTAAGGGAAACTATTTATGATTCTGTAGGCTGAGGAGACGTCTGACTTAAAAAACAGAAGTTTGTTGTTTTTTCTCATTATGAAAGACACATTGCTAAATAATTTTCAGAAAAAAAATAGATGAACAAAAACCAAAATCACTTATGACACCAGTATTTAGCAATACCACTAGAAATTTTACATGTACAATTTCCAGATTTTTCCATGTAAATGAAATACATAAGTATTTGATTCATGTTATTTCACTTAATGAAGTGAACAACTTTCTGTAACATTAGAATTCTTTACAACACAGTTTTGTTCAATTAATATTACACACTATGAAGGATATCCTATATACTATAATCGATTGCCCAGAGATAGACTCTGATAATTTTTTCCTCAGGTTCTTGCTGTTAAAACCAACATCCATGGAGGAGGAACAAGATGGTAGAGGAGTAAGAGACCTAAGTTTTTTCTGGTCCCAGGTATTCAGCTAGTTGTCAAACCATTCTGAACACCTACAAACTCAGTAGGAGTTTTAAGAAAAGGATAGCAGCAATTCTTTGAACAGAAAAGTGACCACTTTCTGGAAGGTAAGACATGACGAGATATGAATCTGAGGTGATATACGGGAAGATAGACTGTGGGGGTGGGGTGGGGAGGGAACCTCCATCAGCCACTTACCAGCAAGTGATAGAGCAGTGGAGCACAAAATCGGAAATTTTAGAAGTCTGCTCCAGTGAGGGACGTTGTTCCAGTAGCTAACTGGGGGTGGTGTGTGTGTGTGTGTGTGTGTGTAACCTTCACTGGGACAGTGTGGTTTCAAGACCCTTGGGGTCACAGAAAAACAGAGGTTCTTAGGTGCAGCAGAGCTCCCAGGTATCAGAGCAGGCAGGTGGCTGCAAGACAGAGTCAAGGAGGTCTCTTGTAGCCATATACCATGATCCATGGCACAGTCAGACCACTGCCTGTTGAGCAGGGACCCCACAAATGGCAGATCCAGAGAGAGACCCCTCCTTCCTCCTTTGACAGAAATGGTGCGAGAGCACGTAGCAGGAATCCACTGGGTTTAGAAACTTCAAACGGGGCTGTTTGCCAGAGATAGAAATGCTTGGTCACAGGCCAGGTGAGCTCAAAGTGCAGCTGGAGACCAGGGAGAACAGAGAGAATAATTGCTTTTCTCTGAGGGCACACTGAGGAGCTTTTGGCTCCTCTGGAACAAGGGATTGGGAGGCTGCCATTTTCATTCTCATCCTATAAAGCTGTATGGAAAGCCTTCAGGGAACAAAAGCTACAGAGAACAAACCTGAGCAGATTACTGAGCCGGGCCCCTGGCAAGGGCCGTGTAATTCTGCCTTGGGCAAAGGCATTTGAGAATCACTGCAACAGGCTCCTCCCCCAGATGATCATCAAGAACATCCAGCCTAGACCAAATTTACTTATCAATGAATACTACAAAACTACAGCACTAGGGGAATACAGCACATAGAATTCATGGATTTTTCCCCATGATTCTTTAGTCTTCCAAAGTTAATTTTTAAAGTTCTTTTTATTTTTCTCTTTTTAAAATTTTTCTTCTTTCCTTTTTCAACCAATATCTTATCAATCCCCTTTTAAAATTTTTTAAATTTTCATTTTCATAGTCCTATTCTATCCCTTCTTTGTATTTACCCTTATGTTTTGCATATATATATAAATTTTTCTTTCTTTAAAATTTTGGAATACAGTTTCTTCTAACAGAACAAAATATACCCTAAATCTAGTGTATGGCTTTGTTTTAGTCTCCCATTCTCTTATTTATTTATTTATATACACATTTCTTTTTTTTTTCTTTTTTTAAATCAACTTATCAATTTCTTTTAAAAAGTCTTTTAAAATTTTCATCCTTACAATCATATTTCATCCCTTCATCATATTTATCTTATTTGTGTGTATGTGTGTGTGTGTCTGTGTGTTTATGGATATAGATATAGATATAAAGATATATAAAGATATAAAGATATATATACATCTCTCTCTCTCTCTCTCTCTCTATATATATATATATATATATATAGAAAGAGAGAGAGAGAGAAATATATATATTTCTTTCATTGTTTAAAATTTTGGGAGGCGGTTTCTTCTAACAGACCAAACTACAACCAAAATCTAGTGTGTGGCTCTGTTGTATTCATTAGCCTGATCATATTCTTTTCTTTTTCCCTTTCTTTTCAGCATGGTTTTGGGTCTCTTTGGATTTGTTTAGTGTATATTTTTCTTGGGTTGTTGTTACCCTTTTAGTATTTTGTTCTCTAATTCATCTATTCTTCTCTGGAGAAAATGACAAAATGGAAAAACTCACCTCAAAAAAAAAAAAAAAAAAAAAAAGAACAAGAGCAGTATGAACTGCTGGAGACCTAATCAATACAGACATCAGTAAGATGTCATAACTTGAGTTTAGACTGATGATTATAAAAATATAAGCTGGGCTTGAAAAAAGCATAGAAGATAATAGAGAATCCCTTTGTGGGGAAATAAAAGAGCTAAAATCTAACCAAGTCAAAACTAGAAAGGCTATTAATGAGGTGCAATAAAAAAATGGAGGCCTTAACTGTTTGGATAAGTGAGGCAGAAGAGAGAATTTGTGATACAGAAGACCAAATGATGGAGAATAAGAGCTGAGAAGAAATACTGGATCATGAGGGGAGAATTTGAGAGATAAGTGTTATCATAAGACAAAACAATATTAGAATAATTGGGATCCCAGAAAAAGAAAGAAAGAGAGAGGCAGAAAGTATATTGGAGCAAATTATAGTGGAGAACTTCCTTAATTTGCAGAAGGAAACAAGCATCAAAATCCAGGAGGCACAGAGTAACCCCCTCAAAATCAATAAAAATATCAACACCCTGACATCTAATAGTAAAATTTACAAGTCTCAAAGACAAAGAGAAAATCTTGAGAGCAGCTTGGGACAAAAGTTCTGTAATCTACAATGGTAGAAACATTAGATTGGCAGCAGACCTAGCCACAGAGACCTGGCAGGCCAGAAAGGACTGGTATGATATATTCAGGATACTAAGTGAGAAAAATATGAGCCAAGAATACTATATCCTGCTAAGTTGTCATTGAAAATGGAGAGATAAAGAGCTTCCAGGACAAACAAGAAGTAAAAGAATTCACAAACTACCAGACCTACAGGAAATATTGAAAGGGGTCCTCTAAGCAAAGAGAGAGCTGAAAAGTAACAGACCAGAAAGGAACAGAGACAATAGACAGTAAGTCAACTTATAGGCAATATAATGACACTAAATTCATATCTTTCAATAGTTGCCCTGAATGTAATGGGCTAAATGCCCTAATCAAAACACAGTGTATCAGAATGGATAAAAAAACAATACCTATCAATGTGCTGTCTGCAAGAGACTCATTTTAGACCCAAAGACACCTCCAGATTTAAAGTGAAGGGGTGGAAAACTATTTACCATGCTAATAGACACTAAAAAAAAAAAAAAATCTGAGGTGGCAATCCTTATATCAGACAAATTAGATTTTAAACCAAAGACTATAATAAGAGAGGACGCTGTATCATACTTAAACCAAAGTATATCATACTTTAAACCAAAGACTATAATGAGAAGGACACTATACATACTTAAAGGGCCCATCCAACAAGAAGATCTAATAACTTTACATCTCTTTGGGCCTAACATGGGAGCAGCCAATTACATAAACCAATTAATAACAAAATCAAAGAAACACAATGACAATAATACAACAATAGCAGGGGACTTTAACACCCCCTTCACTGGAATGGACAGATCATCTAAGCAAAAGATCAACAAGGAAATAAGGCTTTAAATGACACACTGAACCAGATTGACTTGACAGTTATATTCAGAATATTTAATTCCAAAACAACAGAATACACATTCTTCTCTATTGCACCTGGAACATTCTCTAGAATAGATCACATCCTGGGTCACAAATCAGGTCTCAACTGGTATCAAAAGACTGGGATCATTCCCTGAATATTTTTGGACCACAATGCTCTGAAACTTGAACTCAATCACAAGAGGTAATTTGGAAAGAACCCAAATATATGTAGGCTAAAGACCATCCTACTAAAGAATGACAGGGTCAAACAAGAAAATAACAAAGAATTAAAAACAATTCATGGAAATGATTGAAAATGAAAACACAAGTCTTAAAAACCTTTGGGATGCAGGGAAGGCAGTCCCAAGAGGAAAGTACATAGCAATACAAGCCTTTCTCAAGAAATAAGAAATGTCTCCAATACACAACCTAATCCTACACCTGAAGAAGCTGGAGAAAGAACAGCAAATAAGCCTAAACCCAACAGGAGAAGAGAAATCATAAAGATCAGAGTAGAAGTCAATGAAATAGAAATCAAAAGAACAGTAGAACAGGTCAACAAAACTAGGAGCTGGCTCTTTGAAAGAATGAATAAGATTGATAAATCCCTGGCCAGACTTACCAAAAAGAAAAGAGAAAGGACCCAAATTAATAAAATCATGAATGAAAGAGAAGCACAACCAATACCAGCACAACCAACACCAAAGATATAGAAACAATTATAAGAACATATTATGAGCAACTATAAGCCAGCAAATTAGAGAATCTGGAAGAAATGGGTGCATTCCTCGAGATGTATAAATGACCAAAATTGAACCAGGAAGAAATAGAAAACTTGACCAAACCCATAATGAGCAAGGAAATGGAAACCGTCATCAAAAATCTCCCAACAAAGAACCCAGGGCCAGAATGCTTCCCAGGAGAATTCTATCAAACATTTAAAGAAGAATTAATACCTATTATCCTGAAAGTGTTCCAAAAAATAGAAATGGGAGGAAAACTTCCAAACTCGTTGTATGAGACCAGCATTACCTTGATCCCCAAACCATATAAATACCCCCCCCAAAAAAGAGAATTATAGACCAATATCCCTGATAAACATAGATGCAAAAATTCTCACCAAAATACTAGTCAGTAAGATCCAACATACATTAAAAGGATGATTTACTATAACCAAGTGTGATTTATTCCTGGACTGCAAGGTTTGCTCAACATCTGCAAATCAATCAGTGTGATATACTACATTAATAAAAGAAAGAACAAGAGCCACATGATACTCTCAATAGATGCTGAAAAAGCATTTGACAAAGTACAGCATCCTTTCTTTATTAAAACTCTTTACAGTGAGTGTAGGAATAGAGGGTACACACCTCAATATCATAAAAGCCATCTATGAAAAACCCACAGCGAATATCATTCTTAATGAGGAAAAATGGAGAGCTTTTCCCCTAAAATCAGAAACACAGCTGGGATATCCACTATCACCACTGCTATTCAACATAGTACTAGAAGTCCTACTCTCAGCAATCAGAAAAGAAAGAAAGAAAGAAAGAAAGAAAGAAAGAAAGAGAGAAAGAAAGGTCTCCAATACACAACTTTAAGAAAGGAAAGGCATCCAAATTGGCAAAGAAGTTGGAAATCTCACTCAGTGCAGATGATATGATACTTTACATGGAAAACCCAAAAGACGCCACTCCAAAACTTCTAGACCTCACACAGGAATTCAGTAAAGTGTCAGGATATAAAATCAATGCACACAAATCAGTTGCATTTCTATACACCAACAAGAAGACAGAAGAAAGAGAAATTACAGAGTTGATCCCATTTACAATTGCACCCAAATCTATAAGATACCTAGAAATAAACATAACCAAAGAGGCAAAGAATCTCTACTCCAAAAACTAAGAACACTCATGAAAGAAATTGAGGAAGACAGAAAAATATGAAAAAAATTCTCCATGCTCATGGATTAGAAGAACAAATATTATTAAAATGTCTATGCTACCCATAGCAATTGACACATTGAATGCAATCCCTATTGAGATACCATCAACTTTTTTCAAAGAAATGGAGCAAATAATCCTAAAATTTGTATGGGCAAGAAAAGACCCTGAGTAGCCAGAGGAATGTTGAAAAAGAAAACCACAGCTGGTTGCATCATAGTTCCAGACTTCAAGCTCTATTACAAAGCTGTAATCATCAAGACAGTATGGTACTGGCCCAAAAACAGACCCATAGATAAATGGAACAGAAGAGAGAACCCAGAAATGGACCCTCAACTCTATTGTCAACTAATCTTCAATAAAGCAGGAAAGAATGCTCAATGGAAAAAGACAGTCTCTTCAACAAATTAGGTTGGAAAAATTGGACAGCCACATGCAGAAGAATGAAATGACCATTTCCTTACACCAAACACACAATGGACTCAAAATGGATGAAAGATCTAACTTGTGAGACAGGAATCCATCAAAATCCTGTGAGGAGAACACAGGCAGCAACCTCTTCAACCTCAGCCACAGCAACTTCTTCCTAGAAATATCTCCAAATGTGAGGGAAGCAAGGGAGAAAATGAACTATTTGGATTTTATCAAGATACAAAGCTTTTGCACAGCAAAGGAAACAGTCAACAAAACAAAGAGGCAACTCAGGGAATGGGAGAAGATATTTACAAATTACACTACAGATAAAGGGCTGATATCCATGATCCATAAAGAATTTCTCAAACTCAACACCCCAAAAAACAAATAATCAAGTCAAAAATGAGCAGAAGACATGACCAAACACTTCTTCAAAGAAGATAAATGAATAGCTAACAGACAATGAAAAAATATTCATTGTCTATTAACCATGATGGAAACTCAATTCAAAACCACATTAAGATATGACCTTATACCTGTTAGAATGGCAAAAATTGACAAAGCAAGAAATAACAAATGTTGGAGAGGTTGTACAAAAAGGGGGACCTTCTTACACTATTAGTGGGAATTCTAGTTGATACAGCCACTTTGGAAAACAGTGTAGAGTTTTCTCAAAAAGTTAAAAATAGAGTTACCCTATGACCCAGAAATTGCACTACTAGGTATTCACCACAAAGATACAGATGCAGCGAAAAGAAGGGCCAAGTGCACCCCATGTTCACAATATGTCCACAATAGCCAAAATGTGGAAAGACTGAGATGCCCTTCAACAGACAAATGGATAAAGAAAATGTGGTCCATATATACAATGGAATATTACTCAGCCATCAGAAAGGATGACTACCCACCATTTACATCATTATGGAGGCAATTATGCTAAGTGAAATAAGTCAAGCAGAGAAAGGCAATTATCATACGGTTTCACTTATTTGTGGAGCATAAGGAAAAGCATGGAGGACATTAAGAGAAGGAAGGTGAAAAATGAAGGGGGGAAATCTAAGAGATGAACCATGAGAGACAATGAACCTCAGGAAACAAACTGAGGGTTTTAGAGAGGAGGAGGTAGGGGATGTGTTAACCTGGTAATGGGTATTAAGCAGGGCATATATTGCTTGGAGAACTGGGTGTTACATACAAACAACAAATCATGGAACTCAACATCAAAAATTAATGATGTATTGTATGATGAATAACATAACATAAAAAAATAAAGTATATGCAAATAAAAAAAGAAAGTATAAATGGAGGAAAATAATAAGGCCTTAATTCTCAATTTTGTTGAAGAGGAAAAAATAAGCAGAAATGAAGGGTTGGGGTACAGTAAAAGATTCCTTATGACCTACGGTTATTTATGTGAAAGATAAATTGAAATAGAAATGAAGGAGAAAGCTCCATGAAGGAGGAATGAGTTTAAATAGATGTCCTGAACACAATGTAGATTTGGAATAGGTAAAGAGGTGGAGGAAGTTGTTTCTGTGTAAAGATCAGGGAACTGAGAAAGAAGTAGGCACGGATGAAAGACAGACACTAACTGTAGTGAAAAGTTGGGTTGGAGGGTAAGATGAAATAAGGTTGTAGAAACATTGGTTACAAAGGAATTTGTATACCAAAAAGAGAAGGTTGGCTTTGATATCATAGGCTTTGAGGGAGTAGTGCACACGCTTGAGACAGAATGATAATTTAAGAACCACGATCTCTGTTCTTGCAAGAGTAAATTGAGATATTGAATTATGAAGGCCCATTAAACACCAGTGTTCCCCATGGATTTATCGGAAAACTTCTTCCCTTTTAACAGCTCATTCCTTTATAATTCCTGTCACCTTTAAAAGCAACATTTTCCTTTTACAGGAGAGGTAAGTGAGGCCCAGAGATGAGGTCACTAGTAATTAGTGGTAAAGTCAGGTCTAGATATACATTCCTGGATGACTGGCCCAGCACACATTTCTTCAGACCTCTGGTTTCCAACACCTGTCCTGAGAGGCAACAGGACAGAGTGACATGGACTGTAGATTTTCTGGGCTCAAAGTCCAGCTCTGTTACTCACTAGTTTCTGACCTTTGGCATCTTTCTCTCTCATTCCCTTGTTTTTTTAGAGTATCTGCTTCATGGGTTCTGAGAAAATTAAACCTGCCAATATTCATAAACACTGAGAACAGAGTCTGGCACATCCTTGGGGGAAGAAAGGTGTAAGGAAAGTGGACTCAAGGGTTACACTGCTAAACTGAACAATGACGGTCCTCCTCCCACTTTACAGGAAACAAATTATATCATTTAATTCTTCATTTTAAGTTTACGGCTGATACATCAAAATTTTTGTTGTCATCAAGTGCAGTGGATAACGTATGGCCTTACAGCCAACTAACTCTCTTATCTGAAAAAACAGAAACAACACTTACATATTCTGTCAGGTTGTTTTCAAGTTGAAATGAAATATTATATATAAAGTTGAGTGTGTGCCACTTGGAGGAGCTCAGTAAACGTTAACTCTTTTTTCCCTCAATTTTTTTTTCCCCCCTTTGGTCAACTAGTGGTAGTAGAAAGCAGTAAATGAAGGAACACCAAGTAAATATTAATGAAACATTTAGAAACAGTTGATAACTTGTATGCTTATTGTATATATGTGTATGTTTTCTGAATGTTTGTACATGTACTCTCCTCACTTGGATTTTACATTATATTCTATTTAACATATCTTTTGAAGTTCTCTAAATTCACTTTTCTTGTAGATTGAAGAAAGAAAGATGAGCAGGTTTCAAACTAGATATGTAGACTTTCCTATATAACACTGTTCATGATAACCTCCTTTCTGCATCTTGAGAAGGAAGACAAAAATTTTACTGGATGATTAAAAAAATTACATTGCTTACAGTGTGTCAACTAAAAATAACATTGTATTGGACAGAAACATTCCATAGGAATGTTTCGATTGCTAAGTATTACCAAATGTTTAATAGGAGTTTAAGCAGTTAGGCCAACAGTGATTCATTTCTCAACTTTTCTGAGTGTGTCCTGAAGAGAAACCAGCAAATGAGAGCATGGGCTCTGTTTCTGAGACTACAGCCTTGGGAGGGATATGAGGGAAGATTGGGTCCTACTTTCCTCCAATGAGTGGGAGTTTCTGGGAGGCATTATGTGAGGATAAAACCCTTGTGAGGAGTAGGAATATATGTGCTGTTTGTTAAAATGATGTTCTCAGATGTCAGTATAGCAAAAGCATTCTATCAAGCAGTAGCTACATATCCCCAGAGAGAGAAAACTTGATTTTATTGTGCTATGGTACTTAGCGGTAGAATAAGGTGCTACAAGACACCTTATTCATGATCTCTATTCCTTTCACTTTAGAAGAATATTGTATTGAGTGCTTGGGTATTTTGAGTGAGATAAGGAGGAATTTTAATAAGCAGCATCCTTTGGCAAAATTTCTCCTTCTAACTTGAAGCCTTCTATAATACATGAATAATAATACTTATACTTTCTTCTTGGGAATTGTTTCTTATATACCTATATACCTATAGATATATATACCTATATCATGTGCCTACAAATTTCATTATATACTCCATTGTATGAACAGCTTTCATTGGTGTTTTTTAACTGAAGAGAGAATGTAGGTGTAGGAGATGGAGATATTAAGCACAGAAAGATATTGGGATCCATATATTCAAATGGCACATGCCCCAGGTTAAGAATTAAAAATCAGCCCTATGACCCAGCAATTGCACTATTGGGTATTTACCCTAAAGATACAAATGTAGTGATCCAAAGGGGCACATGCACCCGAATGTTTATAGCAGCAATGTCCACAATAGCCAAACTATGGAAAGAACCTAGATGTCCATTAACAGATGAATGGATCAAGAAGATGTGGTATATATACACAATGGAATACTATGCAGCCATCAAAAGAAATGAAATCTTGCCATTTGCGACAACATGGATAGAACTAGAGCGTATCATGCTTAGCGAAATAAGTCAAGCAGAGAAAGACAACTATCATATGATCTCCCTGATATGAGGAAGTGGTGATACAACATGGAGGCTTAAGTGGGTAGAAGAAGAATCAATGAAACAAGATGGGATTGGGAGGGAGACAAACCATAAGTGACTCTTAATCTCACAAAACAAACTGAGGGTTGCCGGGGGGAGGGGGTTTGGGAGAAGGGGGTGGGATTATGGACATTGGGGAGGGTATGTGCTTTGGTGAGTGCTGTGAAGTGTGTAAACCTGGTGATTCACAGACCTGTACCCCTGGGGATAAAAATATATGTTTATAAAAAATAAAAAATTAAAAAAAAAAAAAGAAAATGGGCAAAAGATATGGACAGACACTTCTCCAATGAAGACATACAAATGGCTATCAGACACATGAAAAAATGTTCATCATCACTAGCCGTCAGGGAGATTCAAATTAAAACTACATGGAGATATCACCTTACACCAGTTAGAATGGCCAAAATTAGCAAGACAGGAAACAAGTGTGTTGGAGAGGATGTGGAAAAAGGGGAACCCTCTTACACTGTTGGTGGGAATGCATGTTGGTGCAGCATCTTTGGAGAACAGTGTGGAGATTCCTCAAGAAATTAAAAATAGAACTTCCCTATGACCCTGCCATTGCACTCCTGGGTATTTACCCCAAAGATACAGATGTTGTGAAAAGAAGGGCCATCTGTACCCCAATGTTTATAGCAGCAATGGCCACGGTCGCCAAACTGTGGAAAGAACCAATATGCCCTTCAATGGACGGAATGGATAAGGAAGATGTGGTCCATATACACTATGGAGTATTATGCCTCCATCAGAAAGGAGGAATGCCCAACTTTTGTAGCAACATGGATGGGACTGGAAGAGATTATGCTGAGTGAAATAAGTCAAGCAGAGAGAGTCAATTATCATATGGTTTCACTTATTTGTGGAGTCTAACAAATAGCATGGAGGACATGGGGAGTTAGAGAGGAGAAGGGACTTGGGGGAAATTGGAAGAGGAGGTGAACCATGAGAGACTATGGACTCTGAAAAACAATCTGAGGGATTTTAAGTGGCGGGGGGGTGGGAGGTTGGGGTATGGGGTACCAGGTGGTGGGTATTATAGAGGGCATGGATTGCATGGAGCACTGGGTGTGGTGAAAAAATAATGAATACTGTTATGCTGAAATAAATTAAAAAAAAAAAGAATTAAAAATCATAGATTTCTCCTTCTAGTAAAAGAAAAAATTGGAACATGTAGTATAATTACAGAAAGTAAGCAAAATCTTTAAGTGATTATTTTTGAAGACTATGTTGAAATTCTTCATGTAGTGATGAAGAAATAAAAATATGGGAAAAAAATATGCTCCTCCAAGATGGAGCAATAGAAAATGAATTAGGAATAGCCTAGTGATGAAATACAAAGGCTTAGAACAGTACGATCAAAAGTTACTAAAATTAGCATGATTGTGAAATCTTTAATATAGTTATCAGCCTTTCTGCTTCTTGGCTTCATCATCTGTAAAATGGGAATAATGACAGTACTTTGCTTTCTAAGATCATTTTGTGGATTAAAAGAGTTACCATAGGGGCTCCTAGGTGGCTCAGTGGGTTAAAGCCTCTGCCTTTGGCTCAGATTAAGATCCCAGAGTCCTGGGATTGGGCCCTGCATCCGGCTCTCTGCTCAGTGGGGAGCCTGCTTCCCCACCTCCCCCAATCTCTGCCTGCCTCTCTGCCTACTTGTGGTCTCTGTCTGTCAAATTAATAAATAAAATATTAAAATAAAGAGTTAATAAAAGCTCTACTTATTATCTTTTATGGTTATCATCTTGTTTGCTGGAATACTGTTGGTAGAACAGTATTTTTTTCTTTTTTTCTTCCAAATAATTTTGGCGCTCAGAAATTTTTATTTTAAATAAACATTCACTTAAACCATGTTAGAAACCATATATTTTAATTTAAAAATACACATTTTTTAAAAAGAAACATTAAAATAGAGAAAACAAGTGATTTGTTATTTTGAAACAATCAGTTGGCTAAATTTACCCAAAGGAGGTAGTGCTCTAGTTTCTTTACTGAAGGAAAGCAGGTCAAATTGCATAGGTTGATAAATGGAGATTTTTGTCCCAAAGAATAACTACCTGGGAATGGGAAGGGAACACTGGGCAAGGATGCTTTTATTACTTAAGTTTGCTGTTCTTAGGAGTTATGTACCACTAGTGTGTGAGGCTGAGAGGCACCTCACTATTAAACATTATACTAGTTTTAAATGTTGATTGATCATAAAGAAGATACACTTTTATAAGAGGGGAAATGCATTCAACATTTCCCCTGAGTAAAGTATGCAGAAAACCTGCTTAAATGGGGCATATAATTTTTAATGACTCAGGCCTTTAGTCCTCGGAAACGAACCAAGTATGATAAATAAGATGGAAGCTGGTGAGTATTGAGTGTCCCATCACACCAGCAGATTGGAAATCACCTGAGAATGGGTAAGAAAGGTAATAGCTTGAAAGGCTTTGTCTTTAGTCCAGCTGAATTTGAAGAGCATTGAATAAATTGAAGAAAGTTGATTGTAATCAATTCATCCAAAAATCTCTTTTGGAAAATTGAGAGATATCGACAAGATAATTAGAAATAATGTAAGACTTTCATTCCAAGAAAAAACAAAATCAGGGTTTGGTTTCTCACAGAAATTGTTTTTCAGTCAGTTTTCTTTGACCCATACATTATTGACAAGAAAATGTTTCCACCTCTTGCCTTTTCTTTTACTAACTTTTGACCTTTGATTTTTCAAATACTTATTTGTCTACACATCGGTAGGCTGCTCTTATTTCTGTTCTTAATTCACTGGCTACCCTTTGGAGGGAATGTTCACTCATTTGTCCAGGAGAAAAGCAAGGTTTATGCATCTTTAACAAATAAATGAATGTATTTATTCTTTTATTTAATCAGATATAGTCTAAAAATATATAAAACCTGTCCACAGAGATCACAAAGAGGAGAGAATGTAGAAAATTAAAGAATTAGGTAAATTAGAAAAGCTTAAGATAAACAAGTAACTAGTATAGAAAAAAATAAATACATCACATGATGATTTTAATATAACACCAATGGAGCATCAATGCAAAAAAACTATATCCATGGAATTAGTTGACTTTCTCTTTATAAAGCATGCAGTGCTTTTGGACTCCCCCAAATTAAATAACAAACAAAGAGAATATAAAAATACAGAACAAAAAAGTGATAAATGACCAGGTTGATCTTAGGAAATATTTCTGATTGATAATAATTAGAACAGTAATTGTTAATTTGGTGTGAGTGTGAGACAACATCATTAGCTAATGAAAGGTTTATGCAAACTCTCAATGTACTATAACATTAAAGTTATAAAAAGGTAAGCAGAATTTTAAGAACAAAACAAAAGACAAGGGATCAAAAACTTTAAGAAGATTCAGAATCACAGAACTAGGGACAAAGGTATAATAACTATCAAATATAAAACTGTAAAGGTCAAGAAAATGGATATTTGACAAATCAGAATGAGATTCATTGAGATGAGAGATGAGAATTGAGAGTTATGTCAAAAACTATAGAAAATTTTAATATTTATGAAAAGGCTCACTGTTCGTATATAGAAGAAGCCTCAGTTCATCTTAATAAAATAAAGAACAATGTGAATATAAGTTTGCTTAAATGAATTTCACAAAAATTTCTCTATTTTATGCTTGAAATATTCTCATAGCATATTTTGCCATTTTTAATAGAGAAAAGCAAATGAAAGGAAAATCTTCATTACAAATGCAAATGAATTTTGTGTTCATATTGAGGGGAAAATATTAACCATATATATAAAATATAAAATTAGTTCACATAGATTTTCAGATATACATAAGGTACATATAAACAATCACACACAAATATAAAATGCAGAAATATATATATATATTTATGTATTTGGTGAGTGTGTGAATGTTAATAATATTTTCTTAGCAGAAAACCAAAACTTTGAGCCTTAATTAATTTGTTTGTTTATTTATTTATTTATTTAAGGGAGAGAGAAAAAGAGAGAGAGCGTACAACAGGAGGGAGGGCAGAGGGAAAGACAGAGCAGACTCCCCTCTGAGCCGGGAGCCTGACCTGGACTCTAATCCCAGGACTCTGGGACTATGACCAAAGCTGAAGGAATATGCTTAACTGACTGAGCCACCCAGGTGCCCAACTCTGAGTCTTTAAATGATAATTAAAAAGAAATAAAAAAAAATAATAAACTCTGTATAATACTGCTTTACATTTACTTATTTATTTAATTAAAAAATTTAAGATCTTTTTATTTATGTTTTAAAGAGAGAAAGCTGACAATGGGAAGGGGCAGAGAGAGGGTCTCAAGCAGACTCTGCACTGAGTGGGGAGCCTGATGCCAAGTGTGATTTCACCATACCTGAGGCAAAACCAAGAGTCAGATGCTCAACTAACTGAGCCATTCAGGCACCTAATACTGCCCAATATTTAAAACTACTTTTCTACCTCAAGAACTGACTTCAAAGATGCAGTTTATTGTCCATAAAACAGGTATATAAATCTTTATCTTATATGATTATGTATTGGTTAAATAAAGAAATATATGTAAAATACTTAGCTCTATGCCAGAAATACAAGAAATCTTTCATAAGAGTAAATATTAGTAAGAAATCATTATAAGAATTGAGGGATTGAATGCTTACATTACTAGAGGTGCTTTTATTAGTGATACTGAATGATAATCATACTAAAACCACTACTGTTTCTTAGGAAAATTCATATTTTTAATTTGGCAAATTGGCCTTATCCAAATGAATGTAGTTGTTAACACAAGTTTTCATTTTTGCTTATGGCTTTGTTCTTGAGTTAGTTGATGCTTGTTTCAGCCATCCTGTTCAGTGTTTTTGACTCTAATGAAAGGAATTATAAAGTCTATTATATGCTTTTCAATTGTATGTAAAATATATCTCTTCCTCAAAGCATATTAACTAATATCTCTCAAAAGCAAATTATTAAATATCCTAATATTTGTGGCAGATTAAGTATGAATTCAGAATCATTGGAAGTTCTGTCTGCGACACAGGTTGATAACGACATGATGAGGTTAAAAGTTTTGTTTCCTAGAAACTCACATCCTTTAGACCTATCTAGGAAATCAGCTGAACATACATGAAACTGGCATCATCCAGTTTACATTTTTCCATCTGATCAAAAGAATAGTGTCTGTGCAATCTGTTACTAAAAACACAATACATAATGCTTGCTATTCTGTATATTTGCTAGTTTCATAATTCTATTAATATGGAAGTTTGGCTAATTGGATAGCCATTCATTCAAGTACACATATCATTATAATTTCTAAAGATAGACAATAATGTTGGGATTGATGATCACTATTTTCTAAGTGCTTGCAAGTTATCAGTTATATAAACAGTTCATAATTTTGCAGGTCTTCTGTTTTTAGAACTCAGTATTAAGCATTTAAAATTTCCAATAGTGTTTTCCTTATTTTGTTTTGAATTGTATGAACAGAATGCCCCATCCCTTGAGCGAACAATTATGAAGACTAAGCATGAAAGAGGCAGTCGGAATTTGGCTTAAATTGTAGGAAAGGCAACAGGTAAAAGTAAAATTTTCTTTTAAACAAGAAAATCCAGTTTTTGGCATTTTTCTATTCTAAAATCTCCAGCATCTAAACCATAGTTTTAGAGGTGGAATTTCTGCATTTGAATCCCAATCACAAAGCAGCTTCTGTGGATTTTAGTTACTTTCACAGTAAATGTAGATATAGTAATACTTGAACCGTAGGTTGTTGCAAAAAGAAGATTAAATAAGGTATTCATGAAGTATCTAATACACAATATGAAACATTATAGAAACAGTACAGTCTTAATATTATTGTTATTCTATCAATTCTCAAGCACCCTTAAGGAGCAGTACTTCAGCTGTCTGTTCTGCTTCTCTACATTTCTTGCCTCTAATGGTGGTACAGATTTGGGATCTGGAGAATCTCTGTTCTAAGAGACTTATTTTCAGGGAAATGTGGGTGGGGTAGGATAAACTGATGGTATTGTTGCTATTGAGCAGGTGGGAAAAATGGGGTGGAGACCCATTTTAGGAAGATAGGGGGTGAGGTACGCAGAGAATATTGGGGCACATATGTATGAAACAGGCATTACTGAAAGGAGGAAGTAGATTGTACCTTTGCTTCAAGTCCGCATATACACTTCTAACTGAATGAGGACGGTGACGTCAGCCGAGCCCTTTAACACCCACCAGTTTCAGTGCATTGGTCTTGAGCAGCTTAGAGGAGGAAGTGAGCAGACATCAGGAAAAGGGAAAGTAACTCTATCTTTTCTGCTTCAGAACCACTCCCCTACCCCAAGCAGTTCCCACTCAAGCACAGGGAAATCTCTGAAACTCTGGCTTATAGAGGCTTAAACCTCTTTATTCTGGAAACAAAATCTTAGAGATAAAAGCTTTAAAATGCAAATGAACTGAAATAACCAATGTATTTCTTTTTTTCTTTTTTAAGGTTGTATGTCTTTATTTGAGAGAGACAGAGATCATAAGCAGGAGGAAAAGGTAGAAGGAAGAACAGACTCCCCACTGAGCAAGGAGTCAGATGCAGGACTTGATTCCAGAACCTTGGGATCATGACCTGAGCAGACATTTAACCGACTGAGCCACCCAGGCACCCAGTTGTTTGTGTTTTAATATACAGAAGAGGGATGGGAAAGCCAAAAGTCATCTGGAACTTTGTCTCACCCGTGATTTCTCTCTCTACAATGGGCTGATTAAAAACAACAACAACAACAACAACAGACTTATTGAGGTATAATTTACATACAACAATATTCTCAATAGGTCTGATTTTGAGAAGGAATGAGACAACACTTTTTTAACCATTCTCCTGGACACTGTGCAAAGGCCATTCAGACTGCAGTGAAAATTATTTATGACATCTAGCTTCCCAGGCCACAGCTATACTGGAATGGAAACAGTTATCATATGAAAGACTCAGGTGAAATCCTGACAGCAGCCCATTCCACTGTATTTCTCTCATCTTGATACTGCAAAAAATATAGCCAAACAATGCTCATGCTGTTTGCGCTGGGCCTCCTGACACCCCATTCCTCTCTCCCTACAAATGTCTCTTCCAACTGCTGCCTCCATTCCATTTTTTTTTTTAAACATTTTATTTATTTATTTGACAGAGAGAAATTACAAGTACACTGAGAGGCAGGCAGAGAGAGAGAGAGAAGGAAGCAGGCTCCCTGCTGAGCAGAGAGCCCGATGTGGGGCTCGATCCCAGGACCCTGAGATCATGACCTGAGCCGAAGGCAGCGGCTTAACCCACTGAGCCACCCAGGCGCCCCCTCCATTCCATTTTAAACCACTCCCATGCCTTTAATGTTGATGCTAATCATTAATGGAGCAGTAATGGGCACATTCTGCCTACTAACCGGTCTAGAGAATAGCTTTGACATGTGTCTAATATTACAAGAATGCACCTGTCCTCCCCACAATTCCTCTCTTTCCACATACTTTATGATGTCATTCCTTGATAGAGTGTAAACTCCATAAAGGCACAGGTTTTTTGTTTTATTCACTAATGTGGACCAAGTAACCAGACAGTACCTATTATATAATAGTTAGCCAATAAAATATTAACAAAATGAATAAATCCTTTGACCATTCTTCAACAAATTATATGGCTATGTGGTAATATAACAACTAATTAAAAAATTCTTTCCCTCTTTGAGTTTATATTCTGATATGTATGGGGATGTTGAAAAAGACAAAACAAACAGATGAACAAAAATTCCAGAGAATAGGAATAGAAACAAATATAACTTCAGACTGCCATTATACTAGGAGGAAAACCAATGAAGCTAAGAAAAGAGAGTGATTGGTAGAAAATGTTTGGTTACTTGAGACAGGGTGGTCAGGACAGTCCTCTTTGGGAAGGCAAATCTGGGCAGGATATTGAGTGATGTGAAGATGTCGGATATCAAAAGATTTGGGAGTAGGCAGGAGTAACAAAGTATAGAGGTTCTAAGAAAGGAGCATGTTTTGTGAATTTGAGAGAGAGGATGGATGGGGATATGCAGGGAGTTGAGCAACAGAGCTATTGTACAGGTCTACAGGTTGTGCTAAGGAACTGGGGTTTTATTTTAAACGTAATTAAAGCCACAGGAGAGTTTGGAACGGGAAGGTTGCACGATCTCATTGATAGGATTAAAGATCGCTGATTAAAATGCTACTTGGTGAAGAGACCAGCTAGGAAGTTCTTGCACATCATGTGAGGGGTGATGGTGGATTGAACTAGTATGTGGTGGAGTTACTCAGTTTCTGGATGTATTATTAAGGTAGAGTTTTTTTTTTTTTTTTTTTTAAGATTTTATTTATTTATTTGACAGAGAGAGATAGATCACAAGTAGGCAGAGAGGCAGGCAGAGAGAAAGAGGGAAGCAGGCTCCCTGCTGAGCAGAGAGCCTGATGCGGGGCTCGATCCCAGGGCCCCGAGACCATGACCTGAGCCGAAGGCAGAGGCTTAACCCACTGAGCCACCCAGGCGCCCCTAAGGTAGAGTTTTGAAGGTGGATTCATTGTGGGTAAGGGCAAGAAGAATTAAGGTTCCTCGACTGAACTAACTATTTTACTGTAAGTGTTTCCTCAGGAAAGTGAGTGAGCTGATACATTTTGGGAAAATACTTACTTTAACTCCCTGAAAACTCAAAAGAAACGATTATTTTAAAAAACTAGCGCACATTTTTTCTTTCAATAATTTTTATTTTAAAAAATGTTAAACGAGAAAGTGAAAAAAATAGTACAGTGGGCAACTAGATACCCATTGCTTATATCCACCCACCAACTGTTAATATTTTGCAACACTTGCTTTTTTTCTCTCCATGTGTATGCTAACACACACAATTTTCCTTCTGAAGCTTTTGGAAGTGTGTTGTGGATATAATGTGACTGTACTTCTTATCTTTCAGCATGTACTTACTCAAAACAAGGAAATTCTCCTACATAAGCATAAGACCAAAGAGATTTGACATTAGTTCAATGCTGTTAATATGCAGGCCATGATGAATTTTTTCTCAGTTGTCCAAATAATGTTCCTTTTTTCACTTATCCTTGAGTCAATCAATGATCATTCACCGCCTGAAATTATGTATCTTTAGTGTCCTTGAATCTGGAGAAGGGGGTTCACAATATCTTTTTTTTTTAATTCCTGGTAAAAGTTTAGATAGCAAATATTCTAGGCTTTGCAGGCCACATATAGTCTTTGTTGTAACTGTTCAGCTCTCTTATTACTATGCAAAAGGAGCCATAGACAATATGTAAGTTATGAGTGTGGTTATGTGCCAATAAAACTTTATTTATAGACTATGAAATTTGAGTTTCATATAAATTTCATGACTCACAAAATATTATTCCTCCTATTATTTTCCCCCCAAATTTAAAAATATAGCCATGCTTGTCTGAAGGCTACAAAAACAAGCAGCGGACTAGAATTGTTCCATGGCTTCTAGTTTACCAATCCCTGATCTAGTACAATCCTCTCACCTTTTTACTATTTTTAATGGCATTGACATTTTTGAAAAGTCCAGGCCTATTGTCATGTTGAATGTCAAAATCAGATTCATCTGATTTTGTCATTACTAAATACAGGGTCATCATCTTTGCCAAAGATATACAGCAGTGGTGGTGTGTCTTTCTCACACACGTATCACATGTTAAAGTATACACATGATATCAGTTTATCCTATTATTGGTAATGTTGTTTTCCTCTCTTTATTTCAATTTTGTAAGTGTAAAATAGAACATTCTTGTTGATCTGGCCATGTCCATATTGAGAGTGCTTATAAACACTGAAATTTTATAATGTAAAAGAAACCCAGGAGTACCCAATGGAAAACCAATTGTATGAAGAGATGATTAACCACTATGAACCTTGTGTACTGTTGATGGGCATGTTACTAAGAGACAAACAATTTACAAATGAATGAAGTTTTTTTTATCATTCTTATTTTTACTTTATTCAAAGTTTTTAAAAAATGTTATGTGCAGAAAATTGGGCCAATCACATTTCTTTGTTCATGGCATGCTATTTTCTTCTGTCCCTGCAGGTCCCCTCATTTTATCTCTTCTTTTTGTTTTCAATCTTCCTCTCCCTCCCAAGCAGAAATCCACTCTATTATGGTTGAAGATACATGTATCTGAAAAATATAGAATGTTATTTTGTATTTGCATGTTATAAATTTATATATAAGCAACAGAGTATTATCATCTCATTCTTTTTCTGACTTTCTCATCCCTCACCACGTTAAGATTTGTCCACATTGTTATTCGTGTTGTTTTGCTCTGAGCCTAATATTCCACAGTCTGCATCTACTGCATTTATTTATTTCCCTAGCAAAGTGAATTTCCGTTTCTTCCAACTTCCTTTCACCACTCACAATACTGTGATGAGCATGGTCATACATCACTCCTCTATCTCTGCACGTATTTCTCTGGGTCATGTACTTGCTGGATCATATGGTTTATGTGTCCTGCAGTACAATGAGCACTGCCAGTCAACTTTTCATGCGTGTCTGCCGGTGACTCACCAGATTCTTATTTCTCCACGTTCTCACACACATATGGCATTATTTCTAGTTTTGGCCTATGTGATTGGTATAAAGGGATGCCATCTCTTCATAAAATTACCTTGCTACTGGGTAGCCTTGGGTTTCTTTAACTTATTGATGCAAAAGTTCCTTATATCTTATAAATTGATAGTCAGATTTTGATACATTTTCTAATGAAATAAAGTGGGAATTAGAGAGAGAAAGGGGGAGGAGGAGAGAAAACAAATATAGCAGAATGTTGACAGCTACTGAATCCACTTGGAGTTTATATGGATTCCATCATGCTATTATTTTTACTCTACTGTAATTTTTTTTTTTAAGATTTATTTATTTGTTTTAGAGAGAGAGTACTCAAGTGGGAGAAGGAGCAAAGGGAGAGAGAAAGAGAATATTTAATTAAGTAGGAGCCCAGCACTGGACTGGATCTCCTGCCCATGAGATCATGATCTGAGCCAGAACCAAGAGTTTGACACTCAATAAACTGAGCCACCCAGGTGCTCCTTACTTTCCTATATTCTACAAAAGACCTATATTAAAAATTTGGCTACAGTTTTTGTTTTCCTTGCATCAATGGAGCTCTCAAATGCTTTTATGCTTATGTTAAAGAAATAGTTATTGATAAACCATGATGAGGCAAGCTATACAGTGGTGAATGAGACTAAATCCTTAATTCTTTCTTTTCTTTTATTTTTTTTAAAGATTTTTTTATTTATTTGAGAGGACAAGAGAGCATGTTAGCAAGGGGAAGTACTGAGGAAAAGGGAGAAGCAGACTCTTCACTGAGCAGGGAGCCTGACCTGGGGCTAGATCCCAGGACCCTGGGATCATGACCTGAGCTGAAAATAGGTGCTTAATCAACGGAACCATGCAGGTACCCCCACAAAGTCCTTAATTCTAAGGAAGTGAATCCTGAGGCAAGTAAAGAATATGGCTAATAAATAAATAAGTCAATAAAAGAAAAAGATAACTTCATGCAGTAATACATACTCTGAACCAAATAAAAAAGAGTGTATGACTGAGAAGGACTTGATTTACTTTGTGAAATTAGTGGACTAAGTGAATAAGAATTTCTAGGTTAAAGATAGAAGTGATAGAAAATCATGGACTTTGGAATCAGATCTGGGTTCAAATGATGATATTTTCACCAGATTAGGACTCAGACAGAGTTGCATTTAGTTCTTATTTCATTCTGTGGCAAATAATAAAT
Organism: Mustela lutreola; assembly: GCF_030435805.1. NCBI lineage: Eukaryota > Metazoa > Chordata > Mammalia > Carnivora > Mustelidae > Mustela > Mustela lutreola. Next base: position 157,723,431 of record NC_081292.1, read on the forward strand.
TCTGAACCAATGCTCTTTTGCTAGTGTTTTATCAGTCACTGAATAGAACAGTAAACTGCCAGCAGGAGGCTGTGAAACAGAAAGAGGGAAGAAAGCAGAGTGGGTGATGAGCACCACATCAGAAAAAGAAGAGGAAGAGAGGCATCTGGATGAAAGGGCCAGAGGGAAAGAAAGGCAGGGAGGAAGAAGAGGACAGAAACGCCCATGTTCAGGGGCCCTTGGGTGGCTCAATCTGTGAAGCATCTGCCTTTGGTTCAGGTCATCATCTCAGGGTCCTGGAATCCAGTCCCATGTTGGGCTCCCTGCTCAGCAGGGAATCTGCTTCTCTCTCCCTCTCTCTCACCATGTTCTCTCTCAAATAAATAAATAAATGATAGATAGATGATAGAAAGATAGAGAGATAGATATCTTAAAAAAAAAATGCCCCCTTTTGGTGAAGGGATTGGTAGCATTTACCATGGAATACAGAGTTATCTTCAATGAAGGCTGATTTAGAATTGGTGTCATCTTTAAACATTGGCTGAGTAGCCAGATCCCCTCTTTGATGGCTGTTTGAGTTCATGAGATAATATTAACAGTAGCTGTTTTCCCTAACTTGCTTTTTAAGGAAGCCGACTGACTTTTGATAATGCCAGGATAAAGTGTTAGTGTGACACCTCAGAAATGTGCAGGCGTTTTTTAAAAAAGGACAGATTGGGGAGAATAGGTCATGGTTACTGGTGAGCTTGAGGAAAGGGCTAGGGCTGTTACTCAGAGAAGTGTGTCTGGCAAGCTTTCCATTATATACCTTGATTTTAAGAGTTTTTCAAATTTAGTTCCTATAATTCACAACAGGTTAGAAATTGGCAGCTGTTTTTTAGACCAGATGCAGTTTTCATTAAAAGATATTTTGATTGAAAATGGTCTCTTTAGAGTAGCAAAAGAAGGAGGGGGGTGAAAAGAATTATACTGACATTATATTGCAGATTTTTTTGAATTAAGAAAACATTCTAAACCATAACTATGCGAAATAAAAAATAAGTATCATATTTGCTCCACAGCTATATGTAGGAACTCATGTACAGCAAGAAAGTGAAGAGGGGTTTAGATAGGCCCAGAATTAGTTCATATTGGTGTAGGTATACATAGATACAGGAAATCAGAAAAGGGTAAAGAAAAATTAGTGATGGACATCAGCGCTCAGGGATTTCTGGTATTTTTACTCTTGTCATCGAAAAGGAAAGTAGGTGGCTAGAGCTTTGATGGGGAATTAGAGGAAGAAGAAGTTGTAGAGACTTCAGTCTACACAGCACAGCATCTGACACTTAGTAATGTGTGTTGAATAAATGAATGAACATATCAGAGGTATCAAAATTAACAGAGCTGACTCTTTCCTCACAGTGAGGTAAAAATATCATTTTGGTCCATCTAGAATTCTTTCTGGTTATCCTGGACGCAATATCCACATTTTTCTCTGATGGGAAAAACTTTCTCTGCCACCAATTCTCTACTCATGTGCTTTTGCTGATCTACTTCTTGCTCCAGGGTGACACCTGACTCAGACTAAAGCAATCAGGAAGTATATTCTAAAGCAATCAGGAAGTATATTCCTAGCTTTGTGATTGGCTCAGAGAAAGACACATGCCCCAGATCTTCCAATAAGGACCAACCTAGGGATTTTTGCTGGGAAGATTTATATTCTAGCCTCAGGTATTCCTGAGAGTATGGGAACTCCGCCTAAGCATTAAAAAACACGAATAAAGCACGGAAAAAGAGCTTGAATTCATCCTCATGTCATCGTCGACCCCTTGCATTCCTTTGTGCCTGGATTTCGACACTGGACTTTCCAGTGTTGAGAGCCAATCTATTCCTTGTTTCCTTAAACCAGCTCTTAGCTGTGAGTGATCAGAGGCAGAAGGAATCTTAAAAAATATGCAGAATGTATGTGTTTTATTTTATGCTAGGCAGTAACTAAAACATAATATGATAATTCTTTTCTATTTCAGAAGGTAGATGATCTGGATTTATTTTTTACTTAAATCTATAATGGTTTGATATTTTTTGTTTTCTAACTTGTTAAATACTGAGTGAAAGCTAGTGATATGAAAGTCCTTTCATGGCCTTTCCATAAACAAGGAAAATAAAAATTTCAGCAGATGAATGTTATATTCTTAGAGTAGATGCTATTCTAATTAATGATTACAATTTAATTTGAGGAACTCAATGTAGAATGAGTATGGACCTTTAAATAATTGTATGTATCTACTTATAATAATAATTGTATGATTTGCTTTCTACAATGTCCACAAAATTCTAAGTATCCATCTTATTTTGTCAAAATTCCCTTATTTGTTGACCAACCATTTAGTGGTATGGTCCACAATATAAAAATGAATTTAAAAAGGAGATTTTGATTAGTTATACAAGATACAGGAATATTCATGCAATAAAGTTTACATATAGTTTACACCTGTCCAAAATCTTTCATCCAAGACTATGTGAGTGATACAGTTTGGATTTAGAGCAATCTAGAGGAAAATGCTGCCTGCTTGAGCATAGAGGTGAGTAGAAAAATTACTCTCTAAAGATGTTCATGTCTTATTACCCAGAACCTCTGAATAGGTTATTGTACATAGCAAAGGAACTTGGCAGATGTGATTAAGGATAAGGACCTTGAGATGGAGAGATTATCCTGAATTATCTGGGTGAGCCCAATTTAATCACATGATTCTTAAAAGTGGAGAACCATTCCTGACTGTGGTCTAAAGAAGAGAGGGAGAGAGGAGATCAGACTAGAGACTTGTAGTGCTGCTGGCTTTGAAGATAGAGGGAGGATGGAGAGGGGAAGAGTCAAGGAATTTGGGTGGCTTCTAGAGACTGGAAAAGGCAAGGAAATGGGTCTGCCCAAGAGCACTTAGAAAAGAATGCTTCCCAGCTGATACCTTGGCTGCTTTAGCCCCGTGAGATCTATGCTGGACTTCCAATCTACACAACTGTAAGTCAATAAATTTGTGTCATATTAAGTCATTAAGTTTGTGGTAATTTGTTCCAGTGCAATAGGAAATAATAGAGCCATTAATGCTTTTTGTCAGACCAGAGTTGCATTCAACCATGTACTTTACAACCTCACAGTGGGCCAAACTATACAGTGAAAATGTTTGCTTCTTTATACATATATGTATAGATGAGGTCATAGTTCCCCTGCTGATACATTTCTATAAAAGCCAAACAAAAAGAACATAAAAATAAGAAGTAGCATATACCTAAGATCACAATCTGGTTTTAATTGACCAACTTGCTTGAGTTTTAAGGAGTCTCAAAGCAGTCTTAGTTCGTGTTTCTTTTTGTAATTGGCTGGTGTTTTACCTGTAGCCTAAAGACTTAGTGGTAAAACCCAAGGTGTGGAGTTTAAAGACAAGAAATAGCTCCTTAAAAATGCAATTGGGAAACATTCATTACCAGCGATCACCCTGGTTAGATACCAGAATGAGTAAATTAGATTTTCCCAAGAAATAGATTGTATCAGTATGTTTTGATAGCAATGGGAATTGACATAATAGAATCTCAGAATTTTAAGAGATCTCAGAATTCATGGAGACCAGTGATTTTCAAACCTGGCCATGAACAACTTTGGGGAGCTTTTTAAAAATAAAGTTTTCTCAGTTTCATGTTAGGTATATCAAATCAGGTTTTTGGTGGCGTTCTTGATAGTTCAAATTTTTAAAAGATTTCCCCATGTGATTCTGGTATGAATGACAAGTATTTTGGATCCACTAAGTTCAATTGTCCACTCAAAGCATTAATTCCCCTCATGGTACTGTATCAAATAATCAGCAAACACTTGGTGATATGGAGGTAGACAAGTCAGAATTTATTAATCTGCCGATTTACAAGTCCAGTGATTTTTAGGTATAGAAGGAATTTAGAATCCAGTGAAAAAGACAGATTGTAATGCAGTGTGAAGTGTTACCTTAGGAGTAAGTAGAAGATCAGATCCAGAAGAAACAGCACAGAATGCAGCTTAATATATGGCTGTTAATCCTATATTTGAGCTCTTCTGATAATAAGGGACATAACTTCTCTATGATAATCATTCTATTCTTGGATAACTGTAGATTTGAAAATAATTTTTTTTTACATTTAGCCCCAAATATCTTCATATAACTCCTAACCAAATGTTTTAATCCGGTTCATTATAACCACATGAAATGAGATGAATAAATGAGATGGCATAAGTGGCTCAGTGCTAGGCTCAGATATCTCATCTGGGAAATCTTCTCAGGTCCATCCAGTGCTAGATAATGCACATCTCCAGTGCGTGCTCATAATATTAATTAGCCTTACTGGAATTACCTTTTCATTTGTTTCTTCTATAAGATTGTAAGTGCCTTTGAAGGTGGAGACTTTTTGCTAAAGATTCTTTCTGAATATTAGTGTAAGTCTTGGCATATGGTGAGTCTTCAGTAAATATTTGCTCAATATATGAACAAATAGTGAGTTTGTTTATGAAATCTTACATTTCATCCAATTTCTTTCCTTCTCTATGCATTTCTTCTTCTTTGTGTCTAGCTGCATAAATAAATATAGATATGGATGTAGATCTATAGAGATGGGTAGACATCTCTATCGATCTATATCTTTGCATATTGTTGATTTTGTTTTGTTTCAAGTTTTTACTTAAATTCTACTTAGTTAACATAGAGCATATTAGTTTCAGGAGTAAAATTAGTGATTCATCACTCAGATATAACACCCAGTGTTCATCCCACCTGAATACCATCACCGATTTAACCAATCCCCCTGTCCACCTCCCCTCCAGCAACCTCATTTTGTTCTCTACAGTTAAGACTCCATTGTATGGTTTACCTCTCTTTTTCTTTCTCTTTTTTTCTTTCATTCATCCATCTTTTCTTTTCATTCATCCATTTCGTTTCCTAAATTCCACATTTGAGTGAAATCATATGGTATTTGCCTTTCTCTGATTGATTGACTTATTTTGCTTAGCATGATGTCCTCTAGTTCCATCCATGTCATTGCAAATGGCAAGATTTCTTTTTTTATTTTTTGGATGGCTGAGTAATATTTCATTGTATATATACGCTACATCTTCTTTATCCATTCATCTGTCAATGAACATCTGGGCTCTTTCCCTATTTTGGCTATTTTGGACATTGCTGCAATAAACTTTGGGAGGCATGTGACCCTTTGAGTCACTATTTTTGTATCCTTTGGATAAATGCCTAGTAGTGTGATTGCTGGGTCACAGGGTAGTTCTGTTTTTAACTTTCTGAGCAACGTCCACACTGTTCTCCAGAGTGGCTACACCAATTTGCATTCCAACCAACAGTGTAAGAATGTTCCCCTTTGTCTTTATCCCTGCCAACATCTGTTGTTTCCTGTTGTTAAATTTAACCATTCTCATAGATTTGAGGTGATATCTCATTGTAGTTTTGATTTGTATTTCCCCGATGATGAGTGGAGTTGAACATCTTTTAACCATCTGTGTGTCTTCTTTGGAGAAATGCCTGTTTATGTCTTCTGTCCATTTTTAAACTAAATTATTTATTTATCTGGGTGTGAGCTTGATAAGTTCTCTATAGATTTTGGATACTAAGCCTTTATCTGATATGTCATTTGCAAATAACTTCTCCTATCCCATTGTTTGTCTTTTAGTTTTGTTGACTGTTTCCTTTGCTGTGCAGAAGCTTTTTATCTTGATGAGGTTCTGACAGTTCATTTTTGTTTTTGTTTCCCCTGCCTCCAGAGACATTTCTAGTAAGGAGTTGCCATGGCCAAGGTTACAGAGGTTGCTGCCTGTGTTCTCTAGGATTTGGATGGTTTCCTGTCTCACATTTAGGTCTTTTACCCATTTCAAATTTATTTTTGTGTATGGTATAAGAAAGTGGTCCAGGTTTGTTCTTCTGCATGTGGCTGTCTAATTTTCCCAACACCATTTGTTGAAGAGACTGTCTTTTTTCCATTGGACATTCTTTCTTGCTTTGTTGGGGATTAGTTGACCATAAGTTGAGGGTCCATTTCTGAGTTTTCTATTCTGTTCTATTGATGTATGTGTCTGTGTTTGTGCCAGTAGCACAGGGTCTGATAACTACGGTTTTGTCATATAGCTTGAAGTCCAGAATCATGATACCTCCAGCTTTACTTTTCTTTTTCAAGATTGCTTTGGCTATTCAGAGTCTTTTATAGTTCCATACCCATTTCAGGATTGTTTGTTCTAGCTCTATGAAAAATGCTGGTAGTAGTTTGATAGGGAGTGCTTTAGGCACATACACCAGTATTTGGTATACACTGTGTGCACTCTGCTGCTGTGTTTTGGCAGCTCTTTCCCTAAGGTCAATCCTCTGTAGAGTTTCTCATTCAGATTTTTAGATCTTCTTTTCACCATAGCACTAAGGATTTTATGGAAAAGCATTCTGAAATCTTAAAAGCAGATCTGTAAACAAACCTCATCTTCAAAAAGTATCAACAACAGTGGTGAAGATCTGTGCAAATCATGATGGTCTTTACTTCAGTTGGTTTAGATTTGTCTAAGGAGAAGAATGAACATGAAAGTTGCTCTCAGAACTCCAGATAAGGGAGTGCCCATTTCTAGCTGTATTTTAAATAGTGAAATATTTTTTTCTCACCCAGTTAACAACATTGGTTCTTAAAACTGTTTCTCATAATTAGTGTTTTTTTGGATTCTTCCAACCCCTGTTTTCTCTGAATATCTTTGGATGATCAACTTCCTGCTAGGGTTAAACACCAGGAACCGATTGTGATATTTTAGGTGAAGCATGAGCAGAACAGAGTACCATAAGCCCATTGCCTACCTGGTTCTTTTTTTTTTTTTTTTTTTAAAGATTTTATTTATTTATTTGACAGAAAGAGACCACAAGTAGGCAGAGAGGCAGGCAGAGAGAGAGAGGAGGAAGCAGGCTCCCTGCTGAGCAGAGAGCCCGATGCGGGACTCCATCCCAGGACCCTGAGATCATGACCTGAGCCGAAGGCAGCGGTGTAACCCACTGAGCCACCCAGGCGCCCGCCTACCTGGTTCTTGACTCTGCACTTCTGTCAAAGCAGCCCAAAGAGACACCATCTGCCCCACTTCCCCATGTTGCCTTCAACTGAGCAGGCAGCCAATGAAAGCAGTGAGTTTTCTTTGCATTAACTTTTGCAAAGCCATTCCTTCCCCATTCGTTTTGTGCCTTTTTTAAAAAGCTGTAACTTCATGGAATTTAAATCTGGAATGTCACAGACTTTATATTTAACTCCATTAAATTTCACTTTGATTTAGACTGTTTTATTTATTTTGTAAAGTGTATTCATTGAACCTTCTAGTTCTAGCAAATTTTCATATTTATGGAACATACTGTCTTATCCATATGAAATTTAATAGTAAAATGTTGGGTAGGACAGAGAGATGATCAGAGATTCTGCAACATACCACTACAAGCTGCTATTTAGGGGGACTAATCTATTAATTATTAAGTAGCTAATGAAGTAATTAATGAATCAAACTTCATTCTGTTAGTATATCTGTTAGAAGAGACATAAATCCATCTAAATCTATCATTTTCCAGTTCTCCTGTCTTTTTTATTTATAGGAATATAATATTAGATTTTATCAGAAGTCTTTTAAAAGTTTGGTTTTATTGGGACGTTCCTCTGATGTACTGTTAAAATGTTAGGCTGAGAATGTGGTCTGGAACAAAAAAGTTACGTAAAGCAGAAGTAATAGAATCAAATCCCTGTGTGGGATAGTTAATTAAGCAGGTTTGGAGAAGTTGAATGACTTGTGTAAGGTCTTGTACCTAGAAGCAAAAGGGATAAAGGACATATGTTGCTGATAATCTCGTCCAGTGTTATTTCTTTCTTATTACTCCATTCTTGATTCCTTGGCTGAGTAGGTAACTTTCTCTTTTTTACTGATGAATGTTTCACTGCCCTGAGGCTAAGACTGTGAGAAGCAGGTGAAATTCTTCCTGGCTATGCTGTGCATTACCCCAAGCTATGTTTAATTTTGACACAAGTGGACTGGGTGAAAAAAAGAAGCCACCTTTTTTTTTTTTTTTTTTCCATTCTACTTTATACTGAGGTTCTCTAGGGATGAAGAAATAAGACTAGATGTCTCATTTTCTAGAATTATTCTTTTTAAATCCACACCTGTTAGTAATATAGCCAAAAAATGGCAATGAAAGTAAACAACTTCTGTGTCCTAGCTTTTTTTTTTTTTTTTTTTTTTTTGCATGGAATAATTGTCTGACTTGACTATTGAAAGTAATGGGAAAAAGTTGAATTCCAACTTTTACATAATAGGGTTATTAGTTAATAAGACGATTTAAGCATCCTAGCTAATGCGTTGATGATTAATGAGTTTTAATGGAGGAAAGAGGAAGAACAGGTACACAGAGGAAGAACAGGTACACAGTGGAAGATAACACAAATGAGATTTCAAAAACACAAAGGGCTCACTGCTTGTGGGCAAGAAGCATTGAACCAAGGATGGGGGAGAGCCTTCTTTTTATTTTATTATTTTATTTTATTTTAATTTTTTATTTTATAATTCAATTTAGTTAATTTTAGTACATGTAGTGCATTATTAGTTTTGGGGGTAGACTTCAGTGATTTTAGTACATATTTTAGTACATATTTAATACATAGTGATTTTAGTACATACAGTGCATAATTAGTTTTGGGAGTAGACTTTAGTGATTCATCAGTTGCATATAACACCCAGTCTCATTACACCAAGTGCTTTCCTTAAAGCCCATCACCCAACTACCCCTTCCTCCACCCACCACTCCTCCAGCAACCCTCAGTTTATTTCTATAGTTAAGAGTCTCTTTTATGGTTTACCTCCCTCACTGTTTTTATCTTTTTAAATTTTTCCTTCCCTTCCCCTATGTTCATCTTTTTTGTCTTTTAAATTCTACATATGAGTGAAATCATATGGTATTTGTCTTTCTCTGACTTATTTTGCGTTGCACAGTATCCTCTATTACATCCCTGCTGTTGCAAATGGCAAGATTTCATTTCTTGATGGCTGAGTCATATTTTACTCTGTGTGTGTGTGTGTGTGACATTTTTATTCATTCATCTGTCAATGGATATCTGGGCTTTTTCCATATTTTAGCTATTGTAGACATTGCTGCAACAAACACTGGGATGCATGTGCTCCTTTGAGTCACTATTTTTTGTATCCTTTGGATAATCACCTAGTAGTTCAACTGCTGGGTCATAGGATAGTTCTATTTTTAACTTTTTGAGCAAACTCCGTACTGTTTTTTGGAATGGCTATACCAGTTTTCATTCCCACCAGTAATAGGGTTGGAAGAGAACATTCTCTTTCCTCCTTCTCCTCCTCCTCCTTCTTTTTCTCCTCTCTCTCTCTCTTTTTAAAAAGATTTTATTTATTTCAGAGGGAGTGAAAGCCAGAGAGATCACAGAGGGACAGGGAGCAGCAGACTCACTGCTGAGCAGAGAGCTCAATGCAGGGCTCCATCCAAGGACCCTGAGACGGTAACCTGAACTGACGACAGACGCTTAATCAACTGAGCCACCTAGGCACCAGGAAGAGAGCATTCTCAAAAAGGGTAACAAAGAGTCAAATGTTAGCTTTACCTTTAGACAGCTCTTGTTCAGATTATTTTAGTTACAGTTATGAGATAGTGAAAATATTCCACTGTAGTAAAGACTTACTGTATTTATTTTTATGTGACACTGAGTTTTTCTTCTATAAACTAGAATATCCATAATCATGGTTTTAAGATTTGGGCATGTTCTGAGAAAATCCATAGTCAGCAGAACATACTGAGATTTATTCTTACAAGTACAAATAAATCACAATGAAGAGGGGCACAGAGTTTATTCTATATACTTGTCAGTATAATTATGACTTCAGGATTGTTTGGATCTTAGAACTCAGTTTCATGATTGGATGAAACAAACAAAAAAATCCTTAATTTTGTTGTTGTTGTTGTTGTTTAGAAAACCAAGTATAGTATATTCCTCAAACAAACTGGGATTATAAAGGGAAGACTAAAAATGTAATACTTACCATAAATATCATATAATTAGAAGTTCAAATGTTTCCATCTTTAATTTTGTATCTATTATTGGTAGACCTATTTAAGCTTCATTTTGGTCTGTATTAGTTTGGAGTTGGAATTATGAAGTTTGCAGCCAACATTTTGTGAATTTTATCTGTATTCTACATTCAGAGTCTTGTAAGATATAAATCTTATAATAAAAACATTTAAATAAGTTTGCAAATAATTCCCTTCTATTTTGTACATTAGACAAACCATCATCAAATCTATGTAAATATTTGAGCATAAAAAATAAATTGTAAAGACTTCAGCCTTTTCTAAACAAGGGATGTAAGGAAATAGTAAATATAATTTGATTTATTTTAAGAAACTATTTCTTTATTCATTTAGTAAAGTTATTTTTTTTTTTTGAGTACCTGATTTATGCAGCTCTCTATACTAGCTGTTAATAAAGCAGTATACAGTTAAGTAAGACTTGGTATTTACAAGAATGATGTGGTATTATTCTCAGTATAGTTATTCTGAGAATAATTATCCTCAGGACAGGGGTAGTAGTAGTAGAATGAGTTGAGTTACAGAAGACCCAAACTGAGTAAATTAGCTTTCAGGGCTAATAGGGAGCTATTTAGATATCAGGAAGGCAGGGATCATGGGGTGGTACAAGTCTCCGAATGAGAGAAGGGCCAATGACAGGGTTAATTCCATTCTAGAGAATTACTGAGGATTTTCTATACCCAGCTAGAACCAGATTTAAAGTTTGAAGTGGTCCCATCTATGAAGATAAGTTTAAGTGCTGCAAAGTACTAGATAAGTGTAAGGAGAGAGAAATAGAAATCTAGGCACATTGTTAAAGCCAGGGAATCACAAATGTTAGGAAATGATTGTAGGTAGAATAGCAGCTCCTCAAAGATGTTCAGAGACACCTGTATGACTCAGTTGAAAGAGCATGCGACTCATAATCTTGGGGTCATGAGTTTGAGCCCCACATTGGGTATAGAGATCATTTAAAAGTAAAGTATTTAAAAAGATATTCAAATCTTAATTTCTAAAATCTGTGAATATGTGACCTTATATGTCAAAGGCAAATTAAGATTATAGATAAGATCGCTAATCAGATGGGCTGCCTGGGTGGCTCGGTCAGTTTAGTGTCTATTTTCGGCTCAGGTCATGTTCCCTGGGTTGTTGGATCGAGCCCCTCATTGGGCTCCTTTCTCAGTGGGGAGCCGCTTATCCCTCTCCCTCTCCCCTTCCTGCCCCAAACTGCCACTCACTCAATTCTCTCCCATGCTCTCTGTCTCTCTCAAATAAATAAATAAATAAAATATATTTTTTAAAAAAGTTGCTAATCAGATGATCTTGAGATGGGGAGATTATATTGGATTATCTGAATGGGCTCAGTGTATCACAAGGGTCCTTGTAAGTGAAAGAGGAAAACAGAGTGAGATAACCCAAGGAATGGCTGCCTGTGAAGGACTTGATCTGCTATTGTTGGCTTCAAAGGTGGAGGAAGGGGGCCACAAGTGTAGTGTTATGGGTAGTTTCTAGAATCTGGAAAAGGTGAGGAGTCAATTCTTCCTGTGAGCCTTCAGAAGGAATGTAGTCTTGCCAACACCTTAATTTTAACATAGTATGACCCATTTTAGACTTCTGACCTCCAGCACCAAAAGATAAGAAATTCAGGTTATTTTAAGCCCCCTATGTTAGTGGTAATTTGTTACAGCAGCAATAGGATCCCCACACCATAGAAGTAAAATTCTCTGAGCCTCGTTTTCCTCAAACCTGAAAAGAGGTTTACATATTGCCTCCAAAAAACAACCTCAAAGTTTTATTGAAAAACTTACACAATGCAATGTATTTGAAGTGTATAGCACAAGGCTGGGCCAGTATGGAATGTGCAGTTAGCATAGTTCCTTGTATGCAGCTTTAAATGCATTTTGGAAAGAAGCTTTGACTCACTTTCTTCAATATCCCCGTGTAATCCTCCGAGATGATTTCCGTGTATGCACTGTTGACGTGTACTGCCACACTGGACAAGCAAGCCACAGTTTACAAGTCATTTCAGATAGCATTTAACAGAGTTCCGCATCAGAAGCACATGTCTAAGGTGCAGACTTGTGAAATAGAACAGAAGTTGACAGCTTAGACTGAACACTGGCCAAGGGCAGAAGTTAAGGGTACAAGTAAATGGAAAAATTTCAAGCAGGACAAAGAATACCTTGGGGAAGAAGATTGAAAAAAAAAAAATCACTAAAGCGTTTTGTGTTTATTTTATGTCTGGTACAATTTTAAGCATTTTACATCCATTAACTCACTTGATGCCCAAGACAGTCTTATGAAGTAGGTATTATCTCTATTTTAACTATCTCTATTTTATACATGAGGTCACTGAGGCAATTAACTTGTGCAAGTCGCACACTTAGTAAAAGAGGCAAAGCCAGAATTTGAGCCCAGGCAGTTTGGCTCCAGAGTCCATGCTCTTTCTCTTTAGACTTAGATGAAATTGCAACATTTGAATCATATTTTTCAGTTTTTTATCCCATAGCGCTCTTAACCCAGATATAATTTCAATAATTGGAAGCAAGTATGAAAATTTGAAAGAAATATTGGACAAGTTTGCCAAAAATAATTTGTGGATGTTTGTTTTATACGCGATTGCCTTCCTTTGGTATATTTAGGAGTAATTCTAATGTTACAGGTCCTGTCCTCTGATGTGAAAATCCAATTCTCAGGCTTTCTCACAACTGGAGCACAGGTATAAAACCGAGTTGGGCAAATTGGATGCATACACACAAGTCTTGGACTTGCAGAAAACATGCCCCGCATGGAGCTTCTGTTCTACTCGTATCTGGGACAGGTTGTTAGTTCGGTGTCCTGAGGCAGAAATGACATGAGTGGTCTGGAACAAAAAAGTTACGTGCAGGGGCATCAATAAAATTCTGGTGCTTGGTGGCAGACGTGATATTGGCAACAGTTTCTTGCTAGATTTCTGGCATGCTTTTGGCCCTTTATCATTCCTAGAAGTTTAGATTTAAGTGTGTTTTTCCACCCCTTTCAACAATTCTGTGAACTGCCTAATGTTCCATATATTCCTTTCTTGCTTTAGTTAGACGACGAAGATTCTGTTGCTTGTAGCCAAGAACCCTGATCAAAAGAAGCAAATGAGAAAATGATACAAACTTTTTAAAAAAATTTATTTATTTGAGAGAGAGATAGAGAGAGCATAGTGGAGAGGGGCAGAGGGAGAGAAAATATTAAGCAGATTCCACGCTGAGCCTGAGGCCTGATATGGGGCTCCATTTCATCACCCTGAGATCACAACTTGAACCGAAAGCAAGAGTTGGACACTTAACTTATAGCATCACACAAGCACTCCTGTAAAAAATTGTCTTTTATTTATTTATTTATTTATTTATTTATTTTGATTTTTTTTTAAAGGGGAGTAAGAAGTTATAGGTGAAAAATTATAAATGATCAAATAATAAAAGGAATGAAAATATAAATTTAAATATCTATCAAGTCTCTGGATGTGAGATGCCTTGTGTTAAATTAATTACATAAATCTGTTTAAAGAGTGATGAATTACACTACATTTAAATAAATTATGTGCAAAAATAAAAAGGTAAAATAATAACTAGCCATTGCAAGAAAGATGCATTGACAGTTGAGATCTTTACCACATAAATTTATAATAAATTCAATAAGAACACTATAGAAATGGACAGAGATCATAAATATAGAGAAATAATGAAAAATGTTTAATATTACTAGTAATAAAACAAATGAAAATTAGAAAAACTGTAGGTTCTGTCTATCCATGCTATAGCTAACATTAAAAAAGATAATTGTAATGTTGGTGATGGCAAAGTGAAATTCTGTTGTTAAATTTTGAAATTTATATTATAAAGTTATAAAATGTTCTTAAAATTATATCACACTGTATAAAGCTTTAAAATATTCTTAATTTTGGACCTAATCATCCCATTTTTGGAATGTAAGATGAAATAATAAATAAAGAAAAGCTTTTTCCACAGAGAAGTACATCTAAGTTTAGTAAAATTAAAATTAAATAAAAATGAGAAGAATTAAATGTACATTGAGTAGATGAAATATTAAGTTGTCATTAAAATCATCTTTATGAATAATTTCTAGTTGTGGAAATGCTTGTGATATGATAGAATGAAATTAAGTCAAAATTTCACAGCATGATTATATACACATGTATTAAAACAAAACAAAACAAAACAAAAAAAACCAGAGACACAATTTCATCAGTCCATTAAGCATCCAACTCTTGGTTTTCATGATCTCAGGGTCATGAGGTTGAGCCCAGCATCAGGTTCCACGCTCAGCATGGCATCTGCTTAGGATTCGCTCCCTCTGACTCTCTCTGATTGTACTTTCTCTGTCTCAAATTAATAAACAAACCTTTAAAAAAAAAACCCTACACGTATAGACATCTGGCTAAATGAGCATATGCAATACCTTGTCAGAGTTCTAGATTTCAATAAAGTGATAGAAGACATAAGAATAATACACCCTAAATAACACAGAAAAAGGAAGCATTAAATGTGAAAATGACATAGTTCTTTGGTTTGAATATATCAAACCTTCAAAAAAAAAAGATATTGTTTATGCTATTTGAATTGTTCTAGTAAGAGAAAAATAAGAATTATTGAACTGCTTTGTGAAATTGGAGTCACTATAATAAAATTAGAAAATGCCAGTGTATGTAAAAGCAGTATTTTATAGATTGTTACTGGTTGACTTGTGTCCCCCCCCAAACTCATATATTTTTTTTTTAATAAAGATTTATCTATTTATTTGACAGACAGAGATTACAAGCAGGCAGAGAGTCAGGCAGAGAGGGAGGGGGAAGCAGGCTCCCTGCCGAGCAGAGAGCCGGATGCGGGGCTTGATCCCAAGACCCTGAGACTATGACCTGAGCTGAAGGTGGAGGCTTTAACCCCCTGAGCCACCCAGGTGCCCCCAAACTCATATGTTGAAGACCAAACCCCCAATACCTAAGAATGTGATTGCATTTATCTATGGGGCCTTTAAAAAAAATGATTGAGCTAGAATGGGGTTACGAGGTTGGGCCCTAATCCAGTCTGAGTGGTGTCATTAGAAGAGGAAATGTGGACACCTGGAGAGACATTAAGGACATGTGTGAACAGAGGAAAGACCATCTGAGGACACAGTGAGAAAGTAGCCATCTGCAAGCCAAGAAAAGAGGCCTCAGGAGAAAACAAACTTGTCAACATTCTAACCTTGAATTTCTAGATTCCAGAACTGTGAATAAATGAGTTTCTGTTGTGTGAGCCACCCAATTTATTGTATTTGTTATGGCAGCTCTAACAAACGGGTGCATAGATTTATTTCATTTCTAATATTAGATACAAAAATTTTAAAGAAAATATTCTAAAAATTAATTCAGGTCTGTATATAGAGAATAAATTATTCTAAATATTAAGGATTTTCATGGGAATGGAAGGATGACTCACCAGGAGATAATCCATCAAAGTAATAAACTATAGATTTTAATTAAAAAAAAATTTGAGTTTTATATTTTTAAAAAAGTTTTTACTTAATCCCAGCCAGTTAACACACAGTGTTATATTAGGTTCAAGTGTACAGTATCGTGATTCACACTTTCATGTAAGACCTAGAGCTCCTCACAAGTGCACGCCTCAATCTCTATCACCTATTTTCACCATCCCTCCATCTCTCTTCCCCCGGGGTAAACATCATGGGTTCTCTAGTGTTGAGTCTGTTTCCTGGATTGTCTCTCTCTTTCTCTCTCTCTCTCTTCTCCCCTTTGCTGGATAAACCGCAGATTTTTAAAAATAATTTTTCCTTGCCTTTTCTATCTCTAGAAACCATTGCTTACATTCTTTGTCTTGTGGCCCACTCCCTCCATGTTTAAAGCCAGTGACATTCTAACTCTCTTACCTTTTTTCATCATCACATCTCCCTCTGAGTACAGTTGGAAAATGTCCTCAAATTTTAAGACTTATCTAGTTTGACTCTGCCCATCTAGAAATCAAGATAATATCCCTATATTAAGATACTAACTTAATAATATCTGCAAAGTCCCTTTTGTCCTGTTAAGGTAACAGTCATAGGTTTGATAGGTTAGGATTAGGATATATTCACCTGGTCATTACTCTCTTTTTCAAAGTGATATCTCCTCTTCCATTCTTGACTTGAATAATCGGATTCTTGTCTCTTTTTTCTTGGCCAGGTTATCTGAACTTCTATCTGTTTTGTAAAATTTTCAAAGAACCAATTTTTTAAAAAATATTTTATTTATTTATTTATTTGACAGAGAGAGAGAGATCACAAGTAGGCAGAGAGGCAGCAGAGAGAGAGGGAGGAAGCAGGCTCCCTGCTGAGCAGAGCCCGATTCGAGGTTCGATCCCAGGACCCTGAGATGATGACCTGAGCCGAAGGCAGAGGCTTAACCCACTGAGCCACCCAGGCGCCCCTCAAAGAACCAATTTTTATTTCCTGATTTTCCCTACTTTTTTCTAATCTCTATTTCATTTGTTTCTGCTCTAATCTTTATTGTACCCTTCTTTATGCTTGCTTTGGGTTTCTCTTCTTTTTATAGCCTTTTAAGGTGGACTGTTAGATTATTGATTTGAGATCATTATTCTTTTTTTAGTACAGACATTTATTATTAAAGATTTTCTTTTTTTTTTTTTTAAGATATTATTTATGTATTTGACAGAGAGAGACACAGTGAGAGAGGGAACACAAGCAGGGGGAGTGGGAGAGGGAGAAATAGGCTTCCCTTGGAGCAGTGAGCCCAATTCAGGGATCGATCTCAGGGATCATGACCTGAGCCGAAAGCAGATACTTAAGGACTGAGCCACCCAGGCGCCCCTACAGATTTTCTTCTATCACTACTGTGGCTTCATGCCGTTAACTTTGGTAAGTCATCCTTTTGTTTTTACTCCTTCTCAAAGTTCTTTTCTAATTTCTTCAATAGCTCTACTTTGACTCATTTTGTGTTGGGAGTTTATTGTTTCATTTCCCCATATTTGTGAATTCTCCATATCTATTACTTTTATTGATACCCAATTTAATTGCACTATGGTCAGAGAACATGTATGATATCAGTCCTTTTAAATTTCATGTGGCTTGTTTTACATCTAACATATGATCTATCCTAGAGAATATTCCTTGTGTCTTTGAGAATATGTATTCTACTGCAATTGGATGGTGTGTTCTAGAATTGTCTGTTAGACCTTGTTGGTTTGAAATGCTGTCCATGTCTTCTGTGTCCTTGGGTATCATCTGCCTAGTTGTTCTATAATTATTGCAAACAGGACATTCTAGTCTCTTATTCTTATTGTTGGCTTAATTATTTCTCCTTTAAATTCTTTAAGACATTATATATTATAGATATTTGGACCCTGTTGCTAGGTTCATATGTTTATACTTGCTATATGTTCTTAAATGATTGAAACTTTTATCAATATAAAGTGTCCTTTCTTGTTTTTTTTATGACAAAAAAAAATTATGTCTTAAAGACTTATTTGTCCGATATTAGTTTAACTATTCCAGCTCTCTTTTGGCTAGCTTATATCATTCCCATCATTTTACATTTAGTCTATGTTTCTGAGTACAAAATGTCTTTTTTTAGACAGTATATAGTTGGGCCACCAAAAAAATATTTTCTGCCTATATATATCCTTTAATCTGTGTGTTTAATTCACTTTCATTTGATGTAATTCCTGACAAGTTAGGATTTGTGTTTGCTTTTTTGCTATTTTTCAATGTCTTGCCTGCTTTGGTTCCTCTGTTTTTCCTTTATCACCCTTTATCTCTTTATTGATTTATGTATTTGGTGAGGAAACATTGTCATAGCCTCCTCTAATTCCTTAGACAACATTTTCCTATAGTTTCTTGAAAAATTTTTAATAGTTGATTTTATGTCTTTTTCTAGTAAATCCAACATCTGAAACCCCCTCAGAGAGAATTTTTACTCAAAGTTTTTTCCTAGATAAATGCCATACTTTCTTGTTTCTGTGTTTCTCTCTTTCTCTCTTTCTTTTTGTTGTTGTTATTGACAGCTAGACACTTTACATAATATAATGCGGTGATTCTAAAAATCAGCCACCCCCCTCCACCCCCACATTTCCCCAGGGCTCACCATTGCTGCTCTTTCTGTTTTGATTGCTGTTTAGTGACTCTTCTGGCTTACTTTTGCGGAACATTTCTCTCTTGTAGTGTACGGCTTTGCAAATCTCTGCTCTAATTAGTTTAGTGGTTATCAAATGCTTGGGCAGAGATTTCCTTAAAAATTCTTGAACTCATAAATCTTCTACCCTTTGCTAAGTGCGTGTGTGTACGTGTGTGTTTGTGTTCGCCTTCTACTCACTAGCAGGTAACAGCTCTGGCTTAGCTTATACTTTTTGCTTGTTCAGAGCTTCAAGTTTAGCCAGAGGTAAAAGATCATGGTTGTGATGATTAATTTTATGTGTTGACTTTGCTAGGCTATGGTACCCAGTTGCTTGGTCTATAGCAGCATTGGGAGAAGGGACACATCATAGTGTTATAAACTTTGCTAGTTTTCACCAAAGATCAGCTGTTTTTCTTAAAGAAATGTTCTTTCGATTGTTACTTTTATGGAGGAGAAAGGCTTACCATGTTTCTTATTCCACCATTCTGGTAGTCCTGCATCCACTCTTCTTTAGGTTAAGTTTGTATGAAACACAGCTCATAATTGCATGAGTGAGTGTAAGCATGTGTGTGTGTGTGAAGGAGTTTCTCTGCAGGGTGGAGTCTATGTTAAAGGAAAGAAGTGAGACGTGGACTTTCACTTTTTGTGAATGCAGTTCTGTTCTTGTTGAATATTCTAAAATATATATATTACTTTTTAAGGTGAATTTAAAAAGCAAGGACAAAATAGTGAAGTAAAAAAAAAATACTTAGGATAAATTCACTGGTGTTTTTCATTGTGTAACAGGAATATGAATTTTTTTTCTTTCATCCAGCATTTTTCACCCCATTTTTAATTGAAACATTATCAGTTCTTATAACTTTTTTTGAAAATTAGAAAATGGAAAATATGACACAGATTTCAATCTCCTACCTAGTTACTCAGAACAATGCAAGTGAAAGGAATTAGTTAATATTATTTGGGTGCCTATTATTTACCTGTCAATGCAGAAGTCATTTATCTTCATGTCAACTATATAAAAATGAATTAGTTTGATACAGAGTGCACATAAACATAATATAAAACATTTATTTAGTTTCTGGTACTTTTGAGAAGCATAAAAGACTTGGGACACTCTCTGACCATAAGGTTTGAAATTATTTAAAAATAATTAATTGGGTTATTTTGCTTAAATCTTTAAAGAAGTAGACATCAGATTATTACTTCATGAATAGCAAAAGTCTACGGAAGTCGACTCATTCTAAAGTTGATTTCTAAAGTCAACTATCTCTAATTACAAATATGATAAATAATACGACATAACATAAAACGAGAAGTGTTGTAAATTAGGTTCAGTTCATGTAGGCAAACTGAAGCAGAATTAAGTAATTAGAAATACTAGCTAAATTTGGTGACTAATTTTAATCATTTGGAGCAGCAACCCCTTTTTACTTGAATTAGTGTATTTCAAGCTACTCAATTATCTGGATAATTACAGCCACTTTTAGTTTCACTTCACATTCTAAAATAAATAGAAATGTGTTATTTTTATATCCAACAATTATGGTATGTATATTTATGGTGATTTATATAGTGTCTTATATGCAAAAATTAAAAAGTGTTGGAGTGAGTTCTAACAATATCCTTGGCTTGGCCACTTATTAGCTCTGCAATTAGGGAAGATGTTTTCTTAACTCTTTTGAACTCAAATTCTTAATTCATACAATGGTTGTAATAATACCTCATAGTATTAGAGTAAAGATTAAATAAGGCATAATTTATAAATATTTGACAGGTTGGATACAATCAATAGATGTTTTCTTCTTAGATGAAAATAATTAAAATTATAACAAATGTAATATTTATTAACTTAATAAAGTCAAGCATGCTAAAATGTGTCTAATATCAAAATTGACATTTTTAAATGTTTTAGCACAAGCTCTGAAACATGTATCTTTGTGGTTCCTTTGGAAAATAATATTATTACACCTTGATTCTCAATTCTGCTCACAAATGGAAAGATCAATAGCATGCTAAATTTTGAGCAGCAGGCAAACCAGTTTTCACATATACTGAGATTTTTATTCGCAATAGCTTTGTCAGTCTCATTATGCCTGATTTGAGCTAATATCAAAACAAGTCTGCTTTTTATTCATATGTATCACTAGGAAGCAAAGTACAAATATCACAAGACAGGTCTAGGATCTTGGAGAGGCATACTGAAAACAAACACTATGAATAATCCATATTATGAACATTGATTTTGTAGATAAAGTCAATCAAAATACTTTCCCTGGATTTAGATCCATAAAGTTTTATTGGTCAGAGTTTGTTCATGGGCAGGTATTCCTTAAAGAACAGTATAAAGGATATACAATATATAAAGAAAAATTCTATATTGTATGAATACTGAAAAAGTTATAAAATAGTTTGGCATGTGAGGAAAAAATGGATGCTGTGCTCTGGAATTGTCTGTTAGATTTTATTGGCTTATAGTGTTGTCTGAGTCTTCTGTTTCCTTGTTGACTTTCTGCTCATTTGTTCCATCAATTATTGTAAATGGGTGTTAAGGTCTCTAATTTTTTTTTTTTTAAGATTTTATGTATTTATTTGACACAGAGAATACAAGCAGGGAGGAGGGGCAGAGGGAGATGTGGGGCTCCATCCCAGGACCAGGGATCATGACCTGAGCCTAGGGTAGGCACTTAACTGACTGAGCCATCCAGGTGCCCCACGGCCTCTAATTCTTATTGTTGAATTATTTATTTCCCCCCTCAGTTTTTCAGACTTTATTTTCAAGAGTTCCCTACACTTGAAAAAGGAAATGTCCCAGGTCTCACCCAGCTTATCATCTCTTACATGAAATTTGATATAATATGGGTCTTATACCTTACTAGCATTATTATTGACTCAGTCTTTCCTTTGATCACTCTTACATATTCACTCTCTGAATGCACCTTGAATCATTTCCACCCCGGCTCTCCAACACCTCTATCTAATAACATGAATTCCTTACTATGTCATGCACTGCCTCGGATGTGGCTCTTACTCTCTCTCGCTCTGGCTGAGCTCTGGCTGCCATGACAAAATAACCCAACACCAGGTGGCTTCTACAACTGAAATTCATTTTCTTCCACTTCTGGAGGCTAGAAAGTCCAAGATTATGATGCTTTCATTTTTGGTTCCTGGTGAGACCTCTCTTCTTGGCTTGCAGACAGCCACCTTCAAGCTGTCCTCATATGGCCTTTCCTCTGTGTGCTCCCAGAGAGCTTGAGATCTCTAGTGTCTCTTCCTCTTTTAAAGACATCAGTCCTTTCTTATTAGGATCTCACTCTTATGATCTCATTTAACCTTATTAATCTCCTTACAGGACCCATTTCCAAATACTATCATTTAGGGAGTCTGGGTTTTAAGTTATGTTTTTTATAGGGACACAGTTCAGTACATAACATGTAATATTTAGGATTAGACTCAGCTGAAAATCCCCAGTATAAGAGTGGCTTAAAAAAGCTACAAATTTACTTCTCCTTCATATGAATTTAGGTAGTTCTGTGATGATACGGCTTTCCACAGTGCAAAAGACCCAGGTTCCTATTTTGTTTCTCCCTTATCCTCAAAATGGGTTTGCTCACTCCTTTTAAGGAGACTTCTAGAAATCGTTCATAATACTCTCAGCAGTTAGTCATTACCCAGAACTTGGACACCTGGCCACACCCAGTTGCTCAGAAGACTTTATTTGCAGGTGGTGGTATTGTTACTGAGGAAAATTGGGGAAATTGCATCTTATAGGATAACTATCAGCTTCTGTCATCACATTTTCTGACTTTTCTTTTTCTCCTGCTTATTTTTACAGGTACCCTAAGCCGTAGCTAACCCGGATTGCATTTCTTTTTGTATATCTTTGTGTTTTACCATCTCAATTTTTGATGATGCTCGTCCTTTTTTCTAGAATGCATCCCCTGCTTAAACTTGGCCATAAATCCTTTGTAAGAGAGGAAAAGCATTTTGTCTTTCTGCAGAAACTGGCTAAAATTCATTGAAAGAATCTTTTCTCTGAATAATCATGGTCTATTCTGAACTGTAGTCCTTGACAAAGTTATTTGCTGGAACGTAAAAATATCTGATTTATTATTGTTCTGGTGAATGATTTGTATGCAGTGGAAAATTGTTGATCATGGTTATTTTAAAGTGAAAAGAACTTGCTCTCAGAAAAATGCTTTATGTTTCATTTATAATTCTCCAAAGCAAATTATATCAGTTCTATAGTTTGTTTTGGTACGTATATGGTTGAGATTGCACTAGAGAAATATTCTTACGCTGTTTTGAGTAAATGGCTGTTTTTCATTGTTAGAATAATTGTTCGCTCTGGTGATGGACCATCCTTAATTTCTAACTTTATATTACAGTAAATATTAGTTATTTTATCCATCATTATATCCTATCATTACTCTAAAGAAAGTTATTTCTAAAGTTTCAAAGAACCCCTTTGTCAACTTTGTTAGAAACATTTCCTAGAGAAAGTGACAATCAGATTTTCTAAAATTTTCACTCTCTTTATAATTTTCCTTTTTGAATTTCCCCACTACTAATGGGTGGAGTAATTGTTGTTAGGAAGGTAATCATTATTAAGGAGAATAAATGCAGCATCTTTATCAGTGATGATTGATATAGCTTTTTTTCTGTACCACACTGAACTCCAGATTCTCCTGTCTTTAAGTATCTCCCTTACAAAACCTGGTATTTCATAGAACACAACTTTTCATCATGCACTTTTTTGTCTCGTGGGTTCCATCAGTTGGGATGGGTGGAGATTTCATGCTGGAAACAACTTCTAATCTTAGCTAGCTAAAACAACGGAGTCTCTCTCTTATTTATGCTACCTGTTTGATTGAGGGTGGCAATGGGTTCAGCTCAGTAGTGACTCAGGGACCCAGGCTAACAGAAGTTCCAGCCCACCACACACTGCCCATCTCAAGGGCAAAGGAAAGAAGATGTGTGCTTAAAGATTCATCCCACTTCTCTTCATATTTTATTTGCCAAAGCAAGCCACAAGGCCACATTCAACTCAATGGGGTGGAGAGGTATAATCCTCCTCTCTGGAAGGAAGAGATACCAAGATAGGAAGAGAAACCAAGTAACTGTAATCAGTAACATGGTTTACAACAGCCTTGGGGCAGACATGTCTTATCTTTGATGAATGCCTGGAGGTATAGATGTAGAACAAATTTACTGATATAAGTTTGCAAAAGAATACTTCAAGGGGAAAAGGCAGATTGGTTGAGTTGAACAACTACCTGTAACTAACAATGCTGGAACTTTGTTAAAAAGTAAAACTCATGCTTTGGTTTGTGCTCATGCTTTGGTTTGTGCTTGAGAGGGATGAAGTTTGGTAAATGAGCTCAGGAACTAGATCTCTGGATCTATGTAATTAAGTTAAAGCCTAGGTGAAAAGACAGTAGTCAAGGAAAGTAGAAAATCTATTACTCTAATTAAATGAGGTCTCTTTAGAGGGATCAGGATGAACATTTTCTAGATCATGCCTGTATTTTCTAACCAAATCAATCAATCGGTTTCTACCTATGGAGCAAGTGTTTCATGGCTCAATGACACTAGAATGTTGGGTAACTAGGGAAAAGCTTTAAATTTACCCTTAAAGAAAATGTTCCCCAATACTAAAAGAGATAATCCACAACCACATCCAGTTTATTGATCACTTAAAAAACTTTTCATGTGATCACAATCACAGGCAACAAAATGCTCTCACTTTCCTTTGAAAAGTAATCGATAAATATTATCGTTACCATGTATTAGGTACCCATTATGTGCCAGGAATGATCAATTAATTGTTTAGAAATCTCATAGAACTCTGTAAGATATTAGTCCCCCCCCCCCTTTTTTTAAAATGAGTTTAGGAAAGTTAAATAATTTTACCCAGCTCTTCTAGTTATAAAGTGAATCCTTGAGAATTAAACTCAAGTCTGCCTGATGTCAAAGTCAGACTTCTTTTCTCTACATCACACCACATCTTTCTACTAAATTATACAAAATCTACGGTGCTGTATTTTGTTTGCATATTTTGCTTTTGAAGTTGATGTTGCTGACAGTGTGATTAATTAAACATTCACCAGACACGATTTGTTCCTGAAAGAATGTGAAGGTTGGGTGACTTGCAAAGATTATTCGCTAAACTCTTTCCTCTTTGTTTTGTATACTGCCATCCTAAATTGAGGGTAATGGTTTCCTCCAATCGATTTTAACAGAGTTTCTACCCCTGCAGTGGTTTATGAAGGATGGTTCTGTAGAAAGATATATCAAGGTGCATCCACTAAAAGACCAGTGTTAATCTATTTTTACAGGTAAAACTACCTGACATCACAAATTAACATTTATTATTCTCTCCTATCTCCTTTTTCTTTTGCTATCCTAAAGCTTAGCAGTAAGAGAGATTTCATGTAAATCAAATACTTATTTTCACCATACAGATGAGAAAACTGAGGAATAGTGCGGCTAAGTGGTATATTACCGTTACTACAAATCTACCATGCTTGGTATTTTATTCATCTCAATGTGCCAAGGCTGTATTTATTCATTGCCATCTACCTCTGTTTTCTTGGAAAAATAAACTCTTGTTTATCCATGTGTCATAAAAATATCAATTTAAAATCTCAGATCTTGAAAATATTGAGAAACCAAGCCATCAAAGTGGAAATAGATGGTATGGTGAATATACCCAACAAAAGACTTAAATAAAATACATACTGAGCTTCTATAAATCAATAAGCGAAAAGATGACTACAATAGGATAATGAATAAAAAGCTTGAATAGGTACTTTCCAAATGATGATATCCAAAAGACTAGCTTTATCTCACTAAATTTCAGAGAAACAAATGTTAAAAGCAGAATGATATATCACTTTTTATCCACCATAATGGTTAGACTTGAAAATAAGCTAACCAAAATGAAAAACACACACATTTGGTAAGTATTGAGAAGGCTGCGTTATCTTCAGAACTCATACACGGAGGGTGAGAATGCTGAGTGGACTGGCTATTTTGGAAACCCTGTTTTGGGATTTACTAAAGCTGGATATGTGTCCTAGGCATATGCCCAAAGGATATGTGTACCTTAGCTTATCAAGACATAGACTAGCATCTTCACAGCCAGCCACTTCAATGGCACAATGCCCATTAGTCATGGGTTAGATAAATAAATAGTGATATCAACATTATATAATAAGAATGAATGCAGTGCAACTACATGAAGTCATGTGAGTGAATCTCAAAATATACTATTGTGAAAGAAGCCAGATATAAAAAAAAAAAAAAGTAGACCCTGTGTGTTTCCATTTATGGGAATTTCAAAAGCAGTGAAACCTCGTGGATAGTGTTTGAAGTCAGAATGGGGGTTACCTTGAGAAATAAGGAATGGGGGGAGGGTAACGAATGGGGTGCTAGTAATACTCTGTTTGTTGGCCTGAGTTAAGGTTAAATAGTTGTATTTACTTTATGAGCAATCATGAACTTACAAGTTGGGCACTTTTAAAATGTCACACTTAAAAAAAATGTAATTAATCTCCGGTATGTGTTTTTTCTTTCTCTCAGAACCTTCTTGGACATTACAATTCCTTTGATCTGCTTACTTATAAAAAATATATTGCTGGCCATTCCTTGCCCCTTAGATGAGATATTCTCAAGGAATATAAGCAGGGTTAGATTGGTCAAATAAAATTTTAATTAGAAATTAATGAGTCAAATGTAAACAACCTCTACATTATATCACACACTTGAGCCACTCTTTATGAATATGGGAAATTGAGAATTGTTTATCTGTAGTTTGTGGTTGGAGAGAGTTCCCAATTAATATTTCTATTAAGTAGGCAGAAAAATTAATTTTGATTGTAATAAAATAGTGAGCCCTAAGAATTTCTAACCCATCTTATTAGATTATTCTTTATCCTTATTGTTCTGTATTTTTTCTCTCTCTTTTTATGCACTGCAAGAAAACATTTCTGTTCACTTAATGGATTTCAGACCTTTTAAAAATATTCAGATCCATCTGATATTTATCTTGATTTGGATGTCATTCAGAGTGTTTGCAATGAAAAAGATTTTCTATATGCCTTTCTAATATCTAGTATCTGTCACTGCCACTAGACTGATATGCCCTTGGTTTTGTCTTTCCTTTTGATGAAACGTTTCATGAGAATATGAGATGCATTACGGTGCATTTTTAAAAATTAATTTCAAATATTAGGTAAGATTGTTAGATTTGGAAATTAGGTTTATTTACCTAGATAGAAGTAACAGTGCACTGTAATTTTAAATATGATTTTTGTGTAACCACTAAAATAGTGATACAGGTGGTAAAGAAACCCATTTGTGATCTACATATTCATGCAAAATAAAATTCCAGAATCAAACTACTACCCAGATGGGGTCTTCAAAGACTCTGATTTTGCTTTAGTACATCTAGTGCATTCAAATGTGCATGAAAACTTTTTATATTCATTTTTACTGATGATCAAATAGATGAAGGATGGAAGGGGCAATCTTTTTTTTTTTTTTTTTGGTGGGTGACTGGAGGGAAATATTATTGGTAGTTCTAGCACATATTTTATTCAGATGTTAGCTTTTTCATTCTCATTGCATACCCCTCCACCTCCACCAAAGTTTAACTTTCTCGACCATCACCAAAGAGTCCGGCGACTCTCGTGTTCACACCCAGATGACGATCTCTGTAGCTGCTCTTCAGGTCCCTCTCACCTCTTCTGTGGGCCGCTGATTATCTGGCCTTTTCTTTTCTTTAAAAATATCAATTATTCACACCTGCTTCTGTGCCAGACTTAACTGAAAATTTGGCTGTAAAGCATTTCCCACTCCTTACCTTGTACAGAGGTTCCCTCGTCTTTCTCTGGCTTCCAAATTTCTAGTCCTCCTTTGCTTCTGTGAAGAATCTCTTCCCATTTGAGACTGCTTCCAACCATTGCCCCTACTCCTTTCTTTCTTTCTTTCTTTCTTTCTTTCTTTCTTTCTTTCTTTCTTTCTTTCTTTCTTTCTTTTTTTCATAGAATGACTCAAATAGATCTGTCTCTGTCCTTTTCCAAACTAGGCTCTGGGGGCCTCAGTATTGACACCCAAGTGACCTGTCAAGGTGTTTTGTTAAACAGAAGATCGTCTATTACAGAAAGATTATGCTTATTCTTTAGAAGCATAAGTGGTTTCAGTCAGTTCTCTTTTTCCCATCTGTTACATATACACAAACATAAAATGTCACTGAGGAATCTTCGCCATTCTCTCCTCACAATTATTGATGTCACTGAGCAGACACCCTGCCATCGTATAACTAGGCAGAGTCTTTCTTCCATTGAAAAGTTTGCCCACATACAGCTCTCTTCAATTGCACTGTGACTGACAACTGGTAGAAGGTGATGCCTTCCACCATATATTGGTGCCAAGAAGAGAATTAAAAAAAAAATGATCATAAATTCTTTGTGGGATAAAATATTGGCAATGAAATGTCAAATTAAAAATCACTAAATAAGATTGTTATTTCACATAACTAAACCATAGACTTATTTAATCAGTATTTGTATTTAGCTTCCAAATACCATTTAAACTTGGCACAGGCTGCTTCTAAGTCACTGACCCCCAATGTCTGAGTAGGCTGAAATTCAGAATCTCAAGTGTAGGTGAATCTGTGTGCCTATGTCATATATGTACATGAACACGGGCACATTCATGTATATGTAAATTTGGAAAAACCTCCTTCCAACCTGTCACAGATAACCACAATTTAATACACTATCTTTCCCAGCCCTACTAAGCATAACTGATGTAATTAAGCATTACATAGTGTTTAGCTATGTGTTAGTTACAAACTTCTTTTATAATTATGTTCAGCGAATCAATTTGGCAACTTTGGTGCAAAATATTAATATCATTATTGATTCTGATTTTAATACCTTTATTATTGGTAAATGTGCTCCTAATTGTTCACTCTTATCCTTTAAAGTGGTTGAGAAGTCTTTAAAAAAAAACCCACAAAAGTTGGGACGCCTGGGTGGCTCAGTTGGTTGGACGACTGCCTTCGGCTCAGGTCATGATCCTGGAGTCCCGGGATCGAGTCCCGCATCGGGCTCCCAGCTCCATGGGGAGTCTGCTTCTCTCTCTGACCTTCTCCTCATTCATGCTCTCTCTCACTGTCTCTCTCTCAAGTAAATAAATAAAATCTTAAAAAAAAAAAAAAAACCCACAAAAGCAAACACACAATGAAAAAAAAAACACCTAAATCTTATATGCTTTTTAACAGCTTCCTCCATAATTAAAAATTTTTAAATTTCATTCATTTTTCTTTAAATACATGGATACTGAACAAAGTTTGAAAAATAGAAGAAGGTACAGAGTAAGAAATAAGTTTGTCTTCTAGTCCTGTCTCCCACCACTCAGTTCCTTCCTCAAGTCAATTGTTTTAGTTCTTTTTCTTCCATGATCCTTCTGTATATACACAAGGAGAAATATCTGCCTATCTATCTATCTATCTATCTATCTTTCTATGTATCTGTGTATCACCTATTCATCTATATACCCTATAAAACATTTATATTTCTTATAAAACTTAGAAATTTCATTGTGTGATATTATTAAATTTATTATGATGGACACATGATTTATTTCTAATCTTGGGCTATTACAAGTAACACTGCAGTGAAGATCCATATTATGTCATTTTATATATATTTGTGTGTATTGATAGGATAAATTCCTAAGAAGTGGAATTGTTAGGTATGCCGAATTACTCTCCATAGAGGTCATACCAATAACAGTGATACCTGCAAAGTGGACCTCCTACAAAATGTATTTGTAAGTCATTATTGTAATTTTATCTTTACAACACTTCTATAAATGTTGTATTATTTTTCCAAGATAAAATGAAGAAATTGAGGCTTGGGCTGTTTGGTAATCTGCCCAAGATCCCACAAGCTCCTGAGTCAGAGCTCTTTCCAACACAGTCTTCTCTTTTTCTTAAAGATGTGGAAGGAAATGTTCTTTCGAACCATTAAGTCCTGAGACTTGTCAGAATGAAGAAGGCAACTCAGGACATCCTTGAGATGAACTGTGGTTTTATTATGCCAAAGGAGATTCTGCCTCTTCTTCTCTACTCCTTAGGGGTACAAAGAAAGCATGTGTGTACACACACACACACACACACAGACACACTTCACTGATGTTAAAACACAAAAAGGAGGACTTCTGGAGATTCGTTATGTAAGATCATCTCTACTTCCTCATCTGTAAAACAGAACTTTGGATTAAATTATCTTTCAGATATATTTTAAACATAAATAAGTTAATTAACTAGCAGAAAAGTTTTGGAGTTTTTTTGTTTGTTTGTTTGTTTGTTTTTAGTTTAGAAAAATTCTTCTTTTTAGTTTAACATGTGAAGGGATAAAACTACATATCTTCCAGATAGGTAATATTTGACATCTCTCTCTTGGCAATGAACTATGTATTTTTTCCCCATTAGGATCATATCATTTCCCTGTAGTAGGCATATTAAGTGGGTGCAGGCCCAAGAGGGTGACTTAGAGAGAAGAAGTATTTGGCTGTCTCAATTGTCTGGGTGTCTAGCATACTTTACTTGGTGTTGCTCTAGATGATACACATTTATAGAGGAGGCATTTAATTTTTCGTGTCATATACATATATATATATATATATGTCATATACATATATATATGTATATGACACGACAAATTAATATATATGCTAATATATATATATATAAAATCCTGATAATTGTGTGACGTTCTCTTGAATGTTTCAAAAAAGGGTTACCAAGTAAGTTGTGCAAAGTACAGCTGTGCTTCCTCAGATTTTGCTAATACTGCTTCCACTTTGTCCTCCACCCAATTTAATTTAATTTAATTTTATTTTATTTTATTTTTAAATTTGAGCTTAAAAAAGAAGTACTAGTTTTGAAAGAGAAGTAAAAGTAAAGGTCAGAGATGATCTTCTTTTGCTTGGTGTTCTTAATTTTGGAATTCTGTTCATGAGAAGTGTTTGCAGAAAAAGAATGGAAAGGTAATTGTTTAATTTCACCTCTCTTTCCATGACATGAAATGAAGTAACTGTACGGGTTTTACAGACTTCAGTTAATATTGCAATTTTCCTTCAATAGACACATTTAATTGATTAATTAAATTAATTGTTTCTTTAGTAAAAAAAAAATCATGAGCTAAAAAAAGCATCTTGGGGGGCACCTGGGTGGCTCAGTTGGTTAAGCATCTGCCTTTGTCTCAGATTATGATCCTAGGGTCCTGGGATTGAGCCGTGCATCAGGCTCCCTGCTCATCAGAGAGTCTGCTTCTTTCTTTCTTTCTCGCTCTGCCTCTCCCCCTGCTCATGCTCTCTCTCTCTCTCAAATAAATAAAATAAATAAAAACTCAAATAAATAAAACCTTAAAAGAACCCCACACATCTTTGTGGGTGCCTGGGTGGCTGGGTCAGTTAAGCATCTGCTTTTGGCTCGGGTCATAATCTCAGGGTCCTGGGATCAAGCCCAGCATTGGGCTCTCTGCTCAGCGGGGAGTCTGCTTCTTCCTCTCACTTTCCCTCTGTGCTCTCCCTCTCCCTCTTTCTAATAAATAAATAAAATCTTTAAAAAAAAAATCTT
The DNA here is from genome assembly GCF_030435805.1 of Mustela lutreola. Lineage (NCBI taxonomy): Eukaryota > Metazoa > Chordata > Mammalia > Carnivora > Mustelidae > Mustela > Mustela lutreola. The sequence goes on from NC_081292.1 coordinate 157,754,299, forward strand.
GACCATTTGTTTAGATTTATGAGACACTCTGCACACCTAGCATGTAAGCAAGTTTATTTTTTCCTCTGTTTAATTTCCTTAATCTTTGGACTCTTAATAAATTCAGGTCATTGGAGAAATTATAGGTGGAGACAATAAAGTTTAAGAGTCAAATAAACAAAAGTCCAACACACCCAGAAACCCAAATTAAAGGTAAGGAATACATGAATAATATTTAGAAAATATTTTCCTTTGGAGCCTCCTTTCTCCCTCTTTCTCATGACCTTTTAAAAATTTTCTTTTTGTTGCCTTTAAGCTAAACAATATATTTCTCCAGCACACCTCTCCTAAACAGGAATCTGCCTTTGGGGGGGGGGGGATGTCCTAGCAGATTTAAAACCCTAATTTGTTCTGTAGATACTGTATATTTATGGGAAGTTGCTTATCTTAAAAATAATCGTAGTGCACAGGGAAAAACCAACAACTTGGGCTGATCATCCTCCATCTGATTCTACTATCCTTTGCAGAAAATCTTAGATCTTAAGAAAAATCTGTGGGTAGAAGGTAAAAAAGAAAAAAAAAGTGTGGAAAGAAGTAAGACATGGATGACCCCACCTTAGAATGGGGCAGTATCAGAGAAGACTGAGCAGGAGGCTGGACTTGCAGCCCTAAGGAGCACCCTCTTCTCTCCCTGACTATGGGAATTCAGGAGTTTCACCAGTTCCCAGCTGTGATAAGGTTACTTATCATATCAAGAGCCAGGAAAACCTCAATTTGAATGAGAAAAAATAATCAACAGATGCCAACACAGATGACAAAGATGTTGGAATTATCTAGTGAGGATTTTTAAATGGTCTTTATAAATAACAATGCTTCAAGGAGCAATTATAAGCAGGGCTTGACCCAAGTGAAAAAATAGAAAGCCTCAGCAGAGAAAGAAAAAATATAGAGACAAACTGAAATTTGAAAACTGAAAAATAAAGTATCCAAGAAACAAGACAAAACAAACAAACAAAAGACCATGCAAAAATTTTACTGAAGGGGCTCAAAGGGGCAATGAAGAGAATAGAAGGAATCAATGAACTTTAAGATTAAAAACAATAGAAGTTACCCAACCTGCACAGGAGAGGCAACCCTTTGCACTGAATGAAGTAGACCCTTCTGTAGGCTGATGTAAAGAGGAAGTAGAGAAACACACATGCATAAAACTACATTGCCCACAAAGCATTTTTAGCTTAAGTGAATTGTACAGTGACAGAGAACAGCTGTAATTTTCCTTCTCTTTTTCTTTCTTTCTTGTTTCCTCCCTCCTCCCCGCTTCCTCCCTCACTTCCTGTTCCTTCCTTTCTTCTAAGAGAAAAGAAGCAACACCATTTTCCCAATCTGATGCTTTGGGTCTGGGCCCAGGTTGCCTTTTTGTATAACTCAACAGGTGCTTTCTTGGACTTAATCAGCTAAGAAAGGACTTTAGATCTGTAGCAGAATATGTCCATTTATAATGAAATCCACTTATTTCTCTATCATTATTAACTACTGTCCGGTAAACTCTATTATTCCTTTAACTTAAAATAAATTTTGTGAATTAGTTCTCATATGACTAAGATTCTACATATTAATATGATTATTTTATTCTTATTTCAATCTGGATTTTCTGCTTCAATTCCACAGTATTAGAATGGTAGGTAATAAAGTAAGTAAAAAGCAGAGTATAAAATATTATTGCTCTTTGTGGCCTTAGAATCATTTAATGAAGCACAATTTTTAGATATACAATTACTATAAAACTTACTGAGTGAATTTCTTTAGAACATAAACAATCATTTTGTCTTGCATATCTGAGAAGCCCAAATAATGTAGTTAGTTAGTGCTAAGTAGTTTCAAAATAAGAATGTTTCGAATTGAATTGAAGAGAGTCATTTTCTTGAACAATGGGTGTGTGCAATTTGGCTTCTTTCAGCATAGAACCAACCCTGGAGAAGAAGTCCCAGGGTGTACCCTTGCATTTACACTAATTAACTCCTTAGGCACTAGTGCCCTGTTGTCTTTGGATCAAGTCTGTGACTAAAAAAGGAACAGATTATTTAGTAATTCTGTCAGGCCAGACATCTTCACAAGAGGGGTGTGGTCTTGTTTTGTGAATTACGTAGATATGATTGTCCATAATATTTCTCAGTATATTGTCTTTGAGTGGTCTTTGGCACTCAGACCACAGTGTTGAGGAAGTGTTTGGCAAGATACTCAAATATTTTAAATGGGTATTTTGTGTGTACATTTGGGACAAATAATTGTTTTCATGTATTTTGAAGAAGTTAACTCGATTCAGAGTGAATAATCACTAAAGACATTGCACAATTGAGTATAAGTTGACCTTTTGTCAAGTTCAGGGTTATTAATATGGGAGAGCACTTTGGTAAGGGTGAGGTCTAGACCTTGGGAATATTAGGAGAATGGTTAAAGAACATGGTAAATTATCACATTACATATTAATGCTTTCACTTTAAAAACACTTATGCATTTCAGATTACATCTTTGAAATAGAAACTTTTAAAAGGAAGTTTTGTTGATGGCATTATAATGGCCCATCAAAGTATAAGAAATGGGTCAAGCAGGTTCTATCTGTGCCCATTGCACAAGGTTCTGTACACCCTACATTTCGCATGTGAAGAATAGATTTGATTTTGCTTATTGATGCGAAGTGAAGTCCTGTAAGAACAGCTAGGAGGGTTTTTTCTTTCCTCATGCCAGTCATTGTAATCTACTTAGAGCAATTTTTCCTCACCCAAGCCCCACCTAATAAGGTGTCATGTTATGGGTATGATTTATGAATATGATTTGAGTACTTCCTAAATCAGATGAAGTGGAAAACAAGAGAATCTGTGAATCAGTGAAGAAGAATTCATTTGCCTATAATATTGTCTTCTAATCAAAGTCTTATATTTAAAATGTTGAAATAACATCGGCGATACTCCAACCTTTTGCTGTAGCTTTTGCTGTCATCATGACAAAAGTGGGCTCTGACACATACTGGCTTCTGGGTTAGCAAGAGCGTAAGGGCATCTCAGCTCACCCCATGCCACCTGAGTAGAGAGTTAACATTGTGTTTCTCACTCTACCCCCTCTCCTGCTCTTGTAGGGAATTTACTTTATGTTTTCTAAAATTCATACCTGCTTTTTTTCCTTGGGACAACCTCCTTGAGTGAGAAGTGTGGTTACAAGTGTGGCTACAGCATTTTGGTTAGAATGTGCCACAAACACAACCCAATATTTCTTCCCCTCTTCCTTCCATAGGATTATGTGTTCTTTTAGTCTTTCAAAACAAAGCTACAATGTGGTTTTTGATTTTTTTAACCATCACCATATGTGATAAACGAAATGGTAGAATTGTAAATATGTTTGCAGCAGCATTAACTTTTTAATTGTAAGTAATAATGAAATTTGTTTTGTGGTCACTAGCACATGCAAGGAAATGGTCTGGACAAAGATATTTCGCTTGAGACTCAACAGCTTGATAATAGGTGCACAATTTAAAAAGTGTTGGTGTATGTCTCATTTGGAATGAGTAAAAGTGAAGGAACTGGGAAAAAATTAAAGCAATTAAGCTGATTAAAGTGTTGTATCACCCTATTTTAAGTTAAAGCCATTCGTTCAAAGAAAGGAAATATTACCCTGTGAAGAGCATGGTCTTCAATAAATATTTATTGAACTGTAATGTCCCATTTGATGAGTATCTCTCAGGCACGCTCAGCATTTTAAAGACTCTACTGATAGCAGAATCACTTTGCTTTGAAAATGTAGCAGGTGAATTGTAATTGTCCAGCCAAAGTTGGAATCAGTTCAATAGGACTCTCCCCCATGTTTATCCAATTGCAAGTAATGTCAAGAGGTGAGATGTTTGATGACGGGGATATGATTTCTCATCTATGAAATACTATTCTCATTTGTTCCTTTGGGGACTGTAGCTGTCAAAAGAAAAAAAAAAAAAGACAAGCTGAAAAAAGAAGATCTTTATCCAAAGACGATCACAGAAATGTCTATTTAACCCTGATTTTAAAGACAATTTTATAAATCTGGATTAAAAAGTAGAAGTTCCTCATCCTTTTTTAGTCAGCCGTGTGTAGTAAAATATACTACTGGAATGAGCACCAAGGATTTTGTGAGTAACAAGTTTATATTGATCACTCCCTATGAGCACAGTGGACTGAGAGCTTTTGGGTAGTCACATTTCATGGAGAAAACCAATGACTCTTACTTTTTTCTAATCTCTCATCTATAGATTTAGCTCCCCCTGGTAGTTCTAGAGTGTCTTCTAGCTTTCTAATTCTTACAAAATACTTTTGGTGTTCTCTCCCAGGTGAAATATTTTATTTTATAAAACTGTAAGCTTCCAAGATGATACTATATTGACAATAGTAGAAAAATATGCGTGGAAATGTTATATAGACTGCTCAGTTTCACAATTAGTTACAATCAAATGTACTTGGTATGTGAGCTATAATTAATATTCAATAACACTGAAAAACACTTTTAATATCTAATCTAAGAATAGGTTCAGTATTTGGATCCATTTGGAAAGCAGAGACCTAATTGTTGTGGGTAACTTTTTTTTTTTTTTTGGTAATTTTTATTAATGATGTAAAAGAGCATCTAGGCTAGTGTTTATTTATCTGGAGGACTTTTAGCAATTGATTATAAACCACACATTTAATTAACAAATGAATCACATGGATAGGATTTATACTGCCAAGGTTTTTTTTAAATTTTAATCATTTTCAAGTAATAATACAAACATTTAAAGTTTTATTTAATTCTTTGCTGCAGTTTTGAAGATAAGTGGCTTGGCAATGATGGTTAAGCTTTTCAACTGGCTTGGGTTTGGGGCACAGAAAAACCTCACAGCAATTTCATTTTGGAATTGTGCGTGTTCATGGGTATTTGCATGTGTGTGTGTGTGTGTGTGTGTATGTGATAGAGAGAGAGAGAGAGAGCAAGAGAGAGATGTAGTTATTCTCATCAGTTACCTTTTGAATAGCACTTTATTCCAGTCATCAACAATGACACAGTAAAAAAAAAAAAATTTTTTTTTGAATCCCAAAGGAGGAAGACATATGTTCCCTATTTTTAGGAATAAGTATTCCAACAACAGGGCAGTGCACTGAGGTAGCTTCTTATTTTTATCTTTAGGACTATTGAGGAACTTTCATCATATAGTCTATAACCATAGCATGGTGTCTTTGTCTCTCCATTCCCTAGAACTTTTCCTTCAATTTCCTTTCCTTCCTCCTTTTCCAACTGAATAAACCATAAAAGTTAAGCATGTTTTAAAATATTAATAACCTAAAAGATGGCCATTAAATCATTTCTCCTCTGAGCAAGGTTTTCCCCCTTGACACATTTTTTGATAGGATGAGGACACTCAGTGAGCTCGAAGCTTCTAATGGGTGATCCACTCCTGAAGGAAAAGTGGGGAATTCTGTAAATTGTAGATTTTTTTATTTATAAACAGCTTTGTTCAGGGTAGCAGAGCAGTGATTAAAAAAAAAAAAAAGTGAACACACTCTAAAAACACCTTCTTGTGCAGATTCTTTATAAGCAAAGTGTTGGGCAAGAGATCAAACACACCAAAGGCATTTTATCCCTTCCCATTAGGAGAATAAACTAGGAAACAAATAGCATGGGTATATGTACTTATTCCCATTCTGTATACAGTCAACCTCCAACTATTGACTTTTTTCAAGTAATGCTTGGCACAGCAGTGAATTCTGTAACACCCTTATAATTGGGCAAAGCATCAGGAGGAGGCAAGAAGTGAGACAGAGGACATATACTTTGTTTGGTGGGGAGAGCATGGCATCAGGCTGATGAGGGTGAGCTAACTCTGCAGGGCATAGGGTTGAGAAGCATTGGGGATGAACAGAACAAGTAATTCTCTGATAGTGTTTGAAGGGTTATATAAGAAGCATGGAACCCAGCTGTTCTCTACTTTATGAAGGCCAGACAAGAAGGAACGGACTGAACTTGAAGTAAGAATTGACAAAGGAGGTTCTTAAGTACTGGAAACACTCATGAAAGGAGGTTCTGTACTTGTCCCTTCACACACACATACATGCTCAGCTGTTAATCTCAGTTGACAGAGACCAGGCTGCAAGACCTTTTGAGGCCCTTCACAGTTTTATAGAAATTTGAAAACTAACTGAATTGGATTATGTGATTCCGTGAACAAAAAATTCTGGTAAACTATTCTGCCTTTCCAAACCCAAGGTCTAAAAGTCCTTTCAAAACAGTCAGGATATGTATCATATCACTGGAAAGAGTCTTCAGAAGTCTGTTACTTTCCTCTATTGTGAGCCAAATAGAGCGTTTACAGTCACTGTGCAGACATCTGGTCATTTGCAATTAGGAGCAGCCATTCACTGATCATTCTTTTATTCATTTTTCTTTTAAAACATATTTTTTGAATGGCCATTTAGCTGAGAGAATCTAACTCCAGTAAAAAAGTGAATAACTAAAGATTGTTAAGTCCTTGCAATTACATATACACGTATATTTTATAAATTAAGATTATTTTCCTCATTTGTACATGTCTAAGCTCTCTGTCTCAGTTAATGTAGATAAGCCTGGAAAGAAATAGATGAGCATTTAGAATTATATTATATAGAGAGTTTTGCATTTTAATTTGTTAACATAATTTTTAATGCATTGTCTATTTTACCAAACTGACATTGAAAACAAGATTTTTTACTCGATGGATACTAATTAGTGCTTTTCTCCATGTTAGAGATTAAGTTGCTTTCATTTTTTCACTGTAATGAACAGTCCTTAGAATAGAAACTTGGAGGGAGTGTTGCTAAACCAAAGGGTAAGAACATTTTTAATGCTCTTAATGCTGCCAGATGCTATCCAGAAATTCCAACAGCACCTGGGAGTGTCTTTTTCATTGCATCTTTACCAGTATTAACTGTTGACAGCACTCAAGGTTTGGAATAACATTAAATGCTTTCTGATTTGAACAGGATTGATGAAATGATTAAAATGTAGACATGTTATCACAGGCATATGGGACTACCTCCCAAGCTTTACAGTGAAATACATCCTTCCAAAATGTTTTTGATTTCATTCACTCACATTAATTCACTAATTTGACAAATATTAAATACATAGTCTAAGCTGCTACTATGTGCCAGGCTAGGACCTTTACTAAAAAAAAAAAAAAAAAAAAAAAAAAAATGGGTGGTGAAATTTTCATGTTGTTCAGCTCATGATAATGTCTTGCCTTGTTTACTGTGCCAGCTTTTCTTGTGTGCTTTTTGGATTCATTCTTTTGTTTTTAACATTTGAGACTGTAAATGTTAATTTTGTGTGGCAACTTGAGTTGGCTGTAGGGTGCCCAGATATTTGGTCAAACGTTATTCTGGTGTTTCTGTGGGGGTGTTTTTGGAAGAGGTTGAATCAGTTGAGTCAAGCAGATTGCTCTTGCTGTGTGGGTGGGCCTCATCCAATCAATGGAAGTTACAAACTGGCTCACCAGCCGTCACCACCTCTGAATAAGAGAGACTTTCTCCCACTTAACTGCCTTTGGCTTGGAGATGCACCATTGGGTCTCCTGGTTTTCAGGCCTTTTGGATTGGATAAGAACCACATCACTGGATGTCCTAGGTCTTCGGCTTCCAACAAACGGGTTGTGAGACTTCTCAGCTTTCATAATTTCATAAGCCAATCTCTTCTATTAAATCTGCCCCCTGTCTGTCTGTCCCTCTCTCTATAAATACACAAACAGATCTCTCCTATCAGTTCTGTTTCCCTGCAAGAATGCCGACTGAGGGCGCCTGGGTGGCTCAGTGGGTTAAGCCTCTGCCTTCAGCTCAGGTCATGATCTCAGGGTCCTGGGATTGAGTCCCGCATCGGGCTCTCTGCTCAGCAGGGAGCCTGCTTCCTCCCCTCTCTCCCTCTACCTGCCTCTCTGCCTACTTGTGATCTCTCTCTGTCAAATAAATAAATAAAATCTTAAAAAAAAAAAAAAAGAACACCGACTGATACAACTACTATAGCCTGAGTGATTGCTCAGCAAAAACTGAATAACTCTGCTTTCCCCTTTGAAATTATTCAGTGAGAACCCTTTGCCTTGCAAGGAACCTCAAACTTTTTGATATGGTTTCCTTCATGATTTAGCCCCTGCTGTCCTCTCCAGCCTCACTTCTTTACAAATTTCCCTGTTGTTATTATAATATTTATATTCCTGCCCCAATTCCATGCTTTTGACCACTTTGGGCGCCCTGTCATGCCATTTCAACTTCTTAGTCATGTTTTCAGTGCTTTTCTATGCCTCATTTCTGTTCTTCCTTTAGGTCTTAGCTTAGACAGAACGTTTTCTAGGAATTTCTTTCAGTCTCTTAAATCCATTGAAAGATCTCCAGCTACTTTCCCCATGATAGCACATACTATCTATAACATACATATAGTTGTACTACATATAGCACAACTCTATACTATAGTTGCCCATTTTCTTACCTGATACTGCCATTGGCATTGAGAGTCCACGAAGGCAGAAATGTTTCCCTCACTTTAACTCTGGAACCTAGCTTCTGACACAGTGTCTGACATAGTCTAGGCTCTTAATAGACACTTATGAGTGGGGGCTTTTAATGAGATTTTAGGTTTTATTCATTATATGATATTGTTAAGTTTGCAAATCAATTGCTTTTTACTTGGTGAGGCTGTTGACTTATTTCATAGATATGAGTCATGCCATTGACATTGCTCACAATTTTAGACAAATATAACTTGAAGAAGATTAGCCTCCTGTCTGGTGGGTGGATTGTTTAGGTACAGTATCTGGTACATTCTGCTTTACCTGTGATTCCTTTTCTGTAACTATGTTCTTTATCAGTGATTGTAAATTGGGGACAATTTTATCTCCCAGGGGACATTTGGCAATATCTGATCATGATATTTTGATGGTCATGCCTTGAGCTTGGAAGTGGAGGTGCTGCTAGACTCTAGTGGGTGGAGGTCAGGGATGCTGCTCAACATTCAATATTGCACAGTGTAACCCCCACAACAAAGACTCATTAGACCCAAAATGTTTATGAGGCCAAGTTTGAGAAACTCTAGTCTATGAATCCAGAGAAAGTTTATGAAGAACAAACTGTCCCATGTGATAGTCATGTGGTAGTTGCTTAATATGTGTGGTTTTTCCTGGTTGCTGCATCGTATTTGACCATCAGAGGAAAAATAAAGGAAGGGGCCAGGCAGCCAAATGATACACTGTATTACTGCATGAGAGCTGTTTTGGTGCTGTATTTTAACTCATTAACATTTAAAAATTGTTATGCAGCAGAAAAATAATTATGTCCTTTTAACTGTTGAAACAGAATCCATTTTTCCAAGCATACTTTTTTTTAAGGGCATATTGCTAAAACACCAACTGTTTTACAAGCACAGTAATCACATTGCTGTTGAGTATATTGTGTTTTGTTAGGACACACTTTATAGTGTGGAAAATGCATTTTAAAGTAATTCTTCTGGGCACAGTTATGGAAAAGAACAAAGGTGTGCTTTATTTTTGTACATGAACAGTTAGCTGCATAGTGACCCCCTTTGGCAAATGAAATGTGCAATGGTTTCTCCAGGTGATTTCTGGAAAGTTCAATATCTGAGACTTTGACCTTCACTTGAAGAAATGAGGAAGCTAAAGAAAGGAAGTGGAAATTAGAGGAAATTTAGGGGCTCTGAATTCTTGCATCCCTTTCAAGAGAATAAAGTATCCTGTCCATGATCAGTAGTACTGATGTGGCCCTCCACTTTCCACTTCCATCACCCATGAATACACTGGTTCTTGGCCTGGTTCCATGGACCTACATATCCACATGTGAATTTCAGGGGGTTTTGGAATCCCTGGAAATGTATACAAGATTGGTGTGTATGTAAATTTAGGAATTTTTCTGAAGAGAGGTGCTCACAGCGTTACTAGAATTGCAAAAAGGTTGTGACTTGAAAAAGTTTGAGACAGCTCTTTGGGAAGTGCATGTACCCTACTGTAAATGGAATTTCTGTATTTGCATGGCTTTAGGAGAAGATGTGGGATGTTCAAAATGGAGCTGCTTAATCACTAATGAGGTCTTATAGCTACTCCCCAATTTGTAGAGCTGGTGTGGGATGCCTGGGCATAAGATTTGCTCTGTCCTTCTTATTCTATTACTACACAAATGGGCCCGAAGGTCATACTCCCTACACTGATAGATGATGTCCACATTTCTACTTCTCTGGTTTGCCAAAGATGAGTTATAACCCACCCAACCCTGCTTTCATCTGGTTTTTCATCCTTGAAAATAACCTCACTTAAAATAACACATAGTTTTCTTATATTGATGTAATATAATTAAGGATTAAATATAAGGGGAATTCAACAAATAAATTTTATTAAAACAAAATTAATAATAAAAAAGAGCAGCGCGGGGGCGCCTGGGTGGCTCAGTGGTTTGGGCTGCTGCCTTCGGCTCGGGTCATGATCTCAGGGTCCTGGGATCGAGCCCCACATCGGGCTCCCTGCTCCGCAGGAAGCCTGCTTCCCTCTCTCTCTCTCTCTCTCTGCCTGCCTCTCTGCCTACTTGTGATCTCTGTCTGTCAAATGAATAAATAAAATCTTAAAAAAAAAAAAAAGAGCAGCGTGGCTTCATGTATTCTTCCCACAGAATGGAATTCTGGTCCATTCTTGATGACATCGGTAGCCTTGGGCTCATTTTTATGTTCCGTAAAGGGTTAAAGCTGGTCTCCTTTCAACTTTGCATGGTCAGGGGCCCTGCCATCTCTGTGCATTATCAGCCTGTAATCGGGACACAGGGGAGAGGGCAGCATTGGCTCCTGTCGTTTACTTTGGAAACATGCAAATTGCTTTTTCTCTTACGAGATAATTACACAATAACCAGATATATGTTAATCCTCAATTTCCCTTTATTTAGAAGTTGCTGGTGTGTCTGACGTGAATTCTTGGGCAGCTTGAACAGTCACGTTTTCTAGACTGCTTGCACTGGGGGTGGGGCAAGGCAGAAGGGACCGCTGGGTTATTAATATAGTATTTTCCTACCCTCGACATTTCTGTGTTCTTGAGAGAGGATTATGTGATTTAAGTTTGTATAGTCACAATTCAGTGAGAGCTCCTAGACTCATAAACAGGTAAACTCTGGTCATCAGAATAATGAAAGGTAGCAAACATTTTAAAACACACTGATATGGAAAGGTCCTAAAAAATTATATTTTAAAATGGATGCATTCTACAATGAACAATATTCATTGTAGGTAGGAAGTACTTATCTCGTGCTAAACTCAGATTTTTTTTTTCCTTTATGTTATTTTCTGCTTGTAAATCAGGGATTTACAATGTTTGGTCTATGCAGAAATTTAAACATCCTTAAAAACAATATAAAAACAAAACAATATAACAAAAAACAATATAAAACAATAACAATATAACAAAAAACAATATAAAAACAAAACAAAACCCTTAAAACAACTTTTAGTCATAAGGGCTAAAGACTATTTTATGGGTTCTGTAAAGTTTGAGGAGACTTTTGTGTTCAAAAGTGACTTTGGCTTAGGACAACATTGGAGCTCTGGAGAGAACTCGATTCACCTTTGGTAAGTGGGGATGCACTTTGGAGCAAAGGTTAGTTCAGGTTATAGCGTCAGCATCAAGTAGCAGGTAAAATGTTCCACATTGTCCTGGTTGTTCTACTGGGCATTGCACCAAGTTGGTTAAACAAACGCAAATGGAGCCACACCAAATTATCTACTGAAGGTCAGAACATGCCCTTTTGATGTATAATTTATATCAATGAAAGGAGTATACAAGAACATACTAGTCGTAGCAATAAAAATAGTACTCATAGTCCTTAGTTGGGGTTCATATTGCTTTAAGAACACATTCTTTCAGATCGCATTATTCTTAAACAACACCGACCTAAGGAAAACTTTTTTGAAATCTCTTCTCTAATGTATAATTCAGGAAATTCTTTAAGTATTTATTGAATGCTCCTGATATGTATATGTTACACACACTGTGGCGACCCCTGGAACCTGCTGTCTGACAACTTCCCAAGTCACTCGAATTACCCTGCAAGAAACTCAATAAAGCAGTGCTTGAATGTACTATTTAAGGTAACGGTCTTTATGATGACAGTGCAAGAAACCTGACAGAGTAAGACACACTTAGGAGCCACGGGATTTCACAGGATGGAGAAGGAGAGAGCTTCAGGCTATGATAGAGAAGATTTTTTTTTTTTGGTGTTGAAGAGATAGAATTTACTTTTGAAGAGTATGTAGGTCAATAGGCAAAGCATTGTTTTTATTTTATTTTATTTTTTTAAAAAGTAGGGTCCATACCCAACATGGGGGTCAAACTCCTGACCCCAATATCAAAGGGTGGATGCTGCTCGAACGGAGCCAGCCAGACAGCCCTGTGACCTTTCTGTTTTAGAACAGTTTGTGAAAATGACATTGCGCCATGTCGTTGGAAGACAGTGATGAAAGGAGTTCCGTTGCGGTGAATAATTTGTGACGTTCATTCAGCCAAGGTAGACCGGATTCTGGCTATAGAAGACCTTGGATGACCAGGTAGGTTGTGTGCAGTTTAGGTTCCATTCAATTCTGAGCCAATGAAGATTATTCAAATTTCTTAAGCCTGCTGGTGTCATTCTCTTGGCAACCTTTGGCATTTCAATGTCTCTTTTTGATACTAGAATATAAACCCAGAGAAAGTACAAAAATTGCTTAATTAAATGAAGTTAGGATTCCATGTCAGCAAGAAATAACAACAAAATTACTTTTTCCTAATCTAAAACACTTGATAGCATATCCTTCCCAGGAATGAGCTAACTATGGGTACACTGTTCTCTAGCAATCGCTGTCTAAACACACCACTCCATTCACCGAGGTCTCTTGTGTACACAGTGCTGGTTGAGGTGTTTGTTTTATCCCACAGTTAACTGCACATTGCACCTGCCATCAATCACCAGTCATAGGTGTGTCTCTTAATTGCCATTTAAAGGTCTTCGAAATGTGACTTATGTATGTTATTGTCCTCCTTTTTCCACAGGTGAAAATCCTTGTTTAGAGTCAGAAAAGGATGTTGAACATGGGCTATTACATTCTTTTTAGAGTTGCCTCCTAATTTAAAAGAATCAAGAATTGTTGGTGCTATTCAGGATTACAATTCCGTTTGTGAGGGCTTGTGATATATCTCCTTAAAATAGGAGGATCAGTGTTTTTCTAATGGTAGCGACCAGATGATCTCATTTATGATTTAGTGTCTGATTTTCTTCAAAAACAAGGCAATGGATCCCACAGATTGTAATCTGGTGACTCCAAGTTTATTCCTAAGCAAAATTCTAGAATAACTCATTCGAACATAGTTTTGTGAGTGTTTAGAAGATGAGTCCTTGCACACTTTCATCTAATTTACTAGAAACAGCTTATTGCAGACTGATTTTACAGACTGTTTTTTCTTTATTGAAATCTTCTTTTCTGAAATTCATTTACGCACTTAGCAGTGTTTGTAAATCCAACTCCATAATGGGCTCAATACTATGACCCTTCTTGCTATATATATGTCTTGCTGCACAAAAGAGGTATGGACCTGCCCCATGGAGCTTATGTTTCACTAGGAACAATGAACTCAAATAAACCTGAAAACAAACAAGAAGAGCTCCCTGTAGAAGAAAACGTGTGAAGACATAAAACAATTTTAAAATACTGGGGAGCCTGGGTGGCTCAGTTGTTGGGCATCTGCCTTCAGCTCAGGTCGTGATCCCCGGGTCCTGGGATTTGGGCTCCGTCTTGGGCTCCTTGCTCAGCAGGAAGACTGCTTCTCCCTCTCTTACTCCCTTTGCTTGTGTTCCCTCTCTCACTATGTTTCTCTCTGTCAAATAAATAAATAAAAATCTTTAAAATGCCAATATGTCTATGAAGGAACCAAAAAAAAAAGATCAGGAGAAGGTTAATGGAGACCTATACTTGTAGGTGCTCAAGATCATTGGTATTTTGAAAATTACATGTTATTTAGCATCCTTCTTAGGGTAAGCTGATTTGTGGTAATAAATGGACTAAAAGGTCTTAGGTCGTAAAAACAATAGTTATCCCATAGTTTGAGAACCTATGAACTATCTATCACTATCAGCTTGTTATTCTTGTGAAATATTTATGTTATGCTTAATGGACGAACAGCCTTATCCTTGGATCATCTCTTGTTCCTGTTTCTTCACAGTGAATGAAATCACACGTAGACTTCAGGCTTAGCAAAAGTCACCGCAATTCCCAGGGAGCTCTCCAGAGTGTGTGATGTGGCACTCTCACACTGCTTACAATTTTATTTTGGATAAGTCTGGTTTTAACTATTGTGTTTTAACGATATGCAGAGAAAAAAATAGTAGCCTAGAGGAAAACCACTAAAAAGCATTACAGGAAAAGGAAATAGGTTCACCAAAAGAGATTAAAAAAATCTTTCGATAGTTAGCTAATAGATATCTTTTATCTTATAAAGGAGTTATATTTTTTAAAGCTGAATATTTAAAAGTATTCCTCATGGAAAACTGAAGTATAATACTTACACAAATAGTGGAGTAAGTAAATTTTTTTTGTTGTTGTTGGGTTTGAAGGAAGAATTTGAACATTATGACAATAGAGTACTAGAGTGGATTGTATCTGAGAACAGAGAGAAAGAAGAAGAAGCCTAAGAAGGAGGAGTGGGAGGAGGAGGAGGAAGGAAAAGAGAAGAGAGAGTGTCTCCTTTGATGGTATGTTTGGCTATTCATCAAGGTGGGACTGAGATCATTCTTCGGTATTCCTTTCCACCTTCCTAATATAAATATGGCACACATACAGTGACTTGAAACTGAGTTAAACTGTTACATCCATGCTGTCTTTGTAATCAAGCCAGAAAGTTGGTTCCTTTGAGAAAAAATAGACTGTCCTGTGGGATTTGGTGTAGTTCCTGTGCTTCCCAATCAGATTTCTTGGAGTTAGACTTTTCCTTCAAGAAATTCCTCCCCGTGTGTGTGTGTGTGTGTGTGTGTGTGTGTGTTATATATAATATATAATATAAATATGTATATATTTTAAAATTAATGGCATTTTATTGTGTTTTTATCAGGTAGGGTAGAAGACATACTCTTAACTAAACATCTGGTGTCTTTTTAAGAATAAAAACGTAAATGCTAGCTAAAGTGGCTTCATTGTACATTTCCAAAGAAAGATTTGCCATCACGCATGTTCCTGCACTCATGTGCCAGAACTTCAAAATCAATTTCTATTCCACTTTTGATTTGTTATGTTCTCTTTGGTAATTTGCTTGCTCTAGAAGCCTGCTTCCCAGATCTGCTCTTTCACCTGGAACTAAGGTTCTTATTATGAAGCTGTGCTACAGACCCACCATTGGAAAACATCCCTCTTTAGGGTGTAACTTGGCACCTGCAGACTCTTGTAGAGCAACAGGATGTGACAATTTAGGACGAGAAAACAATGGTATATATTGTCCTGCAATAGAGTCCAACATGACAGAAACAATTTGAAGGGACCAGATGTAGCTTGCCAAGACTCTTGTTCTCTAAGGATTCAGCATTGGCTTTCCTGAGACACTGGTAGCTTGTTTAATTAAACAAGAAATAAACACTTGAGTTTTTTCTTTAAAATGTCGTCACTGGTTACCGTTTTAAACTTCTCAATTTGTAAATGAAGAATGGATACAAGTTAGTTGCAGAGTATAAACTTCAGTGGGTTAGCTTGTTATCCAGGATATTGCTTATCTAATGACTTTGAAAGCAAATCGGATCTTAAATGAAGGCAGGAAACACGTGGGGGAAAACTGCCTCCACATTAGTAGGAATACACAGTGATAGGAAAGTGCCCAGTTAAAGTGGCTGTAGTACTCTAGGTTCCCTTAGGGCATGTTCCACATTTCCTCACTTACTTCAAGACCCCCCGCTTGTGCTCAGTGCCATCCCTAACTCAATGTCCTCCCATTCCAACTCAACCCCCTACTCTTTCCTCCTTCTTTCTTGGTCCTGAGCATCACGTGTTTCCCCTTTCTTCCTTTTATTTGCGTCTTTAATGTTATAGGGAGTGCATCTGCAAGGACAGGAGCGATGTTCATGTCTCTTTTCAATGGTCTTCCCCCATCCTACAAGATGGAATGTGGAAGATTACCCACGTCCTTCAGGCAAACTTTTCAAGCTACTTTGTCTTCTCTCTCACTCTGTGCTTGAAGTTTGCAGCCCCCAGTACCTCATCACTCTGTCATTCCTTAGTCTTTGCAAATGAACTTCTAAATGGTACCTTCGTAGGTTTTTCACACACCTGTTAACCATTGTTTCACTCCTTTTCGTCTTCTAAATTCCCCAAAATAGGTGTTTTCCCAGGTGTAGGTCTTCATCATCAGTCTCCTTACTTCTCTTCCATGTCGACAGTATCAGGCACACACACCTCTTAGCTTGAAGTGGATAATTAGTGATATTATTGCCATGCCTCTAACTCAATGGAGATTCGGCTCTACATTGTCATGTTTCAAAATAATGAAAATAAAGCTTCCTCTCCATCTCTCCAAACTGCCTCCTATTTCCAGCTCTCCCAGTTCTTACATGTAACCAGTTGCTAAGTCCTGGAAAGTTCAATCCCACGACCTTTCGTGTCGTCCTCTTCCTTTGTCTTGGCACTTTCCGAATTAAGAGCAGTACTATTGCACTAGTTTCCTGAATAATCTTTATGCCTCTATATGCTTTTTCTCTTTATTATTTATTTATTTATTTATTTTAATTATCATCGGATTAGATTCCAAGTTGCTGTTAAACACACCCAAACTTTCAATGGCCCTTTCGTACTTACTGAGTGTGATTCCAAACCTCTTCATTTGGCATCAAAGTTGTCCTTTCGTGCTACAGTGGGAAAGAATAATACTCCTTAACTGTCTTTAGGAGATTAACTGATCCTCCTTGAAATCAGGAAAACAACATTTGAGTTGACTAAGACTATTTGCTCTTCTTGCTCATGTGGAGTGTTTGTTATAATTTGGCTTTGAAATACATTACAAAACCATTGGTTCTAGAATTTCACTTGAAATCAATGTCTGTTTGGTACAGATCTTCAGGGCTCATCAGTTTAGATTGACCAGTTTTCTTACTATTTGTCCTCAACTATAATTGCGTTTTATTGTGACAGTAACTCTTTAAATTCCTTTTAAAATATAAAAATAAAACATTATCTGCTCTCATTAGGATGGCTGCCTTCATTTGAAATGAAAATTGCAGCTGAGATGATCATTGTCTTTCCAGGAGAATTAACAATGATGAAGTAATAAATGATGCTCAGATTATAATCAGATGATTTTTCTACTAGTTCGAATGAATTATAGTTTTGGTAACTGCCATATTGGCATTTAGAAATCCACTAATCCGAAAGCTAGAGAATGTTTATGGACACTTACAACCTTCATTGCCTGTTTATTTTGAAAGCAAGAGCTAATGGAGGTCAATTAGAAAAAACAACAATCGCTATCACTTCCACAGCTTTCGCATCCTCTTACTACCAAATATCCTAGCCAGACAAAACTAAAAGTAGAACCTGGAAAGGAAGCCCTTTCTAAATCAAATTACATGAAGTATTTAATTCACTATGTTTTTTGGTAACTGGGTCATAACTTGTACCTCAATCTGTCACACCTTGAAAATGTACTTGTCCTGGACAAGGTTGCTGATGTCACACTTAGGAGTTCACATCCTGGGAGAGGTTTGCCAGTTGAAGCTGAGGTGTATCTGATTCAGCCCTGAGGCCACAAAACTGGATGAGGCGGTTTTCTTCCCCTTCCCCTTTACAGTGTGTGATTTGTGCAACAGCTTTGGCTTGGCAAATAGGGAAGTGTAGCCGCTAAATCGGCTTTACTTTAAGGGCACAGTGTGCCTGTTTCTCAACTCCGTGATATCCAAATCCAGGACCATTTTACTTCAAGTGGAATACACACACAGAGCAAACATTCTCAAGGTCAGGTGTGTATTTCCTTATTTTCCACGGCAAGAAGCATTTCCCTTGTTCGGAACGAGGCATAGAACTCATTCATGCTATGGAGCAGTAAATTACCTCAGGGTGGGTATTTCGAAGGATCCCTCTTCTTTGAAGAGAAGATGTTAGACAATCCGTATTTAAGGGATAATCAAATTTGGAAGGGGGATGTGGCAGTCCAAGTTTACTTTCCTGAGTACGTGGTTGACAGTCTATTTGTGGGATGGCCAGATGTCTACGGCATAAGGAAGGGGACAATTGAAGCAAGTAACTATGTAATTCCAGCAATATTCCATGACTTTTCATTTTCACTAGTTCAAACAGTGGTAGGGTTGGGGACAAAGTCATTTGCCTTATTCCTTCCTTTCCGATGTTCTTTTGATGGCATAAGGAGCAGTACAATGATGTGCATTTTGTGTGTGTATATAGTAGCTGTCATTATTTATTTTGCAGTTTAACACAGCTTATTTTTGTGTAAGCAAGATCCAGCCACTTGCTAAGGAGGATCCTAATTGTCCGGATGCCTGTTTGGGAACAGAGAAGTGTGGATTTTTCTTTTCCTTCCATCTCCTGCTGTAAGAGACAACGTCACAATTACAGGTAGATGGCTCAGCAAACACCTCTGGGCTCCCCTCCACTGCTCAGTAATGAATGCTGAACTATGGTTTCCTTTCAGGTTGTGCCACTTCATATCTCTTACCTTTTTCCCCTAGTTTTATGTAAATTGTGTGTGGATAATGGAATGAAATGGTTTCCATGGAGCTGAACAAATATGGGTCATAGTGTAAGGAACTCTTCCTCTCTTGAAGTACACAGGTGAATTTGCATATAATTTTAATTATTCAGTTTTATAAGTAGGACTGAAACCGTGAACAAAGTTGAGCTTCTTGTGGGGTAGATCTTCATGTTCCCTCATAAAATATGTATGTATAGATACAATAAAAACTCCCACTACACAGAAATGCTAGAAGTTAGTAGAGAAAAATCAGTTGGGAAATCTGTGTTTTCAAATATATTTTTATGACCTATTAGCTGAGTGACTTTATGGTGTACTTCTCAGTGCATCAGCTTTAAACCTCCAAATGCACTTGTCTTTTTACACCTCTCATACATCTAGGCTACTCCCCTTTGTTTATTAAATCATTAATTAACTCATTCAATAAATGTGTAAGCTTTGGAATCAGACAGGCCTGCAGTTAAATCCTGGTTACACTTCATACTGGCTTTCATTTGGGAAAGTTAGTGAGCCTCACTGACTACGAATTTTCTTGTGGGTGAACCTGGGATGATCACTGCTACCTTATAAGGCTGTTGTGGTGCAGAAGGACATGTGTGAATACACTACCTGATCCATGGTCTACCACATGACAGGTGCTAGAGCAGCCATGAGAAAGCAACCTGCAGAGCTCCAGCTGCAGGAAACATTTCTGATCAAGAGCATCAGCTTCTGTGATCTGAAATTCACCAGCCAATGCCTTGGTGTATCAGGGATAGTAAGGCAGGTTTGCTCCTGGAAGACAGGTGCCTCCTTAGCATGGGTTGCTTTGGCTCAAGGACACCTTGATTTTGCTCTTGTTGAACCTTCCTCACATTGCAGGGCAGTCTTGGACACTTCCATCTAACCTTCCTTCTCTTTTACTTGCATTGAGGTCTGAAGACTCTCCCGGCCTTTCTCAGCTCCTTCCTCATGTTTTCTCACAGATGTTTCTCCTAATAAAACCCTTGCATCTTGGTGTCTGTCCCTTGAAGACCCACACTAATACAGGTACTCATTAATAATAGTTGTTTTAAAGATTATATTTATTACCTGTTATGTGCAAAACTTTCTTGGGCTCAGTGTAGGACACAAAGCTGAATTAAACATATTTCACTATTTCAAAGAAGTGGGATCATGATACTGATGGGTTGTGTAATAAGGCTAAAAGATATAATATTGAAAACTTTTACCCCTTGGATGAGAAGTACCATAAAAATTAATGATGGACAAAATAAAATTAAAGGGCACCTTTTAAAATAATCATTTAGAAATGTGACACCGGTGAATTTCAAGTCTCCTAATATCACTTTGCTCTAGCATAATCCCTCAGGCTAATGTTTGAGACGGAAATATGCAATAAAAGATTTATAATATGGGCTTAATTTACCCTAAGATGGGATATGTATTTTGGTAATCATAGCTCCATCAGAACTATCAACAGGTTGGTAGTGGAGGAAGAAAAAGGCTTCGATTAAACAGACTTCTTCCATTATTGTCCTCTCGGGTCCTTTGTAAGATCCTTGTACTTCTTGTTTGTCAAAATAAGTTTGAACCAGAGGAGCAAATAGTCCAACAGTCTCTGAACTTCTAAGTTCAGTAGCTCCACACCCCTTCAGACAGATTGATAAGGTGACAATCGAAGATTGAGATGCATCATTTTATGAAGGCTTCCATAACTGAACCAACTACCTCCACAGAAGAGTTTCTGGGAGGAAAAATGGCTTTCTTCTTCCTCTCTTTACTGTCTCTCAACAAGTAAAGATATATGTCTATATGTATGTGTATATATTGGTATGGATGTGTGTGTGTGTGTGTGTGTGTGTGTCTGCTTTGGAAATAGAAGAAAATTTTGTTTTTAGTTAGAAAAGAATGATTAAATATTGCTCTTAAACTTTCTTTATGTTTTACTTTTTAATAATTATTTTAAAATATCTTATAGAGCACTGTAGACATAACTCATTAATTTTCACTCTCCCAGGCAATGGAAGAGGGAGGCATATGTTACAGTTTTACAGATTAAGATCTTAAGAAACTGAAATTTGAGTGGCTTTTTCAGCTCAAGAATAGATCTGACACATGCTGATTTCCAATTTCCATTTGACTCTACAGATATTTCCTGTAATTGAGGAAAACTGTATTAACAAATCCAAATATCTTGAATTTTTGCCTTTCATCACAATTCCCCTGGATACCAGAAAAAGGCATTAATACTTGATTGTGTAATACACATACCGAAGGGTAGGTTAATGAGAATTATCATACATGAAACAAAATAATTCACTTCAGTTATTTCAATCAGAGCAACGATTCTTTCTTCATTTTAACACCAAAGTTCATAAATAAGCTGTTCAGTAAATTCATTTTGGAGGCAGGAAGTTTTCAATTTGTATAACTTTCCTATCTTTCTCTACAACTCCAAGTAATATTTTGCATAACATCTGAGATCGCTCCTGCTGCTTTGGTCACTGATGACAGTTCTTGGGACGGCTAAGTCTGGACTTGAGTGCATTTCAGACTTACCTTCCCTAGTGCGTCCTTCCCAACCAGAGTTCACCAGACCCATGGGACCTAGATTGACTACCTGTTTCTGTCTACTTCATCATCATTGTAGACTCTGTTTGGGTTTTTTCACAATATGTACATTTTTTTTCATACTGAATATTACAGTTTTGTACCTCCCATGTCCTCCTCTTACTTTTGCTGGCCATGCTGATATATAAAGTGTCTACAGATTGAAGATATTCCCACAGCACTAATATTTAGTTCCTGAGGGCTCTCAATAAACCATTTGTGTAAACCTAAGTTGTTCTTAAATAGGCCAAAACTTTTTTTTTTCAGTAAATGTGTAAACCAGAAATATACCTGATATGCTATTGGCTTAATAGTAACATGGAATTATGTCCCTTAGTCCTTAAGCCTGTGTTCATTCCATAACTTTTGTATATTCTTTTCCTAAAGTTCTTATATCCACCTAAAAATTTCCAGCATCCCTCTATTCTTATGCTCAATAAACTTCCAGACTTTTCTTCCCTCAATATGTATACAGAAAAGTGATAAATACAGCCTTTTTCAATTTTAAGTTCTTTTTTCTATAAATATTCCTTAATCTTCTATCAGCTGCTCTTGCTTGAATCTGTGTGAGACAAGGTCTGATTTTGCACAAAACTACCCTAGGCATTTGAAGTTTAGCATCTCAACATTTTCTGGTGTTACATGTAGAACAATAACTCTGAGGCATCTGTTATCTAAAGGGTAAGGACCTCTTATTTGGACAAGTGTGCCTCCCAATTTATCCACAGTCTCTGAATATCTATATCTGATAAAGACTCTGATATATAGACTCTGATATAGACTCTGAATATCTATAGGTAAGCTCTTGGGATATTTCAAGAGGGAAAAGCTTCCATGGCCAAATCATTGTCAGAATTAGTGCATATTTGAATTCTTCAGGTTCTTGTGTTTTAGATGGGCTTGCCCTCAAATTTCGATTAGAAAAAAAGAAAATGTCCACAGCCTATTTTCTACCATCTGGGGGGAGAAGTTTCCATGGGCTCTTTTTGTAATACAGTCCAGCATCTTAGAAAATTCACTGACTAGAAATTTTAATATATACTCCAAGAAGCTCCTGTTTTGCACCTATTGTTGACTACAATTTGCCACTGATTAAAAGTTGTTATTTAGAGTGTCAGTTTCTTAAGGGAAGAAGGAATATTTTTACGTGACTGTGTGAAATATTGACATACGTTAAATATGTGAGTAAAATTAGTGCTTCTGTCAAATACATTTGTGTGAACGAAATAAAAAGGAGCATACTCCTTAGGTAAGGGGGAAGTCCATCATCTCCTTCTAAAGATCTTATGACTTAACACAAGAATTCTTTTTTTTTTCTTTTTTTAAGATTTTATTTATTATTTAGAGAGAGAGAGCGAGGGATTGGGGAGGGATAGGAAGAGAGAGAATCTAAAGCAGACTTCACAATGAGTGCAGAGCCTGATGCAGGGCTTATCTTAAAACTATGAGATCAGGACCTGAGTGAAAATCAAGTGTCACACGCTTAACTGACTGAGCCACTCAGGCATCCTTACCATAGGAATTCTTAATCCTGGCTATATAATAGAATCACCTGGAGTGATTTTAAAAACTTGTGATATCGCATACCTGAATGGTCAACTATTTATTGTTCAGCAAAGCAGGAAAGAATAACTAATGGGAAAAAAAAATAGTCTATTCAACAAATGGTGTTGGGAGAACTGGACAATGACATACAGAAGAATAAAACTGGACCACTCTCTAAACCATAAACAAAAATAAATTCAAAGTGGATGAAAGACCTAAGTGTGAGACAGGAAACCATCAAAATCCTAGAGGAGAATACAGGCAGCAACCTCTTTGACCTTCATTCACATACTTACAGACACATCTCCGAAGGCAAAGGAAACAAAAGCAAAAATGAACTGTTGGGATTTCAGCAAGATAAAAAGCTTCTGCACAGGGAAGGAAACAATCAATAAAACTAAAAGACAACCTGTGGAATGGAAGAAGATGTTTGCAAATGACATATCAGATAAGGTGTTAGTATCCAAAATCTAAAAAGAACTTATCAAACTCAGCACCCCCAAACCAACAATATTTATAGCAGCACTTTCAACAGTAGCCAAATTATGGAAAGAGCCCAGATGTCCACTGACTGATGAATGGATAAAGAAACAATAGTACACACACACACACACACACACACACACAAAGGAATGTTACTCAGCCTTAAAAAAGAATGAAATCTTGCCATTTGCAATGACATGGATGGAACTAGAGTGTCTTATGCTAAGTGAAATAAGTCTGTCAGAAAAAGACAAATACTATATGATTTCACTCATATGTAGAATTTAAGAAACAAAACAGATGAACATAGGGGAAAGGAAGGAAAAATAAAATAAGATAAAAACAGAGAGGAAAACACACCAGAAGAAAATCTTCATGATATAAAACAAACTAAGGGTTGCTAGGTACGTGGGGGGATGGGTTAAATGGGTGATGGATATTAAGGAGAACATTTGTTAGGATGAGCACTGGGTGTTATATGTAAGTTATGAATCACTAAATTCTACTCCTGAAACCAATACTACACTATATGTTAAATAACCTGAATTTAAATGAAGTCTGGGGGGAAAAATTTTTGTGGGGGTTTCAATCCTGGCTAAACCTTCAGGTTCTTATCCCTTATGTCAGGGGACATCACAGTGAGAACTGAGGTTTTTGTACCCAGGCGATTTTTTCCCTTTGAATAAAATAGCACCCAAAACAAAAACAAAACACAACAAAAAAACTTGTTATGCCTTGATCCCATTCCAAACTAGTTAATATGATTCTTTGAAGAACAGGACAATATGGCACCCAAGTATCAGCATTGAAACTCTCCAGAAATTCTAACGTATAGCCACTGGTTAGTTAATGAGCTATTCGTTGGTGAAATATCAACTCATTTCTGATGATTTTCTGCATAAGTGAAAGTTGTTGCCAAATAGTTGGACTTTTCTGTTTGAGGAATTGCTGTGGACTCCCAGGACTTAAATTTCACAAGGTGCACCTTAAGGTATGAGATGACCTCTGTGTGTGCTGCCAAAGAGCTGACCTGACCAGCTGGGTAAAAGCCAATCCATGGGCAAACAGAGCCCGTGATTACCCTATGGGAAATGTTCTCTGAGTTTTAGGTTCCGAGAAACAGAGAGAAATCAGTTTGGACTCCCATAGGCTTTAGTGTCTGAATAGAGTTAAGAGAAAAGAATCTATGGGTCGGCTCCCAGCTTCATTCACACACTTGCAGACACCTCTCTCTATAACCCCAGGGTCCAGGCCACTCATTTATTTCTCAACTCCCTCTGACAGTTAAGTCTGATTATCATCTACTGGCTAACTCAAGATACAAGTATGGTATGCCAACATCATAAAGCATTAATGACAATGTAATGTGTTCACATGCAAAAAACCAAAACCTTAAAAACAACAACAACAACAAAATCCTAACTCTGTAATCCATTAACACCTGAGCAATATACATTTAAGTGAGTAAGCCATGGATAGTTTCTGTCAGATCACCCCCTGTGAGATCACTGCCTTTCCCCCTCCCCATGCTGTTGATTTCTTTCCCAGGTGCCTCCATCTTGGTTTTGAGTTGGTGGAGGGGCTGCCTACATTAGTTTGGTCACAGGGAGCTGTCACGGTCATGTCTCTCCCCACAAGAGCAAACACCCAGGTCACACGGTAGGGGTGGCTGAATGGTCTGCTTAGATTTTATCTTCTTAGCCTCCAAGAAGGCTGGATGGCCTGGGAGTGGCAGACCCCACAGGGCAGCCTCCTCCAGATACTTCAGTATGTTCTACAAATACGATCACTTCCTATGTGTCCCACAACATGAAAGAGTGGCACGTATATGTTCTCAGGTCCAAAACTGGATGTTTTAAATTTGAGTATAGATAGATATATCTCTCTATACATCTATATCTATATGTATTAGTATATATAATTATATGTAACATGATTATATATGTATTCTCAAATATATACACACATATATAAAATAGTATATCTACTTAGTGAATTCTATTTACTAGAAAATAAAACTCTATATTTTATTATATCACTTAAACCTTGACATGTATTGACTATGTATTGGGCCATAACAAGACTTAATTTCCATGAAGGAGTTTTTTTCAGACATTTCTCAGGTAATTTATCTTTTTTGAATCCTCAATCTTCAGAAAAATCTGTTGAGAATTCAAAAAAATGGGAAGAGGCATTGTCATTCTCCTAGGAGAATTAAAGCTTAATAATCAAGAAGTTACTGGTTTGAAGGAATCCACCGATGTTAAATCAAAAAGCAAGAGCAGAATACACGGACAAGGGAGTTGGAGTGTCAAGAAGCTGGAACGGAAGAAAGGAGGAGAGCAGTGCTCACCATCTAGTCAGTCAGTCTTGCTTGGAGTTGTTTCCTGGTTGTAGGTGTGTGTTTATGACCCTGTCTGCACCCGACACAGCCAGTCTTGTGAATAAAACAATTATTGATAAGTCCATGCACATAATATGTTTTAAATGAGTCCTGTGAATGATCTTCCACAAGATAACAAGTTTTAGAAGAAAATAATTCTTCAAACTGGAAATTCTGACTTGTGAGACTGTGGAGTGCTATTCACCTGGCTAGGTAATGCAAATGTTTCCTTCTTTGAATACTACCCAGTAATGTTCTCTGTCGTTTCCTGGAATCTGAATATTTGCTGGAGGCTACAGTTCTTTGTAAGTACTTTAGCAGAAAAAAATATGAGGAAAAGAACTGAATTCGGTACTCAGATAAGAAGTCAAAAACCAATCTAAAATCTAAATTGGCAAAAGCAATATCAATTTCAACAGCAAAACTAAAATCAGAGCAAGCAGACAATATATTTTCATCAATCAAAAGGGAATCTGTTCACATGAAGTAATTTACACCCTAACACCCAGCTTGAATGTACTTTTGGATGTACTCTTAGCATTGCAAAATGAAAGAAGCTTTTCTACATCTTTAATATTTGTCACGGAACAAAGGTCAAGACTATTGGATAAGGTAATTAATGCTTTGTATGTTTAAAATTTCATTTTAAGAGTAGCATCTCTTAAATATTAAATCTTTATGGTAATGTTTTTTAGTTTTTTTAAAAGGGATTTTTATTGGTATTTTTGTACTCCTGATTTCTTTTAATGTTTTCAACTATCATATGTTTATATCAGATAGAGATCATTTTTATGTTACTGAATTTTACAATATATATTGTTTCAGAATATTAGCAAGTCATGCATTTGTTACACCATGTTTTGTTAGCAGGAACAAATCTCCCAAAGTTTAATAGAAAGCCTCAGTCAGAAGGATGATTTGCTATTTATTATTTGGTCACTCTTTTTTAATTAAAAGCACATAAAATCTTATGAAAATACATAATGCTATGATTTGGGGAATCCCAGAGAATTTTCTGTGTCCTAGTATTGAAGATTAATGTTAAGAATTTATAAAACTAAGATATAAATATAATATCCTGGGGGCCAGTACCAGAGAAAGAGAAGAGAACATGATGCCCCGGCAGAGGAAAAGTTGGAGGGTTAAGCCAAGTTCAATTACAGGGTGTCAGGACAGAAGACTCCAAGAGCAGAATGGCGTGGACACCAGAATTGGAATCCTGAAGACACATCAAAGTCAGGAAACATCAGAGGCAAATGAGGGGGCAGAAGGGGAGTTTAAAAGGAAACTAATTCCAGGGGTCAACATCTTCTGGAATCAAGATTGCTTTAAAATGGCTGAGCGTGGATCTCTGTGGTCCTTGAGGCATGAGATCTTAAAGGAACAGCCCATTGTCAAGTGCTGCCTCCCATGTGGAGTTTAAGGATTTAAAGATATGCATTTGATAAATTTATCTTCTGGTAATAAACCAGTGGGAGATGGTGATAGGAAAGAAATCTATTTCTATAATCCGCACTTTCCTCATGCTTCATGGATTCTGTAGGCAAAACGTCTCCCCTTTCCTAATTTCTAAGCCGAGGACTAGGGAGAGCGAGAAGATAGAGAAGAGAGGGGACAGGGCTGAGGGCTGAAATCTGGGAAAGTGGAGTCATTCATGAATCTGAGGAGGAGAGAGAACTGAGGTTTTTATTCTTTTTCTCTTCTCATAGGAGAGAGAAGGGAAGTATTCTTCAACCAGCTTAAGCGAGGGACCTTCAATATACTTACTCATAGAAGCTGGAGGTGCCCAAGAGAAGCAAAGATCAGGATCCTGGTCCTCTTTAGACTTCTGTTAATGTGATCTCTGTTACTACTTGGGCATGAGGAAAAGATAGAAAAGTCAGGCAGAGAGAAAAGCTGAACAGCCCCGCGTGGTCTGCTCCTCCAGGCTCCTGCAGTCTATACAAAGTGGCCAGAGGCAATTGGCTGAAGACACACCTAAGAGGACTGGAGGAATGATCCTCCCCCAAAAGCAGGGAGGTAGCCTACCCACTAGGTTGGAAGAGGTTGGTGATACAAGTGTTGGTGGAAGGGGGGATCAGCTGCACCTGTGCCCACATGGAGCGCCAGCCCTCATGCACAGGACACTGCAAGTCTTCAGGTGACCAAACCAGCAGGGTTGATTCCAACAGCACCTCTAGATTCTTTCCTCTAGTTTCTCCTAGGCAATCATAGTCCAGAGGTGTTTCATCAATGTTCCTGCTGTTCCGATCGTATTGATCTGTTCAAGTTCTTTAAAATACACCGCGCCTCTCTTTTTGTTTCTGGGCTTCTATGTATGCTGTTCCATTTGCTCAGAATACCTCCTCCTGCTCAGTGACTTTTCAGCTCTTACTAGTTCTCTCAAAGTTTGGTTTAAATGTTGCTTCTTTAGGGAGGTCTTCCTTAAATCTCTAGTGGTTTTGTCCTCCATGAGATATGCTTTCTTACCACCCTGAAATTCCACTCTTTAACAAATATGTCAAGGATCTTGCCTGTCTTGGTTAAAACTACACTCCAAGTTCACTACTGAGCTTAGCGATGTATGGGAAATTAATGTACATTCTTCATCTCAATAAATGAAAGAAAGTAACTAGAGTCACGAGAGGAAGAATGAGAAAGCAGAATTCATACTATGAATAGAAATCAATTGTATACTATAAACCACTTGTACTTTGGGAATGTTATAATGGCCCAATAAAAAGTCAGTTAGGTTTTGTCTCTGGCTATTTACCTGTAGGCAAACACAATTCCTATATCAGCATTACCAAAACTGACTTTGATTGATCTATCTATCTATCTATCTATCAATCATCTATCTATGTACTGGGATGGCACAGGGCTAGGAAGGAAGTTATGATCACACCCAGGTAGGTCTTTCCCAGAGATGAAATGAGCTGTGGTTTACATGAGATGGGCTGAAGCATCTTAAGGCATCACTTACCTTAAAGATCTCTATCTCTTTGGTCCTCGCTGTGCTAGAAATCCCACAGTTCAATTAAATACTCATTTAAAGTAAGGGTACCAGGAAGAGATGCACTGTGGGAGTGTTGGGGTTAATATGGATTATGAGGCAGGTTTCCTTTTGTCATTGTGTGCTCCTGGGTCATTTCTCCTCAAGGTCCGTATCTCCTCATCTTGTCAGATAGATCTTTCCTGATGGTGAGCAAAGGGACCCCGAAGGACACTATGGAGTCCTTAGCTTCTTTTTTGGGTTCATCTCCAAGGTCCTTATTAGCTTTGGCAACCCATGATTTCACCTAAAACGGGTCAAAAGATCAAGTTCTTTGTCATTAACAACCTTCAGGAGTGTCTGGATGGTGCAGTCAGTTAAGCATCTGACTCCTGGTTTCAGCTTCGGTTGTGATCTCAAGGTTGTGAGATCCAGCCCAGCATCAGGCTCTGTGTTCAGCATGGAGTATGCTCAGGATTCTCTCTCCCTCTTCTTCTGCCCCTCCTGCTTTCAGTTTCTTTCTCTCTCTTTCTCTGCCTCTCTCAACATAAATAAATAAATAAATCTTTAAAAAATCCAATCTTGGATGTCTGTCAATTTCTCTAAGGTACATTTTCTTCCTCTGAAAATTAAGGGTTATAATTTATGCTGTCTCAGGACTTTTCCAACCTTAACATTTAGTAAATGCTGATGATCTTTTCCCAATAACAGAGAATATAAAGTAATAAACTTTGAAATTCTTTAACAATAATGCAATAATTCCATCTATTCATTAAAAGCATGGGCAATTGGTGATAAATATATTTAAAAGTATTAAAGAAGAAATCTCCTGAACATGTTTTTTATTGTAACGTCCATCTTTCCTTTCAAGGAGATCAAAGGAAACACCCAACATTTGAGAAAGATGATTCAAATGGCAAAGTCTCTGGCAGGTTAAGAGAAAGAGAGGGAAAAATAAAAATTACCTCTATGAGACACCTTTAAGAGAGAAATTCTAGATGACTTTGGCTTTGGCAAAAATCTTCCCAGGAGTTAAAGGTCATACAAATTTCTCCAACAGATCTATGAATGGATTGATGTGTTACTGTAATTCTGCTCCTTCCTGAGTGAACCTCACAGACTCCAGGTTCTTTACTTCCATATTAGGAGTTGAAAGGATAAGAGGGATTAAGAGAAAGTTACCCTTTTGTAAACATTTCAAACCAAGTTTGCTCTGGCCATGTACCAAGAGGTGTTAGTGAGGGGCATACTCTCTGTGTGAGAAGTTGCTGCATGCTGCAGAAATCTGTGGCTGGGCTCTCAAGGTGTCTCGTTTAAGGCCAGAGGTCCTGTTCCTTCTGAAATTCAAAGGTTATATACTCTGGCTGTAGGAGAGAGGCGCACAAGGAAGATTCCTTCACAAAAGGTTGGGCGTTGGCCCCTCCCTCTGAGACAGATACCATCATAGGGCAACAGGGTGTCTCAGCATCAGTGGGTTGAATTTCTAGTTTCTTTTTAGGGGCCTTCAAACTTACAAAAATTAATCTTTTTGATTGACTCTGGCTCCTAATCTTGAAGATAAGCTCAGAACATTTACCAGTTTTCAGCACTGCTCATCAGGCTAAGTCTTAGCACCAAATTATGAATTTTGTCATCAGTGACCTTTCCAGTCTTCCCTTTTTACCTGCCCACTTGGTAGCTCAAGTCCTCCTCCTTCCTCCTCTGTGGAAATTTGTCAAAGTGTTTGGGATTGTGAGGGATTTAAAGAGATCAAGTCATTCAGTCATTTCATTTTCGGAAGAGAAAACTAAGATCCGAAGATTTTAGATGACTTCCCTAAAGATATGTTTTTAAATCCTCTTCAGGGTTTCAATATAAGGCATCTGAGTAAGTGACTGACGTTGGGGGAATCATTATTAATTGGTTTAACATGTAGGTCACAAAAAAATTTTAATTTGGTACCACCTATCTTTTCTAGATATCCAAGTGTCATTGCAGGCATGTTTCAAAATAATTTAAATATCTTTAAATATATAAATTATCTCCTGTCATTCATTTTAAAAACTTCTTAGCAAAACACTTCTGGGATATAAGTGGTTTTTGCTACTATTTTGAAAACCATCATGAACTGTTAATTAAAAACTGATTTCCACTTAAAGAGCATTGTATCTAAAAAAGAAGGAGTAAATACAAGGGCAGTTTGTAAGCCCACATTAATGAGTGACTTTAGTGATTCCAACACTAAGTGCAACCAATGCAAGTCAGAAGACATGCATTGGGTGGAATGCTGTGAAACTCATAGTTATTTGCTTCTCAGAGTAAGTGCGTAGATAATGTTCTCGGGGCTGGTAGGCAAGGATGAATAGGTGGAAGATGGAAGCATCTGACCTAGGATATCTAAAGTGCTCTAAATCATGCTCAAGATAGCTATTACCAAAAAAAAAAAAAAAAAAAAAAAAAAAAAAAAAAAAAAAAAAAAGATAGCTATTACCAGGACCTCAACACTTTTGTAATCCTGCCTGATGCAGAACTGTTCCCTGGGGGGCACTTGCCAAAATGAAGGCCAACTTCTTTATAGAATCGCTAACATCAAACATCTTATGAGTAGGCAATCTCAATGGAATCTTTTGTCATCAACAGATTGGTTTTGCTGCTTTGGGCTTCCCCCCTCCCCATCCTTATTCCCAATGTAAAAATTTACCCACCTGCTACGTTACTCTTCTCAAGGGTATTTTGTCAACATTGTCACAGAGAGTTATGAAAGATTTTTAGTGTAGAAAAAAATTGTCAGTCTTTTAGGTAAATAATGTGTCTATGGATATATTCCCCAG
Source organism: Mustela lutreola (assembly GCF_030435805.1). Lineage (NCBI taxonomy): Eukaryota > Metazoa > Chordata > Mammalia > Carnivora > Mustelidae > Mustela > Mustela lutreola. The sequence goes on from NC_081292.1 coordinate 157,785,834, forward strand.
TAAAATATTTCAGTGCTAAAATAAACAAAATTGTATAACTTTTGTGAACTTATTACATTCCCTCAAGATGTCAAATATTATTAATTTCTTAATATAAACGTTGAAACATCTATAAGTTACTAAAAGCATGTTCTTAAAATAATAAGAAAAAATAATTTAACACTGAAGAAAATATTAAACCGCAGCACGATGACTCTCTTAATTTAATGATTATTTTATACTCATTTTTAGAATCCCTTTTGAAAAAGCCAGCATAGAAATTGTTGGTTAACACTCTAATCCTTAATGGAATGCCAGAATACCCAGACTTCTTGCCTTTACCATATCTGCTCTCAGGTCACTTTTCCTTCCCCAAACACAGTGAGCTAAAAGATGTGGCTTCACAGTAGAACCTTTTTCCAGTGCTTTGCCCTCATCTGCCATTTACATCCTTTGAGGAATCTAGTATCTATCCATTTTCAGAAGTCACCATTGAGGAAATCCTTTTTCCTTTTTTATGGTGTGGATACAATTTTGAAAGATAAGTAAAGCCTATCAAATAAAACCATGGACTTTCTGCTTTTGGTTTGTATCTATGGAGGGCTTACTTCCCCTTCTTTCCATTCTTGCCACGAATGGAATGTGCTTGTATTACGGGTAGATGTATTACTTTCCTTGAAGTCATCTCTTCATCCAGTTTCCTAGAATGTATGTGTTGCCCAGGATCAGCTAGGTCTGATCCTATGGATCACAAAAGACCCTGCTGTGCTCTAGCTGAAGTCTGAGAAGACGATGCCCTGCGTGCATCCATTATTGAGAACAATTGAAGGTTAGTCTTCTCTACTGAAATGGATTTAAGTGACAGTCTGTAAACAGGACGTTTCCAAACTTTGGACTGCCGGGGACCAAATGCTACCATCTAAGGCCAGAAATGTTCCATTAATAATTGACTTCAATGGTGTTGACTCTCCATTGAAAGGCTGATGAAGAGACTTTCAGAAACCTTGTCTCATATGGGACCCCAGAGTGCCAGTGTGGATGAAATTAATAACCCAGGTTTTTTTTCAGGAACAATGGTACAGATCTTAAGCCACAGGACACAATCAGAACCCTAAATATGAAAGTAAATAAGTAGACTTGGGGACAGGTCTTCCAAACCCTGCTTTCTATATTGCTGGCTGTGCCACACTCATTATGCCCATCCTGTGTGTTGGTGTATATGTATGCATAAGTGCATGTATTTCTATTTCTTTCTCTATGTACATTCTGGTGATTCAATAGCACCCACCATAGGCAAAGGGCCAAGTTGAGGCAGAGTTAAGGGTCATAGGGGAATAAGATATTCCAGTACTTGGGGGATGTTATTATCTGGGATGGCAAAACAGAAATATCTTTAAATATTTCTTGTGCAGGGCAGACCATGTTGAATGGTCCAATAGAGGTGAGGGATAGCATTTAGAACATGGGCTCTGGATTCAGAATGTTCTGCAGATTCAGTTTATTTATTTATTTATTTATAGAGAGGGAGCAGGAGCAGGTGTGGGGTAGGTTTGGGAGGGACAGAGGGAGAAGCAGTCTCCATATTGAGCAGGGAGCCCAACTCGGGCCTCAATCCCAGGACCCCATCCCAGGACCCCAAGATCATGACCTGAGCCAAAGGCAGACGCTTTAACTGACTGAGCCACCCAGGTGTTCCACAAATTCAGTTTTTATTGCTTAACATTGTATGTGATTTTGGAAAGATTATTTACTCTCTAGCAGCCTTAGTTTTCTCATCTGAGAAATTGCAGTTAAATGGGATCTTCCTCATGGAGTCGTTGGGAGGATTAAGTAGAAGAAATCACACTGAAGTTCCCTTTTTAAAAAGGGAACTTATGTGCCTGCCACATAAGCCTTATGGCTCAATAAATGTCAGCTGTCACTATAAACAAAGTCCCAAGGAAATAAGAGGGGAGATTCTCAAACCCATATACCATTGAAAGAGTTAAAAAAAAAAAATCGATCTCCGTACAGGATTATAATTTAAAGGTACCTAGAGGTGGCTTTGACTTACACATACTGGTAAGTTATGCAGGTTTTACATGTCTGCTCAGACTGTTAATTCGGTGACAAAATATGTACTTACAACGGCAATTAAAACAACTTAAAGTAGCACCGTAATACATCACAGAATACCTCTGTAAGGAAACACAGTTGCTATAGATAATTTTAGATGGTTATGATTTTATGAATATTTTAAGAAGTAAAAAAAAATCAGTAAGGTGTAGTGCTATTATGTTTAAACACAGATCTCAGAAATCTAAAACTGTGTCATGGAAGAGCTCTAAAAAGCACTTTTAATAAAGGAAGATGTCTCACTGCACGAAAGACTTACCTTTGAGTACATGGATTGCTGAATGAACAAAATTTGGTAGCATCTTAAAAAAATACAACTTAAGCATTACTTTTAATGTTTAAATAAAAATTTACAGATGGTAGCTTTTTGTACATAAAGACCACAGTCAGGCTGAAAACATAGAAGGACAGACAATGTTGAGATGATATTAATAAATATCTTTTTTTTTTTTTTTTAAGTTTGCCCAAGGAGAAGTCCAAAAAGGAAGTCTGACAGTTACAGGGACCCTATCACCACAGGAATTACTAGTGATAGAAGACACCAGGAGAAGTGGGTTTGTTTTCAGTTGTGGTTGAAGCTGAAGAACTCACCTTCCTCAGAAATTAATGGAGGCTTTCAATCTTGCTGGCACTGCTACTTTATCATTCATATGACTAAACAGACAATCAATTTAGCCGCAATGTATGGGAATGAAGGGAAAGAACAAATAAGCTATGAATGATGAGAACAGAAAAATCAAAACCCCCTCCCTTATTCTTTTTTAATGGCTAATACCAACAGGGACAAGACCAGTAAAAAGAGGTTAATGAATTGCAAAGATTCTTTAGAAAGTGATTGACTGGTATTGAAGCACAGTCAAATCAGTCATAAATATTTACTTTTATTAGCAACAGTGGGTTGCCTGTTATTTTCAATTGATTTTTAAAGCTGGCAAAAACCTACCACTGTGGCTATTATCAAATGTTCCCAATTTTGTCAATATTTCTCTGCTCTAAACAATTCCAGAACATGCATAGCCTCCTAAACCCTTATTTCAAATGTATTTTTTTCAGCACCCTTTCCAAATGATTACAAATGACAAGTTGAAGTGAGTTTCCCTATATCATTAGGAATAATTATAATCTTCTCATTTTGACATTTTTTTTTTCCCCAATGGGTAGAATGGTGGCAGTTGTGGGATAAATGTTCTGTGAGAATCTATATTCTACTAACATTGACTTGCTCACCTGGGGTTGTGTTATTTGTGTCACCGAGTGAAAATGAGCCATAAGAGAAGCCTCTCCCCCACCCCACCTTTTTTTTTTTTTCTTTTTTAATTTCCAGCGACTGGGGGAACTACAAGAGTTAACAGGGTAACACCGTTCCGTTCCAGTTCTGAACAGTGTGCGATACTGCTGTTTGTTTACATCACTGAATAAAATGCTGCTTTATTTTGTAAAACCCAATCCAATATAAGGACATTTTCCTGGAACTTGCTGTCTAGACCATCAAAAAGATGGAAATTAGTTTTAACACGGCGTTTGTAACATGAAGATCCAATAATTCAATTCAAAGGAACATAACAAAAGGAATTTCCTACAGATAACAACAAAGAGTTAATATTTCCCAGGGCAGACAAGTTTCCAATTCAATTAGTTTTAATGAACCTTCTGCTCACTGGTTACTGAACTAGAAAGAACAGCAATAAATGCCCAGAGGAAAGAGGGAGAGGATATTAAAGGAGGGTTAGTGTATAGTATATAAATTTCCAAGTTGACTAAAAGAGTAGCCTTGATGTAGTTTTGGGAGCTAAAGACAGAGAATCAGATCCGTCTTTTGAGTTTAGTGTACAGAGACAGCAAATCTCAGCACTGTCTGCACCTCCCCCCCATGGCAAAAACAGATAATAGAATAGGTAATACAATACAATCATACAATTTCTTAAAAGAGCTGAGCATATTCCATATGGAAAACACAAAATGGATTCTTTGCTAATAATCAGCAGACTGGATTTGTTACTTTATAGGTATGTACAAATGCATATATGCATGTATGAATAAGCATGTATATATCTTCCAAAATATTTTTTCAAAGAATTAAGATAATTTTTTTTTCAGTTCTCGTGGAACAGAAATGATATATTCACTCATATAGGGAAGCACGTGGACATAAAATTATGAAAGTAAAAAGCTGCCATCCACAAGCAATTTCCTATTTGAGTTCCAAGGAAGGAGTTTTACCCTAAGAATGTAATGGATTTCATATTTTTATTTGATTCTGATAGTCACCTTAAACCTGTGCTCTAGCACGGCAAACTTATATTTCCAGGATCAAGCTGCAAAGTCATACTCTGTGGTTAAACATGACTACCTTCACAGATCTGATTGTATAAATATACAAATCCATTCCAGTTAAATATTTGAAATAAAGAATAGAGTCCGGTAAGAGCCTCCATGCCAATTATTGTTTCAAGTAAGCACTGTCAGCTCTTTTTCCATTTCTTAAATTTCTGCAACATTCTTCATTCCCCCTCACACCCTTGTTATATTGAACTCTCTTTCCATTCTTCGTTTCAGCCTAGCTCCCACCCATGATGTGGTGGCAATCTTTTTCTGGAGGCTGAGTATGAGAAGTTCAGAAGGCGCGGTACTAACCCACCCTGATGTACCCCGAAAGGTGCGTAAGGATCCACCTAATGCCGGCGAGCTCCATTTTTCCTGTTGCAGGGGTGAAAAGAACACAAGAGTGTTGTAGAGATGAGCCCTAGCTCGCATCCTTGCCAGCTTCCTCTGGATCGCGCTTGAGAATATGGCTGTAAATCTGAGCGGCAGCTACGGCATTTCAATGACGCATATTTTCCCTTACAGATGCTTTTCTTTTTGCCCGAGTTTAAAGTCAAGCTTGTGTTTGTAGATGGCTGCTTTCTCAGTGAGCGTTTGGATTTTGAAAAGATAGCACCTGGTTGGCTTTTGAGAGAAGAATGGTTTTCAGCTCTGTAATCACACGTTTAACCACCGCCAGGACAAAATTCGGAGACAATGGGACCACATCGAATGCAAAGTTTTAGTTTTATAGCACAGTGTCTCTCTTGAAATATTCTTTAAAAAAGCCCATCATGTAGTTAGGAGAAATAGTGAAACAGGACAACTTCTGACTGCAATGCTATCGTCCAATCTGAGCACAGACTCTTTTAGTACTTTAAAAAAGTTGTCATCGAATTGTTGATGTTATTCAGTGATCTTCATTTACTTAATTTTAATCCTGCATTTTTAACATAAAGAGAAACTATGCATTCATTGCATAGTTCCTAAGAGATGATTGCTTTATTTTAAATAGTATGAAATTGTAGAAAGAAAGGAAATGAAACCAAATACAAAGAGCACTGATTTTCAGCACAAATCCTTTGTCATGCAATTATCTCTGTTCTGGCCACATAAAAATTATTTCAAATAATCAAGTGACCTCGAGCTAGTTAAAAAGTAGAATATGATAGGGCTAACCTCTTTGAAAATATCCATATGCGTATTTATATGAAGAGGTTGTTTCCAGGGACAGAGTTTAAAAATTCATTTTCAGTTTGGACAAATGTTTTACTTTGTCTTAGTTTCATTTGAGGTTCTTGTTGTGCATAAGTGGTTGGGTGAGGTTTTAGAGCTTCTGAAGGAAGAGAGTTTGGGAGGATATAAAATTCATTTGCACTTTTGGTAGTGGCACAGGAAATGACGCTTTTGGGAAAGGGCGAATTTTTAAAATCAAACGGTAATTAGCATATGAAGTGTGATTATGGACACATCAATGGAAACACAACCTTACTTCCACGTGAGTATGCCTCAGGGTAGTGGGATCCAGAGCCTATTGGTGCCTGGCAAAACTAAAACAGAGCATCTCCTTCCACAGAACAATAGAGACACGTGAATAGGCAGCGGGAACGAAAGGAAACAGATATTAGACTAAGGCATTTAATTGCAAAATAAGAACACAAGTGTGCAAAACGCTAAAACCCTCTGATACCCGGTTTTCTTAAATAGCAAACAAAACTCTAGAACTTTGCCTCTGAGGTATTACAAGAAACTTTGTCAAGTTGCACATGAGAAAATAGAGCCCACAGCCATATAGTAAGCAAAAAAATTCTGTTTGAGTATTGACATGACAGTTTTTGAAAGTTCAAGCAGAAAACCAATTATAATGAGCACTGGAAAGCCCGGAGCCCTGCTGTTCAATAAATAAAAAGTACAACAAACTATTTTCCAAAAAGGTTCTAGAGAGTTTCTTCTTGTCCCACTACTTACAATCTGATTACATAAATAGTCTCTATTTGCTGTTGAATTGCCAGGCAGCTGTATTAAAGTACAAATCAAATCAAGTCAGGATTAGAAAGTAAAAGAGCATGGTTTAAAGTAATCTATCCCCCAGGAACTGTGCTCAGATTCATCAAACAGAGCTTAAAGTACAGTATATCTTATACCCTCGTGTTTCCATGCTGTATTGCTGCAAAACCAGTTATTATTTTTGATATCCTGAGAATGTTGCTTGTTGCTGAAGAAGGCTCACTTGGTTATTTAAAGGTACTATTCGTATGTGCCACTTCCTTATTACTTCTTTTGGTTCAGATTCATGGGAAGGGCATAAATAGGACATAAAGACTAGTAGACTCTTTATTGACCATATCCTATCTGCCTCAGCTGTGAATTGTCATGAATATTTCTTGCAGATAGAAGGATGACTAATTTATTCCAGATTTTGGGTGATACACAGTTGGGATGATATTAAAGAAAAGCCTCTCGTCCTTCTGTGCTATTGGCTGTAAGGTATTATGCACACCAGCCCTTGCAAATCCTGTTCCATCCAATTACTACCGGAGGAGAAGGCGATTTAGTCATTTCAACCCATGATTGTTTCTGATGGAGGGCTCTATGTGTACTTGTCAACAGTCTCATCAGTCTTTGGTATTTACAAAATTGTTGTCACCTTCACGCAGAAGGAACACAGTTCATTGAATATATGTACTTTTATCCGTGACTATTTTCTACTTTCCTGATCTTACAGGACAAACTTGTTTAAATCTACAAATACAAGCTTATATTTCACCATGTTCCTTGTATTTATATAATAGCCAAATATCTATCCAGAGATGGTATATTGGCTTCAGTTATCATATGCTACATTTATCTCCAAAGGGCATAAATGCAGCCTGTGAAGATAGCTGGGTATTGATTTATAGTGATAAATTTATATTTTATGTGTAACGCGGAGGGGAAAACAGGCAAAAGTGTGATTTCTGTGAGCTGAATGGCTTCAAGAAAATGGGTAATGTGTGTTTTAACCAGACAGCCCAATGATCATTTTTCTTCCCACATCCCTAAGCTAAGGGAGAAGAAGTCGACGGTTGCCATTAGTTAACATTTCTCATGTAAGTAGCTCTACTTGCAAACTATACCACATTAAAACGAGCATTCAGTGTCACCATCGTGCACCAGCGTATTAGAAATGCTGGCACCTCTCCATTGCAGTCTGAGGCTCTTCAGCCCAATTTAAAGTTCAGTTCTCTGCACTTTGCCAACCTGATCATTACCAGTGACGCAGAGCACCCACGGTGAGATGTAGCCAGGTGACCAGGGCAGCGATGGGAGGGGACCTGTGTTCATGTGGGACACTTGGAGGTTTCTCTGCACGGGACAGAGGTTCCTGTCGGAAATGCTTTTTAAAAAGTGGGGAGCCTTAATATTACCATCCCTCCTTCACCCTCTTCTAGGTTTGTCAGGCAAAGGTCAAAAATGGAATTTGCTATTTATTGTCCCTCGAAAGCCCATATGGTGAGTGTGGACCTTACCAATGCACGAGGAAGGCGACTGCGGACGAAGATCCTCCGTACCAGGTATTTATGGGGCCAGGGGTGCTCACAGAGTCGGCGGGACATTGCTCCTAGGAAACCGGCTGCCAAACCGGTCTGGCTCTGTGTTGGAAATAAACAATTTTTGAAAATCTTTTAATGAAATATTGATTTTATCAAGCACATCAAACTAAAGGCAAATGTACCATGGTGTCATGATTAAAAAATAACAATATATTACAGGTAAACTAAGATAAATGAGTTAAGTGTTCAGTTTGCAGTGCAAATTGAAACCATATATCACAACCTTTCATTATATTGCATTACTGCTAGAGTACAGAATATGGAAGTTGATTGAATAGTAATATCAAATTAGTAGGGAACTTTACACTGGTTCAGTTGATGGAGGAATTTGGAACTAAAAAAGGGATTCTTTCCATAACAAAAGTTTCTTAAAAATATTTTTAAAACGAGTGGGACTGATAATCAGGAAGACTATGGCACCCTGAAATTGCCCTTCCCAGATCTCACATGAAGAAATGAAGGGATCTGTATTAATTTTAAAGCTCCCTTTGATTGGGTGAACCTGTCTCCGTTTTGTATGACATTCTTGCCACAGGTCATTGCCTGGTGCGGTGTACCATGAAACAAACAAATAGAAAAAGGCACCTTCTGGCACTTTAAGTCTCCCTGCCATCTGACTACTACCCTAGTGGTTCAGAATGATGAAAAGCAGAGACTGGGAGAAATCTTCCTATGGTTAGATTGGGAAAAATGAGCATGATGATCACATGGGCTGGGAAGGGCAGCAGAGACAGCCGAAGTCGTCTCGGAACTCAAGAGAAAAGGAGAAGACAAGAGGTCACAATTATATGCTGGTATCACACTCCCTTTCACAGAGATCTGATATATTCAGTTTGTTCTTGTATGGTGCTTAGGGAAGTTCTAATTAAGGGAAGAAAGAATTTTGACACATGTGAAGCAGAGATCAATATTTAGCACTATAATCAGCAATTCCTGATGGTTTGACAGTGTCACTATACACATTGTAACTATCCATTATTTTCTCGGGGAGGAGAGCCAGGCAGAGGCTAACAGGCTTACGGCAAGCTATCATGAATCACATAAAGCAGTGTCTCATTCGCTTCTATTTGTCTTGCTTTTCATCTTCATTCATCCTTATAAAGAAGGCTGTACTGCCATGAGCCCCGAAACGCCATCCTACCGCTGAACTGCAACAACAAAAAGCAAAAACAGTTTCTAAAAATGTCTACTGTATAAAGTACAATAGCTACCTTCTAGAGAGATTAAAAAAGAAAAAAAAAAGGAAGCAGTGGCTGTTTACCCTCTGAAAACATGCATGGTAGACTCCCTTCACGTTTAACCTAAAGGGACTCTATTAGCCACTAGAAAAATATTAATTTAAAACACTTTTGGGGGAGGTTATGTTTATAATAAGTTACAGGTTTAGAATATATTGATCTCATTTTTCACCCAGACTAAACAGTGTCTGTCCTACAACAAAGAAAATCCCACCATCACAGAACTGAACCAAATTCTGTTTCAAATTTTGGGCTTGGCTGTTGAGTTGAAACTGTAATAAAATATCAAAATAGCTAGTCATGTTACTTGAGGGGTGCAAGCAGATGGTAGAGTTCTGTGTTCAGGTTTTTATCCTGCAAGAGATTTGTTAAGCTGTAAATCAATCTTTCTGTTCACAGATACGAAAAGTTTAAGTTGATAAAGCTTAGATTTTGGCTAAGAAGTATGTTAGTTATCTAGTCTACCTGGGTAGAGTTTGATTTCCGTTTAGTTACATAGGTGATATCATAATAGTCAATGATCATATTAGTACATTCGATACCAATGCAAAATAAAATGTAAATCCCGAGGCTATTGTTCAGTTGATTTTAAGTTAATTGCATTCTGTTGCTCCATTTAACTAATTATAAAGTGCTAGTCTCTGTTTTTTCTTTTTTCTTTTTTTTTTAATATTAAAAAACTGTGGCAGGTCTGTTTGGTTAATTTTTAGGAATTCATCGTAAGCAAATGATTTCAGAATTTATTTTATTTCTTTTTGCGCATTCGACTTTGACGGAGAATACGTACCAGATCACTTAAAGAAATAAACACCCTGTAAGATGTGATGGGATAATTTGACTCCAATTTACATACAGAACATTATTTCCAACATTTTTCATACCATTCACAGGCATGCAGCACGCAATATATGACTGTAGGTGGAAGTGGAAGACCCGGTGTCTTGCATCTCAAACTGTCAGCTGATTTTCACTGCTCTATTCCTGTTTAAGTGAGATGCTGACACAAGCTCGCACACTGACTATCCCAAGTAGCACTAATTAAGGGCTGTCCAACTGTGCTTTCTGTTGAGCAGTTTGCTCCAGTGGGTGACAGGAAACAGCCTGAGCTCTGCCTGCAGAATGACATAACAAAGAAGGTTAAAAAAAAAAAAAAAAAAAAAAAAAAAGGAACACAGATCTGGTGGGCTGGATAAAAAGACCTGAGAGAGAGCTAACTTCCCTATTTGTTGCTATGAATATATAATTTTAGATGAGGGAAACTTGCTAAGTCACTGTTTATTGTCCGTTTATTAGGGTACTTCTTGCAGGAATTAAGAATAATTATAGATGAAGAATGTGAACTAATAGGGAACTTGGGGACAGAGCATTCCTCTTATTCAAAAGGTTATCAATAAATCTCTTTTTAAAGATGGTGGTCAAATGTTGTCATTATGGCGTAATGGCGTTATTTGTAACTTGGAGAATTTAGCTTAAAAAGCAAAGACTTGAAGGGAATGACTCCCTTGGGTATGACTGTGAAAGTTAATTTATTAACAGTCAGGTTGATTAGGAAAGTGTTATTAAAAGGGAAGAGAGAGAGAGAAGAAAAAGAGAAGAAAGGACAAAAAAAAAAAAAAGAACAAAACAAGTATTTCTACAAATGAGGAAGGAAGGAGAGCTACAGTAACAAGTTCCTTCCCTCCATTCATTTTCCTTAAAACTCCAGGGAATTTGAACCCAAAATTCTGTGTTTCTCTCTAGTGGCTCTACAAATAACCCCACATAGAGTCTTGAGAAAAATATATATAAATGAGTCAACTGCCCCCCCCTGGGGTATTATATCATTACTTAATAGACCAGCATGGGTATGTGATGGAAACTAAAGGGGAGGAAGCACACCGACTTGTACTCTCAAGGTATTTCTGTGTCTTCTAATGATCACCATCCTCATCATTTACCAGCAGGCATGGGGCTTAGACCTGGGTGCAGCCGGTTTCTTGAGAGCACTAAGCGGTATCGCCTCCTGGCTGCTGTGGTGTGCTTGAGGAGTTGGCTGGCCCACCACTGTCCTTTTAAAATGGTTTCATTTAATTGTAATCCAAAGATCAAAGGTCTGTAACTCTTTAACCAAATTCCAATGTCTGCCAAATTCAATAGCTGTCATTCTTATAGAAAAAGGCAGTGTAATATGTGTGTCCTGATCTAATTTTATAGAAAAAGACCCAATTTACATACTGTTTATTTAGTTAAGTCCCTAAAATCAATACCTTTGTCTGTACCTCTTTTGTTTAAAATACATCATGACATGGCAAACAGCTATATAAATGAATTTTTCTAAACCACACGCATTGTTAATGTTTCTCTATTGCACACTCAAAAAAAGAATAGTTGAAATCAGAGCATTTTATAGATCAACCTAAATGTATTTTAATATTGGATTACTAAAGAATGTTAAGTTTTACATTTCTAAAATTATAAATTTCGTTTGAAAAGGTCAGTCATTTTCCTGAGCCACATTTACCAATAGAAGAACATATTTCAACCATTGGAGTAAGAGGAAAAGTGATCATGCTCACTATTAAGAGAAAATAATTCTTAAAAATGTGTCTCTGTAACAAACAAGTAAAAACCCAAACAACAACGAGCTTCTGAAAAAGTTTCAGGATGAGATGACAGGATTCTAAAGGAAGAGAAACCACTTTTTGTTGATAAGAAATAAATCCATTCAAATAGTTATCTTACAGGTTAATCCATAATTCATTACACCTAAGAAAAGCCTGGTTTTGCTTTGTGTTACAGTCACAGGCATCCCTTTACTGACATTCCTATGGTCACAGTAATATTTCTTTGAAATATGAAGCAAATGATTATCTTTAGAACAAATTTTTTTCCAACTCTAAGAATAGCTATTGGTGTGTTAATTTTGCATTTTTAATGACATGTGGCTTTTATATTTTGATTAGCTCTTTAGAATAATTTCCTTCCTTCATTGTCTCTGGTGTGTAACCATAATTAGTTGGCAAGGTTAAGCAAGATGGATCTAAGTGACACATGCAGTGTGGTTAGGAGTAGTCATCACGTGACAGTGAATACTTTAACGTGTGTGAAGACCCGAGCAGTCTCCCTTTTAGTGAAACTTGGTGATTTTGTGCTTTAAAAGCATGAAGTTTTATGCTATTCCCCTTTCAATTAATCAGAATTAAAGAGCAAATGTATTTATATATTTTCTCTTTTCTCAAGAGACATTGAGAATTTAGTTGCCTCTTTAATTTTTCTAGGAAGGAATTTTCTAAGCTGAGATGAGACTAAATCTTTTAGGATAGGAAACCTAAGCCATGTGTTTCCCACATAAGGACAATTCCTAAACCTGAACACCCTGCTTTTTTTCATGCAAGGGAGGAGGACTTGAGGGCACATGGTGAAGGGAGGGCCCCCAAGTCAGAGCTCTCAATGTTCTATTTATACTTCAGATTTGTAATTGAATTACTTTGCACTTAACCTTGATAAAACTCCAGTGTTATTTTTTAGTTCATTTTCACAGACTCTATACTCACTCTATTCGAGTCCCCTCATTTCAGAGCTTTAGGATTTTGGTATTTAGGCTAATACGCCAGCTCTAAGGTATTCTGTAGCTTAAACTGGAGAGCACAGACCTCTCCATCTTCCAGTACGGGAAATCTCTTAGGAATTTCTATGCTTCAAGAAAGAAAGTTTGCCTGGGAACTTAGGATGTAAGTCATTTCTCTTAATTAAAGGATATTTCTAAGTACCTGTCATTGCCACAACTCATCCATGAATATTTACTTATCCATTCATCTTCCTACCCATCCCTCCATCTCACCTCTATTGAATCTCTTCAGAATGCCAGGTACCGTGGTCAGAGCTGCAAAAACAAAGATGCCTGTAGCAAAGTGACCACTTTCGAGGACTTCTGGCTAGAGTGAAGGAGACAGTCACATAAAAAGTTAAACCAAACCCGAACAATCAAACAACCCCCACTCCTAGCTAAAGCTATGTTCTCATGTGCCTTAAAAATAGTTTTTATCTTTTGGTACCCAGAAGCGACAAACCTGTCTGAAACTGGTGCATGTACCTCCTTTCCTGCATCTGAAATACTGAATGTCATTAATGTGGGGGAAAAGATGCAGATGGTTCATCCTGGCTTGTTAGTTGACTCTGGGAAATGCATATGTTATGGTAACAGTAGAATAGCTGTTTCTAAAGAATCCAACGGGTTGCTGATTTCCCCAGCCCAACACTGGAAGAAATAATCCCAATACTGCATAGGTGTAGTGTTTACATTTCATGTTCCTTATGGTTTTTTTTTTTTCCGCCATTTGTGATTTCCATATCACTTTTCGTAACAGTACTACTGTCCTCCAGCAACTTCCCTCATCCGCTGCCCTCCCTTGTGACAGCACTTTGCTCTCCCTCCCTCACTGCCCATATGCGCCATTTCCAAGGGCAGTCTCCTGAAGCCCATCTTTTCTGTGACTGTGTTCTCATAATCTGTGACTAATAATGATACATCCTCCTAAAACAAAATAGATTTAAAAAATGCAGATATGCCATTTTTATAGCATCAACAAAACATCAGAGTACACTGAAGTATTTCTTGATGAGTCACTTATATTCCATTGTACTTTTCAGACCCTGGCACATGAGCAGTACGTGTCCCCTTCAGTGTCACGCGGCAACGCGGCAACGGAACACACTTCCTCCTATGCTCAATCAATGTTTCATTCCTTAGCCCGCATAGCCTTCTTTTCGTGCGTGACCCAGTGCCTTCCCGCTCCGGCTCTTCCTCCTCCTCCTTCTCTTTCTTCTTCTTCCCTTCAGGGATCCATGTTCTTTTTATTAGACATGTGCTCAGTTCCTTGGATTTTTAAAAACTTAATTGGTGAATTAGTTCTTACTGCTTGTTCTGGGACCCATCCGTCACATGATTCGAGAGCAATTCTCTTCATTCCCAGTAGGCAATAAGAATGAAAGAACTAATACCACTGAAAATATTTTTTTCTTTGGAAATTAATTCACATTTTAATTTTGCATGATATAGACTATTTTGTCCATTACTTTGATATAATGCTATCATTATTTGGAGCTTGACTTAATGCTTGAAGTGGGCAGTAGAAAATTGGATTTACTGATCTAACCAGGAAGAATTTTTTCCTGTTGCCGTTAATAATTCAAGAGAAGAGGACCATGTTAACTGAGAAGACGTTCCTCTGAGGGTGGAAGAAGAGCAAGTCTGGGCCCGAGTGTCCCCACTTATTTGAGCCATTTGACAGATTGTTTCAAATCTCAAATCTTGAGACTTTGCTGATTATAAGCTCGTAGTCGAGCTGGATAAAATGTTTTAATTTAAGATGCTAGCACATAATTATTGCAATATGATTACATGCTGCACTGTCTTAAAAGAGGGAAGGAAGGAAGGAAAGGTAGGAAGGTCGGGTCAACCATTGAGTTGGGCATTTCACAGGTATTATATCTACAGAAGGTTAGAGATCATTATATTTATTTTACAGATTAATAAAAAAAAGACTGGGTGATTTCAGTCGTTTCCCTCAGATTACACATGTAGCAAGTGCTGAACTGAGCTCTCAATTTAGGTTTGACTGACCTTAAAAAAATATATATATATATTTTAAGTAAGATTCAAAGATTCATGAGGAAATGCTTTGAGAGACCTGCTAAGTAAAATAGGTATACTCAATCCAAACAATAGAACCATAGTAAATTGCAGAGTTCTGAATAGGATATTTGATTTCAGAAATTTTGAAAGTCCTATGCTAGCCAGTCATCACATTCAAATAAGTGTCAGAGTCCCCAGAGCGGCTGCGCAAGTGAGCAGCTGCTGTGGGAGCCATTTTCTACATTTGAATCTAGACAATCTAGAAAACAGGGCAGTCATTTGAGGGGAGAGTTTAGCTTTCTGCTAAACTCTCCCCTCAAATGACTGCCCTGTTTTCTAGATTTTTATTTTGGAAACTCATACCTGGAGGATACGCTTGTTGTCTTTCAATAATAATCTGCTTTCACCTGCAGTATAATTTTCTATGTGTCGGTGTGGTTGGAAAGAAGTTAGAGACGGCTTGAGCCCCAAGGGGATTCATAGATGGAGGAGGGGAAACAAATGGCAGATGTCCCCAAGTGGGGGAGAGAAGGATTATTTCTTGTTCCATTTGAATAACTCCTTAGTAACTCCCATTACGCTTTTGATCTTGGCTTAGGTGTAACTTCATTCAAGAAGCATTCCTTGATCCTGCTAAGGTTGTATCTTCTGTAGCCCCTTGAACTTACCTTTTCACACAATATTATTCTCTATTCAACTGCCAATATACTTGCACCTTTCTCCTCTTACCAACTCTGTTGGTAGAAATAACACCTAGCTTGCTCATCTTTGCATCTCTAATATTGTGTATGGCCTATCCAACAGAGCTCATGCTCAATAAATATTTGTTGAATTAATGAGGGAATAAGTCAATATTAAATATTATACTTTTCTCTTTATGCACATTTATTTATATTGCTTTGGAAAACATTTAACTCTTTCATGACTGCTAATTTACAGAAATGAGAACCTTCTACAATTTTTAGAAACAAAATATTCTCTGTTTATTCTAAGTAAGCTGTAGGACATTCAGAGCTTGGGTGTTATTAGCCAAGGTTTGGTCAGGAAAACAGCACTCTAGGTGATTCAAACAGGGAGAGTTTATTTTATTTTGTATTTTTAGGAAGGGTTTAAATTCAGGAGCTAAGATCATTTGGGAGAGCTGAGGATGTGATGGAAGTCATGAAAAGCTATTGCTAGGTTCCAGGAAATCAGAAATTTTGGGGAATTGCAGATGCCCACTGCCAATAAACTTTGCTGCCTTCAGTATGAAAAACTGAGCAGTAGAAAGGTCCTGGGAGCCACTGAAAAATACTCTGTGCCTGGACATTACTGCTAGAAGGTTAATGATGGCTTGGATTCTCTTCCAAACTCCAAATTTCATGGGTTTGGATTGTCCCCTTCCAAAGAGATGGTGTTTTAGTTTTCTGTGGTTGTAACAAACTATCAAACGCTTGGTGGTTTAAAACAATGTCTATTATTCTCTCAAAGCTCTGGAAGCCAGAAGTCTGAAAAGGGTTTCACCCCACAGAAATCAAGGTGTCAGCAGGGCCATGCTTCCAGAGATACTAGGGACAAATCCATTTCTTTGACTTTCCCAGCTTCTGAACAGCATGCCTATTCCTTGGTCCACGACGCTGTATCACACCACCTTTTTCTCTCTTCCTGTTTCCTTTCATCACACTGACTTCTTGTGTTTCAGATCTTCCTCTGCCTCTCTCTTCTAAGGACATGCATGATTACATTTAGGGTCAACCTGTATAATCCAGGATTATCTCCCCATCTCAGTATTCTTAATTTAATAACATCTGCAAGGTCCCTGTTGTCAGACAAGGTAACACTCACAGGTTCCAGGGATTAGGAGGTGGATATCTGGAGGTGAGGAGGATGAGGGGTTGAAGGGAGATTATTACGCAGTATAGGGGAGACCGTACAAGAAAGTGAAAATGAATGCTGGCTCTAAAACAATCAATATCCAGCACAGAATTCAGTATAGTAAGTTGTCAATAAAGTTAATGAATTTTTATTTTGGGGCATTAGTAGAAGATATGTGTCCCAAACAAAGGAGGAGGGCATATTTCTGTTCTAGTCTGTATTGCTTGGATCACATAGAGATCAATGGTTTTAATTCTGAGTATAAATCTTTTTTTTTTTTTCTTCTCCTGAGTGATTCTAAGGTAGGACAGAAGTAACTATAAGCTTTAGTTCAAAGGAAAGAAGGACTTTCTAATGGCCAGAGTTTTTCCTATAATGGAATATGCTGCCTAGTGAAATAATGACCAAGATATTGGTGAACATGAAATTAAGAGAGCGTATAATTACTATCTATGAAATCTTTAAAGTCCTATTCGTGCCAGTTTCACTTAATAGTTCTGCAATTCATAATTAAAGAAAATATTTTCAGATTCATTTAAATTTTCAGGTTTACCACTTCTTGAGTTTCTAATGAGCTCCTCATATTTATTATTTACCGAGGTAAGTACAATTTCTTTTTAGTTTGCTCTAAATTTAATGGGCTTGATTTTCAATGAATAGTCCTTGCCCTATTAATTCTGAATTATGCAAAAATCACAGCTATCAACTAACCTCTCAAATTAAAGTTGTTCATAACTTCTTTCTTATACTATGCACACGCTTTTTCAACAAATCCTAGATTCGTATTAAACCAATATTTATTCAATTAATATTTTTATACTTATAATGAGTTAATAGGTTTTATTAGTACATTCTTTGATTTACCTGTCATTCTCACAAAAAAAGCATAATTAAGTCTTCCTTTATTTTAGTACAGAGTGAATGTTTGCATACCTCCCAAATTCTTATGTTAAAACCCATCCCAATGTAATCAAGGTTGGCCTTTGTAAGGTGATTAGGTCATAAAGGTGGAGCTCTTATGAATAAAAATAATGCCTTTTTTAAAGAGACCCTAAAGAGCTCTCCCATCTTTTGCCATGTGAGGACACAGGGAGAAGATGGCCATGTGTGAAACAGGAAGTGGGCCTTGCTGCATACCTAATCTGTCAGCACCTTGATCTTGGACTTTGTAGCCCTAGAACTATGAAAAATAAATTTCTATTGTATATAAGCCTCCTTGGCTATGGTCTTCTGTTATAGCAGCCCGAGCATACAGAGAACTATTTCTTTCTCTGACTTCACTTTGTGTTTTAATTGGTCTCTGAAACTATTCTCTTTCCACAACATCATTCTTGAGGTGAAAAGAAAGTATTCTAGAGGAGTATTCAGTATAACTTATTTTTAAGTGTTTGTGTTTTATTTCAGTACCTCTTTTTTTTTTTTTAAGATTTTATTTATTTTTTTGACAGAGAGAGGTCACAAGTAGGCAGAGAGAGAGAGAGAGAGAGAGAGAGGAGGAAGCAGGCTTCCTGCCAAGCAGAGAGCCCGATGTGGGACTTGATCCCAGGACCTCTGAGATCATGACCTGAGCTAAAGGCAGAGGCTTAACCCACTGAGCCACCCAGCTGCACACAGTCCTCTTTAAAAAAAAAAAAAAAAAAAAAAAAAGATTTTCTTTCTTTATTTGAGGGAAAGAGTGAGACAGAGCACAAGTGGGGGCACAGGGAAAGGGAGTAGCAGACTCCCTGCTGAGCTGAGAGCCCAAGTGGGGCTTGATCTCAGGACCCTGGGATCATGAACTGAGCCAAAAGCAGGCCCTTAAGGGACTGAGACACTCAGGGCCCTCTATTTCAATACCTCTTGATGCCTACTGACCTGTTGAGCAAAATGTAGCATAGTAAGTATGTTTCAAGTTGTGACTGCAAAAAAAGGATTCATTGTTGGGATATGTTTTTGCTAAAATGTTTCTAGGGCTTGTACAAAAGAAAGACTGATCCCCAGTTTGGTATACCCTTAGGAAATTTCATGTGTTGTATTGTGAATTACCATTCCAGAACTTTTCAGATAAAGGATATTTCCCAAAATATGTTCCTCTTTCTAATGTGTCTTCTTTTTTGTCTACAGTTTAAGTGTAGGTCTAGTTGCAGTGATCACTTTTGGTATGTGTGTGCACTTCATCACAGCCAGGAAGACAATGAAATTTTTTTTTTTGAAAATCCTGGAAAAAAGTCTTTTGCTGTTTTTAAAATCAAAATTAAACACCTTGTGGCACCAAAGACACAAACAATAAATGAAAAATAGAGACACATTAGAATTCATGAAAAAATTTAAAAATTACACTAAAAGATGCTATAAGTAGGGTAAGAAGGCAACCAGAATGGGAGAAAATTTTTGCAAGTCCCACACTGATAAAGGACTAAATATTGAGATTATATAGAGTAATCCTAAAACATAACAAAAACAACAAAAATAAACAACCTGATTCAAAAGTAGGCAGAGGACTTCAATAGGCATTTCTCAAGGAAGCTATATGAATGGCCAACAAACAAATGAAAAGATGCTCAACATCACTCATCATTAGGAAATACACACCAAAACTGCAATGAGATACCAACTAACATCCTCTGAGGTGGCTTTGATCAAAAACAAAAGAATAGAAAATGTTTCAATGAGAATGTAGAAGGATGGAACTCTTTTTTTTTTTTTTTTAAAGATTTTATTTATCTATTTGACAGACCGAGATCACAAGTAGGCAGAGAGGCAGGCAGAGAGAGACGAGGTAGCAGGATCCCTGCTGAGCAGAGAGCCCGATGCAGGGCTCCATCCCAGGACCCCGAGTTCATGACCTGAGCTGAAGGCAGAGGCCTAACCCACTGAGCCACCCGGGCACCCCAGGATTGGAACTCTTGTGTTCTATTGGTAGGAATGTAAAATTGTAACATGGTACAGCTGCTGTGGAAAACAGTAGAGAATTTCCTCAAAAACTTAACAAAACACACACACACATAAACAAACAAAAACCACCAAAGAATTACCATCTGACTCAGCATTTCCACTTCTGAGTATATATCCAAGAGAAAGAAAGCAGGTCTTGAAAAGATAATTGTATACGTATGTTCATAGCATCATTATTCACAAGAAGTAAGATGTGGGAGCAGCTCAAGTACCCATTGGTGGATGGATGGATAAGTAAAATGGGGTATCTGCATACAATAGAGTATTATTCAGCCTTAAAAGGAATGAAATTCTGACATTTGCTACAATAGGAATGAACATTGAAGACATTACACTAAGTGAAATCAGCCAGTCACCAGAGGACAAATACTGTATGATTTCATTTGTGAGAGGTACTTAGAGTAGTTAAAATGACAGTGGTTGTCTGAGGCTAGAGGAAAAGAGGGAATGGGAAATTAATACTGTTGGGGTATAGAGCTTCAGTTTTACAAGATGAAAAGAGTTCTGGAGATGGATGGTGATGACATTAGCACAACATTGTGAATGTGTTTAGTACCACTGAATGGTACCCTAAAGAAATAGTCAAAATGGTAAATCTTAAATAATGTGCAATTTCACACAATACAAAAATTGAAAAAAACAAAGAGGTTAAATGTGAACCTAAGATAAAGAACTAAAATGAGGGCATAAAACTGAACACCAAATTCAATACCTTAATGCCACCAGGGTAAGCCATGAGCTGTCAAAAGTCTACATGTGTTTAGTGACAGAAACCAGTGAACTAGAAGGCAAGGCAAAGAGAAAAACCTGGTTTCAATGACATCATTTGAACTTCTGAACTCCTGCTGTATCTGAAGCCCAACATATTCCTTGGACCTTTCATTTATATGAACCAATAAATAATCTTTGTGTAATCCAGTTTAAATTGGGTTTTATAAATAAAAATACTCTTAATGGATACATCCTGGTAGATAGCGAAATCACTGTGTATGTATCAACTGAATGTCCCAGCTCTATGTAGACTTATTCTTCCTTTATCCACTTACTGAATTCCTGGGCTGTCTTCCCGAGGATTTAGCTAGTCATTCCTTTATTCCCTGCCTCACCAGAACGTTCTGCAGTGGGGATCCCAGTTCTTCTCTCCCTCGTTCTTTATCTAACCATATTCCCACAGCATCTTGACTTTCCTGACATCATTCTCCCCAAGTGAAATAAGCAAAGGATGAGTAGCTTTTGAATTTATTTCTGCCACTTCCTCCCTCTGAAATCGAGTGTAAGTACTGAGAAGAGAATTTCTTAGAACATTTGAAGAAGAAATCGCATAATAGTGTATAACTGGTCACAGTAATTATGGGAGTTCCTATGGGGGAGATATGGGTTCTCCAGGGTTGCAATAAAAGATGGAGGGTAGTTTATTACGGCTGAGTATCTTTGGGGTGGTGGGGATTACCGAATGGCTGTTCCAGGCTGATTTAGATTCTGGTTTATTTCCAATGAAGATGTTGTGCTTTTTTCATGTAAGGTGTCTCTGAAAAGTGAGTATTCCTTATTATACAGCATGCATGAGAAGCTGATGCTTGGCTTCAGGAATCTTTGAAGAACCTGTTGTACACTCTATTAACTCCAAAATGGGTGGTCATCTGGACGTTTGGACAGAGTGTCTCTTTCTCATGGCTACGTATCTGGAGGATCCTAGGGCTGCAACTTGTTCCAAAAGTTCACAAATGCCTTGTTGTTTGAAGCTAGCACTTCTGTGTCTTACTAATGCTCTGCATTCCTCTTTCTTGTGGTTGGCCTACTTCTGTTTGCCATTCAACAATTTATTGAAAGCATTTTATTTTTTGCAATTACTTGGTCTTTAAACATACTCATTCTTTACTCATACCTAGGTGATCCATATTTATCTTTCTGCTCTAAGTCACTTCTACAAAGAACATTCTCTAGCTCATTCCCACACCTCCCATACCATTTGTGAGTTATATGTTCCTTCTACATATGTCCTCTCCCATTTGAAAGCATTCACTACACTGCAATGTGTGAACCTACCTATTTATTTAACTCCCCCATCCAGTGACCACAAGCCTTACGAGAATATGGATTTTATATTGTATCTTTTCTGTGCTAGGATCAAACACAATGATGAATCCTTGTATTTGTTGAATGAATGAATGAATAAATGAGTGAACAAATAATCATTTGAATATCCTAAATTATTTAATCTCTATTTTAAGGTATTGAGTGCAATGCACATTTTTGAGAATGCTTATTTTTTTCATAAAATTCATTCACAGAAAAGGCATATATATATTTTTTTGGATTCTGGAAAAACTATTAAATATTGAGGATTCCTTAGACTAGTTTAAGTTTTAGAAAAGTACTTTGTGGATTATCTTGTTATTTAATCAAATTTTCTTCTTATATATGTGAAATAATCTCTATTCACTTCACCACATAAGCCAGAGGAGCTTTAAAATGGTCAAAACTTCAATTGCTGACAAGGCTGGAAATTAACATAAATATATATTTTTAAAAATGGAACCAATGTAAAACATTGAAAAATTTTACATAAAATATCCAGATTTCTAGCTTATTTTGGAAAACTAGAAATTTATCAGCACTGAACCCCGCTTCCTACACAAGCAAAAATTAGGTGGAAATGAGCAGTGGATTCCCCTGTGGAACAGAGCATATGCCCATTAACCATGATCCCTGACGTTCACATGAGACACATTTCCCATATGGAAGTGTTTCAGAGGTCAGTTAGGATCCCATCACAACACATAGAAGCTCATTGCATGCTTGAAATATGGATAGACAAGCTTAATTGTTGATTTTATTATTGTTTTGTTTATTGATAATTCACAAGTTTTCCAAAGAAAATGAATTTTGTTTCTACTAATTATATAGAATCCAATTCAAGAAAGATGTCTAAAATTGTCACAGAAAAAAGCCAAGATTTTCATAGCATTTTTGTACACAGCTGGCATTGTTTCCATCGGTCTCCTTTCTTCGCTACTTGCCCTCCTCAGAACTCTCTCTGGTGTGATTGTTTCATGTCCTAAATCTGAAAATGTCATTCCCCTAATTAAAACAATTGGCCTTGGGGACCTGCATCCAATGTCTCCTACTTCGCTCTTCATTTTCTTCTGGAATCATTCTCCCCATTTCTCACCAACTTCAACTATGGCTCTTTGAGTTCCATAAATTAATCAAATAATTTCTTAGCAAAGCTTTCACACATGCTCTTGTCCCCCAGTTCACTCAAAAGCTTCTTATTCTTCTGGTCTCATTTTCAGTCTTCTTTCTAGAAACTTTGCCTGACCACACAGTTTGGAGTGGGTCTCATTCCTCTTCCTTATTTTCAAAGCTCTCATCAGAATTTATAATTAGATATTTATTTGTATATTTACTTTCCATCCTATAATACTTGAAACTACATGAGGGTAAGGCTGACATGTGTCTGACACACTGCTCTATATAGGGTATCTACCATGAGATCAGTGTATATTTTGAATAAATGAATATATATTATATAGACATGTAAATGTGGAGTTCAAAAACAGTATACTTACATGAGTTCGAGTTTCAAGTGCTAGCATCTGTCACCATAAGAACAAATGATTTCTAAAATATTGAATATGGATTATGAAAAAGGCCTGTTTTGAGATGTGCAGAATAAACAAAGACATGTTGAAGTAACTCCCATTTGAGGCAATAGCATGTACCAAAACACAGCATACCATTTTCCAGATGAACACTGTTCCGTGTCTCCCTTTTTCAAATGCAAAATTTAACTTCACTTGGGAAAACACGTTAAGTCTATAAGCATGTGCGTAATCTCCATCTGGTTGTGCTCATAAAGGGTTTTCAACTTAGCAGATAGGTAGATACCCCTTTTTCCATTGGTTGAGATTTTCTCCTGTAAAACTGAATCTTTTCCTTCCAAGGAATGCAAATTTGATTAAGGATTGTTATGCACCGATATTCTGTATTCTTCCTTTTTCTATGGTGATGGAATTCTAAAACAACTTGGTTGGGGCTAGAATTTGCTGGTAGGTTTGTTGATCAGCATTGTTCCCTGAATTCTGTGAAATTACATCACTTGCATGTAGAATCAGTTTTTCAAGGATAGTTGCCATGGACAAAGAGCGCAGTATGTTTACATTTCCTGGGGGCAAAAACCTTATATACTTATACATTTGCAGTTAAGCTTAAGGGTTTAGTGTTGATTACAAAATATTTACTTTGGTTAACATTTTCCATTGATCCCTGAGTGCATTGAGGTGTTTTTGTTTCTCAAGGTGTTTTCCGGGAGTGGAACATTCGGAGGGAAAAGATTTAAGTTTAAAATCTAATTAATAGACAAATTAAATGAAAGTCTCTTTCTCACTTTGCAGCTTACAGGTATGATTTCACTTAACACATACTGTAGACTCTACACCTGCTCACATACCTACATGCAAGTACGCAGTTGCACGTGTCATATTCTTTTCTTAGTTTTGGGATATGAAACATTTCCAAAAGACATTAAAGAAGTTTAACTTATTCCTTTTGTGGAAGAACTGTCAGGAAACTGTTTAGCTTCCCATTAGGACAGCATTCAAAATTCAGAATAGTTTGGGAGAAATCAACTTACTCGGCCACCTCAGTTTTAGACTGCTAAATTGTGGAGCTTTGGCTATAAGCTAGGTCAATAAAATACATATAAACCCCACTGCAGAGCAAGGGCTTGGTTTCGTTCACCATTGTATTCTCAGTGCTTAGGAGAATGCTTGGTCCATAGAAGGCTCTCAATGCATGTTTATTCAATCAATGAATTTTTCTTCGATTGCCCAGACTGCCCATATTTGTTGGTGATACTGTATGATAGTGACAGCAGCAAAGCTGAGAAAATGCGTTTCTTTAGCTGACTGACCAGACCTTCCATAGATAATAACAATCTGGTCGAACTGGACTGAGCAAACCATCCTGGGAATCTTTGGGAACATCTGGAGGGAGAATGCTAATCTTAGCTAATGTTTGTATAGCAGTTTACTCTTCTAAGGGCTTTACTTATATTAACTCGTGATGTCCTCACAACACCCAAACCTAGAGGTAGGAAATATTCTTCACTCTACAGAAGAGAAACCAAAACACTGAGAACTAAGTGACTCGCTGGGAAGTCCTATTTCTAGAGCAGAAGTTGGCTCTAAAATTTGCGTTCTCAACTCACTGTGCTGCTTTGTCTCTCCAATCTGAGTAATGGGGATTTGGAAATATGTTAGCTTCAATATTGAAAGACAAGAGGCCCAAGATAAAAAAGGGTATATCATGATAGGCACTATAAGGAAAAATAGGTTAACTTTGTGATGACTCTGTTTTTTTTCCTGTTTGCACACATTGATCTAGACAGGTTGGATATATATACATGCATGCCTACCCACACATATAAAATCATATATGTATAGAAGATTTCTTCTATTTAATATTTGCCTATATATATGACCTTTCATTTCTCATTTAGTCTTGTGTGTGTGTATAGCATATATTAGCTTTAAGATTTTGTTTTAAAGGCTTTATTTATTTGACAGACAGAGATCACAAGTAGGCAGAGAGGCAGGCAGAGAGAGAAGGAGAGGGAAGCAGGCTTCCCGCCGAGGGAGAGCCAGATGCAGGACTCGATCCCAGGACCCTGAGATCATGACCCGAGTCAAAGGCAGTCGCTCAATTTACTGAGCCACCCAGGTGCCCCTATTTTAAGATTTTATTTATTTATTTTAGAGAGAAAGAGAGAGAGAGAGAGGGAGGGAGTGTGTACAAGCAGGGGTTGGGGCAGAGGGAGAGGGAGAGAGAAAATTCAAGCTGACTCTCTGCGGAGCACAGAGCCTGATGTGGGGCTCCATCCCATGGCCCGGAGATCATGACCTGCAACAAAACTGAGAGCGGGACACTTAACCCACTGAGCCACCTGGATGTCCCAACATGTATTAGCTTTTAAAAAAAGCTTTTAGACACAGATTTTCAGAGAGGGATGGGAAAACAAAAGCTACCATTATCCTGTTTAAACAATTGATTCTTTCATTAAAAAAATTATGGAAGAGGTAATTGAGTGTGAGTAGAAAATTAAAATGATTCCAAATGGAGAAAATAAAAATTGAAAACTTCCCTTCCCCTCGTCACAGTCCCTGACTTCACTCAAAAGGTTAGCAGGGAGGGCTGTATAAGGGAAACAATAGATTTCAGTTTCCCAAGAAAATACTATAAATAAGAGGGATATAAGCTAAACTACAGAAAGGAGGTCTAATTACATGATTGTTATTTTTGGTAGTCTTCCATTCTTTAGGTTTGACTACCACTTTTAATTACATTTTGGCACATATATTTGAAAAAGTAATACATACTTTGTTGGTTCTCTCCAGACCTGTCATTATTAAAAAAAAAAAGTTAAGATTTTATTTATTTATTTGACCAACAGAGATCACAAGTAGGCAGAGAGGCAGGCAGAGAGAGAGAGAGGGAAGCAGGCTCCCCACTGAGCAGAGAGCCCGAAGCGGGACTTGATCCCAGGACCCTGGGCTCCTGACCTGAGCTGAAGGCAGAGGCTTAACTCACTGAGCCACCCAGGTGCCCCTGTCATTATTTTTTAAGTTGAGACTTTCACGGGTAAATCCTCCATGTTTGGTTTCCTTTTCGACTTCTAAATTTTGGGAAACCAGAATTAATGTGAGAATTTCTTAAAAGATTCTATGAGTATGACATGAACAAAAATATTGCATACTGTGTTCTGATTATAATTAAAATAAAAGCTCTTCCTTTTACTTATAATTTTAGATGTGAAGAAGCAACTGAAGCAACTGAATCATTTCCTTTTTCTCCATTTTTATGCACTATAAAAATTTCCATACTATTCTTGGTAAAAATGTCAACAAAAATATACCCATTGAATCCTTAATTCATATAGTTGTCTCTTTAAATACTTCTTTTTAATCCTAACATGCTCCAGTATTTTAATTTTAAAACATATTTTAAAAAACTCACAGAACTCTGAATTTAATTTGTTATGTGTAGTTGATATTAATTACTCAACAATGAAGATATTTTTGGGTATACGTGTCCCCATAAGAATCCATTAGTAAAAATATTTATACAGCACATATCCATATATTTCAATTCACATATATTTAATCAACTCCTTTTAATGTGAGTTTTTCCTTTAATATTAATCCTGGGAATTTTTATTGCTATAGCATATCAAATTCTTGAATTTCATTGAAATACTTTAGTTGTTTTCATATATTATGATGCCTACCATGATATTAATTCCATCCTTCCCAATTTTATGCTAGAAGCTATTCTTTCTCTCAGTGTCCATGTTATCATTGGGAATCTCATAATTTTAGGACATCAAGTTTGTTTTGAAAATTGAATCTTTTGGACTATTGTCAGTTACTTCATATGTATAATTTATAGAAAAAACTAATTGGTTCCAAATAAACAAAATTATTCCAGCTTTAAAATTCTGTAACCTATGTTTGCTTTCCAGGCAGTTCTGAATTTCACCATAATTTGAAATTTTGCATGACTTCAAATAATGTCGTGTGCATTTTTCCTCTTAAATTTTTTATTTTATTTTTTTATTTTTTAAATATTTTACTTATTTATTTGACAGATAGAGATCACAAGTAGGCAGACCAGCAGGCAGAGAGAGAGAGGGGGAAGCAGGCTCCCCACTGAACAGGGAGCCCGATGTGGGGCTCAATCCCAGGACCCTGAGATCATGACCTGAGCCAAAGGCAGAGGTTTTAACCCACTGAACCACCCAGGCACCTCCCCTCTTAAATTTTTTAGTTAGACCTTGAAATTTTGACTTAAGAAATATGACATTTTAAGTAATGGAAAGTTAATTTGAAAAATTAAGCCAAATTCTCCCTATAAATGTATGATGTTCAATCAACATCAATATTTAGGGAGTTAACATAAAGAAAATGGATAATTTTTCATACTGTATTTAGAAAAAATTGTTGCTATTATAAAGATTTTAGAAATTGTTAGAATTTTCATTTCTTCCTGTATTAAAACACTAACGGCATGCAGATTTTTAAAACATGGAAGCTACAGAACAACTTTTTGTGCATTACAAATTAAAAAATATTTCTGAGGGCGCCTGGGTGGCTCAGTGGATTAAAGCCTCTGCCTTCGGCTCAGGTCATGATCCCAGGGTCCTGGGATCGAGCCCCACATCGAGCTCTCTGCTCCTCGGGGAGCCTGCTTCCTCCTCCTCTCTCTCTGCCTGCCTCTCTGCCTACTTGTGATCTCTGTCTGTCAAATAAATAAATAAAAAATCTTAAAAAAAAATTTCTGTATGAACCAAAAGCTAAACACTTACTACGCTGTGCAGGTTATTTACTGAGCTTCCGCCAGATGCTAAGTGTCTTTTGATTTAAGAAAAAAAATGGTATTAAAGAGCTGAAATTTATAGTATTGTTAAAATAAGGAAGTGGATTCTTCTGGGTAATCCAGATCATTGAATAAATGACCCCTCTCATTGTAGAACATCATATTTTAAATGCACCCTGATTGTATTATTCATTCATTCATTCATTCATTCCATAAAGATTTGCTTATTCATCTAGTGATATATACTAATATATATTATGTACAAGACAATGGGAATACTGACAGGAAAAAAGAAAAGATTTCTCAACTTGTGGAAAAGAAAGGAATATAAATGCTTAAAATAATAGTACAGTTGAGTACAGTGACAAAAGTGTCCATGAGAGTCATAGCAACTAAGGAGATGTGCATCAAGCCTTACCAAGAATACAAATATTAGGTTCAGGCTATTGAGGGGAGAGGCATGAGAATAGAGGTAATGATACTTTCTGTTTGGGAGAAATCTCTACGGATTCTGAAATATAAAAGGCAACTGACAAGTGTGAAGAAAGAGACACAAAGAAGTAGCAAAATCCTCAGTGCTAGTTAAAACACATTTTAAAAACACCCTCCGTAATTTGGGGAACATCACCTCATATGCCCCATTATTGCCAAAAGTTTTTGCTCACAAAATTGAAGGTATATTTTACCCTAAGAAAATGAATCTATATTTCTTTATTCTATTTACTTAAGCAATAGAGATTAGTAAGGAACATGATTGGTCATTTCAGCTTTGGGATTTCAGGGCTCAGAAATTTTCACCTTAAAGAAATAAAATGCCAAAATGTACAGCAAAAGTCCACTAAGACAAAATAGGAACATTAGGTCCAGTCAACTTGGACATTACAAGTCAAATTTCTTAAGTTTTGAGGACACAAAATTCTGCTGCCTAGTTCTTTGCTATGTTAATTGGTTCTCAAATGAAATAAATTTTATAATGCCTAAAGTTCACACCTAATTCTTTTGATACTTAAGAAACTAAAGTATTTGTAAAGATATATTCTACCTCCTGACTTCTTCAGTAATACCTTACCATTCAGTCTAGGTGTTTTTTTTTTTTTTTCTTTCCCCTTTTAAATTGTGCACCTTCAGTCAAAAGCTGACACAACTGTCGAAATATAGTCACTCATACACTAGTCAGTCACACTCCGATAATGTGTCTGTCATCATGTTAAAACAGTCATTTGCTGACATATTTTATGGCCATGAACATGTTTCAGAAACCAGCAAAAAGGATTGGCCTTTAAAAAATAAGCAAGAGTAGCATTTCCTTCTAGTGAAACGACATATAATTTGAAATAATAGTGTGTCAATAGTGACTATAGGAAATTGCTAGAAAGTGGACATTTCCAAGTCCACTTTTATCTGAGAAAAAGTAGTTCTTTTAAAAAAATTTTGAAGTAATTCTTTTTAAAATAGAACATATTTTATTGAATTAAAAGCATCTTTGTCAGATTCTGAAAGTGTTTAATGCACAAAGCTTGGGGTTCTGAGCTTCTCTAAATATGTGGAATAGCAAGCTTTTAAAGAATAAATGCTAATGCTGTATGAGATAATATTCTATTCTCAATACCTTTTCATTTATACTAGACCATACCCAAATTGAGTTTTGCATTCAATAACCTCTCAGCAAATGTTAAGAATAGACAGAGAAATTTTATACAGAGAAACATAAACATCCACATAAATCAGCTTTGTCCAGTGGTTTACTCCCAAAGTTCTTAAAATATGTCATGGATTAACTCCAATCATGTAATAGGTAGGAAACAATTTTGAAAATAATAAAGCTTAGGCAGGTCCAACAAGATTACATATATATATACAAATGCACACGAATTTTTTTACTTGTCACTGAAACTGGCAAAATAAGTACTTTAGTGGATCCCTAAGTAGTTATAAGAGTAGTAGCTCTTTAGAATGAAGACCTTACTTGTTAAAAATACCTGCTGGTTCCCACACTTCATTAAAATTCATACAAAGAAGAGCTCACATTCTGTTCATAATACTATTATATTTTGATTCATCAGTATCTTCATCTATAATTCTAAGATCTTTTTTTTGAAATATGAAAACCAGTAAAAATGGGACTATGCAAATGATTTACTTAATTCCTAAAATCCTCGCAAAATTAGGAAACTGATCACAGTGCCGAAAACTACTACCTCAGCATTGGCACCCTGTTGGAGTTGTGGGTAGGAAGATCGTACATTTCTATGTCAAACATTCATGACATTGTGGTGACTTTCTTACCCAACAAGATTTGTTATTCTCTTAAAAGCAATTATTTAAAAGTATTTCAGTGTTCCTTACTAATGCAAACATTTAAATCTATGATCAGCTCCCTAGCAAGTATGGAAAGCCAAAACTCGTTCTCAGATGCTATATCCACAGAAGCAGTTTCTGCAGAAGAAACGTTATTTCACTTTATTTCACTACCTGGCTTCTTTGTTCATTAAGCTAATTACTCTAGTCTACATTCATGCCTTTCATCTGCCTTGTTTCTTGAGCTTGATCCTTTCCCAACCCTGAATCGACTGTTACTGAACAGTTGGAGCTGAACAGGAAGGAATTGCAGGTGTCAACTCACAGTTTACAAATATGACATCTCCTCTGGCATAGCTGGAAATATGAAATATTGATTTATGTGCAGTAAAAGGTCTTATAAAAATGATCACATACACATGAGAGATTAATGCGCAGGAGATCAATAGAAATTTCATTCTTGACGCTAGACTGTCACCTATGGTGAAATGCTAAAATACAGAAATCAATATTATCTATGAAATGTCAAATTTATTATAATTATGAGGATGAAAGCTGGCCAAGTGGCTCCCAGGAGAGAAGGAAGGATAGGTTACTGGGCTGAAGCATCCTTCATGTCCCTTGTTCACTTGCTGCCAATTTGAGAGCAATATTGGTGCAGGGGGTTTTCAGGCATTATGTACCGCTGTGTAGTAACAAATTCCTGCTGGAATATTTAACTCTGGAAACTGACAATAATACAAGTGTTCACATAGTCAAAAGGTGCAGAACTTTCAGCTCCAAAATATGGAGAACATTTTAAGCATAGATTTTACTGTGGTATGTGTACCACAGCCCATTGCTTAAGAAAATTGAGCTTTTACAGACTGAAGATTAATAAGATCTTGGTGCAATTTTATTCAAGCTCGTGTTCTGTTCTCTACAGTGGTGGTGGTGGGGGGAGATGGGAAATCCTAAATTATCTATTAGTGGGCTTCACATTTTCTATAGTTTAAGCCATTAGCTTGATTCTTAGAAATTGCCATTCAATTTCCACTGCTAGGCAGCGATTCTTTGAAAAGATTTTTATGAGTTTGTGGCAGCCTACCAGTCTCATGTATCAAGTTTAATAGAGTCTTTGAAAAAGTAACACAAAGCTAAAATTTTATGAGCCTATAAGAAAACAATAAAATGAGAGTATTTTGTCTTGCCTTTTAAGTGGGGAGGGGGATTTTTAGAAGTTGAAGTTAAAAGCATAGAAGAAAAAAATGCTTCTTTTTACATATTCTCCATATCTATAGAAAAGCAGAATATTAAACTCTTATTATTAATAATATTATTATTCCTCAAAATCAGTGTAGGTTTTACAAATTAATGTTGGTGATGATACACTGTGATTCTTATAGGGATTGAGACCTGGTGTGAGTATAAGAGAGGATGAATGTGTCTGACCAAAAAATGAATTAGGAATCTTGAAGGAAAACCCATATTCCCTTGTAGGTAGTATAGGTGGTGAATAGATTGTGTTATTTGCTGTCAGTTAACACTCTTCATAGCGTCCTTCCGATTCAAATTTTAATGATTTAATTTTAAATAAGCAGTGTGCTCTGCCAACCATGCTTAGAGGACAGCACAAAGAGCCTGTTCATTCTGTTACAACCTCTATGTAGAAAATCCTTAGGAATTTGTGAAATGAATAAATTAATGGATGAATGAATGAAACTTTAATTCATCCTACAGTGCTCTGGTACCACATGAGCAGTGGGGGATAGAGTTTCTTCTCATTTGGACTTAACTTTCATTTATTTTTAGAATTATGAGTCTCTTTTCTTTTTTCTTTTCCCTTCTCAGATCTAGACAGTTTTTTGGTAACCAACACATCTACTTGGAACGTGGGCTAGAGTACTAATTGGTATACATGAAAATTTCAAAACATAACATAAGCCTTGTAAAGATAGATGCCTTTCACCACGCACCCTTTAATGTATGGTCTATCACTGAGTTTTTGACTGGAATTACATATAATATGGGAAATTTACTTTCAATTAGTAGCATTGATTTGTTTTGCAATAAGTATTGTGAGTTAACAGTCTTGTTATTCCATGTTTCTGTGCATCTTCTTAAGTCTAAATTAATTTTAGAGCTTTGTCTTTAATCTGACTCTTAGGGAAATGTTTCTTGTCTAGACTTGGATTTAGTTGAAGACATTTTGACTGAAGGGATTTCTCAACATTACTATCTTGCATTTATTCTCAGTTTTCAGGTATTGGTAAAAAAAAAAAAATGAGAGTGCCATTTCAATAAGGAACAATCAGGCCCCTGTCCCACGAAAAAATTACCATTTTTCTCAGGTTTCATTTTTTCAAGGCTATTGTCTACAGCAATTGTTTTTGTTCATGACATACATTTTCCAAGTGATGCTTCTGTTTTTGTCATGGAGGAGGACGAACCAGAGGGGCCACAGAGCCGGGGGAGTTAGAGATCTCTGGCAGAGAAACACAGAGAGGAGTCACAGGGAGGTTCTGTAAATGCTGAGAGAGACCCCATGTGAATGTGATTAAGGTCACTAAGCACAAGTTGAAGGTCTACCGTATACACGAAACTGGGATGAAAAGCTGCAAAGGGCACAGAGAGAGCCCTCAAGGACTTCACAAAATAGTACCAAGTGGGTGATATTCAGAAATGGGAAATATTTAGAAATGGAAATTGCAAGACTTGGAACCTATACCAGCTATCCCGAATCCTTGCATTGGTGTGCTCTCGGCTCAAATAAAACCTATTTCCATATCCTTTGGAGAATCGTCAGTCCCTAAATATTCTAGAGACATAAATACAAAGTTCTGTCTCATCTATTATTACTGAATTATTTACTCTTCCTAAATATTATCTCTTTTGGCCAGAATTGTAGGATTATTATTACTGCCAAATATGATGGAGGATTCATAAACTTTCCTCCGGTTGGTAATATAAACACTTTTTTTTTTTTTAAATCTGGAAAAGAGATAAAGATTTATTTACTTTTTAAAAACACTGTAGCATTTACACAATTTATAAATAGAGATTTGGAAAGATTTTCCACTCTACACAGCTTCTTAAGGCTTTTTTTTTTTCCCCCTCTTCTGTACCTCAAGTACCCAAAGCAGTTAAAGTTAATACTTAATGCAACCTAGTTGAAGAGATAGGCATTTCTTGCAGTCAGGTCTCAATTAAGAGATAAAAGACAAAAAGTGCAAAGCGCTTGATAAAGCTAAGAATACAAGGCCAGCCATGGAGGTGCTTGAAGCTGTCCATAGCGATAACTGGATAGTCAGCTGGAATCTTCTTGAATCGAAGTGGGTGCTCTAACTTATCAAATTCCACATATGGGGAAATTATTGGTGCCTACCGTGGTGATTAACACTAACCCACTGGGTCAGAAACAAGCTGGGATAAAGGTGAAAACTGTATCTGACTATCAACACCAAATACATCCATTTAGAGAAAGATAGCAGAGGGTTTTTTTCTCTTTTTATATCTTCAGTTGTGCAGGTTGTCAGGCTGGTCACACAGTTAACGCTGCATATAGAGTGCTCTCTATAATGTGCAAATTGCAATGCACATTAAAATGTAATCTACTTTAATAAGTCACATGAAGATTACATTTTAAGATAATTGTTTGT
The DNA here is from genome assembly GCF_030435805.1 of Mustela lutreola. Lineage (NCBI taxonomy): Eukaryota > Metazoa > Chordata > Mammalia > Carnivora > Mustelidae > Mustela > Mustela lutreola. The sequence continues at coordinate 157,819,774 of NC_081292.1, forward strand.
GTGTTTATGCCATACACCAAAAATATTTTCCTGCTTTGTTTACAGTATTTTCTCTTTGCCTTTAGACGTAATGATTGCAACTATTAGCATTAAGTAACTCCCTTCTTCAAATGGTTGGGGACAAAGTGACGAAGACTCAAATTTTGGATTCCTGGAACCATGGTTCATGGTAAAATGTTCCAACTGCTTCATCTTATTGGATTTCCCCAAATTAAATTTGTTATGATGTTATGATCATCAAAATCTTTACTCTGCATCAATAACTAGGACACTTGACTTGAATTATCCAGATAGTTATATACAGTTGCCCACTTTCCAATTCCTGTGTAGACAAAAATATGACAATTTTTTAAATAGTTCTAAGGAAGATCATAACTGAAGATTTCTGACAAATCTAGTCACTTAGAATATGGTCAATTATCAATGATTTATTAAAATGGGTGAGAAGGAAATTAGAGGAAAATGGAAAGGACAAATAATCTCCAAATTTCTCATTGTTCATTCACTTGAAAGTCTTTTTCCATTCAGCCACCAGTAAAATCATTTACAGAGGATGACATATAACTGAAAAGATTTTCATCTCTTCTTTTTCTCTTTTATTCATCTCAAAAGTACTGATGAATACTTAAATAACCCATTGGGTTTAAGAGGCAAGTATGGGCTTATTAATTTATGCAGATATTGTTCAATCAGCAAGAAGTAAAACGACTGGTCCACAGTTGGTATCCAACAAATATTCCTTAAATGGATGAATGAATGAGTGAACAAACAACTGAAAATATCACTGAAGTATGAGTTGACTGAACAATGTAACTTTAAAATCTGGAATAACTATAATGTTCAAAATTTGCTGCATTTATTTTGATTGGCATATGTCTGTCTTTAAAGAATAAGCACATGGCTCAATCATATGTGGCCACTTATTTAATTATATTAATGTTATTACTATACATCTTGTTACCCAGGGAGACTGTAATAGCCTCGGTCTGGGGCCATGACTAACCAAGTTAATGCAGTTGTTCCTTCACTAATCTCTGGATTAACAGGTAAAATTTCCAATCTACTTTCTGTTGAAATAACTCAGTGAACATTGTTTCTGTCTGTTTGGATATTATGACATGAGATCCAGACCTTCTGGAAAAGAAATGGAACAATGTACTGATAGAATCTTTCAGTACCAGATGATACAAACCCAGCTGAATCAGTCCTCAGAAAAAAAGGAAATATTAGTTCATATATGTAACCAAAAATTGGGCAGGAGGTCTTCAGGAATAGCTAGATACAATGTCCTTCCAACAGGAAGGTTAGATAGCTCTCAGGTACTCAAGGCTGCTTTATTACTAAACTCAATCCAAAAGAAAGAAAATCTACATTTTAATAATGCCACCAAAAGTTCTGGTTGAGCTTCATTGACTTGCGAGGGTCCTGTGCCCATCCTTGATTCTGGCCAGACAGGGGAAATACCCTAGTTGTAACTTCTGGATCACATGTCCTTTCCTAATTCAATTTGTGTCACCAGTGGGATGTGTGCTCTGTCTTGAGTCCTATGCCTAATGCTTGGACTCAGAAGGAGGATTAGTATAAACTGAACCACAAGAACTGAGTGTGAAGGACGATGACTCTCTAGGAAACATAAAGATATGTTTGTAGAGGAAAGAAGTGGGTCTTGGGGGTGACAGGAACAATAGATGACATTGGAAGTAGTGTAGATGAAAAATCAAAATATTAAGAAAAGGATTACAAAGAATGAAAGGTTTTGGAAGCTCCAATCATATCTACTAAATGACTGGAGTTTTCTGGAAGGGTGTATCCTAGTACTGTGCCCCAAAACGTAGAGCATTTCTAAAGATCCAGGTCTTACAAAATATTTTGGAATATATTCAATTTTTTTAGTTGAGAAATGTGATCAATACATTATTTATTTATTTTTAAATTTTGGTTACTAAGAAAGGAACCAGCATAGACTTTCCTGTTTTTAATTTAATGTGGGCTTTGGTTTTGAAGGCAACTGAGAGTCAAGGCTCGGGATGAACCAAAGGGGCTCATATCCCCTATATAGCTGACTCTTCATCTGGGGGCATATCCTTATTGCTCACATCAGACTGAATTCCACTGCCCCTAGAGACATTATTTTTAATGTCAGGAATAAAATCACGTTATTGAATGAGAATGGAAAGAGAAGAAAAATGATTGCTTTGATGAGTTTCAGGAGATTAGCTAAAATAATATTCAGATATAAGATCTCATCAATAATATTAAGCAGCTTTTCATTTTAGACTCTATTTTTAATAAAGTTTTTATTTATTTATTTGAGAATGAGAGAGTGAGAGCATGAGAGGAGAGAAGGTTAGGGGGGAAAAGCAGACTCCCCACACAGCTGGGAGCCCGATGTAGGACTCAGTCTTGGGACTCCAGGATCATGACCTGAGCCAAAGGCAGTTGCTTAACCAACCCAATTGAGCCACCCAGACACCCTCATTTTAGACTCTTAATGTGACTTAATGAGTTAAGTAAAAGATAGCATCCGAAAGTTTGGGGGCTTAGAATAAATTAACTTAAATTTTCTGTAAATTATGAAGAAAGTGTTTTATATGTTCTATTTCGGTTTGGAACCTTTGCTCTGTCCTTTGGCAACTACTGCTAAAAAAAGAAATTACTGTTTATATTTATATTCTTATTGTTTCTAGCAAAAGAAATTGTTCCTCTATTACAATTCTCAGCAGTATCTTGCCAGATTTTCCAAATTCTATACTTTTGAACAACAGTGAAGTCTCTGTGATCTTGGTATGATTGAACACACTCAGGGTTATAAATCTGTTTTGTAAATGATACTTCATAATTCCTTCTTGATCTACTATTACAAATACACAGTATTTCTCTTCAGCAAGTCATCGTGTTTTACTAAACTTGCCAAACTGGGTAACCTATTGCATTTCTTAATCATTTTTTAAATGATCTCAGGTCAAAATCTATGTAATTTTGGAGTACTTTGTATACAGAATTAAGATGATATTACAAGATTTATGTTGAATTTTAAATTAGGCACTACATTTCAGTTCTTCATGAATTGTTTCCACAGTTTAGTCTGCACTGACTTTATGAGCAGGAACCTATGTGCTATAGTTGAGGGGCATCCAAATGGCCCTCTGGACTTATAAAACTTCCTTCACCACGGAGTCTTTTGAAATAAGCATTGTAATTTCCATCAAGCGGGGTGCCTTATCATTAGCTCATTATTCCTAGAAAGTCCTGTGAGAATAACACATATGGCTATTAACAGAACCATTAACATTTGAACCCAGTAAAAGTATGGGAGCTGGAGAGGGCATAGCTAAAGGATAGGGATTTGAAGAGGAAGATCCTGTAGTTTGAAGAGGAAGATCATAACTAGAAGAAAAAGAACTAACTTTACAATTTTTTTGTCTTTGTCATTTTGTATAGACTAGAATCTAATTTGGGATGTTATATAAAAAAGAGAAATTGGTTTGAGATGTAAAGATTTTTTTTTTTTTGATGAACATGGATGCAAAAATTCTTTTTTTAAAAATTTTTTATTTTTTGAGATGTAAAGATTTTAAACAATTTTTAATTCATATTGTTTTAGAACATATAGTTTGTTGTTCCAATGTTTTTTGTTTGTTTGTTTGTTTGTTTGATTTATTTATTAATTTATTCAGGGGGGAAGAACAAGATGGTGGAGAAGTTGGAGACCCTATTTCAACCGGTCCCCTAAAGTGAGCTAAATATCTACCAGAAAAGTCTGAACATCTATGAAATCAGCCTAAGATGTAAGATTATACATTTCTGGATCTCTACAGGGGTGGAAGACATCAGTGGAGAGGGTGCACCTTACCTGGATCATGGTTGATATATTCAGCTATAAATCCCCTCAACCGACTCTCACCAAAACGACTAGGAGGAGGAACACCCAACAGAGGACAAATTCAGAGACTGTGCCCTCTGCCGCAGAACTATTGGATACGGACATAAACAGTATTCATCTGTTCATTCTTTTATGTAACGATAGTTGTTTTTTGAGCTTACTATGTGTCAAATTACTATGTGTAATTGTATTACATGTATTATTTCCTTAATGCCTTCTAAACAACACTTTGAGACAGGTACTATTATTATCCATGTTCTCCCGGATAAAATAACTAGCTTAGACATTAAATTAGCTATATTACATGCTAGAAAATGATGTGTGTAGGAGTTGAGGAGTTTGACAGCGAACAAATAACAAGTACATGAAAAACTAGTACATGTAAAAAAGAATCAAAATAAGTGATGTGACAGAATAATGAGATTTGGGCACAGGAGATCAGAGATTATCAGGTGGTTAGGGACAAATTTAGGAGGAGGTGACATTTGAGGGAAAACCTGTAGGATAAATAGCAATGAGCTATGCAAATGCTAGTGCAAACTTCCTGAAACAGCAAAAGCTTGGAGGGTTTGATGAAAAGGAAAGGGAAACCCTGATAGCCATGTCTCAAGTATAGTCCTTCTCCTACGAAAGCTTGGTCTGCTTAGAGATCTAGCACAGAGGAAGAACAAATAGTTCTTTCTTAAGTTCTATTCAATTTTCTCATTCTCCCCATATCAGCAAGTCCTGGGTACTGGAGTATCTTCTGTCCTTTTTTATTTCACATGAAATTTCTCTCTCTAGCCTTTCTCATCCAAATTCTTCTCCTATAGGTGTACATACAAAGTTTCCACAGCATTTAACTGAGCAAAAAATTCTTTCTATATTTAGTCTTTATTAAGATCAGAATCTAGATTAGATTAAGAAAGAGCATGTTTCTTTAATTCCCTTAAACACTAATCCAGGTTTAATCAATATATATACTCAGGTTAACACCAAAACAAATTTATCATAAACACTATCCTCAAGAAGTTTAAAGTCCAGTATAATAAAAGTTAAAAAAATTTACTTTATTTATTTTTTATATCCCATCAATCGTTCTGCCTTGTGATTCCACTATCTTTGGAACCTGTGGACTACTCAGAGAAAACAAAGAAGTAATAATTCATGCTTAAGTTTCAAAAGTAATTTTAAGTTAAGGAAAAATAGTATTAAAAAACAAACTTTGTTGAGAAAGAAAATAGTGTTCAAAGTCTCAGAAGTTTGCCTAGATATAACTGTAAATATAGTTTCATATATATGTAAATATAGTTTCATATATATATGTATATATATACATATATATATTTGGAGATCTTAGAGTCTTATAAAGGATAGTGTATGGAGATTATAAGACATGTAAAAAATGTTCTTATCCAAACAGCAGGGGAAAAATTTTTTTTGTTGTTCTGGTTGTATGAAAGTATAGAAACCTTAAAGAACCGGGGGAAAGAGATATATCCCAGACAGCTCTCTTTAGCCTTGGTCCTAGTTATAGAAAGATGGGAGAAATGAAGACAATATATAATTGAGATAGAAACCAAAATTATGGAGTTTTGTGCCTCCTTTCCTCTTGGGAACTCTGGGAATAAGACTGTCACTATAGGTCACCATGTACTTGTGAGCATTACACAAATTTAGGGGATATTAGTCAAGTTATAGTCCATCTCAGTTGCATTTCTGGAGATATACATTGCTCAACTGTAATTCTGAATATAGTTTCTTTGAACACCTGCTCATCTCATAACAGAAATGGTTGCATAGGATATTTAGGTTAAAAGGGACCAAAAATAATTCTATGAGTATCCTTCTTTCACATGTGATGGAAAGGATTTGAAAAATGCCACATATCTCCAGTTGAGGAGTGCAGAAGGACGATATTAATGTTGGGGATTAAGCGGGCATCAGGGCCAGGCCATGGGAGATTTTTAACACCAAAGAGAAAAGAAGGAGATCCTGGAGAGCAGGTGGGTGGACAGGTTTCCTGAGAGAAATTATGGTTCCTTTCCCTAAGGAGGGAAAAGAATAGGCAAGTTAAACTGCAACCACTTTAGTATGAACCAGTGAGGACAGAGGCTGCTTGCTCCTTACAGGCTAGTAGGATGAAACAGCAAAAGGGAAGTAGAGCACAAAATCCCTTTTTCAATGCCATGAGGGGTGGCCAGCTTTGCTTTGCACCCAGATACCATCTTGGGAAGGAAAAGATATCTTGAAAGGGAGTTGAACTTTGATTTATTTTCATAATTACCAGAAATGGATGATTCTGAACCAGAGGAGATGAAATTAATATTATTTGGTAAGATGGTAATAATTAATATTATTTGGTAAGATTACTTTCTTCCCTCTGGATCCCTCTCACAGTAAAATCAGTTTCTTTTTTTTTCCCCTTCACCTCCGTATATGCATGTGGTACTAAATATAACACAAGATATCTAACAAATTTTTAATGAAGTGGATGAGTTCAGAGGAAAACCAGATTCTTTATAGGTGGAAAGAATAATTTTATTATTCTTTCTACTTTTATTAAAATCTGTGAGCTGCTTTTGTTTTTTTCACTTTAAGAAAGAGTTTCCACAATAGATGTTCAGTTAATTTATGTACTTGGAGCTTTTTATGCCTTAGTGATCAACTTTTAAGACTCATTTGGATTTTGAAGAGATAGAGCTTTCAACAATTAAAGAGGAATTAGTTTTATTACTGAGAGTTGGATTCCATTTTGTTTTCCAAATGCATTAAATTTCTCCACTGTGTAAAGAAAGTAGAGGCCTAGATAGATTTTCATGGCCTCAGTGGGTTATTTACCTAGTGCCAAGAAAATTGCTTTAGAGTTTTCCATAGAAAATGGGGTAAATGAGATCTTTTATTAGTATCTACAATAAACTAAATTTAAATTTCTAGCAATAGAATTTAGTTTATTTTAGTAAAGCTTGGTTTCATTTTTTCTTTCCTGTTAATTCTTTGGAGAACTATCCTCCAAAAATTGTGTTCTTAAGGTGATCCACAAGCAGTATTTAAAATGTTTATCAACTGTTACATCTTATTAGCAATCAGTTAGAATCACCATAGGCTCAAATGAACCAATATGCTCTCTGGACTAGGGCCAGCAGATGGTTAGCCCTGGTTTGGGGTAAATAACTTCAGCTTGATTTACCGTTTATTAGGGTTGACATGAGTAGCACCAAAAGTTGATATTATTATGAAAAATGGGATTTTCTGATACTCTTTTCTTACTTTTTGGAGAGAGGCTCACATACCCATCAATTTCCAAGGTCCTGGGCCATTTATAACTAGGAAAATTGAGTTCTTTGCTTGCTCTCTGTTTAGCTTGCTAATGCAGAAAAAAGAGAAAGCTATTGTTGTAGTATAATAACAAAGGAGTTCTGTAATGGGGATAACCAATCTCAGCAGGAAAGGGCTTGATTTGTGTTATAAATTGTTTTCATGGAAGCTAGACCAGTAAGGGCAATTTTCCTTTGTGTTCTTTTCAGAATCTGGAAGTCTGTTCCCTTTTCCCCAGGTCATTGGTAGATAGACTACACAGGCCAAAGCATAGTGAAGGAAGGCTCAACCTTGGTGTGAACAAAGTGAAAGGAGATTTCGGAGGACAAGGAGAGGAGTGCTCAGAGAGGTAAGTGATCCTCAACGTCCACAGGAAACAAACTGTCCCTGAGAGGGAATGGCAAGCATACATCTATATTCTGCACCAGCTCCTGGGCACTTTGCATGCCGTATTGTCCAGTGGTAGTGTTTTTAGTAATGGACTGCATATTTTCATTCTTTCTAACATTAAGGGCATAGCTTAATAATGCACGTGTTTGTCTTCCCTAGTGGTGAACACTAGGACAAACTTTGAGGAGCGCTTGAATCGTGTTTTCCCATTAGCACCTACCACAGTATCTGACACGTTCTCAGTAAATGAAAAAATTACAGTGAATGAAATTCCAAAATTATGTATTCATTCTTTATGACTCTGAACATCAAATTTTCATCGAGTTATTGGCCAATGGGTCCTTCTAGGGCACTTGAAGATCCAAGGTGATCAAGATGCAATTTGATACAAGGCTCTTTAAAAGCAAACTCTGGGGCACTCCAGGTAAAGATGAAGTGCAGTTACAGCTTTTCTCAGACTACATTCAGCCTGTCTGGTACACCTGTCCAGACTGAAAATGTTTGGGCTGGTGTAGGTGGAGGAGCTCCTTCGGTGGGAATTAAAGCTGCAAATGGTGTGGTATTAGCAACTGGGAAGAAACAGAAATCCATTCTGTAAGATGAGTAAAGTATACACAACATGGAACCAATTGCCAGCCATATAGGCTTGGTGTATAATAGCATGGGCCCAGATGACAGAGTGCTCGTATACAGAACTCGAAAACTAGCTCAGCAACACTATCTCATTTACTAAGAACCCGTTCCCACAGCTCAGCTGGTATAGAGAGTAGCTTCTGTTATGTAAGAATACACTAAGGTAGTGTTCATCCATTTGGAGTTTCTGTACTAATTTGTGGTTGGAATGAGGGGCAAACATATTTATTTCAGCCAGAGCTATCTGGGGCTTACTTTGCCTAGAAAGCCACAGCAATGGGAAAGAACTATGTCAATGGGAAGACTTTCCTCTAGAAAAGATATAATGAAGACCTGGAACTTGAAGATGCTAATCATACAGCCAGATTAACCCTAAAGGAAAGTTCTAAGGGCAAATGACAGAAGACAGCACAAAAGTGGGAATCTGCAATGCCAGATCCAGGAGGCTTACTCCCATTGAAGTTAAGCATTGCTTGGCTTCCATAGCCTAATAACAAAGGGATTGAAATATCCAGAATTTCAGAGAATCCCCCTACTTAAACATGTTTAAAGTATGTTTTGTTTTACAGACTTTTTGCATATTATTTCTGCATCGTTTGATGATGTTTTTAAAATGACACTTATAAATTATAATAAACTGTTAAATAAAAAAATACATAGAGGCAAACTCCAAATGTTGTATGAGATTTTTTATTTTCTTTTCTTCCCCCTCCAAGTTATAAGGAAAAAGAAACTTGAAAAAAATCTCAAGTGACTTTGCTTTTTATAGAACAAAAATCAAATGAGCTATTGTGTTTATAGCACATTATTGTAGAACTGTGGTAAAATGTATTGAACTTTTTCCATCAGGGACAATCTTTTACATAGCAATATACTGATATAAGATCATCTTAGCTGCCATCCCTTTGGAACATCCCTTGGCCAATTAATTTATTCATTTCACAAATAATGTCCCTGTGCTATGTGGTCAGGCTAGAGCTAGAGGATTGAACAAAATACCTTTCTGCCCTAGTGGAGCTTATATTCTAGTGGAAGATATGGGACATAAACAGAGTAAATAACTAAATTACAGGATATAGTATGATTACTCCTATCTGACATCGTAAAAAAATCAAGCCAAAATGGATCAAAAAACAAAAATGTGAGAGTTAAAACTATACAACTCTTAGTAGAAGCCATAGGAATACATATTTATGACCTCAGATTAAGTGACGAATTCTTATATATGACACCAGAAGCCCGAGCAACAAAAGAAAAGTAGATCAATTAGGTTTCATCAAAGTTGAAAATTTTCATGCATCAATGGACACTATCAAAATAATGAAAATATAATTAAAGAATTGGAGAAATATTTGCAAATCATATATCTGATAAGAGTCTAATATATAGAATATATAAAAAAATTCTTACAACTTAACAAGAAAAATGAACATCCTAGTTAAAAAATGGGTAAACATTTTTCCAAAGAAGATATCCAAATTGCCAGCCACTGTAACTAAAGATACTCAATGTCATCAATCATTAGGGAGATGGAAATAAAAATCACAATGAGACACCACCTAACACCCACTAGACTGGTTATAAAAGTGGGAAAAAAAGTAAGTGTTGGCAGGATGTGGAGAAACTGATATCTTTGTATCTTGCTGGTGGGAATCTAAAATTGTGCAACCACTGTGGAAAGCAGTTTGACCGTTCCTCAGAAAGTTAAACCTAGAATTACCATATGATCCAGCAACTCCATGCCTAGGTGTATGCTCCAAAGAATTGAAAACAGGTCTTCAAACAAAACTGTTCAGGAATGTTCATAGCAGCACTACACACAATAGCTAAAAGGTGGAAGACACACAGACACAAGGAATACACAGATAAAGCAAATGTGTTATATCAGTCCAATGGAGTATTGTTCAGTCACAGAATGGAACAAAGTACTGACACACGCTGCCATGTGGATAAACCCTGAAAGCATGATTCTAGGAGAAAGAACACAATAGATCACATCTGGTATGATTCCATTTATATGAAATAGCCCGAGTTGACTGGAGCATAGGTGATAGAATTTGATGATAGTTTATGTGTGCTATATTACAACAAGAAGAGTGAAGAATGACTCCAAAACCTTTGGTTGGAATAACTGGATAAATGGAGGTGCCATTTGTTGAGATGAGGAGGGTTGGGGGGAAAATGAACTTGGTTTTGGAGGTAAGTTCAAAAGACCTATTTGATGTCCAAGGGAAGGTGCTGAGCAGGTAGTTGGATATCTTATTCTGGTATTCAGGGGCATGGTCTGAGCTTGATCACATTTAAAACCATATGGCTTGAATCAAGTCACCAGAGTGTGGTTAGATGTGAGAAGGGTTACAAAGACTGAGCGCTGGGACATTTTCACCTTTAGATCTTGGGGAGCTGAGGGTCTGCGAAGGTCTAAGAAGCGAGCTGGGATTTTATCCTATTCTGATGGCTCTAACAATCATTTTTCTTCAGGTCATTATTAAAGCTAAGTCACCAGCTCCAACCTCTCCCCAAGCCCTAGATTGCATTTTTCACTTTTATTTGGGCCTTATAACTTGGTTCTGGCAGAATCTCTGACCCAATATACTATGTTTCTAATTCTCTGTCAACCCCTTTGTACTAGTCAGTCCTCATTCCCGTTTTTTGTGTGCATTCCACGGGGAAGAGCAGAACCATTTCCCAATGACCCCCTCTTGAAACATCAAAAACACATATGACACGTGTTCCCATTATGTTTCACCCAGAGTTGATCTGACTCTCACCTAGACACTGACCTAGACCTTTACAACAGGTTTCCAGGCTGTCTTTCCTTCCTTTCACTCTCCTTTCCAACCAGTCCTGGGCACTGTTGGAAGTTTGAAGCAGATGTCAGTAATGTTATTCTTGAAAACCCCTTAACATCTCCTCTCTGCCTACCGGATGAACACTTCAAGGCCTTTCCAAGTGCAACCACATCTTCGTTTACAATCTTGGGTTCATTTCCCCTATAGACCCACTCCTGCAAACACCAAACTCTTCAGATTTGGGTCCCTTTCCTATCACTCTATTTTCCTTCCTAATCTTTATCTAAATCCTAGCCATCATTCCAGGCCTTTTTCACATGGGCGTTCAAACCTGGCACGCGTAACTTTTATTATCCCCAGGCCGTGTGAACTATTTCATGCCCGTGAGAAGAGTTTACACTGGATAGTTCTTATAATCCAGTGAGGTCTGGTTCATTTTGTCAAGTTGAGAAGCTAGGCCTCTTTCTCATAACAGCATCAGGAGTTTCTCGTGGGGGAGCTATTTGTATTCCATATTCTTCTTCTGGGTGATTTGGGGGGTACCAAGAGGACTCTCTTTGGTACAGACACAGTCTTACCCAAACAGTTCTGCTAAATGCTTCAGGGATGAACAGATGATGCAAGCTGGGTGGGTGAGTCACTTTCGATCCTTTACCCTGCTTTACCTCTCTAAGTAGCCCTTATCATGAATAATTTTACATATTTATTTCTGTATTTGTCTAATGTGTGTTTCCCCCACTAGACTATGGGCTCCTGGAGGGCAGCTACCCTGTTTATTTTGTTTACAGTTACTGTTTCCTCTAAGCTTGGAACACTGCTTAATACTTACTATGTGCTGAATATTTGCTACGTGAATAAATTAGTGACCCAGGTTTACTGCAAGGATTATTAGGAAAAAGACTTGCTTATCTCTGGGTTTGAGGATCTGGCAGGATAGAAGTATGGGACTTGGAATGGTGATTTTGCCACCACAGAGGGGAGCCTGCCTGAGAATGAAGCCAATTCTGGGCCAAGATATAACCAAAAGACAGATTTCTGTCAACATGATTTGAATGCCAGCTGGGTGTGAACTTCCTAATGCTTGAAGAATTTGCCATTTGTGAAGCAATATATTCTTCTCTTCTCCACATTTTTTTTTCCTTAAGCCAATTTTAGTCATCAGCAGTAGTCCTGATCTATGGTTTATATTATACTCCAATTTGTACAGTGTATCATAGAACTGGAAATTTTTTAAAAAAATATTTTTTGTTTGTTTATTTTTGCAAAAGAAAGGAGAGAGAGAGAGAGAGCAGGGGAGGGTCAGAGGGAGAAACAAACTCCCCACTGAGCAGAAAGCCTGATGTGGGGCTCGATCCCATGACCCGGGGGAGCATGAACTGAGCAAAAGGCAGATGTTTAACTGGCTGAGCCACCCAGGTGCCCCACAGAACTGGCAATTTTTTAGCTCCTCTATTAGATACCGGCTACCTGAGGGTAAAGGCTGTGCCTCGTACTCATCTTTCTTAACCACTGACCCACTGATTTCCTGTAGTCACCTGGTAAACATCTGATCAACACTAGTTGAATTAAAATAAAATTATCTGTCTTCATTTGAAAGTCAGAGATATCGTATCTTACATAATACTTTGAAGAAAGGTATTGATATTCCTGAAAAAAATGTTTGTAGTATGTCCACATTTCAGTGTTCTTGAAAGGATAAGCCTCAACCTCTTGAAAATATTTTCACTAACATTTTATATTATATTATATAATAATATATTAATCATATTAGAATTTTGGATGAGTCAAAAAAAGTTGCTAAAATTTGGCTCCTTATCAAAAGCCTGAGAAAAATTACTGAAATATTGATATGAGTGCTTCTTTGGTGTGCATGGATTTAAAAAGGTGCGGGGGGGCGGATTCTACTCATTTAACAGAAGGCATGTGTTTTTGGATTCATAGATTCATGTAATCCTAATCGTCTGTTATCAACATTCTCATATTTTGGCCTATATTTCTGCTGTGAAATTTGGGCCAAATGAAAGGTTATGGCTGTGCCTGAGTTCATTAATTCTCTCTCACTCTTGCTTGTGACCAGCAGTACCTATGGGTCTGCTGGCCAGAGTTAGAAGCCAAATGATCTCCCTGGGCAAGAAATCAGCAGTTTTGATCTCCAAAGCTCAGGGTTTTAAATTAATTGAAATAGAAAAGCAGCCAAAGATAGAAGGTAGTCTATCCTGGTTCATTAGTATTTCAAGGAGAAGAAAATAAAGACCAGCTATTGTCCTCAAACACGCCCACATGCCGGTGTTTTGCCTCCTTTTCTGCCTCCTTGTCATTTGATCATTAATGCACATATGCCTGTAATTTTATTCTAGCCAAGAAGTCAGAGAAATGTTTGACCCAGAGGAGATTAGAGATCCCTGGGTGCAGAGCACAAACCTGAGGTGTGTAAGACGTCTGCGCTCCAGGGAGAAGCCCGGGAATGAGACCACGCCTCTCTTCTGTGCTCACAGGCGGTGTCTGACATATGGTAGAGGCTCCACAACCTATTATTTTGATTAGTAAATGAAGAAATAGAGTCCAGCCACTGTCCTTGAGGCAGAACTATATACTATAAAACTCAACTTGTTTTTTGTTTTATTCTGTTTTCTTTTAGTCTTTGAGGCTTTCTAATTGGTTTTGGTACTGTTCACTGACAATAATTTTTTATTTTTTTTATGACAATAATTAGAGTCAGGATTTTTTGTATTATGTTTCACTGATATATTTATTGTTGCCTGTCAAGATTATTATTATTGTTATTATTTTTAGGGCAGTGCTTCATAGAGTCAGAAAACAGCACTCAACACTTTTTTTTCATAATTTCAATTCATTAATATAGAAACCTCTCAGACTTATTTTCCCCTCTAGGTTAAGAAGCCTTAACTCCTCAGAAAACCCCCAGCATTTTTTTTTCCTTAATTGCCTTTCTCTGGATAATCTCCAGTTCTTCCAAGTGCTTCTTTCAAGGGTGTAAAAATCCATTACTGCAGGCTTTCCTGGACAATAACAATTCTGTTTTTGCCCTTTGGTTGACAGACTAACGTACCCGGCATTATGGTAATGTGAGGGCCGAGGGACCCAAGTGTTGTTTTCTCCCCATATGCAGTTGCCAGTTTAGATACTATTGATGTTTCCAAATTTACTACACTGTGGTCTTACATTGACTGAGAAAATTCTTATATGGAAGCAAAATTTCTTTCTTTTCTTTCTTCTTTCTTTCTTTTCTTTCTTTCTTTCTCTCTCTCTTTCTTTCTCTCTTTCTTTCTTTCTTTCTTTCTTTCTTTCTTTCTTTCCATCATCCACCAGTTCTTGTAATATAAGAGAGGCAATTTTCCAATTCTTGCAAACACATCTGTAGGTTGGCACCCCAAAGTCAGGTGCCACAGTCAAGCTTGTTTAAATGGAAGAAGCTGGTCAAGTACCAAGCACCTGCTCTAAGTATTCCATATGGTTTTCCTCCCAGAAGGAATGACCAATCTGAAGCAGCTGTGGGTAATTTTATTCGCCAAAACAAGCTGGAAGCAAAAAGGAAAAATAACATAATTAAAATCTTAAATGGAATGCAGTACAATCTCATTAATAAGCTATAAAGCATTTAAATAGCTAGTGTGCCTATGTGCTTGCCAGTATTACCACATCATCAAGAAAGTGAAAAATGGACATACATGTTATTCATTAAATCCTCAAAGGTAGGAAACTTGTGGGCTGATTAATTCAAGTAGGTAAATGAAGCCAAGAAGTGTGGATCACTTGATGGAAAATAACCAAGTAAATACATTTCTTGCTCACCTGTCTGCTTGGTGTATGATATAGAAGATATATATATCTTCTATATATATATACATATATATGTATATATATACATGCATATATATACACACACATATATATACATACATAATCATACATATATATATGATTTTATGATTTTATTTGTTTATTTGAGGGGGGGAGGGGCAGAGGGAGAGAGAAAATCTCAGACTCCTCGCTGAGAGTGGAACCCAACACACGGCTCAATCTAAGATCATGACCTGAGCCCAAACCAAGAATCAGATGCTTAACTGACTGAGCCACCCAGGTGCCCCTAGAAAAGGTATATATTAAAGGGTGCTATTAGAAAAGGATACATTTGCATCCTCATAGAAAACTTGGAGCAAAATTATGAGAGTTATCAAGTCAGAGAACATTTCTTGAATGCTCACTCATTGTATTTCAGGCACATGTTGGTAGCTGGTAGTATTCTCTTAAGTCCAGAGTGTTAAAATTTAGTAAGGAATATGATCAATAGAATATTAGAAAATTGCAATAATCACAAGGCAGAAACAATTTATAGTAGATAATTTAAAAGTCCTCCTGTTCCTATATGGAGATGGCTTTATGACGTGACCTTGCTGGTCCCTTCAATCAGTGAACTTTATTTCTTCACCAATTTAATCTGGACTTGCCCTTGTAGCTTGCTTTGGACAAAGGAAGCTACAAGCAGAGGAAAAGTCTTTGTATATTGGGGCCTATGACAATTGGCTGTTTAATGGGTCACTTGATTGGGCTAAGGTATGTCTACTGAACTTATTAAACATTATTTCTGGGTGTGTCTGTGAGGGTGTTTTCAGAAGAGATTAGCATTTGAATTGGCGGAAGACTTGGCATTCTTCAATGTGGGTGGGCATCATCCAAACCCTTGATGGCTTTAACTGAACAATAAAGAAGGCTCTTTCCTTGAGCAGAGACAGCCATCCTCTCCTGTTTTTGGTTCTCAGGCCTTCAGATGGAGACTGAGTTATACTCCTAGCTTTCCTGATTCTCCATTTTACAGATGGCAAACTGTGGGGCTTCTCCCCCTCTGTAACCACATAAATCAATTCCTATAATTAAAATCTTCTCATATGTGTATCTCTAGATATCTTATTGATTCAGTTTCCCTGGAGAACCCCATTATAGAGGCTTACTCTTTCTCCCTGCTGGGAACCCTGAGAATTCCAACTGAAGAACCATGGGCTATTCTAGGTGAGAGACCAGAGAGAGAGAGAGAGAACAGCTCAAGCACCTCATTCTCTTCATTCAAACATCATGCAGAGAAAGGCTCAGCCATTTTGGCCATCATGGCCACAGCCCCAGACATTTGAGTGAAGCTAAGCTAGACCACCTGGCCCTCGGCTTAACTACCCTAGACCAGAATTGCCAAGACCCCCACAGAAACATGAGAAATAATAAATTGTTTTTGTTTTATTTCTCAAAGCTAACAGCAAAGGCTAATTGATACATAAGGAAATAATTATGTACATAATTAAAATTCAACTATAAAATGTGATAGGTGGTGGTGGAATGATTAGATGAATTATACAAAGGTGAGGTTGGGGTGGGTAAGCCTCAAAAGCCAGCGAGGTTTGGTGAGTTTTGTGCAGAGTATTTTGCAAGGATTTTTTTTTTTTCTGCTTCATTTTCATTACCAAACCATCTGCAAATCCTGGTCACTTTATATTTAGAATCCAGCAAACACCTTCTTATGCATCTTCCATAAGATTTGTCATTTTGTCCATAATCCAAATAAGTACGCTTAGAGCCATTTGAGTTATATATAAATTCTTTGAGGAAAGGAACTATACTTAGTATCATGATTTTTTGATTGTTCAAATAAAGTATTTCGGCTTGGAAGTTAAATAGATCATGCAGTGATTTTAAAGTGAGTCCACCACATCTTCAACCACCACGGCCCACTTCAAAAGGTGGAGCCCATGTGTGAAGTAATTAGTTTTCCAATCAAGTTAATCTGTTTAATGGGCCTCTGCACAAGATGTCATTTGCCTCTTGCTCAATTGGAAAAAGGACAGATTTAGGGACTTGCTTCTAATGAATAAAAAGTGGAAGGAATGCCAAGTGACTTCTGAGGGTAGGTCATTGAAAGGATAGAGTTTCTCTCTGTCTTGGATCATTCACTTTGGAGGAGGGCAGCAAACTGGTGGGGGCAATGGAGTAGTCCTATGAAGAGGCCCACCTGGTGAGTGACTATATTTCCCACCAACAACTAGAACCAACTTTTCAGCTCATGTGAATGGACTACATTGGAGAATAATTCTCCAGCCCAAGCCCCAAATCACAGTCCCAGCCATTATGTTGATCCCTACAAAATGAGGGGCTTCAAGGCAGAACCATCAGTTCAGCTGTTCTTTAACTCATAGGTCTGAAAAACTCAGATTTAAAATGTTTTTTGGGGCACCTGGGTGGCTCAGTGGGTTGAGGCCTCTGCCTTTGGCTCGGGTCATGATCCCAGGATCCTGGTATCGAGCCCCAAATAGGGCTCTCTGCTCAGCGGGGAGCCTGCTTCCTCCCCTCTCTCTCTGCCTACTTGTGATCTCTGTCAAAAAATAAAATAAAATATTAAAAAAAAATTAAAAAAAATGTTTCTTGTCTTAAGTTACCAAGTTTTAAGGTAACTTGTTTTATAGCAATGGGTAACTATTACACATAATAAGAGAAAGGATGACATTTACACAGTCCTTCTAAAAATAAAATTATTAATCGATAAAATCAAATTTTAGTCCAACAGCTACAACAAGGAAAGTTCCAGTCCTTTACCTAAGAATCCAAATGTGGACACACACAAAATTGTAGTATTTTATAATGATATAATGTCATTATCTAATCAGCAGACCTTATTCAAATTGTGGCAAATGTTGTAATAATTTCCTTTATAGAAAGAATATTTATTTATTGATCACACATTACTGGTAGGTTTTATGGTTCTTAATGCCCTTTAATTTGCAATAGTTACAAAGTCTTTATTTTTTTAATTAAAAGCAATATTTGTTTACTTTTACAGCTTTATTAAGGTATATTTAATATGCAAAGAATTGTACATATTTAATATATATATATATATTAATGTATATATTTTGGGTTTGGATTTTATGCATATACTCATGATACTGTCACCACAAACAATATAATAAACATATCCATCACCTCCAAGAGGTTTCTTCAGTCCCCTTGCTTGTTTTTTTTTTTTTTCCCTTGTGGTAATAATGCTTAGCATGAGAGTCCAGGAGAGACAAATATGTAAAGACATAAAGTGGTTTATAGGCCAGTTGGGAAGTGATTGCTAAAAGGTACGCTTTTCTTTTTGAGATGATGAAAATATTCTACAATGGATTGTGGTGATGGTTGCACGTCTGGGTGAATAACCTGAAAACCATATACTTTAAAATGGGTGAATTGTATAGAATGTGAATTCTATCTTGATGAATCTGTTAACAAAAAACTGCAGCTAACTGAATACTGACAACAGGCTTTAAGACTATTTTTTTAATTTTTAAAACTTTTAAAAGACATTTTAATTTATTTTGGAGAGACAGGAAGCAGAGGGAGAGGGAGAGAGACTCAAGCAGCCACTGCGCAGAGCATGGAGCCCAATGTTGGGCTCCATCTCATGATCCTGAGATTACAACTTGAGCCGAAACTGAGAGTCGGATGCTTACCCAACTGAGCCACCCAGGTGTCCCCAAGACTCTTAATTAATGTGTGTATGGTGTAGATACAAAGCATTTAATCTGTGAATGTTGATTTTCAAATTTGTATTTCATGTTAGATTTGTGTTATAGCATACATATCACCAACATCAAGAATAAAGTTTCCCAAAGAAAGTTTTATTAGAATCACAAGACTAGAGTTGGGGTCAGCAGAGCAAGCTCTGGATTAGAGTTTTTGCTCACACTAACTGTGGATCCACTCTTTGCATACAAGCCAAGATGTCATAACATCACAAGGTAAGAACAAGCTACAGCATTACCTAAATGAGTCAAATCTTGGAAAGCTAAAGACCCCCCCCCTTTTTTTTTTCCAAAATAAAACAGATGTGACACTATTCCAGAGCTTTAGGGACAAAAATCTCAGAATACAGATGTTAATGATGTTATTTAAACCATGTTTAAGCATGCATGCCAGTATACTGGCCCTACCTATCCCCAAATCAGCTCAACCCCAGGACACCTTCTTGGATGGTTTTCCCATGTCTTTTTGTCTGTATTTTCTTTTTTGCAATCTATTACTAAAGGCTTCTTATCCATTCACAGTTGTCTATAGTCTATAAGCTAGCACTTCTATCTTCTATAATCCACCACTAAGGATTATTAATTATTCCTTAATAATTTATTAAAGGTTACTGTATTTCTTCAGTCCACAAATATGTGGCTTACTTTGCTGTTGAGAGACAGCTTCTCTTGGTGTATTGTTGCCCAAATATGATAGGTTTATGTACTATTTAAGGCCCTGCAAGACTGAGGATTCTTTAAGTTAGTTTAAGATTGGAAAAAGAGGTGGAGATGGCTAGAAGTAAAGGCAGACTTGATTTGGGGACGCTCTTGGGAGAAGAGGAAATGTGGACAATGGAACAGAAGAAAAGGAGTGGTTGTGAGGGAATGGGTCTTGGCAGGCAGCTGCTGTAGTGGTTTCTTTTTCTTTTCCTTGCTACAGATATTTAGTACTGATGGCAACCTCTTTCCATCACGCCCTTCCCATGAGACTTCACTTGCTTAGGCTACACTTGAGATTTCTGGGTGGGCTGAGCCTGTACAGGTGATAATCCCCAGGAATGTTCTAGAGGGCCAGAGTGCCCAAGTGCCTGAGGAGGAGGGCATGACACATAGCCAAGATCAGGTACTTAAAGTCTGCAGTCAGAAGCCTGGAAGTGCTGTGGCCTCCAATTCCCAGACAGCAGAGCTGGGACTCAAGAGACTTTCTGGAAGCAGATCTTTGTTCAAGTCAAAGTTCTACAATTTACTAGCTGTATTATCTTGGGCAAATCACTTCACCAATTCATTTGAATTCACTGAAACCAATTCATTTTAACTCCAAAATGGGGATAATAGTAATATCCACTCCATACAGTTATTGTGAGAATAACAATTCTCACTATTACTACTACTACTAAAATAAAAAGAGTGTCTGATTCATAGTTAGCAGCAAATAAGTGATAGACATTTTTATTATTGTGTTTAGACATTATGCATCCAGATGGAAATGAGTCCTAGAAGTGGGGCCCTTTTTCCCTTCAGCCAACCAACAAACACTGAAACTTTTTGATCATCTTAACATCCTGACTATATAGCCATCTGGAATACTCACTGGAAATATTTTGAAAGACTTAATAAAAGCTCATTGTAGTATTTTTTCAAATGAAATGAAAGCTGTGAATGGATAAGAAGCCCTTTCCCATCACAATTTGGGAAGTTTTAAAATATGTAATATTTTCAAAGAAGAATGAATTCTGGAGGTCATTTTAGAAAGCCTTTAGTTTATTGAGCAATGCTAATTTGATTGGAAATTAATTCTCAGTATTTTACATTTCTTTTTTTTAAAGATTTTAAAAATTTATTTGAGAGAGAGAGCATGAGCGGGGATGGGGGGTGGAAGTAGAGGAGGTGGGAGGGGGAGGAGGTGGCGGGGACACTGAGCAGAGAGCCCAGTTTCGGGGCTGGATCCAGGAACCCTGAGATCGTGACCTAGGCAGAAGGCAGAGGCTTAACCAACTGAGACACCGAGGTGCCCCAGCAGTTCACATTTCACTGAAGGAAGGTAAGTATTTTTTGAACTTGTCTTCCATATAACCACAGGATTTGGAATTTCTTGATACGGAGTAAAAAAGCAAATAATCTTATTGACAGAGACTATCTCATGTTGTGCCAAAATAAGTGGCATCACAGTTAATAGTCTCTAATTCACCTTTGGTCATAAATAGTTCTTTGCTTTTCACTGAGGAACTTACTTTCTGGTATGCAATATTTGAATTTATAGTGATATACTGGCAAGTGTTCCTGGTTTTCACTTATGTCACTGACACAAAGTTTTAAAAAGTCCATTATTTTAAATAACAGAAGAAGAAACTATGAAACAGCTAGTATGTGGATATGATATGATACGACAGAACCCTGCCGCATATCTGTATGCCTACTTCACAGAACCTAGTTTACCACGTGCTTTGAAGCATTTCATGAGTGAATGAGTGAGTGGGATTCTGCCTTCCTTTCTGGGGCCTCCCTGTCACGTTCCCCTGTTCTAAGAAATGTGCTCTCTCTGAATCTGCCAATTTTGTGTGCGTGCTTTCCTTCTTGGATTTGGACATGCTTTTGAGTCCTTCTTTCTCTCTTCTATATTATTTTTAAGCATTTTTGTGCATTTTGAGATCTAGGGCAGCTCTGTATTCATTGTCTTTGCTCTTGTCCCACACATCGGAAGCTCTAATATCCAGTTTCTAGGACTTCTGCTGCTGTATACTTTTTGTATCCTCCAGGACATGGCACAGCGTCTGGCACAGAAGTGTTAAATACAGGTTTAAGATGGGTCCTGTCTCCCTGCATTCCAACCTGGTAGATCTGTAAGTGCTGCTTTGAGAGCAGGTTGGCCAAGTCTTAGTCCTCATCTCATCTTTTTTATCTTCCTGTGACCTGTCGCTTCTTTCTTGTTTCTTCTTTCTTATAACACATTCTTCACTTTTCTTCCAGGAACTCATTCTCTCCTGATTTTCCTCCTACCCTATTTGCAACAACTCCTCAGTCTCCTTTACTGGTTCTCCTCTTCTTTTAAGACTGTTGATGTAAGTGTCCTAGGGCTCAGTGTTTGGATTTACTATTTACTCTCATTTAACAAGCTTATCTATTCTTTTAGTCCATAAGGCCAAAAATGTTAGAGTCATTCTTGAGTCCTTTCTTTCTTTCTTAGGATAACTAATCCTTGAACAAACTGTTGACTCTGTTTCCAAAATATATCCACATGTCTACAATCCTGATGCAGGCAACAATTAGATTACGCTTGGATTATTGCATTAATCTCCTGAATTAAATATTTACTTATATTCCTGTCTCTGGAAACTTTATCTCAAAAGTCATTTAAAAAGTAATTTAAAAAGTGATACCATGTAACCTGATGATTTATATTAAAGTGAGGTCTATGTTTCACTTTATATATGTAGTATCTGTTTTAATTATTCTCTAGTTATCATATTTATTTCTACTTTCAATATCAGTATTGATTTGAGGTCAGGGAAGCTTTGTGTTCTTGATATGTATAGGTATTATAATTTATATGCAATAATCTATGCCTATTTGAAGTGTCCCATTTGATAATTTTTGACCTATGCATACACCCGTGAAGCAGTCACTATAATCAAGATAAGGAAGACATTCATTACCATCAAAGTTGCTATCTGCTCCTTCTTGTATTCCATCCTTCCTGCCCTTCCACCCTTCATCCCTGTTTTCCTGGCATTAACTGATCTACTGTCACTACAGCTTGTTTGAATTTTCTAGAATTTTATATATGGAATAATATGGTATGTATTTAATTCTTTTATCCAATATAACTGAGATTCATCCATATTGTTCTGTTGATAAATTGCCTAGCCCTTTTTTTTCTGAGTACTAATTTATCCTATGAATAAACCATGGCTTGTTTTTCCATTATCCATTGATGGACATTTGAGTTGTATCCAATTTTTGGTACTGATAGAGGAGCTGCTGTGAAGATACTTGTGCAAATCTTTGTATGGACATAGTCATCTTTTTTTTTTTTACTCATCCATTTCTTTTGGGTAAATATCCAGGAATGGGATGGCCAGTCATAAAGCTATTTTACATTTTGAAAAACCTCTAACTTGTTTTCCAAATTGTTTTACTAATTTACCTATCCACCCACAGCATATGTGAATTTCAGTTCC
This sequence comes from Mustela lutreola, assembly GCF_030435805.1. NCBI lineage: Eukaryota > Metazoa > Chordata > Mammalia > Carnivora > Mustelidae > Mustela > Mustela lutreola. The sequence continues at coordinate 157,842,497 of NC_081292.1, forward strand.
TCCACGTTCTCACTAACATTTGGTGTGGGCATCTAATATTAGTCATTCTAATAAGCATGTGGTAGTATATCACAGTGATTTTAATTGGCATTTTACTAATGACTAATAACATCTTTTCGTGTGCTTATTTATCACCCCTATATCTTTGGTGAAGTGTCTTTAAAATCTTTTGCCCATTTTTGGAAAGCCTGGGTGACTCAGTTGGTTGGACGTCTGCCTTCGGTCAGGTCATGATCCCAGAGACATGTGATCAAGCCCCTCATCAGGTTCTTTGCTTGGTAAGGATCCTGTTTCTCCCTCTCTTTGCTGTTCCCCTGCTTGTGTTCTCTTGCTGACAAATAAATAAAATCTTGAAAAAAAAAAAATCTTTTGTTTATTTATTTATTTATTTATTTATTTTGTTTGGCTATTTTCTTACTATTGAGTTTTGAGAGTTATTTATTTATTTATTTATTTGACAGACAGAAATCACAAGTAGGCAGAGAGGCAGGCAGAGAGAGAGGGAGAAGCAGGCTTCCTGCCATCTCTTTCAGGGAGAGCTTGGCATGGGCCTTGATCCAAGACCCTGGGATCATGACCTGAGTGGAACACAGAGGCTTTAACACACTGAACCACCCAGGCACCCCAGACGTTTGAGAGTTTTTAAAAAAACTATTTTAGATAAAAGTATTTTTTATCAGCTACATCATTTGCAAATATTATCTCCAATTTATGGCCTGTGTTTTCAGTATTTTAATAGTATTTTTTGAAAAGCAGAGATATTTAATTTTGATGACCTAATTTATTTCTCTTTTAAGAGCCCACTTTAGGTGTTATATCTATTAAGTCTTTGCTTAAGTCAAAGTCACAAAGATTTTTTTCCTATATATTTTTTCAGAAATTTTATAGTTTTAGGGCTTACATTTAGGTTCTATTATTCTCTTTAAGTTAACTTTTATACATGGAATGAAGTACAGATTAAAGTTCCTTTTCTTTGACATGAATATAAATTATTCCAGTTCCATTTGTTGAAAACACAATTATCTTTCCAGTAAATTTCTTTTTTGTTTTTGTAAGAAATTAGTTGTCTGTATATGTGTGGATATACTTCTAGGATCTCTATTCTATTTCACTGATCTATTTATCTATCTCGATGCCACATCCACAGTCTTGTATATACATCATATTTTAATGGAAGAAATTATGTTATTTCCCTATTAATTTGCTTTATCATCTGTTTACCCCACCCCCTAGGAAGCACTCTCCACAAGGGAGGAGAGTTTTGTCACTTTTGTTCTCTGCTTTTTTTTAGGATACTGCTTACCACAATGTAGTACATTTTGGTACTCTTTGTTAATTTAATCAATGAATAGAGAACTCAAGTGAAAAGATGATTAGCTTTTGTCAAACTGAGGTGACAGCAGAACTCTAGGGAGAGCTGGCTTTTGAAAATATGAGACCAATAAGAGATAGACATCTGGGACATATTTGTTTAGAGGAGTAAATTCTTGAGATCTTTTCATTATTTCAGATGACTTAAAGACAATAGCAAGGATATTCAGATTTTGGGTGTTGATTCTCTGGGAAAGCCAGTCACTGGTTTCTGGATGGCATAAAGGGTGGAGAAGTCAGGATTTCCGTCTTTGAGGTGTCTGGTATATGAGACTAGGCAACTCTGCTTCTTGTCCCGGTTTAAAGCCCATCCTACTAGCTTGACATCTGACTGAGGCATGATCCCTTTCTTTTCTTTTCACTCAACCTTGATCTTCCAATTGGCCTTTGACTGCTGACTTCTGTACTTTACTTGGTTCCAGACTGTCTGCTTGGCTGACCCTGTCCTTAATTCCTGACCTCTTCATGACTCTTAGGAACCAAAGCTTGAACCCTAGATGGACTGCTGTCCACAGTTCAGTCAGAAGATGGAATCCTTTAGAATAAATGAATCCTTTAAGGAAGGAGAATATATATTAAGATAAAAATAGGTCTCTAGGTCAAACCTTGTGAAATGTTCAAAGTAAGGTAGAGGAAGAAGGGAATAAAAAACCTCAGAAAAGGTGGGAGAGCATGAAAGAGAGTTTTGAAAAAGAGAGAAAATATTTTCATGAGGAAAAGATTAGTCAAGTGGATGAAATATTATAGAAAATAGTGAGTCAAGCCCATTGGACTGTGCAAACAGGAAGCCATTGGTGACCTTTAATTGCATCCTGAAACTTACTTGCTAGATAATTTTGGTACTGGTTTGAATGTGCTTCTTCACCATTTAAAAATGAACATATGTTTCTGTATGTGTAAATGTAAGCATTTCGAAGAGATAATTTGGCTTTATCCTTACTGGAGGTAAGACAGAGTAGCATGTGTGTATGTGTGTGCACTTGCGGTGTGTGTGCGTATGTGTGTGTAGGTGGCTCTAGGGAGGAGAAGCACTTAGAATTTAATTTTCTCCCTTTGTCTTCTTTTTCCTTCTTTTCCCCTCTTGTAACAAAAATCAAAGGGCACAGAAGTAGGAAGCCACGGTCTGGTTTGAGGGATTTGCTCTGGGTCAGGCAAGTATTTTCCTGTTTGCTGTGAAGAAGACAACCCCAGTTTTTTGTTCACCCGCCTCACACTGTAACGTACTGCTCTTCGGGGCTGGCGGCATTTGGAGATCTGTGTTCTACATCATTCAGTGGACTTAGCCCCTTCCGATAGTTTATATGGCAGAATGATCATACGCAGTTCTTTCAAAAGTTTAAATCTGGGCACCTGGGTGGCTCAGTGGGTTGAGCCGCTGCCTTCGGTTCAGGTCATGATCTCAGGGTCCTGGGATCGAGTGCCGCGTCGGGCTCTCTGCTCAGCGCGGAGCCTGCTTCCTCCTCTCTTTCTCTGCCTGCCTCTCTGCCTGCTTGTGATCTCTCTCTGTCAAATTAAAAAAAAAAAATCTTAAAAAAAAAGTTTAAATCTGGGTTTAAGATTTAAACTTGGCAGTAAGTTGGCAGTAAGATATGATGAAACATATCAGAAGGACAAAGGTAGTCTTGCGTTTCCACGACAGAGTTTATTTCAGAAACATACGCATATAAAGTTTATATATATGTAATATACATATTACATGTATAAAAATTATAGCTCTCATATTAATGAAAATACTACTGCTTGGTCATGAAAGGATGACTCATTGAAAGACAAAAGTATTTGGACAATTACATTTTAGTTTTTGTATCTGAAAATGCTTTTGACCAACATTTTAGTGACCCAATGTATAGATTGCTTTGTAGTGTACAAGACGTACATAGACACACACACACATTTAAGATATGGGTAGGAGAAAAAGTACTAGTTTGGGGGACCCTGTTTGATTACATGCCACAATTCAAGGTAAGCAGGTGGCCTAGTGCAATATAAAAGGCTTGCTAAACAAAGAATTTTATTTCCTGGTTTGTGCCTGCAGGGGAGGAATTATGAAAGGAAAGCAGAAAATTGACAGCCAAAGAGAGGCCAGAATTTTGAAATGAAGTGTTTTTATTGATTTTAAAAGGTATGCAAATTAATTACAATTTACAAAAAACCTAAGCTTTGAAAATGATAGATTATTTAGAAAAAAATAGTAACCGGTAGAAAAAAAAATAGTTTATTAAACCCTACAAGAAATCATAGCTCTAGCTCAATAGAAGGGTGTTACTCTATTTTATCATAGATAACAGATTTTGTAAGAAGCCAGACAAGTACACAATTTGAAAGAAAGCGTGGTTGTATTGCTTAGTTACCTATTCTTTTGCATAAGCTATTAGTGAATAGATCAAACAGGAAGAAAAAAATCTTTGGGGGATTACAAGAGGCCAAATTCTACAGTGTTTTGTGCAACAAACTCTAGCTTCAGATTATTTCTAATAGAAAAGGCCATCTACCTCGAGCTAAATAAAATCTTCATTTTAGTAGTCACACTGTAAAAATACCGTGTGCTCCTTGCATTTCTGAAATTAATAGTTACTTGGAGCCACAGATGCCTACATTTGTTTTCTTATTTTCATAGATGATTTCACTAAGCAGAAGCCCTTGTTAATCCTACATTCACACAGATAGAAGGTCAAAGTTGGTCAGTGAGCCAAGAAATACCATATCAGGGTTTCTTTCCTCTTCAATTGAAAAAGGTATAAATTGTGGAATTAGTGTATTGATTGAAGGCTACAACTTCAAGCAATCAGTTTTTCTGGCTTGACAAGATTATTTTATCCTACTTTTCTTTTATTATTATGTGTAGTATTTGAGTCATCCTTCAGGCAGATGAAGTGACAGCTTGATTTAACTCAATAAAATCCACCAGTTAGGTAACCTACTGAGCCGAACAAAAGATGAAAACAACTGCAAGGGGCAGGTGCACTGTTAGTTTAAGCAAGCAGAGGAGTCTGAAGAAGAAGAAAATATTAACAGAAATTATGCTCTAATCAATGCATTTCTATGGAAACTTGAGAGAAATTTATAAAACCTTCTTGCTGGGCAATTGAGCAGATAATGCCTTTGCTTTAAAAACAAAACAAAATAAACACATCTTTAAAACCAGACTACGTGCATGAAAAGCAATGTCTCCATAATGGCTGTGCTTTTGTTTAATTGCAGCAAGTCAAATAATCTTTAATTTCTTGGTGTATTTGAGATGAAAACACTGCATGATGGATTTGTGGTAGTTTGGAAATTAAAACTGTAATTTGTGTATCTTCCATTGAACCTTTGCTTTCTCACCCTGTATCCAGTTGATATCTTTTATGATTTCTTAAAACGTGAGTCTTTGAACGTTTACAAATAATATCAATTTGAATTTTCCTAAGGCACCTAAACACACAAGTCCTTGTGGATATTTTGTTTGCAGAACTAGAAGAAGAGGCATCATTTTAAATGTTGGCTTAATGGAACTGAAGTCTTTATTTTAAGCTCTTCAGATCTAAGGATGCTCATTGTTCTTTGATTACATATAAAGTTTCATTAATGATAGTGAGAATGTCTCCATGGGCAACAGGGAACAAACAGAAGTTTGCTTTCACGTTAACAGTTTCATTAATGCTTACATTTTGGAGTTTTAGAGGCCACATTACTTATTGTATTGACTGGAATAATATGGGGTTGGAAATCCTTGAGGAAGAAAGATGAGATTTGTGATGTGGTTGTGGGGTGGAAGACAGGGAGTGGTTTCACTATGATAAGGAACATTTTGGGAATTCCGTTCATGGCAGCATTTTTAAGTTTTATATGAATCTGACCTGGTCTTTGTAGAAAGAAATCATTTCTGACATAGCCCAGATACATGAGTCCCAGCTCTTTACACATCTTCCAGAATTCCCCTCAATAGCAATACTAGTATTCAATAACTTTCAGAAATACTTCTTGTAAAGCTAACATAAAATTTGCAAGGAATAGCAAATAGTTTTTTCTTTGCATACTAATTTTGACCAGTTGGTAGTGTTTTCCGAACATTATGAGATATGGATGATTCTGAGGTTCTCTCCAGGTTCAGCCAGAACAAACACAAGGAGGCATTAGTGACAACTGCCTTAAATGCAGAATGGGGAAGTCATGGCACATGGGCTGCTACTTTTTAACTACTTTTTTCCCCCCGAAGAGGTATTTCATATTCGTTTGTGAAATTAGTGTTTTTCTTTATCTCTTATCTTTGTTTTTCTCTGACTTTTCTTCTTCACACGTATTTCTCTCACCAGAACTTTCCATAGGTAAGAGGGATTTCTGATGGATGATAAGGAAAGGGTAATTTCCAGGGTTGCCAGGGTCTGCGTTCACTTCATTGACACAACAATGGTGTGTTGGTGAATTAAAATTATTGGAAGGGGAGCAGGTTGGTGGTACTAACCAGGCAGGTGCCCATTTACTGGAGGTACTGACATTACAAAGATTGATTATTTTCAAATACTTTTCATTTCCTTTATGACCCAAGGAATTGGAAGTACCTTGGAAAGCTGTGGTTAATATAAAGGAAATTAAAATTGCATGCCTAAGGATGTAAGCTTTTTAAACCGTTAAGTGTAGTAGAGAGAGGAAAAAAAGAAAAGGCAATATTTTGTTTAGCATCCATATGGGATTGCACTCTTAGAGCCAATATGGTGACTTTGTCTGAGATATAATTTAGAAGGTACTCTTAGATGTCCTTCATCTAATAATTCAGCTACTAGTTGTGTAAGATGTTGAAACTAATTAAGTTGAAACTAAATAAGTTGAAACTAATAACTAATGTTATTTTAATAAACTACATTTAGGGAAAGAATAACTCATCAAGGAAATCGTTTCTAATGCTGACTTTTTAATCCACATTCTCCCACACGTGCTCCATTTTATGTCTGTGGTCATTGTGGGAATGAACTAATTATAGCTGGAACCACCAGTTTAATTTCAAACTTTGTATAGATTTTTTTCTTTGTTTTGTTTTGTTTTAAATTGAAGTATACTTCAATGTACCATTTGTTAGGTTTGACAATTATATACCCCCATGTTATGCTTATTCGAACAAGACATAAAACATATCTATCACTTCCTGAAGTTCCTTCCATGTTCTTCTCAAACTAATTCCAGACTCCTCCCTGACCATGTCCATAGGCAATCAATGTTTTGATTTCTGATATCACACTACACACACACACACACATACACACACATATACACATGCACACTTTTTTTTTTCTTTTCTTATTTCTGGACTTCTTATAAATGAAATCATATACTATGCATAAGTTCTGTTTTGCATCTCTCTCTTTTTACTCAAGATAATGTTCTGAAGATTCATTTATGTTGGTCCTTCTTATTTCTGAGCAATATTTCATTATATAAAAACATCACAGTTTATTTATTCATTCTATTATAGAGTGTTTGGGGTGTTTCATTTCTGGTGACAATGAATCAGACAATTAAGTACCAGCCTTTTGTAAACATTTGTTTTCAATTACTAGTAGAATTGTTGGGTCATAAGTTACATGTATGTTTTGTTTTTAAAAAATTACTTGAAAATTTACATACATGCTTTTTATTTTATCTTTTGGTATATAGTTCTGTGACTTTCCTCACATATATAGATTTGTGTAATCACTACAATATTTAGGATAAAAAAAAATAGTTCCATTGTTCCAAAACCCTCTTTGTGTTGCCTATTTGTTATCAAACACTTCTTCTCTCTTTAACCCCTGGCAACAACAGATGTGTTCTCTATCCTCATGGTTTTACCTTTTATAGAATGTCATACAAATAGAATCATATGGCTCGTAACCTTTTGAGACTGGCTTCTTTAACACTTTTTGTCTGATAATTCCAATATTGGTGCCATCTTATGTTTCATAACTGTTGACTAGGTAAATATGAGAGGTTAAAATTTTCCTGTACTTGTATGTCAGGTTATTTCAGATTCTATCTTAACATTTTAATATCATGTTGTGTGACTCTAGCTCTTGTTTAGTACCATGGAGGGTATCACTGGTGTTTGTTTAAGCAAGCCCAGATCCATGCACACTGAACTTAGTGGTGAGCCCAGCGGCTCAAACACAACTTAATGGAATCACTTCCTTGAACTTGAAGCTTTCTGTAATTTCCCCAACACTTTTCTTTTTTCCTCAGCTGGAAATCATGGGTTGTAATTTCCTTTTTTTGCAATGCCGTTGGTGTGACTATACTTACTTTGTGGGTTAAGTAGTAAGGAGAAGAGAAAAGATCGGAGAAAAAGAGAAGAAGAGAGGAGAGGATAGGAGAGAGAGATAGAGAGAGAGGCTAGGGTGTGGGGGGTGGGAATGGGGAAAGAAGTGCAAGAGACGTTCCTCCCATATTCTTATTTTATATATATTTTTAATTTTTTAATAAACATATAATGTATTATTAGCCCTAGGGGTACAGGTCTGTGAATTGCCAGGTTTATACACTTCACAGCCCTCACCATAACACATACCTTCCCCAACGTCCATAACCCTACCACCCTCTCCTGACCCCCCTCCCCGAAGCAACCCTCAGTTTGTTTTGTGAGATTAAGGGTCTCTTATGGTTTGTCTCCCTCCCGATTCCATCTTCTTTCACTTATTCTTTACCTACTCCCCAAACCCCCCATGTTGCATCTCCACTTCCTCATATCAGGGGGATCATATGATTGTTGTCTTTCTCTGATTGACTTATTTCGCTAAGCATAATATTCTCTAGTTCCATCCACGTCATCACAAATGGCAAGATTTCATTTCTTTTGATGGCTGCATAGTATTCCTATAGATAGATAGATAGATAGATAGATATCTCACCTCTTCTTTATCCATTCATCTGTTGATAGACATCTAGGTTCTTTCCATAGTTTGGCTATTGTGGACATTGCTGCTTTATAGCAGCAATTTGGGAGCATGTGCCCCTTCGGATCACTACGTTTGTATCTTTAGGATAAATACCCAGTAATGCAATTGCTGGGTCATAGGGTAGCTCTATTTTCAACTTTTTGAGGAACCTCCATGCTGTTTTCCAGAGTGGTTACACCAGCTTGCATTCCGACCAACACTGTAGGAGGGTTCCCCTTTCTCCACATCCTCGCCAGCATCTGTCATTTCCTGACTTGTTAATTTTAGCCATTCTATCTGGTGTGTGGTGGCATCTCATTGTGGTTTTGATTTGTATTTCCTTGATGCCGAGTGATGTGGAACACTTTTTCATGTGTCTGTTGGATATCTCGATGTCTTCTTTGCAGAAATGTCTGTTCATGTCCTCTGCTCATTTCTTGATTGGATTATTTGTTCTTTGAGGGTTGAGTTTGTTCAGCTCTTTATAGATTTTGGATACTAGCCCTTATCTGATATGTCATTTGCATATATCTTCTCCCATTCTGTCAGCTGTCTTTTGGTTTTGTTAACTGTTTCCTACGCTGTGCAAAAGCTTTTGATCTTGATGAAGTTTCAATAGTTCATTTTTGCCCTTGCTTCCCTTGCCTTTGGCGATGTTCCTAGGAAGAAGTTGCTGTGACTCCTCCCATATTCTTGAAAGAACAGTTTTTCTGGTCATTGAGAAAGGTTCCTTACCTTAGAATTTTAGGCATCTGCCCATCTACTGCTGCCATCACCCTCCACTATAGCTACAGACTAGGGAAGAGAGAACTGCAACAAACAAAAAACCCACAAGATTTCCCACACTGTCTGTGACCCATAGAGGCCTCCTTTCTGACTACATGGGCCAGAAATAGGAAATTTCTCTTGGAACATTTTCTTTCCATACCTAGGGGTGTTACTATGCTTTTGAGGCCAGGCCAGAAGATGCTGTAGAAAACCAGATGTTAAACTTACTACAGGTTCTGGTTTTCTTCTCTTATTCCTTCAGCTGCCATTCATTTTTTTAGAGTCCTCAGATAGTTGCTACATGCATTTTTATCTACTGGGGAATCAGAGGTAGAGAAATTTTTGAACTGGAACTTGTTAAAAAATGTTCGCCTTGATTGCAACTGGAACTTGTTAAAAGTTATTCACAGAAGTATATCTAGTAAAATCTGAAATCTGGGATTTCCTTTAAAACATTTCAGTCTAAAAAACACAAAGTGAGGGAGAAGCTGAGACAGTGCAGGGACTCCTTTTTTTCCAGAAGGCAATTATTTATGATTGAGCATGGGATCTGGGGAATTAGACCTGGGGATATTACCACTGACAAATTGTGAGATTGGCCTATACTTTACTTTATAAGAAAACTGCTAAACATCTTCAATGTAGCTGAAATATTTTACATGCTTACCAGCTTTGTATGAGAGGTCTAGTTGCTCCATATTCCCGTCAACATTTGATACTCTCATTTGTTTTGATTTTAGCCAGCCTCATGGGTGTGAAATATTTCCCTGTTTGAAATTGAATTTATTTGATGACTAATGATTTTGAAGACTTTTTTGTGTTTATTGGTCAACCATATACTGACTGTTGTGATGGCTCTATTGTATTTGCAATGATTGACATAATTATGGGCAAATATGATAAAGACAGAAGACTTTACTTAAATAAAAGGGTATCAACCCTAAGAGCAGAAGTATAAAAATAGTCTACTAGGAAAGTAGTATAGCAGAATGACTTAAGCCACATGACTTTGGGAAAGTTATTTGAACTCTGTGTTTCATCTCCCTTCCTGCAAAATGGGACAGTAAAAGTGCCAACCTCACTAAGTTATAAATTTAAAAAATGTAATAGTTGGAAATCCCATGGAATTCTGCTTGCATCATTTTTAATGCTGTGTAAGTTTTATAAAGTAAATAATATACAAAGAAAAGTAGAATTAATTTTTTAATTGTTTCTTTTCCAGTGACTCTTTGCTGATCTTTAATATTTATTCATGATTTATATGACTAGTGAATAATCTCACATATATAATTTTTCTCAAGTTTTAGATCTATAACAATGAGCAAAATATTCTCTACTGATTCATAGCATCCTGCTAGAAGATACTCTTGAAAGTCACCAATAAGTATATTTTATTTCCTTGTTAATGTTATTTTCTGTGTGAGTCGTCCTGATATACTAAGCATACTTGAAAGTCCACAAATGGTCTCATTATATTATATAATTTTCTTTGTGGCAATAGAGATTGCTTAGGAAATACTTTGGTTGGACCATTTGGGTGGCTCAGTAGGATGAGCATCTGACTTTTGGTTTTAGTCCAGGTTATGATCTTGGGGTCATGAGATTGAGCCCTATGTAAAGCTCTATGCTCAGTCCAGAGTCTGTTTATGATTCTCTCTCTCTCTCCCTCTATCCCTTTCTGCTCTCTCTGTCTCTCTCCCAAATAAATAAATAAATAAAATCTTAAAAAAGAATACTTTGGTAAGTTTTGAACCAAATTGTTTATGTGCTCTTTTTATGGAAAAATTTAAAAATTTTCAAAAGAGAAATCTTTCTTATTTTATTTATTTCCAAAATTATATTAGTGCTTTATTTTAATTCCAGCTAAGAAAATTGAGCAGTATTGTATAAATATGTTTTGAAGTTTGAACTTAATTATTAGGAAGAATAAAAGCAACAGAAGATAATGAATGTTATCTTTCTTAGCAAATATTTCTACCAAAATTTACAAGACAATATGAAGTTTATAAAGCTTTTTATAGAAATGATTTAATTAGGAAATCATTAAATTCACTTTTATGATCTTAAAATGAGAAATAATTGGGTAATTTTAACAAAGGTATTTATTTATTTATTTATTTATTTATATTATTATGTTCAGTTAGCTACTGTATAGTACGTCATTAGTTTTTAATATAATGTTCAATGATTCATTATTTATGTATAACAAAAGGTATTTAAAATGTAAATCAAAGACTTGATCATTACCCTAAACTGGGTTTTAAAATTTTCTTTTCTGATATCTACTGGAAAGAGGACATGTAGAGTAGATAGTAAGTATTTTTAATGATCAATATTACATTTATAATCTTAATTACTAAGAGACAATCTGAAGAGCTCAAATATTGCATTTGTGTTTATATTTGGACTTCTTATTCTTAAAAGGAAATTTCAAGATTTATTGAGTGCTATTTTGATTTCAGAAATTTTGTGATATATACCTTTTTTTAAAAATGGTGCATGCTTTTATTTTGTCTGGTAAAAGTATTATTGAAAATAATACAATATAAAAATAATACAATGTATAGTTATAGAACAGTATAATATAAAAGTTATACTATAGTGTAATGGTTTTATTACCCTAATGAGATTATTATTTTTTGTATTTTAATTATTTTCAAAATAATACATTTATTTGGTATTAGTGGTAAGGTTTAATATTTTAGGTGATTTTCTATTAAATATTCTAGGCTATCAATTAATGCTCAACTATGCCCATATAATCAACTTCTTAGACATTTTGAACAAAATTGTGATGTTTCCTGGTTAGCATGAACTCTGATTATGTATACATTTTGCACTAGATTCACTGTTTATGATATGCTTATGGTGAGTTAATACTGCACAATGTCTTTTTATACATTATATTATTTTAATCCTCACAATAATTCTGGGAAGGTATCACTTATTACATGCTACTAAATATTATCTTTTTTAATAAATTAGGGTGTCTTATTCCACTTGGGCTGCTATAACAGAATATCATAGATTAGGTGGCATAAGAACAACAGAAAAAAAGAACAACAGGAATTTATTTCTCACAGTTTTGGAAATTGGGATGTCCAAGATCAAGGTGCCAGTAGATCTGGTGTCTGTTAAGGGGTCACTGCCTGCTTCATGGCTGTCTTCTCCCTGTGTCCTCACATGGGAGAAGGGAGAAGGGATCTCCCTGGATTCTCTTTTTAAGGGCACTAGTCCCATTCATGAGACCTTTATCTTTATGATCTAATGACTTCCCAAAGTTCTAGTTCCAAATACGATCATGCTGGGAATAGAGTTTCAGAATATGAATTTTGCGGGACATACAAATATTCAATCTATAACACTAATTGTTATATAAAAGTGATTTCTTTCTACTTTAATTTTTACCTTTGTTAACTTTCTGTAATAAATAATCAAATTTTATTTTCATGGAATAATTTAGTAATAGATCACTCCACAAATGACTATTTGAAAATACCACAAATTTTTTATTTATTCTAGGATAACTAAATAAGCATAAAATAAGAAAGTGATAGGTATTTCATTGATTAACATATTTAGGAGTTAATTAGAAACAGAAAAAAAAGGCAGTATATTTAAGCAAAACAGTGCTGAGGAAGAAAATATACTGGTATAGATGATAGAAGAACATGGTGGTAGAAAAAAAAGATATGAATATCTCTCTTCAGGTTTTAATATATGATATCAGTGTTTTTAATATGAAACCTACTTATGAAAGTAAGTGAGGGAAGCCATCACATTTCTGAGATTCGATATAGACTACTGAGTGGCCAGGAAAAGCCAAAGTGATAGAAAGCAAATGTTCTAGTGTGTGTTTCGGGTGTTGGGCTACATGGGGGATATATATCAGTGTATGTCTGCAGTTAGGAGCAAGATATGACAAATGTAAAATACAAAAAAGAAGAAATTAGGTAATTCAACAGAAGGATTGCTGTTTAATTTAGTCATACTGCCTTCTATTAATTTAACTCTAGCCAACATTGTTTACAAAGTCATATGGGGAAAATGAGCCATGCTTTATTCAGATACCAGAGTTTACATGTGTGTCACGTATCAAAGTGTGATAATCACAATAATTAGAATTTGGAAAATTTATGAAGCAGAGGTTGACAAAAGGTTAAAGCCCTGGGAACTTAATTTTTTTTTTACTTAAATAATGACAGGTTATAAAGCATGTCATTTGCTCCCCACTAATATATATGTACATATACATATATATGTACATATATATATATATATATAAATCTTAAAATACATATATATGTATTTTAAGATTTTTATTTATTTGACAGAGAGACCACAAGTAGGCAGAGAGGCAGGCAGAAAGAGAGAGAAATAAATAAATGGAGAGATGTTCCATGTTGATGGGTAGGAAGATATTATTGTCACTTTTTCCCAAACTGACCTTTAAGTTCAGTGTAATCATAATGAAAATCTTAACAAGTTATGTTATGGGTATCAATAAAGCAATTCTAAGGTTTATATGGAGAGGTAAAAAGATCCAGATTAGCTGATAAAATATTAAAGGAGAAGAACTAAGTTGGAAGGCTGACTCGACCAACCTCAAGACTTACTATAAAGTTGTAGTACACTAGATCTTAGCTAAAAGGCCAAGAAGCGATTATAAAGCTAGAGTAATCAAAACAACATAGCATTGGTAAAAAAAGAGAAAAACAGATCAATGGAACAGAATAAAGAACCCCATGTTAGACCCACATAAATATAGCCAATGGATATTTGACAGAGGAGCAAAGGCTATACAATTGAACAAAGATAGTTTCTTCAATAAACAATGCTGGAATAACTGGACATCCACATGTAAAAATGAATCTGGACACTGACCTTACACCATTCACAGAAATTAGCCCCAAATGGGCCATAGATCTAAATATAAAAATGCAGAACTATAAAACTCCTAGAGGATGACATAGGAGAAAACCTCGATGACCTGCAGTATGACAATAACATTTTAGATACAACTAAAGCATGATCCATGGAAAAAAACATAACTGATGGTTTGAATTTTATTAAAAATAAAAACTACTCTGTGAAAAATAATGTCAAGAGAATGAGAAGACAAGCCACAGACTGGGAGGAAGTATTTGTAAAAGCTGTATCTTATAAAGAGTTATTACCCATAATATAAAAAGAATTCTTAAAATTCAACAGTAAGAAAACAAAAATCTGACTACAAAAATAGATCAAAGACTTGAACAGATACCTCACTAAAGAAGATATATGAATGGAAAGTAAGCATATGAAAAGATGTTCAACATTATGTGCCCATAGGGAATTGTGAATTAAAATAATGAGATATCACAACACAGCTGTTACAATAGTTAAATTCAATACACTGGCAATACCAAAGTGTTGGCAAAAATGTGAATGAACAAGAACGTTCATTCATTGCTGGTGGGAATGCAAAATGGTAATCGCTACTTTTGGAAGACAGTTTGGCAGTTTCTTCCAAAATTAAACATACTTTTATGATCCTACAATCACACTCTTTGGTATTTACTCAAAGAAGCTGGAAACTTATGTCCACACAAGAACATGAACACAGATATACTTCATTATGTAGTATTTAATGAGTGAATAAATAAACTGTGGTGTATCCAAATAATAGAATAATATTTAGTTCTGAAAATAAATAAGCAATCAAATCATAAAAAGATATAGAGGTAACTTAAGGGCATATTACTAAGTGAAAAAGTCAATCTGAAAATGCAATGTACTCTGTGATTCCAACTATACAACATTTTGGTAATAGCAATACTATGAAGACAGAAAAAAAAGACTGTGGGTGCCATGGATTAGGTGGGAGTTGGGGATGGATAGGTGGAGTACAGAGGACTTTTATGGCAGTGAAACTATTCTATGCAATACTGCAATGGTGGATGCAAGTCCTTATACTTTTGTCAAAATTCATATAATGCATAATACCAAGAGTAAGCCATGTTGTGCACTGTGGACTTTGGATGGTAATGGCATGTCAGTGTAGGCTCCCTGATTGTAATGTAACAAATGAACTGCTATGGTGACAGATGTTGATGGTAGTAGTGGCTGTGGATGTGGGGGTGGACATGAGGTGTATATATGAAAAAAATCTGCATCATTTGGTCAATTTTCTTTGTACTTAAAACAGCTCTAAAAATAAATTCTATTAAAAAAAAAAAAGCAAACAACAACAACAAAAAACAAGTGGCTGGCCCATGAGCACATTTTGCCAACCTCTGGTCTATGGTATGCCTGTGAGCCTGGGTCACAGGAGTAGGTTGAAAAACAAGATTATTGAAGAAGAGAAAGTCAAGGAATTAAGGAGCTGAGTGCTTAAAGAACCATAAGTGTGGAATCTGACATTACTCAGACCCATGAAAGTAATGTTGGGGAAGGTGACAATGAGCCCGTGTCAAGTGTTTAAGGAATGAAGGGGAGTGAGTCTGGTGTTAGTACCCTAATGACACAAAAATGTGAGAGAATATATATATATATATATATATATATATATATATATATATATATTTAGCAACACTTGGAAAGGTTGAAGAATCCTGACTATCTAAACTTGAGTATTATTAAAAATAGCATATAAAATCAAAGAGCATTTGGTAAAGATTAAAGAAATGTGGAACTGTAACCAAGAAGTCAAATTTATCTTAAAGAAAAATGTTGTTTGTTCTATACCAGATAAGAATTTCTTTGTCTATCTCATTGATATCCATGACCACTGATTAATCTAGGTAAACTCTGATATCAGACTTATTTGGAAACATGCTGCTTCAGGTGCATTCAGTATTAATTCTTAATAACCTGCTTACTTTGTCATTTGTTCTCTTTGGGTCTCATATTAATTTCACTTCTATTTGGTTAAATTGAAGCATCTGCTAAATAAAATAATTCTTTAGAACCATGACTAACCAACCTCCTGTCTATTTTAGGTAATATGCTTGCATCTCTATACTCTGTTAGAATCTGGTTGATTGGACTGACAATGTAGGTCTCTTTTCACAGCCTCTGATTTGCAGAAATGTGGCTTCTTCCTAAACTGATGTCAGCTACAGCTGGTTAGGTATTGTGAGGGCAGGAAAAGGACAAGAGCCACTTAGAGGAGTTTTTGTTTCCAAATGATTACTCATAACCATAGATTGTAACATTAAGATGACTGAGCCTGTAGATTAATCTTTTTATCAACCTGTACTCTTTTGTCCACCCATCACCTTTTTATCATTTATATTCTTGATATTTTTTTTGTCAGAATCACATCACAATCTCTTGAAATTATAGCTTGCTAAATTGCTTGTTTAGAATTTAAGCGAATGCTTTTATAAGTAACTATAGTTTTCTTATATTCCTCACTAGATGTCATTTACTTTGGCTAGATTTACTCAAACCATTTTAACCTTTCAGTGAAAGTCCAGGAGTTTCTATTTTTTTAAATGCTCTGATGACATTCCGATTTACCAAAAGGACATCACCATTTCTTCAAAGTGCATTTGTTCAAAATCGGGAGAAAAGAAAATAAAGGCTTTCATTTTCTATTTTTTTCATATTCTATTCTTTTCTTTACTTTTTTTTTCTTTAAGGAGTATGGGGAATTATAAAATTATAGGTGAATCATAAAGTTCTTAAATTCTGTAAGCTGAATCTGCAATGTTCTAAATCCTGTCCACTGCATTAATAATAAAGCCACTCAGTGTCAAAATAGTCATTGTTTTTTCACTGTGCACATTCAGATCTACCTGAGTAGTTCTCACATAGAGGGAGTAATATACCATCCTGTGCATTAGTGGAAGATGCTCTTGCCCACTGGGGGGCAGTTAGGCTCTCAAAGAAGGGTTTCCCAAGATCCTTCCAGAGTAGAACCACATTTATTATTTTGGGCCCTCATGTGACCAGCATATTCACCAGGTGGCTCGCTAAAATTTCAAGAACTTGCAAGACTTATTTTTCTTCTAAGAAGGCAGGTTTTTGGTAGACACCATTTTTTTTTTCAAATAATTGGTTTCTAACTGCTTAGTAAAAAGAATTTACTTTGAAATGAACATGAAATAATAGGTGTAAGAATGTTTGCTCTTATTTTATACAAAGAAACATCTTTGCTGTTATTTTATACAAAAGAAAAGATCTCCTTTTATTCATTTCAGTCTTCATCATGGAGAACAGCATATTCAGGAAGAAAAGCCTACCTTTATGGGATGTGTGTGTGTGTGTGTGTGTGTGTGTGTGTGTACGTGTTGGATGCATATGTGTCTGTACAAGGACTTAACTCTCATGACAGATAGGAACTCATTAGTTACAACGGCAAGCCCACATGTTTATTCTTAAAGAATAGAATTACTGGAATACAGAAGCTTCTAAATAAGTGGCTTAAAGGTATTTAATGATATCTATAGCTATTTGAAACAAAACTACTTAATGGACTAAAAATATATGAATTTCTGGTCACTTTTGCAAGTGTATTATAAAAATAATTTAATACCTAACTTATATTATATTCTGTTTTTATTCCATACTTGCTAGAAGTATATTAACAATGTTTGATTTTCACTTAGCACACATTGGGTTAAATCCTTCTCAATTTACCTTTGCATAGTAGATGACAGAGAATGAACATGCTAATTTTCATGTTTCAATTACCTATTATTTAGAAGAAGGATCTATTAAAGCAATCATAATGTATATGGTAAGCCTTAAAGTTAAAATCACATTTTTGAAAGGTACATTGCGATTCTATGAGAGAGAAAGAGAGAGAGTGTGTGTGTGTGTGTGTGTGTGTGTTTATATGTATTTAGTATTCATGGGCTAACGGCTAAGAGCGACTTTGTATATTACACAATCCAGAATTTATAAAGAAAAAGAAACCAGAATAATTAGAGCCATACCATGTGACTTTCCTTTTTATTTGAGGATGCTACATTTCTATTATTTTTTACATATTAAGACTACATATTAGACTACATATTACATTTTTACATATTAAGACTACATATTGTAGTCTTCGTCAGACAATTATTTGGAGAATTAGAAAGAGGATTTATTTACTTTTTTATTTTCTATTCAAAGCACTGTGCTAGGTGCTAGGATGGCAAACAATACAAATAAGAATGAAAATAATTTTATTGTGGAGCAGGTCTCAAATAACACTGGAAAATTGAGGATATTATGTGACATTCTTATAGATTTGTGACAGAAATTAGCATATTAAAGCATTTTCTGACAATCTCCGATGGAAATCTGTTTAACTTTGTTGATAGTCCAGCTCCCCAAAGATTCTTCTTTTGTAAAACAACTGTTAATGTCTCCAGCAGCTTCTGTTTGATGGAATAGACTTTGGAAAATGCTAGGTTGCAGTAACTATGTCTAGCAAAGTCATGGTTCCCATATCACTATGACAAAGCTTTAGAAGTTTGGAGCAAGATGAGCCATTTCAGAACCCTAATACCAAGATGGATATATAATTCACAACTTGGCCTAAATCATCAACTTGCTTTGAGAAATAGAGAAAGTGAAAGAGAGAGAGAGAGAGAGAGAGAGAGAGAGAAAGTGAGTTAGCAGAGGGTAAGGCAGAGGGAAAGGGAATCTCAAGCAGACTCTGAGCTGAGCAGAGTCTTATGGAGAGTGATCCCTCAATCCTGAGATCATGACCTGAGCTGAAACCATGTATCAGTTGCTCAACCCACTGAGCCACTCAGGCACCCCCACAATTATAGAATGTTTAATTGGCAATCTTGTTTTAAAACTGACTTGAAAAAAAAAAAAGTAATTTTTTTTTCTTTCTATAAAAACATTTTAAACCATCTTCACCCTAGGTGGTGGGGTACGTGTTGTCTGTCATCCAAATTACCTCAAGTCTCACAACAGATTTCCATGTTTCCACCCATATTTTCCATCCACAAAAGGATTTCACAGAAGGATCCTTATTATACAAGTTTGATCATTTGCTGCTATATTCTGAGCCCTCTCATGGCTTGCCATGTTAGAGAAAAGACCAAGGCCCTACACAGCCTGGTATCTTCAGTTCCTTTCCCACCTTCTCTCCCTTACTCTCCCTTATCCAGTTACATAATACATGGGGGCACCTTAACTGACTGGTGGCTCAGTCAGTTAAGCTACCAACTCTTGATTTCAGCTAAGATCAAGATCTTGGAGTTGTGAGGGGCTCTGTGTTGAGCTCAGATTCTGCTGGAGATCTCTGTCCCTATCTCTCCTGCTCATGCTCTCTCTCTCTCTCTCTCAAATAAATAAATAAGTAAAAACTTAAAACAAAAAACACATGAATAATTTCCTTGTTTTTTAAAGTAATTGTCTAAATACTAATTTCTCAATAAAACGTACTGTGACCAACTATTTAAATTTGCACCTTTTCCAAGTACTTCTAATCATCCTTAAACTGTTTTCTGTCCATAGGAGGTACTGTTTTCTAAAACATTGCCTAACTTATTTACTATTTCTATTGTTTATCACTTGTCTTTCCTGCTAGAATTTAAATTTGGTGAGATGAAGTTTCTTTGTATGTTGGTTTTAGGTTTGCATGTTTTATTACTTGTATTTCAAGCACTTAGAAAGGAACATTGCTCAAACAAACCAGGTGTTCAATAAATATTTGTTGACCCAATGAGTGAATGAATGGGCAAAATAATCAAAACAAAATGTTTTCCACTTGTTTGATGAAAACAATTTATCAGCATAAACCATTTTCTTTTTTTGAAAAAACAAAACAAAACAAAACAAAAAAATGAAAAACAAACCCTAGCGGTTTGTAAGATAGAAAAAATTTAGCTTTAACCCAGATAATTGTATTATTGGTTTCTCTTAAGATAAATAAATTATAGAATTATTAAATTCCTCACAATTTTAGTCCTTGTGTAGTTAAAACATTATTTTGCTACTCATTTTTGGTTTTGTGTTGTAATCTTTAATCTCATGCCAATACCTGACATCTAGATAAATGTCATAGGGACCCGAAACCAATATTCTTCCTTCTTGACTTGGGCAGAGGATACTCTCTGCAACATTGTCCTAGCCTGTGTTAGTCATAATGAAAGCCAAGATTTCAAAAAGCAGCAAGAGTCATGGGTTTTGCACAAGTGGAGAGCATAGAAGCTTTGGTACTACGTATTTTCTCCCCAAATGTTGCTTTGAGAAGAGCAGAGAGAAAACACTCTTACTGCCTGTGATGGCAGGTTACCCATGGGAGCAAGGGTGGGAGAGGCAGGTTCCAGGCTTAAATCATGTGTTCTCCAAGGGGGATTAGAAAGGCTCTGAGCAACAACTGTGGGGTGAGGGAGGTCAGAGAGCTGGCAAATTTGGAAAAAAATAAACCACCATGTGCCAGATCTGCACAGCTGTGTCCACTATTGATTAATCCCTCTGTAGGAACAAGCCTGTTGCTTTCTAGAGCACCCTGGAAGGGGACTTATTAAACAAGAAAAAAATAAAAAAGTCAGAGTCTTCATTAGAAGTTCTCTACTCACTGTCTCACCATTGTCCCTTTTAATGATACTTCTCTACTTCCTTCATTGATTGGCCTTCCTTATGTAAAGCAGTAAACCTAAATTCTGGGTAAAAACCAATTTTTCTGTATCAACTCACTTCTCTTTTGCTTTTACATTTGAAAACTTTGTTAGCTCATTAATACCAAGAAGAAAACTCAAGGAATGCCCTAGTCATATCTTCCCTGGCATTCTAATGATGTAATTCCCTGAATTTCTAACCTAAAACGTCTAATTCTAATTCCTCACCTATACTGGTAGTGTCTTTCTTTTCCATCATGTTGTTTCTAACCTTGACAGAAAACATTTATTTAACTGTGTACATTTGAAATCTATAATTATGTATTTTAATCTGGTAGATTAAATTTAACAGTATTGCTAAAAGTATATTCCTAAAAACAAACTAAATTTTATCAATGATTTTAATTTTAATTGTCTTCTTGAACTTTTACATATATGCAAAATTTCCATAATGAAAATTACTACATAATAAAAATATTCTTCAGAATTTTTAATTAAAAATTCTTTATGCTATTTATTATTTTTTTTCCTCTTTTTTTAATGTTATGTTAGTCACCATATAGTACATAACTAGTTTTTGATGTAGTGTTCCACAATGCATTGTTTGGGTATAACACCCAGTGCTCCATACATTACATGTCCTCCCTAATACTCATTATTGGGCTAACACATCCCTCTACGCCTGCCCCTCTAAGATCTTCAGTTTGTTTCCTGGAGTCCATAGTCTCTCATGGTTCATCTCCCTCTCTGATTTACCCTCCTTCATTTTTCCCTTCTTTCTCCTAATGTCCTCTACGCTATTCCTTATGTTCCACAAAGAAGTGAAACCATATGATTATTGACTTTCTCTGCTTGATTTATTTCACTTAACATAATCTCCTTCAGTCCCATCCATGTTGATGCAAATGGTGGATCTTCCTCCTTTCTGATGGCTGAGTAATATTCCATTGTATGCATGAACCATATCTTCTTTATACATCCATCTGTTGAAAAGCATCTTGGTTCTTTCCACAGTTTGGCTATTGTGAACATTGCTGCTATGCACATTGGGGTACATGTGGCCCTTCTTTTCACTACATCTGTATCTTTGAGGTAATTACCTAGTAGTGAAATTGCTGGGTCATAGGGTAGCTCTATTTTTAACTTTTGGAGGACACTCCACACTGTTTTACAAAGTGGCTGTATCAACTTGCATTCCCACCAACAGCGTAAGAGGGTTCCCCTTTCGCCACAGCTTCTACAACGTTTGTTTTTTCTTGCTTTGTCAATTTTTGCCATTCTAACTGGTGTAAGGTGGTTTCTCAATGTGGTTTTGATATGAATTTCCCTGATGGCTAATGATGACTAACATTTTTTCGTGTGTCTGCTAGCCATTATTATTAAGTTTTTCTTACTCCAAGCTACTCTTTATACACTGTGGACCAGAAATCAATTTTGTATTCTTACTTTTATCTTCTTGTGACAATCGTGTCTCTCTTTTTATATTTGGAAATACCACCATAATATGTTCTTATATAATATTATACAAATATTATATAGGTAATATTACTTGCTACCAAAAATTCAGAAAATTTGTAATGCAGAAATTTACAAATTCAGAAGATATATGATATAAGGCAGAAAGTGGATGTCACTTGTAATTGCCTAAAACTGATGACCATTATTTATACTTTGCTATATATACTAGAATTTTCTCTAAATATTTACTGTAAAACTGTGGATATACACACATCCCTATACATATGTGCATTTTTAAAAATGGAGGAATAATTCACATACTATTTTACAATTATTCTTAAAAAAAAAAAGATTTTATTTATTTATTTAAGAGAGAGACAGTGAGAGAGCATGAGATGGGAGAAGGTCAGAGGGAGAATTAGACTCCCCGTGGAGCTGGGATCCGCATGTGGGACTTGATCCTGGGATTCCAGGATCATGACCTGAGCTGAAGGCAGTTGCTTAACCAACTGAGCCACACAGGTGCCCTACATTTTGTTCTTTTATTCAAATACATAACATGCACATCCATTGAATAGATGTACCATAATTTACTTAATTTACTATTGACAAACATTTAGATTATCTCCAGTTTTTCATTGCAATAGGCAAC
The DNA here is from genome assembly GCF_030435805.1 of Mustela lutreola. Lineage (NCBI taxonomy): Eukaryota > Metazoa > Chordata > Mammalia > Carnivora > Mustelidae > Mustela > Mustela lutreola. The sequence goes on from NC_081292.1 coordinate 157,865,185, forward strand.
ATTCTACATAATTTTTTATACTTTTATAATAATAATCCCTTGTGTTTGATATTGAAATTCTAACAAAAATGCAGTATAAGCAAGCTGGTAAGCTTATACACCTTTACATTTTCTCTCATAAAAGTGAAATGCTTCAAGACTTCCTCTTCAAGTTCTTTATTTATTATATTTATGTATGTGATTAGTGGTCCTGATGGAAGAAATCCTAGATTATTATACTAATAATCCAATTAGATTATTATACTAATAATCTAATTTAATGTTAAGCACACTATTGTATTTTCCTGGTGTCTGATTTGCAATGATCAGAGACTGAAATCTATTTCAGGTATAGTTAAATCCCATGGCTAAATGCCTTGCCATTCTTTTTTGAATCCACCACTGGACAAGTTAATTTTGTTCCCAGAATATTTATTATTTTGTACTTCTCTCAGAAAGCTTATAGTATGGTTCTTGTCCTCTGTGGATATTGTAACTAGTTGCTATTATATTTTACAGTAAAATATAATCCCTATGACCCTGCAATTGCACTACTGGGTATTTACCCCAAAGACACAGATGTAGTGAAAAGAAGGGCCATCTGTACCCCGATGTTTATAGCAGCAATGGCCACGGTCACCAAACTGTGGAAAGAACCAAGATGCCCTTCACCAGACGAATGGATGAGGAAGATGTGGTCCAAATACACTATGGAGTATTATGCCTCCATCAGAAAGGACGAATACCCAACTTTTGTAGCAACATGCACGGGACTAGAAGAGATTATGCTGAGTGAAATAAGTCAAGCAGAGAGAGTCAATTATCATATGGTTTCACTTATTTGTGGAGCATAACAAATAGCATGGAGGACATGGGGAGTTAGAGAGGAGAAGGGAGTTGGGGGAAATTGGAAGGGGAGGTGAACCATAAGAGACTATGGACTCTGAAGAACAATCTGAGGGTTTTGAAGGGGCGGGGGGGTGGGAGTTTGGGGTAGCAGGTGGTGGGTATTATAGAGGGCATGGAGCACTGGGTGTGGTGCAAAAATAATGAATACTGTTATGCTGCAAATAAATAAAAAATAAATTTAAAAATTTTTCCAAAAAAAAAGAATGTAATAAATAACTATGTCGAAAACCAAGAAGAAAGTTATAGAATATATTCCAATATTGTCAATAGCAGGTTATCATGAAAAAAAAAAGTAGGTGTTAGTTAAATTCAATGCAAGATCTCAGAAAAATTACCTATCAAGGAGGTATTAGTCACAGTCTGCCTGAACATGTTTCCTCATTTGCTAAGTTTTATTTGCCCTATCAACTTTTGAGATAGTTTGTGGATCACAGAAGATAACTTATGTTGGGAGTTCTTGTACAACGTCAAGAACAATTTTATACAGGATATATCAGTGAGGGTCCTAGCATGAATTTCCACTTTGATGTTTTCAGTTGAAGAGAATTGAATCAAATCACTCTGTACAGAGTGCTATGGGCATGTAGAGGTATAGGTGGGGTTAAAGAAACAAAAGGAGGCAACAGAACCCATAAGAGACCAGCAACAGCCTGAAAATATTATACCTGTATCAGTCAGAATGAACTAGGTCAGTGACTATCAAAGTCTGGTCCCTGGACTAACAGCATTGGTACCACCTGTTATAAGTGTTAATTCTTGGGTTTTATCCTGACCCACAGAAAGGGAAACTGAATATGGGACTAGCAAACACTCTAGGCAATTCTGTTCAATGCCAAAAACTGAGCTATGTTACATTTGGGCAATACGTTACTCCAAATAGATGACTCAAAATCCACGTATTTCCAGCTTATGCTACATGCCCGTTCTGTACATATTTATTGCCCTCCTTGTTTTCTTCCTTCCTGAAGGACCCAGGCTGAGGATGCACCTCCTATTGACAACATTGCTAGGCACCATGGCAGAGGGAAATGACAACATGGTAGAAGCCAGCTGAGAAGTGACATAAGTCATTTTGCTCTTTATTGGCCAAAATTCATGTGATCATGCCCAATTTTAACGTGTCAGAATGTGTGTTTCAGCTACTGTGAGATGCCCGGATATGTGTGAAAAATAATACTATCTACATCACCACTCGCAGGCCAGAAAATGTCATGAAAGGGAATAGAGTTCCTGGAGACCAGGACAACTTGGAGCCATGGAGGAGAGCTGCCTGATAGGAGAGAAACATTGCTAAAAAGAGGCACAGACACAGATGCCTCCACACTTCTCCTGCATTTGCATGGGTCAGTCTGTCATGGCCCAGAACAGGGCAGAGAAAGGTGGGGCCTTTTTCCAGGGGTGCAGCAAATAGAATGACCAGTTTAGAAATTATTATCACCATGACTTACATGATCAGACACCATGATCACTTGCACCCTCATTTCCCTTCCTTGGTGTGCAGGAGTGAGAACTGACCATGAATGAAAAACTTGTATCTTTACATCAGATACCTTACATTATAAGGACTTGATGTCTTGCTGACCTAATATAATTCCAATTATTTTGAATTAGATGAATGTTTATTCCTTTTTTTATTTTTTATTTTTATTTATTTATTTATTTAGTTAAATTTTTTATTTTTTATAAACATATATTTTTATCCCCAGGGGTACAGGTCTGTGAATCACCAGGTTTACACACTTCACAGCACTCACCAAAGCACATACCCTCCCCAATGTCCATAATCCCACCCCCTTCTCCCAAACCCCCTCCCCCCAGCAACCCTCAGTTTGTTTTGTGAGATTAAGAGTCACTTATGGTTTGTCTCCCTCCCAATCCCATCTTGTTTCATTATTCTTCTCCTACCCACTTAAGCCCCCATGTTGCATCACCACTTCCTCATATCAGGGAGATCATATGATAGTTGTCTTTCTCTGCTTGACTTATTTCGCTAAGCATGATACGCTCTAGTTCCATCCATGTTGTCGCAAATGGCAAGATTTCATTTCTTTTGATGGCTGCATAGTATTCCATATATACCACATCTTCTTGATCCATTCATCTGTTGATGGACATCTAGGTTCTTTCCATAGTTTGGCTATTGTGGACATTGCTGCTATAAACATTCGGGTGCACGTGCCCCTTTGTATCTTTAGGGTAAATACCAAATAGTGCAATTGCTGGGTCATAGGGCAGTTCTATTTTCAACATTTTGAGGAACCTCCATGCTGTTTTCCAGAGTGGCTGCACCAGCTTGCATTCCCACCAACAGTGTAGGAGCGTTCCCCTTTCTCCGCATCCTCGCCAGTATCTGTCATTTCCTGACTTGTTGATTTTAGCCATTCTGACTGGTGTGAGGTGATATCTCATTGTGGTTTTGATTTGTATTTCCCTGATGCCGAGTGATATGGAGCACTTTTTGATGTGTCTGTTGGCCGTCTGGATGTCTTCTTTGCAGAAATGTCTGTTCATGTCCTCTGCCCATTTCTTGATTGGATTATTTGTTCTTTGGGTGTTGAGTTTGCTAAGTTCTTTATAGATTCTGGACACTAGTCCTTTATCTGATATGTCGTTAGCAAATATCTTCTCCCAGTCTGTCAGTTGTCTTTTGATTTTGTTAACTGTTTCCTTTGCTGTGCAAAAGCTTTTGATCTTGATGAAATCCCAATAGTTCATTTTTTCCCTTGCTTCCCTTGCCTTTGGCGTTGTTCCTAGGAAGATGTTGCTGCGGCAGAGGTCGAAGAGGTTGCTGCCTGTGTTCTCCTCAAGGATTTTGATGGATTCCTTTCTCACATTGAGGTCCTTCATCCATTTTGAGTCTATTTTTGTGTGTGGTGTAAGGAAATGGTCCAATTTCATTTTTCTGCATGTGGCTGTCCAATTTTCCCAGCACCATTGATTGAAGAGGCTGTCTTTTTTCCATTGGACATTCTTTCCTGCTTTGTCGAAGACTAGTTGACCATAGATTTGAGGGTCTATTTCTGGGCTCTCTATTCTGTTCCATTGATCTATGTGTCTGTTTTTGTGCCAGTACCATGCTGTCTTGATGATGACAGCTTTGTAATAGAGCTTGAAGTCCGGAATTGTGATGCCACCAACGTTGGCTTTCTTTTTCAATATCCCTTTGGCTATTGGAGGTCTTTTCTGGTTCCATATAAATTTTAGAATTATTTGTTCCATTTCTTTGAAAAAGATGGATGGTACTTTGATAGGAATTGCATTAAATGTGTAGATTGCTTTAGATAGCTATTCCTTTTTTAAAAAATTTATTTATTTTTTCCAGCGTAACAGTATTCATTGTTTTTGCACCACACTCAGTGCTCCATGCAATCCGTGCCCTCTCTAATATCCACCACCTGGTTCCCCCAACCTCCCATCCCCCACCCCTTCAAAACCCTCAGATTGTTTTTCAGAGTCCATAGTCTTTCATGGTTCACCTCCCCTTCCAATTTCCCTCAACTCCTTTCTCCTCTCCATCTCCCCTTGTCCTCCATGCTATTTGGTATGCCCCACAAATAAGTGAAACCATATGATAATTGACTCTCTGCTTGACTTATTTCACTCAGTATAATCTCTTCCAGTCCTGTCCATGTTGCTACAAAAGTTGGGTATGTTTATTCCTTTTTAAAAATTTTTATTTATTTATTTATTTAGATGAGTGTTTATTTCTTAATCACTGTGGTATCATTTGGTACCATAGTCATCAGTGTCAGACAACTTTGCCTCAACAGACTTGGATGACAACAAGCAGGAGACATTGCAGAATTTCTAAGCCAAAGATAGCTTCTACAATTGACAAAGAACAATGAAGTGAAAATGTCTTCACCTGGGAATCAGGGACTTCAATTCTAACCCTGCATTTGCTGTAAGCAGGCTATCTAATTGTGAGGAAAATCGTTTATACATCAATAAAAAGTTTGGTTGAGGTACTCTAGGTTTCTTTTAGTAATATAATACAGTGATTTTATGTCACATTTGCTTTATTATTTGATGACTATTGATAGTAGTAGAAATAAGATAGACTTGGCTGCTGCTAATCATCATTTTTCACTTTCAAATTCTATATAGTATACTGTGACCAGTATGAATTTATCCTCAAAAGCTTCAATTCCAAGAAAACTTAGTAGATATATTGTTGGTTTCAAGAAAATGTCTGTTTATGTACAGATTAGCAGTAGGATTCTCTTGGGAAAGGAAAGATGGGGGAAGCCACAATAATTCTATGAATTTTGGGTTGGAAAATAAAAGAGAGGCCAGAGTCAGAGATATTAGGTATCTTTAAAAAGTTTGCACATCTGGTATTCAGCAACAGTAGGGTATGTGGTCATGCGTAAGTTATTTAATTTTTTTGAGTCTCAGTTTACTCATCTTTAAAACCAGGAATATAATACAAATATTAGAATTATTTTGAAACAATTAGGAGAAATATCATATGCATGTACTTAGTGAAGCATCTGGCATGTAACAGGTTCTTTATAAACATTAGCTCCTTTTGCCTCCTTCTGTTTATCCAAAACACATACGCCAATAGGTGTTTGATATATAATGAATTCCTGCTTGATGGAACGTAGAATATCTGATTGGTTGTAGTTGTTGTAGAACATGCTGATTGAGGTACCAGTGACCTTCCTAGTTACTTTTATTTTTGTTTCACATGGTTTTAAGAACTTGACTGTTTGGAATCCAGGTGTGAATCTTGACTCTGGCTGTTATAAGCTGTATGATCTTAGCCAAAGTCACTGTACCTCAGTCTTCTCATATGTAAAATGAGTATAATAATGATGATGATGATAACAATGGTAATCTCCTATTGGAAATGAGGGTATGTGTGTGTGTGTATTGAAGAAGTCAGTGGTCTACAAACACTTGAATTAATACTTGGCACAATCAACACTCAAAAATTGTTAGTTTTCATTACTCTTCTGTTTTTTTTTTTTTTTTTTTTAAGATCTTATATATTTATTTGAGAAAGAGAATGAACAGGATGGAGAAGGAGAGATAATCCAAAGCAGACTCCATGCTGAGCACAGAGCCCAACATGGGTCTCCATCCCACAACTGGGAGACTGCAACCCGAGCCAAAACCAAGATTCGGACACCTAGCCGACTGAGCCACCCAGGCTCCCCTTATTACTCTTCTGTTTTATAGCAAGTACTCAGACTGTTTGATAAATGTTTATCTCCCTACACAGACACAGACACATACACAGACACAGAGACACACAGGTTCTCTCAACAATTCAAATGATATACCTCCCAAGAATGACCCCCAACAGTACAGTATCAATATGTATTGGCTTCCCAAATGTCATTTTATAAATGGGCACCCAATATTCTCTTAAGCAACAGAAATAAAATCAAATGCCAAAACCCAATTAAATAATATGAAGGTTGAAACACCATCTGACACAATCAAGACGGCAGAGAATGAAGGCCAACGTAACGTTTGCAGCTGTACACTCTGGTGCCCTTTTCCCCCTCATAACGGGGTGAGTTAAGGTGGAGTGTCATCCTTAACTTTGAATTTTGCTGCTTTTGTCAGTTTGTGTCACAACCTTAACATTATTTAAATGTACTTTTTTGTATTTAATATTCATATTCAGGTGTTCAAGCCATAATTTCTGTTAGTAAAAGTGACATTTTTTAAAGTTCATTATTTTTTCCACATCGAAATCTCAGACATTAAAAAAAAAACAGACTTTAAATAATAGAACAGAAGTGTCTTCAGGCTAACAGCCACCCCTTTGATTTGTCATTTTAGTACTTGAGTACTTGAAGAAATAAGTTTGATAACACCCGAGTCATTTAGCTTTGTGATTAGAAACCCAGCAGTCAGAGTTGCATGTCTCAGGCAGCCCTTCATGTTCAGTGGAGAGCTTATATAGACTGTGTTGCTTTGACTTTTTTTTTTGCTTGACATTTTCAAGCCAAGATGCACTATATAAAATGTCCATTAAATTTGCCAAGGATTTCAAGTTATCACGGCAATGTATCTTGATGATAATCAAGAATGTGGCAACAATTATATGGCATCCATCTCTGGAGTGTAGGTAAAGGACTCAACTGAAATCTTCAAATTAATTTGCTTACAAAAAGCAAAATGAGTCATTCTTTTTTGCTGAGGGAGAGAGGAATAAGACTTGTTGGAATGAGAAGAAACACAAGAAAATTCCAACTTATTATGAGGGCAAGGAGAGGGTCTTTCTGGTAGATTTTATTGTGTACCTATGAAATCAATTTTGCCTCTTTCTTTGAATATGGCAGACATTTCTGAAAGTCCTTCCAAAGAGTACTGTTCACATTTATCCAATGACACTGAATGAAGGAGACGGTTTCAGAAAAGCCTGGTGTCTTTCAGTTATTAGAGTTTGACATATATCACGTCTCAGTAATGTTATTTGGTTATGATAATAGGGAGGAAAAGAGAATCTGATGTTACAACTTGCTAGAAATATATCTAAAATCCCACCTTTAAATCTCCACTCTTTGCTTTAGTAGTCTATAATGCTTATTTATATCTCTTTATCACTGAAGGTTTATGTTTGTTTCTTTGTTAAAGAGAATGCTGTGTCATATTCAACTTCAATAACAATTGGCATCATCTAAAACTTCAAACAAAAAAATTAAGTTATGCATTAAGCATTTAAGAAATAAAAAGAAAATACTCTCCACTTTATTTAAAGATTTACTTTAAATAGTAAAAAGATCTAACTAATCAAGATTTGTATATACAACTTCTCAGGAACATCTAAAACATCTGTATCATACTTTCAACAAGTGATAGTTTTCATGTCTTATACAAATTGTGAAAAATTAATGAAAAATAAATTTTAGTACAAGGAAATAGAAGAAACATTTTTTAAAAACAACTTTTAAAATGTTTAGATTTTGCTGGCATTGAAAAAATATGTTATTTTGTGTTGATGTTTTCTCTGTTGGCTTACACATACAATGATACCCATTGAGTGGAATTTTTAACCTTCTTATGGAAGTAAACTGTTGTTCAACACTTGTTTCAAACTGGGTCAATATGTTTGGGGTCCATGCTTGATTCTGCCTTTGATATAGACATTGTTTTTTTACTTTCATTTTTAATGAAACTCATCTACTCTCTCCTTCTTGTTAAGCAGGGTATAAAAAGACATAGATTTTTGGGATGCCTTCATGGCTCAGTGGGTTAAGCATCTACCATTGGCTCAGGTAATGGTCATGATCCCAGGGTCCTGGAATCCTGGAATCCAGTCACGTGTTGGGCTACTTAGGAGGGAGTCTGCTTCTCCCTTTCCCTGGGGACTCTTCCCACTGCTTATGCTCTCTCTCTCTCTCCCAAATAAATAAACAAAATCTTAAAAAAAAAAAAAAAAAACACAGATCTTTTCTGGAAGAAAAAAAATTCCTCAGCAGAGAGACTATAATTGTTCTAATCTCTCCTGGCACTGTAGGACTTCTTGGTGAGACTCTTCCTTTTTCTAGACAGCAAATGAGAATTCCATGAACCTATTCTGCATAATGAGGACATTATTCCAAATTTCCTCCACCTATGCAAATTCCATCTAATTGTTTGAGGCCCAGTTTAAATTTTACTTCCTCCTTGAATCTTTCTTATCTGTGTCAATTCTTCACCTTTTTAGTCAGGATTCTGAAGGCATTTTTGTTTTTTTTACACCCACTTTTGCACATGATTGTATATTTAAAATATAGTTACCTTTGTAAATGTTCATGAAGGCAGGCACTAAGATATAAGTGCACAAGACTGATATCTAGGTCCTCAAGAATTATCACTAGACAGATCATTCTTCATCATGCTGTATTGGTTTTATATAAAAACTATTATTTCTACATGAAATCTTAGATAATTGCAAGCATTCTTTTCAGTATACAGTCTCTAGAAGTTGTGTGTACTATATCTTCCTCAAAGCTCCTTTACAACTTTAATAAGTGCAAATATTGTATTTTTCTGAACATATGATTAATTGTGTGTAATTTTCTAAAAGGGATACGTTGGCTCTTTACAAAAGTTCTAGGCAGTAAATGAGGGGAGCAATGTAGTTTTAATCACTATAATTGGCTAACTGTAACATTGAGTCACGGTTTAATTTCTAGGGTAAAACATGGGTACCAAAAGTGGTTTTTACTTAACATCTAGGACCATTTAGCTCTTCATATCACTCACATAGTTTGGGTCATCTTTTTTGATGTAAACTTTGTTGTGGACTATTCAGGTTTTAATCTCCCAGGAATCTATAGACTGAGTGAACCTCCAAGCTGTGAAATCAGATTACTAAACTCTGTAAATCAGATTTCTGTGTTATTCTTTTCAATGACAATCATTGGTGGCTAACTCCTTTAACCACAGAACCGGCCAGGTAAATCATCCCACTGCACATATAAGCTGGATTGGATCTGGTTTTGCACACTCTGTTAAGGCAAAGAAGTTAAATTTTTTTTTTAAGATCCAGCTCCCTGCAGTATGTGATCACGTAGTTCATGAAAGAAATTTCTGTATTAACTTGAGCCTGATATTCTTCTGGGAGCTTGCTTTTGACCCAACTGAACCTCAACATGACCATTTCCCCTCATATTTGGTTGAAATTTTCTCACTGTGTTAAGCTATTGCTAGATAAAATGTGTTGGGCTCCTCTGGAGGAAGAAAAAGTGATCAAGGTTATGAGAAATTATCTTCCCACAAAACTTAATTGGCTGGGCAATATCTGGCTTTAGGAAACACATGTGATAAACAATGCCTTTATATATTGGGTTTCTAATAAAGCCTTAAAAAATGAATGTTTTTTGTGATCCAGTGAGCCCCTATGGCATGAAATGATGTGCTTTTATAAAAAATTAGAATGTGAAATTAAATTATCACCCAATTCTTGGTAAGACATAGAAAAGGATTATGCCTTTGTTATAAAAAAATAAGTTGATACAAATTTAAATATGCTTAGCACATTGGAAAACAACAATTACAAAGATATTTTCTTAGAAAGAACTGTTCCGTGCTTCTCTGTTTTCCTGTTGATAATGTAAGATGTGGTGAATAAGATGGGGGAAATGAGGGGCAGAAGGCATAGACCTATCAGAGCTAACGACTCCAGGAGGACCGCACGCAAAAGGAAGAGAAGACCCTCATTCCTCATGTTCCTACTTTTCTCTGTAATCTTTGAGCTCTCCTCAATATCCCCATTACCTTTGTGTGTGTGTGTGTGTTTTTTTTATGTATGCTCCCCATTAACATGAGCAGATACTTGATAAAGGTAAATACAATTCTCAATTTTACAATACAAAGCATTTTCCCTTGCTTCCTAGTATGCTGGTGACTGAATTCTATACGTATATGTGTGTGTGTATACGTATATGTATATGTATACACATATATGTATACGTATACATATACGTATACACACACACATATATATTATTGGTGGTATATATATATTATTAGTCACACACATAATTTTTGCCATAAGACACTGGTATAAAATATGTCTAGCTTATTGGGTGTTTAAGAACTCAAGGTGAATTTAGTAGATGTAGGTAAGGTATATGTTTGCACCATTTCACTACTATTAAATATATAAGTAGGATTAGAATGACTGCCAGCTGGTGGAAGTAGATAGAAGTTAGTAATTCTGTTTCATCAGAGATTTAAGATACCTGATTCCTCCATAACATACTCTTCAGAACATTCTATTGTTCTGTGGAGCAGAAGAACTAGATTCCAAATAGAAGACTTAATTGTGTTAAGCATTCTGGAACTGTGAAACATATAAGCAAATATTGAGGGGATGCAATGAGTAGATTCAGATTCAAGTCATGTTGAAGGATTTAATTATTGGATTAGATTGGAGTTACCTGTGTGAATGACCAAAACTTTACATAGAGAGCAATTATTCAATAATCAACTTATTTTCAAAGTTTCAAAGTGTACTGTAACTATCTTCACTTCCTATTAAAACAGTAATTAGTTTCTTTAGTGTTAATCTCACCTAGAAAGATGATTTTACTTAATGATAAACTGAAAGACACACTTAGCTTTTTTATTAGCAAAGACATTTGGTAGCATGGACAGCATATCAGAACCACTCTAGAAGGAAAAAAAAAAATAAACGGCTTTGTAATTATGAAATAAGATTCTATTTCCATGGTAATTACTTGTAGAGTAATTACTTTAACCACTTGGCATTTAGCCTTTATGTGATCGTACCTGCCACTTATGGTCACCATGAGTTGGCTTCACCATCATTTTTTACTTTTGATGTTAAAGTTTTCATTTAATTTAGTTTGAATTTTGCTAAGAGTATCATCACCTCTCCTTGGTTTCACTGACTTTGGTTGTTAGGTATCTAGTAGTTGTGATACAAAGACAGTTAAGTGTTGTTTGATTATTTTAAAAAAATCAAAGAGAAATATCTATAATTTATAAGATTAGTAACCTTCTCTAATAAATGAATTTATTTTTTAAACATTTTCACTGAGAGAATAATACATATGAAGGGCCATTCTAAAGGCTGCTGCTAAGAAATGGAAGAATTAAGGAGTACCATTGAACGTAACAGTGAAAACATCATTCAGAAAGTAGTAGACTCAAGATAGAATCTGTAGCAGTTAGAAATATGAGGGTGTATATACTCACGTGTGCGAGAATGATTACATCTTATTTCAAATAGTCTCCATTTTGACTCTGCAATCCTGTCTAGCCCAGCTAGCATAAAATTTCACCCAAGTGATCATTAGAGCTCCTGTTTTCTATTGAAACCTTGGGAATTGAAGGGCATTGTGTCATGTCTGGAACTGGCAGACTACTGTAGGGTTGCTGCGGTACCCAGGTCCAATTCTGGGTGGTCCCTTGAATCCCCAAATTCTCTGTTTTGGTGCCACTGAAGTTTTAGGAGAATCTTTGCCAGATTTGGGAGCACTGTTTTCACTATTCAAGAGTGGTGAATCCTATTAATTTATCTATCTGACATGTAGCAGAGGTGGGGCTCAGCTGACTTTACTGTTTCTCCCACACCAGGAATCCATCAATGTACTCTCTCTTTCTCTCTCTTCCCTCATTGTTCCTTTCTTCCCTGCCTTCTCTTTCCCTCCTTCTCCTAGTCTGTCTTTCCCTCTGGCACCTCATCTCATCTTCTCAATCAACTTTGGTGTTACAAGAAGCAGGAAGAACTCCTGATTCAGATTCTTTCCCTCTTTTTGCTTCCTAAACTCGAGAGCAATTGCAGAGAACATACACAGAATAGTATCATAGTAAATTATACTGACAATAGATATACATTCATAAAGCAAAGAAATTAATATTTATCTATTTTATATTCTCTAGGACAGAGAATTCCAAACTGCAACAAGCGCATTTGGGGGGCGGGACAAAAAATATTAACATCTCTATTTTTTATTTTGCATAATTTTATCTTTTATTCTTAAAAAATTACATGTTTTCCATGTGCATGCTATTTTAATACAATAGCAAGTATATGCATATAAAATTTATAAATGAATAAATATGTGTTGAGAGCTGTAGCTTAAAACTATATGAGTATCTGACATGTACTAAACAATGTGCTAAATATTTCAGGGTCATAGAATGTCAAGACAGATCTTGCTCTTATGTAGTTTACTATTTAACAGGGGAATACAAAAATGTAATTCATATATACACCAAAGACCTATCCTGTAGAAAATGATCTTTGAACAGAATCTTAACATTAGGTTTCAAAAGAAAGAAACTTCACATTCAACTGTGTGTTTGTGTTGTGTGGAGAGTGGGTAGGACATAGGTCATGAAAACTTCATGAATACAGTATTTTTAGATTTGTATATTGAAAGTAAGGTAGATATTACCCTTGAAAATAAACTGAAAAAGGGTAATCAGGTCAGGAATCTTCAAACATGGAAGTCTTTGGGCATCCCTGAAAGCACTTGAAGAATTTGTAGGAGGTACTCAGGCATGAGTACTTATCAAGAAACAAAATTTCAGAATCTAGGGGCTCCTGGGTGGCACAGTCAGTTTAGCATCCGACTCTTGGTTTCGGCTCAAGTCGTGATCTCACGGTTGTGAGATCAAGTCCTGAAATCTGGCTCTGTGCTCAGCATGGAGTCTCCTTAAGACTCTTTTTCCTTCTGCCTCTCCCTGCTGCTGTCTCTTTCTCTAAAATCAATGAATCAATCAATCTTTAAAAAAATCATAATCTCAATATTCCTTCTTCTCATTCTCCTCATCCTTCTTCTTTAATATGTATTCCTTCTTAAAATCGATCTGCCTATTTCTAATACTCTCTGAAACACAAAGTGGTGATTCAAGAGTCTATGCTCCCTGTTCCCACTCCCTGACCCTGCAAACAGCCTGGCCCCCTGTATGTGGGAGGGATCATAGTATATACATGAGACACATTGCAACTCTTATTTTCCCAGCATCATCAAGTAGATAGGGTATATCCCCAAACTACACAAGAGGAAACTATGGTTCAGGCAGTTGATGGAACTGTACAAAGACTGTGCACATGTACACAGAGGAACTATTACCCAAATACAAGCCTTTGGGATATATCTTATATATCTTACGTTATTTTCATACCCTTATGTAGTTATTTTCATACCTCTATGTAGTATGTATGTATGTATGTATGTATGTATGTATGTATTTAGAGAGCAGACTCCCACTGAGTGCAGAACTTGATCTCACCACCCTGAGATCATGACCTGAGCTGAAGTCAGGAACTGCATGCTTAATCGATTGAGCCACCCAGGTTTCCTTCCCCTGTGTAGTCTTTATGCTTGCTTTATCCTTACAAGTCGATAAAGAGTAAATTGTGCAAAATGAAGTTTAGAAAAGATAACTCACCCATCATTAAATATGATACAGACTAGATCCCCAAATTTTGAAAACTATCTATATCCTTGGACTGTAGTTCACAGACAAACAAAAATGACATCATTTGGGAGCTTGTCAGAAATGCAGAATCTCAGGCTACCAGCCCAGATTTAACTGAATTAGAATTTTCATTTTTAACCACCACATCCCAAATGTTTCTTTAAAGTTTGAGAAGCACAAGTGGAGATGACAAGGCAAGCCTTTCAAGAAAGGTAAAATAGCTTATTGGACATTTATAACAGTTTTTACTGGCAAATGCTTCAAACATCTGCCTGCCTCAGTATTAAAAATTCTTGTTATCCATAAAAATTCAAAGACAGAAAAGCTAATTTCTCATCATTTCTCTTCCACAGAAGGGAAAATAGTTTATTATGTTTAAATCCAGTAATCACCTTATTTTAAAATAATGTTTCCCTAATTCAACTGCACACTATCTCAACCCAAAGATCACAAATTAGATATCAACTATGGGCAGATTGGCTATGGAATATTTGGTTGTTTCAGCTTTTATAAATGACATATATGGAAGATAATAAATCATATTTTGAGCTTCATGTTATCTCTTTGTTAGAAGCAGAACATGGACAAATTCAAAAGGCAACCACTAAGATGTGGTCCTAGAGTTTGTTTCCCTAAATTCCAATGCACTGCCTCATGCTTCCAATACTCATCAGGGTTTTGTTTTTTGTGGGTTTTTTTTTTTCATCAAGTTAAAAAAATATTTATAAAGTTGGTGGTGGTTTGTTTAAACTCATTGCACTTTTGTAAATTTCAAGTGACAAGTGTTTTCTGCCATTAATAGAGTTTTTGGAGCCATTCATACAAATGTGCCAGCACATGAAAAACCACACATTCTTTGTTAAACTAAACAGTCCTAAGCATTGTGTGGACTCCTGGCATTCTATGGCTAAATATTCAGACACATGCCTATATAGTACTGTGTGTTCTGCCAAATAGAGGGAAAACAAAAGAAAGAAAATCATATAAATATACGGGTAAACATTGACTTTGTAAGGAACAGCATAAGCTGCTTTGGGAAAAAAAAATCATAGAGCATGATTCAAAGAATACATTTAAATTCTTCTCCTTAGGAAAATGTATCTAATTTGTTTTTCATGAAAACATGTATTTAGCAGTAGGGAGTTTTTCATTGGATAAGATATTTTGGCATATTTATAGTATAAAGGTGATTGGAATAATATTTGCATTCATTTTGCACTGAAATCTGAAATAAGTATAAGATATACACTTTGTAACATAAAATCACTGCTAGTCAGCATATACTCCCTTTAAGAAAGCATAATTCAGTACATGAAAATTCAAAGTGACTAACCTATAAATATGGGAGAATTATTCATGTTACCAAAGGATTCTTCCTTTACCAAACATCTATCACAGGATATCTTTAAATAACTAGTTTCCTTTTGGGACATTTAAAAGTACTAGATTTAAAATTTTTGATGTTCAAGGAATAGCTAAAAAATATAGGTATGTATCAGTCATGAGCCTAAATAGATGATTTTAAAAGTCCTTAATGATCCTGAGTTGTGCTGCAATTATTAATCATTACCAGCCAAGAAAGAAATTGAAAGGCTAATGGCCAAGTCAATGTGATGTTTCCTCAAATACTTTTTGTACCCGCAAAAGAATAATACATCTGAGTTCATTTATTTTCCTCCTCATGTGATGACTTTCTAAATGGCATTCTATTATGCCTATAATTATTTATCCCAGAACAGGTGCTGACTTTTCAAGGGATTTTTGAAATCCATCTCTCTTTCCATAAAAATAATGCTTTGCTCTCCTTTCTTTCTAAACACTTCCTACAAAATTGCAAATTTAATCTCCTTCAGACCAGATTCACTTTACTTCTTCTGGGTCCTCTCATAAGCTGCACTATATCCTGGCAGATATACTGAGGGAAATGGTCTAATTGTTAGAGCAGCTTGACTTGGCTGTTGCTAGCTCAGTTTTTCATTCTCATTGGCTCTGGGCAAAGTGGCAGCGGTAATCAGCTGTCAATTTCTCATTCATGACTTTATTCCTTATACAAGCCATCATTGAAGTCATGCTAGTTTATATTCACTCTTTATGCATCATAGATCCTAGTACTCTTTACTCTGGGCCTTTCTTTACATTGTCACCGGTGTTTATAATCTAAGAAACAAATCTGGCCATACTATTTTAAAAAAAATTTCCCATGGAACTATAGGATATTATGGTAAGCGAAATAAGTGAGTCAGAGAATGACAAATACTACGATTTCACTCATATGTGGAATTTAAGAAATAAAACAGATGAACATAGGGCTAAAGGAAGGAAAAATAAGATGAAAACAGAGAGGGAGACAAATCATAAGAGATACTGAACTCTAGGAAACAACTGAGGGTCACTGGAGGAGCGGTGGGTGGAAGGCTGGGGTAACTGGGTGATGGGCATTAAGGAGGGCACTTGTTGGGAGGAGCACGGGGTGTTATATGCAACTGATGAATCGTTCAATTCTACATCTGAAACTAATAATACACTCTATGTGATCTGAACTGAATTTAAACGAAGAAAAACAAAGCCTTGCATGATATTCTACTTACTATGGGAATTTCCCACCTGCAGAGAAATGATCCAAGGACTGGACCGGACTGAATGAATGGTTCAAGTAGTCTCAGATTAAGATAGTTAGAATCTCTTATCTGTGCTATGTGGTTTTCAGGCAGCCCTCCAAATGGGAAAAAGCAGCAAATAGCCTTTGTGTTTAGGCCCAGTAACTTATATTTTCATCCTTCCCTTTTCAAATACCTTCTATCATGTTCATCCCCTTTGTACAGACACAGTCTAATGGACTCAGTTTTGCCCATCCAATGTTAATCTCATGGAGTAACATTTTTTCCTCTATGTAATTTTTTCATGTATGTATCTATCTTTTTTGTAGATATAAGATTTACTTTAAATTCTCATTTCCTTTCCAGAATTTTGTATCCTATTCCTTTCTAACAAAGGCACCTGCAGTTTCTCAGCTCAAGAAAGTATACTCTATCAATTTTGGCAATTCAATTGGCAGTTTTCTACAACATGTATTTTGTGCCATTCTGAGCATGGTTGTAAGTTACGGTGGAGCTAGGCATATGTCGAATCACCTTTTAAAAATGGGGATTTTCATAATTCTATTATTTGGAGAATAAATTTTCATTGGCTTGCAAATATGCTGGCTGCTACCCATCATTGACCCTCACGTATTTGATTGCATAGCTGGTCAGAAAAGCTGGTCATTTCATGAGTACACTATACTTATAGGACTACATGCTTTTACACATGCTATTTCTCAAATATGAAGTTTTGTTGCCCTTTTTTTTTCACTTGGAAAATTCCTATGAGTGTTTCAGAGCTCAAATATCATTCCTTTAATGAAGTCTTCTAAATATCTCTGGGCAGAATCATGCTTTCTCCTTTGTGCTGTGGTGTTTTAAAATTCACATTAAAATCCATTTTTTAAAATTTTTATTATGGAAGTTTTAAATTCACATTCGTATTCATAGCAGTGGGTTACAGAGAAATCTAGGTCTCCATTCATAGTACAGTCCAAATAAAAAATAATGTATCAAAAGAAAATTTTGAATATTTTGCTCATTCGTTTCTTTCTGCCTAAGGCAAGATTATCTACAAGACAAAGAGTTCTCTCATTTTAGGAGAAAGACCAAGAAGCATGTAATGACACTGGGTGTACAACTTAGAGAACCTTATCTGCTAAAATTATTTTAGTTGTCCAACTATCAAGAAAAATCCCAAAAAAGATGTAAGCTATTGCAGCAAGTGAACTAGCATATATTCTTATTCACATTGACAGGCTACAAACTTTAAACATCACCTCTAACATTTCAACCAATACATTAAATGTTGCTGAGCCAATTTCCCTACCTAGCTAACTTTCATTGAAGAGTTACAGGTTGGGAACTTGTCTCATTAATATTTCACATAGGTGTACTCTATGAAGTTCTGTTCTTCAGCTCTCTGTTATTTAGTATTTGCAGAAAGATAAAAATGCACCTTTTCAAAGAATGAGGCATGTGCTTCCCCTTAATCTGCTTCCATACATCACCTTCTAACTTATTTTGGGGAGAATTTCATTATCTTTGGAAGAAGCATTGGGAAAATTGTAAAAGAAACTAATGGCATTTAAAATAAAAATGATTAGCCTGCTAAAATTCTATATTGGGATTTATTTCTAACAAAATGAATTAGAACCTATTTGAATTAGGACTTCAGGGAATCTTTTTCTGTTTAGGAGATTTTCTCGAAGTAAAAAAATTATTTGACTATTTCAACCAGAAGTATTTATAATAGTTACATTCCTTCATAACTGCTTTGCTCAAATTATGGTAATTTAAGCAGTCTGTATTGTGTCGTCACTCAAACCAGCTACAATTTGTTTTTACAAGTGTGATTACTGTTTCTTCCTTTGTTAAGCATATTTCCCAAAGTATTGTGTTTGAACAGGCAGCCCACAACCTATATTTTTAGGACGAGCCTGTAAGGAATATATTATTTAATTAATTATTGCGTAACAATTTTTTTTTCAGGTTGTCTGTGCAAGTCTTTTACTCTTGTGTCAGGTGCCAAAATATTCTGAAAAGGAAGCTTATTTCTGCCGTGGGTGATTTCTGACATCTGATTTATTTGGATGTCATTTTGCATTGCATAATGTGAGAACGTTCTTTTTTATTTCATGATGTCTGTTGCACCCAAAGGAAATCTGGATTTTGCTTTCTATAAGAAAAGAGCAATTGGGAGGCCTCAGAAAAACTTTCACCCCCTAACATGGAAAAATATTCTCTGTCGCATTACATTTAAGTGGGAGACTTTAAAGGGCAGCATACCCAGTTAAGGAAGATATATTTCCATCTGTGATCAATAGCATGTGAAGAACTGCTCCTCTCTGAGTTTTATCCAGAGCAAAATTACCTTGGTAGTTCCCCAGACTATGGACACTCCACAAGTTTCTAAGGTTGAGCAGCCGCGGGGAGCCATACCTGATATCAGGGAGGGGAAAGTGGTTCTCTTTGTGGGGTCCATAGACCATGACTCCTCACTGAACCTCAAAGCTGCAGGACAACTTTTAGAGACTGTATAGACTACATAGTAAGCAAGAAATAAATAGGTCCCAGAAAGCATTAGAGAGGGACTAGCGTGACAAATATTTTCCCATTCTGTTCTTCCATTCCTCTTTCGCAGAGAGATAACTGGGGAGGTTGAATATGTTTTCCATAAAAGAACCTGAGATCTAGTTTTCTTTTCAAATGGAATGGTATACCCTGGCCCAGGTACTTACAACTGATGTTGCTCTCTATTTTTTTTTTTCTCTGAGATATTTAAGGCTAAATGGAAACTTAAAATGCCATAGAATCTTCATAATGAAGTTTCTTTGTGAAGCTATATATAGTTTCCCACTTTTTAATAAATAGTAAAGTCCCGATAAATTCTGAGCTATTTGGTATCATCTACCAGTTTTTCTTCCTCCCCTCCCTCTTTTTTTCTCTTGATGAAGGGAGCAGAGTTAACCATAGAAGGTTTTCACTCATTTCAACACAGTAATTTCTTTCTATAGTGCAAGAACTAATCAGGTCAGATCTTAGTGGGTGTACATCATTTAAAATGAATTTCTCCTCTTGGTCTAGGAAAATGCAAACCAACAAAAAGGCCTAAGAAAGAAAAAATAATATTTTTGTCACTTCTGTATTATATCCATTTTTTTGAGTGAACTTCGAGTTTTTCTTAAAGAAAGATTTTTTCCTTCCTAGGGTTGTATGACATTGGAAGTGTTTCCTTGGAACAGCTAGACCTGTCATTCTTAAAGGCATTCTAATGGTTTCCTCAAGAAATGAGAAATTAGGACTGGTCACTGGTAAACTTTTTAGCCCAACTTTAACAAATGCTCCTTAAGGTTACCTCTGAGGGGGCATTATGGGGCTGCATAATGGAGAACAAAAAATTAGGAGGATGTGGAAAAGCAGGTTAGAAAGTAGGAAAAGCAGGTATGGAGAGGCTGGGAAATGTTTGAATGTGGTAAGTCCTCAGAACCCAGGGTTCAAAACAGAGTAGTGTTGAAGACAACACAGTCCAGTGATAGAACATTGGGCCAGAAATTAAAGGCAAACTTGAAACCTAACCCTCACACTAATTAGCTGTGACCTTAGATAAGGAGGAGCATTTAAATCAAATAAAGCATTTCCTTTTAGTAAGGCATGGGATTCACTAGCGATTGAGGGAGGTTGAAATTTTCTGTTCAGGTTGGTGAACTATCTTATTAGTAAATACTGGAAAAATGTTAGTCCAGGCATTTCTAATTAGCCTTTTCTTTAGGGGGGCAGAGGTAGAATAATTTTTTTGTACATTAATTTGTGACTCAACAGATATGCCTCAATTTCAAAAAGTATTATAAGGTAATTATCCTAAAATGACATTTATTCTTATGAAAAAATTATACAATTTCTTTAGACAGAATGGAGTATATTTTTTAAAAATCTGATTTATGGGGGTGCCTAGGTGGCTCTGGGTTAAGCCTCTGCCTTCAGTTCAGGTCATGATCTCAGGGTTCTGGGATTGGGCCCCACATCAGCCTCTCTGCTCAGCAGGGAGCCTGCCCCCCACCCCGCGACCTGCCTGCCTCTCTGCCTTGTGATCTCTCTCTCTCTGTCAGATAAATAAATAAAATCTGATTTATGCACATTTCACAGAACATATTTATTGGAAAAAAATGTGAGACCCATGTATATTTTCTAAACAGAATAGCTTCTTCTTTTTGGTAGGCTTGACAATAGTGGGTCTGAAAAAGCAAGTGCTGCTATGTCAGGAGACAGAAAGATAGACGAAAATGACCCTTCACCTGCCCTTTCCAAAGTTCTTTCCGCCTATGTTACTGCTAGAAGATGCCTAAAAGAAATTTAAACTACTTTTGCCTTATATGCCTGAAGTATATTCCCTGAATGCTTTCTACTTGATAATTACAGCAAAGGTGGAGTTTCCCCCCCTCTCTTTCCCTTGTGAGGATATCAGTAGTCTACCTAGTCAGAATGATGTTAATATTTGGGGACATTTCGCATGTTTCTCTATGAGTCAAGGATTAGTCAGATGAGATTAATTAGTGTGTTGATTATTCTGGCCCTTTAACCTCTCTTCTTTTTCTTTCTTCTCCTCACCTTTTGGTTACTTTATTACTCATTAACAAGCTTATCAAAGAGTGGGCAGGGAGAGGAGGTGAAACTCAGAGTTTTCAATGACACTCCAGGACAGGCTAAAACTTTCAAGTGTGGGAGTTAAGGATGGTTGGGAAGAGAGAAAAAGAAAACTTTCAGCTGAAGTGAGTTAATTTTTTTTTAATTACTTAGAGATTTTATCTTTTTAAATGCAATGGAAAGATGAATGTACTATTTATTACCTTTCCTTCTAAAATCCATTTTTAAAAGAAAAGCATGTTTTAATGAGAACAGCATGCATTAGCATCTTTCTCAAAGATGAATCAATCACTATACAGCAAACAAAATACAAAGTCTAGAAACTTCCAAATGCACTTAACTGAAATATCTGTTTTTTGTTTGTTTGTTTGTTTTTTTGCAGGGGGGGGGGATTACCTTATGAGTAATACTGGGACCTTAACCCCCAAAGCCCATCTTCCTTAGATAGCCTTTCCCTCTAGAAATTAGGAGAATTAACTCCTCCATTACTCTCCAGTAGGTTTTTTCTATGCCTGGTATTACTCTGGTAGTCACCCATTGAGACCTCCTCTTTGCCCTTGCTGCCTATCATAGCCTGCAGTTCTGGAAAAACTGACCTTCCTAGGGAAAATGTTGTTGTAGAAACTCAACCTTTAGGAGGAAGCCTAAAGATGCTCTTCTTTTCACTAGTTGGCCCCAAATATGAACATAGGTTCTGCTCTGAATGTTCCACAACACAGATGAGCCCAGATTGCAGTATTTAACAAATTGTTCTTTAAGACTTAAGGATAACAAGATAGTGCCCCAAACAGGGCTACTTTACACTGGGTTCAATACTGGGTACGACTCTTTGGGTGCTGGGTATATTTTAAAGAGCAGTTTCTCTCACTGCCATACTAGGAAGACTTCAGTATATTTGTGCACAGAGTGGTCAATAGCCCTTTGCACACTTCTAAAGCCCCTCAAGGGGAGACATCTTTCTTCATCCCACTATAAGATAATGTCCTTTTTTTTTTTTTTTTTTTTAATCTTAAATCATCTCCATTTCAGGATTATCTACTCACTATCCATCTCCTGTCCATAGAACTTGTCCTTACCTTTAGTCTCCAATGGGACACTCATATTAGAATGCATAATCTGACATGACTATATTGCTAAGATCTGTGTTATTTTCCTTGGCATAAACTTTATGGACCACAAACTGTCCAGGTTCAGTTGCAAATCATCAAATGTAGACTTATTTCTTCTTATAGGTTGTCCCCTTGTTTGAGGAGAACATTAAGATTTTATAGTCCTCGCAGTCTTAATTCCTAATCTGACATCAACTGTTTGAATAAACACACACACACACACACCAACAAGTAATAATTACCAGAAAATTATTGGATTGTATACCATTATTCCAAATGTTTCTTATACATGGAGCTAGAGACCTAGAGATGCATTATTCTTATAACAAAACAACTGTTTCATAAAATCATACAGAGCCAGTTACTTTCTTAGAGCATAGTAAAGTACTTCATTTCAGAAAAGGAGCTCTGTTTTGCATTTCCTTTACTAGAAATACTTACTATGGTGGTTTTAAAATCAAATCAAAGAGAGTTTGTGCCCCAAAGGTGAATTCAAGTCTCCCCTTCTGTCAAAGCCATTGAAAATGAAGTTATTCCTAAATTCTAATATCTCCATTCAAAATTCAAAGGTTTGAGGATCAAATTCGGTCAGATCTTAAGAAATTTGTACTTCCCCCAAACAGTCTTTTCCAGAAAATTATTTCTACCAAAACCTATACCATAGGTGCTTAGCCTTGAGAAGAAGGTGGTGGACAGCCTGCTTTAGCCCTCCTGTATATAATGTCAATGCCTTTCTTGCTTCAAGCAAAATGCAAATATACATTTGAAATGCTTTATTGTAACAACTTTGCTTTTGAGGTCTTAATGTAATTCCCCTCCCATTTGGTTTTAAGCTTTGTTTCTGTGTTAATAACATTTTATTTTTCTACTTAAGAGGCTGTTTTAAGCAATAATATTTTGGTCTGCTTCTTGGATTGCAAGGCGTCAGTTTCAGTTTATTTGTGTCCTGTTTAGTTTCAGTTTATTTGTGTCCTGTTTTGTCTTCTTTCTGTAACTATTTATAGTAAATCTCTTCTTTTTTTGATTTTACTATGCCTTTCATAGGGGTGTCATGTAATGCCAATCTGTCTTATTTGATTCTAATTAGCACGCTTCCAGACCCTCTCTCGGTGACCTCTCTTTTTAAGGAACCCAACTAATTGGAAGAGCCATCATAAATTATATGCAGCTACGTCATTCAGGACCATAATATAAATGAAACATAAACTGATATATTCACAAATCACTTAGTACCTTGGGTTATGAATAAAGGAAAGCCCTGATTACATTTGAATTTTATCTCTTTTCAGCAAAGAAAAGACGATGCTTGCAGATTTTCTATTTTTAATAGCATAAAGATTACATTCAAAGAAGTGTCTAGATTTTTGCAGCAACCTTTAAAAGCTTACATTCTCTCACATGCACTTTAGCCTGTGTTATGGGTTGAATTGTGTCCCTCCAAATAAAATTATGTTGAAGTTCCTACTCCCAGTACCACAGAATGTGATCTGAAATAGAGTCATTGCAGATATAATTAGTTAGTGTGAAGTCATACTGGAGTAGTGTGGGTCCTTAATCTGAGTGGTATCCTTATAAAAATGGGAAATTTGGACACAGACATGAAGACGGAGAGAACATCATATAAAGACAGACGCAGAGATCAAGGGGATGTTTCTACAAGCCAGGGAACACCCAAGTTTGCCAGCAAGCTGTCAGAAGCAATGGAAGGCATGAGCAAATTTTCTCTCATAGCCTAGTAAGAGGAAGCTGGGACCACTGAGTGACAGCCTGTCCAGTGGGAGTTGCTGCTGCTGCTGGAGATGCTACCTGAGGAAGGAAGAAAAGGTGACCAACACCCTGGCTTCTCCTTTCCCCCGGCCCTCTTGTGTCTCATCACTGCCTCCTGTGGGCTGAGCTTAGCACTCAGCCAGCTGGCAACGGAGTCAGGAAAAGGTCATTTTCATTGGAAGTGTTGGACATAGATTTTCTGTACAAAAAGTAAGTAATTGAAATGGGCAGAGTGGAGTGGTGTTCAGACATGGTGACAGGAGTTGGCAATTTTTCAAAAATGGTTCCCACATTTTGTTGAAAGCAGAATTAACATTTGCTGAATGCCTACTTTATGCAGACACTGTTGGATGTTTCAGTATTTGTATGCATTATCTCATTTATTCTATACAACAGGGCTACGATGGAAATATATATATATGAGTATGTATTTCATATATTCATATATACTCATATATACTTAATATATAAGTATATATTAATAGCCAAGGAGACTAAAACACAGAATATTTAGATATTTTATACATGCTTTTATTTCTAGTGGCTGGTAGAACCCTTTGAACCATTGACTTGTCTGATCCCAGCCCCAAGTCATACATGCTCTCTCTGCCATTCCACATTGTTATCTCATTAGGCTGTGGGTCACATTTGGAGAAGAAGGCCAGAGACAGGTAATAGATGAAGAGGCAAGTGCCTGCCCATGAAGAAGTGAAAGCCTGTGTAGGCAAGAGAAAAGTGGGTGAGGCAGTTGAAAGGCAAATGTATGTAACTAGGATTGATGTCAGGTAGCAGAGTAGCTGAGAAGGAGATTTGGTAAGAACAGACAATTGTTTATAAAAACCTAGTTTATGATACTGTAATGGATGCATTGGGATTAGAGAATTTTTTTCCCTATAAATTTTAAATATGTAGATAATGTGGAGAAATGATCACAACTGGTTTACTCTAATAAGAGTGTTTGTAAACCTATATAGTTTGGAACCTCCGGAATATAAGATGTTTATGATCGTGAGGTATGTTAATAATTTATGTGCAACTATGACCAACACTAAACATTCTTAGGTTCCAACTAAAGGAATGATTAGGCATTGTCCTCTTCATGTGTCTCAGAGAATACTTGTATGGCTGTGACCATTGCTGAGATAGACAAGGCTTAAGAAGGTCGAGGAAAACATTTATTTTAGGATTTATGATTTTAAAACTGATGGTCTAGAATTACAATCTGGTGGATAAAATTTCTTAGACATGTGCTAAAATCTGCAAATTTTATACCGACTTACTACAGTTCTTTAAACTGTAACTCTACCTTGACCATGGATGACAATGGCATACATGTAGATGAGCTATATCTCATTTCAAATGCTGGGAAGACTTGTAAATTCCCATATTCATGCTTCTTTGGGAGGGGACTTATGCTCTCCACTCTGTTAGAAAGGGGGCAGTTGTAGAGAGAATCTCCTCCTCTTCCGTGTGTCTCTAAAGAGAAGGAGTGGCTAATATGTTGGTAAAATGGGAGAGAACTTGACACCCACTGAACTAGGGTTTTTTCCTTTTCTGATGGGAATTCCTATTTAGCTTCAAAAATGGGACATGGGCCTCTGTCACATTCTTGTTCTCCTTCCCTTCTGCTTTCCCCTTTCTTTTCTCCCTTTATCATTTTTGTCTGCTTCAAGATCTGGTACAAAGGGAACTGGATGATTCTCCACTTCCTCTTTCTACATGGTAATAAGCATAGGTCAGAAGGTCACCACTCTCTCTTTTAATTTCCATTCCACTAATGACTTATTTTGCTAGGAAAACCCAGATGGATAAGTTAAAATCTACTTTACAAACTTAATACTCTCAACAAGTGGATCCCAAAGAGTGTTTTAGGCAGGTGGTTGAAGGCCCTCAATTTAGTCTCAGGTGCCAACACAGTGTGATTCTGTTTCGCATTGTCAAGAAGCTGGGCAGTTGGAGAGTATGGCATAGCTATAAACGAGCTGAGATTTTGATCCTTATTGGCTTGTTTCTATCAGCCAGAATCCCAGGGAAAGGGGTAATGGTTGGCACCCTGAACTTAACATTGACAATTATAAACTTTTTAAATTTTGTTGCTTAGAAATTTTCTCCTGTGGCATTATCCTGAGTCTACTCCATCAGAGAAATCCTAAATTTGAGCACACTAAATGTAGTGTCCTAATTTCTCACTGGGACCACCTTACTCTTTAGATCTCTCACTCTGCTTAACCCACTGCACCTATTCTGACATAATTTGATGCCCAATTCTTTATACCCATCTCACCACTTCCTGTCTCTCAGCATCAAGCAGTTTCACCTCCTATCTTCTTCAACTTAAGTCTTGAATCCCCTTTTTCCAAACACCCTCAATATCCACACTTCCATGTCCTCCTCTTTTTTCTTCTCCTCTTCCTCTTCCTCCTCCTCCCTCTTCTCCATCATTTTCTCTTTCTTGTTCTTGTTCTTTTCCTTTTTCTTCTTCTTTAGGTTTTATTTATTTATTTGAGAGACAGGGAGAGGACGTGAGCAAGGAGAGGAACAGAGGGAAGAGAGGGAGAAGCAGACTTCCTGCTGGGCAGGGACTTCCCCCCTTCCTCTGCCAATGTGGGGCTCAATTCCAGGACCCTGAGATCATGACCTAAACCTAAGGCAGACTCTTAACAGACTGAGCCACCCAGACGCCCTTCTTCCATGTCCTTCTGCAAGTAAATGTTCTTTGTTGGATTAATACAACCATACACCTTGATGCTCTCCCATCTGCTCTACTGACAGCTACTAGCCTCAATCAGTTCCTAGTATCAATTTGTGTTCCTTGGTTTTGCCTTAATTGCTTTTTAGTTTAATTATGTAGCTTAGGTTTTACTATACCATGGATATATTATACATATTTAGATTCTAAGCCTCTAGAAGGCACAGTCTAGGTTTTCAAAATCTCAGGTGATTTTTTTTTTTTCTCATCTAGATCTTAGACAAAAACAAACTCTTTGTTTTCCTTGAGTAAGTGGTCAGATTTTTTTTCCCTCCCTCTTTCAAAAAAAGATCTTCTTTTATTGAAGATGCAGTCTTTTGAGGGTCTTAGTGATTAGGCGGTGTTATTTCTAATTCCATGCCTTTTGTATCCACAATCCTTCATAATCTTTCCCTATGGGCAATACAGTCTGAACTCTTCTTACTCACAACTAACTTGGATGGCTCCACTTCCCCACTCAGGCTCTGTTACAGAATCAGACATTATTGCTATGGCTCCATTTCCCCCTAGTTTCTGTCTTTTGGGATTTCTCTGTCTTCTGGGAGCTAAGCTTTAAAATATGTTTGTCATAGTTTTATCTAGCACTGATTTGTTTTCTCTTTAGTCCAACATGTTTCCAGCTTTCAGTTTATTTTTATTACAATCTTAGAGTTGAGGAAATCAAGGATACAGAGTAAAGTGACATTCCCCATATCGTGTGGCTCTGAAGTGGCAAAGCTAGGATTTGAATTCAGAAATCACATGTGCTTATCTACATACCCTAGAATGAGATTTTAGTTTTCCAGTTCCACCTTTAGAACTATTTAAATTATCATCTTCTTTTACTAAATATTAAAAAATTTAAAAAATAAGACAAATGTCCACCTGTTATTATATAATTCAGGTTTGTGGTTTTTTTTTTTTTTTTTAGCTTTGTAAATTCTTGAATAATCTTGAGTTGGTTTTTAGGGACTCATATCAAGGACATTAAAATTTCGGGTGAAATGTTCATTTCATATTATTTGTGGACAAATGAGCTGGACTTATAGTACATATTTGGCAAGGATTTTTCTAAGTTTTAAGTTTTAATATGTTAAGACTGAGAAGTAAAAAATATTGTCTTCCATTTCTTTAATGCTCAGACAGCAGTTCCTGGATATTTACAGTATAGGGAATGAACTCAAAGAGAAGAAAGAGACACAATTAGAAAAAGTCTCCCAAAATGCCATGCTGTACTTAGGAAAACATCTTGCATTTAAGGAAATCTTTCCCCTCTGTGTGTTTGGCCTTTGCTTTTGCCAGGCACCCCAGTGCTATCATTTGGCCTGGGACCAATTTGTATGGCTATGGCTTTCTGTATCCTGTTCTTTCAAATATATGAAAGAGGAAGGCATGCAGGAACAACAGAAGTTAAACTCAGAAAAATACACTTGTACATTTAATAGTGGATGACATTGGACTCCACTTTTCCTTATATTGACCCCAAAAGGTTATGACAAGAACTTTTCCCAGCAACTAGTACATGGACTCTCAAATCTAATGGTTTTCATTTGGCATGGTAACTAGCATTGAACACTGGCCTATATTATTCATGGTTGTTTCTATATTTAGCCTAGATGCTTCCATGTGAGAAATAAAACAACAAAACGACAAATATGGAAGGAACTGGAACCATTTTTAGGCAGTATTTTCATAACTTACACAACACTCTATATGTATACTCTTTAATATGTAATGGGTGCTAAAGAATTTGAAAATATGGATGACATGATCTCCTATGAACAAAAGTTAACAAAGTTGATCAGAGAAATGGAAAACATGAATGGGCCAATAATTATAGACTTGCAAAGTACCCAGCCTAATAGATGCTCACAGAAGGAAAAAAATATAAGAAAAGACTAAGTTGACTCTTGACAATCTAATTTTTATTTGAAAAATTTTAAACTCAGAAAAATTAAAAGAACATTATAATTAACAGCAGGGTAACCCACACCCAGATTTACCAACTTTTAATATCTTTCTAAACCTGATCCATCTCTCACTCTAAATAGGCACAAATTCCCTTTTGCCAATTTATCTGAAAGTAGATTTCAGCTACCATGATAACGTACCTTTAAAAACTTCAGCATGCTTCTGTTAAGAACACAGATATCCTATGACAAACACAGCACAGTCATCACTCTGAAGAACATCATTACTTATCGAGCATCACTCAATATGGAGTCCATACTAAATACTAAATTTCCCCATTTTTCCAATATGTTTCCTACAGCTGATTTTTTTTTTCCTTTTAATTGAGGATTCAATCAGGGTTCACATAATATAATTGACTATTATAGCTTTCTAAGAAGTGTCCCTTAGAGCAGTGCCCCCTCCTCCACTCCCTTTCCTCTGCCTCACTCTGTTCTTCATGACTTTACATCCTTTAGAAAGTATAATTCAGTTGTCCTACAGGATCTCCTACATTCCAGATTGTTCTGTTTCCTCAGTATTTAATGCAAAAAAAAAAAAAAAATCAAGCAAGGACACCTTTAGGATCAAACTTATCTTTTTGTATTCAATGTTTTTATTATTTTTGGTTTAATTTTATACTTTAGATATGTAAAGCATTTACAGGTTTCAAAAAACAAAACTTCAATAGGTGATATATTCAAGGAAATCTTGCTCGATGTATATCCCAGTCACTTCAATTCAACCTATTTCCTATACTAAACCGTTATCATCAGCCTCTAAATTTATATTTCCTGTGTTTTCTTAATAAGAAAAAGTTATTTACATGTTTTATCACCAGAGGTAATTTATTACATACCTTCTTTTCTACTTCACTTTTCAAAAATAATTGTCATTTTGGAAAAATATATGTATAAAAGAGTTGCAGAGATAGTACAATTCCCATATACTCTTCATTCAGTTTCTCCTGAGGTTAAAATCTTTTGTTCCTATGATACATTTTCAAAACCAATAAACCAATTTTGGTGCATTGCTGTTAACTAAACTCCAGACTTTATTAGAATTTCACTAGTTTTCCCACTAACATCCTTGTTCTGGTCCACGATTCCATGAAGAATCTTACATTGCATTTAGTTATTATCTCCTTAGTCTCGTCTGTGATACTTTCTTAGTTTCTCCTTTTAATATAACCATGACACTTTTGAGATGTACTGGTTAAATATGTTGTGGAATATCCATCAAGTGGGGTTTGTCTCTTGTTTTCACGTGAATAGACTGAGGTTATGTGTTTTGGAGGACAGAGATGATGTATCTTTCTCAATGCATTGTATTAGGGGGAATTCCTATCAACATAACTTAGCATTAATGATGGTAAACCTGTTTACTTGATTAGGGTAGTGCTTGCTACGTTTTCCTACTATAATGTTACAATTTTTCCTTTTCCATATTCCATCTTTTAGAAGTAAATCACTATGGTAAGTTAAGTTCTGCTCCTGGAAGGGGTGGAGCATCTTGCTTTCTCATTTCTCAATATAGTTTGTAAATCATTCTACATCCTATCTATTCACTCTCTAGTTAATATGGCTATTAAAGTAACTGGTTGATTGAATGAATAGCCCATAATTTATTCAACGAGTAGCCCATGGATAAGCATGTAGGTTCTTCCCAATATTATTAAATTATAATATTAATTATAAATATTAGATCATAGTAGATGCCTTTTATCAAGCTAAAGAAAGTATCTTTTATTCTTAGCATGCTGAGAATTCTTTGAATTACATTGATTTTCCAACATTAAGGAAATCTTACATTTATGAGATAAACTCTACTTGGTTATGATGTAGTCATCTTTTTGTAGATTATTGAATTCAATTTGTTAAAAATATGCCCAAGCTTTTCATGTCTATGTTTATAAAGGCTATTAGTCTGCATTTTTCTGTTCTTACTAAATCAACAAGTCTTCATTAAGTTCTTATACATTGTCAGGTATGACTAGAGAATGCTATATGTTCTCTCTTAATCATAATGAGCAATGACTTGGTAGAAAAATAATCACCTTTGTTTTTTGATTCATGAATTGTTTCAGTTCTTGTGTTTTTTAACTCCTCAATGAAAATTAATGGTTTGATTCCATGTTGTATAGAGTAATTATAATATGACCGAATCAAATTATTAATTCTTTTATTGTGATGCTTTCATTGACCCTTAACTGAAATTACCTGGAAAATATCCTTATTCTTTTAATCAAACTTCTGAGTTATTCATGGAAGGGCTTCTTTCCTTTCATATATTGTCTTCTTAGACAATTGGAAGGGCTGCTCAGAAATCCAGATTGAGGAGAACCTGGGTGGCTCAGTCAGGCATCTGACTCTTGATTTTGGCTCAGGTCATGATTTCGGGGTTGTGGGATCAAGCTTCATGTCTGGCTCCCCACTCAGAGGGGTGTCTGCTTGAGGATTCTTTCTCTTTCTCTCCCTCTGCCCCTCCCCCTGCTCTCTCTTTCTAAAATATTGAATCAATTGATTTGATTTATGAATATCAATATATGGATTCTGAATGATAGCAGGGATAAGAATTAAGAAGTTTTCCAACCAGTGTCCTAACAGTTTTATTTCTTTGTTTGTTTATTTGTATGTTTGTTTTCTAGTTTTAGTAAGATGTGCTGGGAGTTTTAAAATGTCTTCTGGTTTGTAGGAATTGAACACTGATCTTTTAGTTCCGTTCAGTTAACAAGAGCCGTTTGAATGTATACTCGCCTTGAAGGTTAATTGAGGTTCAGGGTAGGAAATCTAAACTTGTGTTTTAGAAAATAATTGGGAAAAGACAATTACTCACACTTGTTGTAGTGGTATTTCCTACCATTATTCTTTTTAACTCCATTCCCTTATGGTTTATTTTGAATTAAATGATAGAAAGAAGAAGATGTGGTATATATATACACAATGGAATACTATGCAGCCATCAAAAGAAATGAAATCTTGCCATTTGCGACAACATGGATGGAACTAGAGCGTATCATGCTTAGCGAAATAAGTCAAGCAGAGAAAGACAACTATCATATGATCTCCCTGATATGAGGAAGTGGTGATGCAACATGGGGGCTTAAGTGGGTAGGAGAAGAATAAATGAAACAAGATGGGATTGGGAGGGAGACAAACCATAAGTGACTCTTAATCTCACAAAACAAACTGAGGGTTGCTGGGGGGAGGGGGTTTGGGAGAAGGGGGTGGGATTATGGACATTGGGGAGGGTATGTGCTTTGGTGAGTGCTGTGAAGTGTGTAAACCTGGTGATTCACAGACCTGTACCCCTGGGGATAAAAATATATGTTTAAAAAAATAAAAAATTATATAAAAAAATGATAGAAAGATACGTGAAATAAAAAGGGATGTGAAAGAAATAAAATTAAGATGACTTTCTAGAAGAGAAAGAAATGGGAATGGCAATTGTCTATCATGGCTTTCAAGAGTCAAATATGACCTTTTTTCCAATTGAAGTGCATTGTTATTTAATTTAGAGGTCCAAACTGGGCTAATCCAAGCAGCAGATGTATTTATTTTGACTTGAATAATGTTTTTAAAATGTTGAAATTGGTGCCAGAATTTAAAAAAAACATGAGATTTCTTTCCATAAAAATCCAGAATTCTGGTCTCTCTTGGAACATCAAAAGATTAGGCTGGTCTGAGCTCTATGCCCTCTGGAAACAATAAACTGATGCTGAATGGTGGCTGCCTCTTTTGGTTGGGTGAGTCATATTTGCCCAGTTTATAATAGTCCATGCCTGACAACTTTACTCATTTTAATTAACTTCCTGGCATGGGTAGGCATTTGATTTTGAAATGCGTGGTATAGCTAATGATAGCTTTTTTATTAGGATTTTTATGATTACAATAAAGCAATTTAGTTTCAGATCAACATGGATATTTGATGACTCTGAAAAGAGGAAGCATTTTCCTGTGTAGAGATCTAGAACTCAAAGGTCTAGGAAGGGTAAAATGAAAACATGGGAATCAAGGGGGTTCAGTAATGTTAATCTATCTTTTACTTTATGTATTTCTAATGGCTTATGTGTACAATATTATCAATTAATTTCTATTATAGATCAGAATTGATAATTAGATGGTAAATGGAGCCAGGAGGTAGGAAAGGAACATGAAAGGGAATTGTGGACCAACATATACATTTATTAACCCAATTTCTGGACCTTACATAGGTTGCTGAATTTGGTCCAAAAAGGTTTGCTTCCCTTGTATGATGATCATAAACAACCAAGTTGAGAATGGTATGAGCTAGCTTACCTTACCTTTTCATGACATTGGGTTTTTTTGGCTTAAATAATTAACTCAATAATAAAGCAGCTGGTAATGGAGAAAAATAAAGCAAATATCCTGGTAGTCTATTTTTCTTAACTTTTTATTTTAATTCCAGTTAGGTAGCATACAGTGTAATGTTAATTTCAGGTGTATAATACAGCGATTCAACAATTCCATGCATCACTCATTGCCTATTTGGTGGTCTCTTTTTAAAGTCTAATAATGCCAACTAGATCTCCTATTTGTTATTATATTACATGTCAAATGGGTATTTTATCAGAGAACCAACACCACAGGGAATCCATCAGGATGTATCTGCTAATAATCTTGTCTAAATTTCCTTAATACAATGCATATAAATACTAAAAAATTACTTGTACCAATTATCAAGATAACATGAATACTTTATGTGATTTATCTGGAATGAAGTAGTAGATTTTTATTCACTTAGATAAACAATGAAACTGATTGGAGTTCCAGTAAAAGGTTGGTGTGCAATGGGAGCAGAAGGGAAAACTGCCACTTTATAGAGATCAAAAGAAAGCTGTCTCTGAAAAAACAGGTAATTCTTGCAATAGATTTGAATCCTGGGAAGCAAGCCTTCTCTGTAGGACATTAGTGGCCTTTAAGGCCATTTTGTTTAATCTCCTTCCTATACTTGTAAACCCAACTCCCCCCCCCCCAAAAAAAAAATCCCTGTGTGATGAAATTTACTTTTTATTATTTGCTTTTGAGAACCAGGAATCAATTCCAGGGCAGGCAGTTAATGTTGGTTAATAAGAACTATGTTCAGTGGCTTTTGTAGGTTTTCACCTCCTCGTGTGCCACTTAAGTGAGAAAAAAAACAAAGACTTTTCCAATGACTTTGGACCTTTTCATAAGACATGCTGAATAATGATTAGAGCTCCATGTCTAGCTATTGTAGTCAACTAGACTTCCCACTGGGGAGCAGATTTTTATCATTTTTACCAAACCCTCAGAGTTTACTTAGGAGACTCATGATGGGCTGAGTATAAAATCTGTTCAATTGCTTTTTTCTCATAGCTGACACTTAGAGTTTAGGGGACTCTCCATGCCAGGGATGCTTTGTATTTGCATATATTTTATTATGAGAAGTCATACCATGTGTTTTAGTAAATGCAGAGTGTATCTGAAGTAAAATGGAGGAGAAATTTAAAAAGCTGAGACTTGATCATTTCTTCTCCCCATGGATATTTTTAAATTTAAGTTTTCTTGTCTATTATGGTAATTAATGTATATTTGACACATACGACATAAATGTGATATAATTGCATTTAGCTCTCTTTATTTTTCAGTACTGATTATTATGGGTCCCGTCAGTGATTCTATTTCAAGGATTTTTATTTTTATTTTGAATATAATGACATTACTTATCCATTATTAAAGACTAACCATATGTCTGTGTGTGTGTGTGTGTGTGTGTGTGTGTGTGTGTGTATAAAATATAAAATGTACTTAGCAATACCTCTCTATGGTCTGAATTTCTTCTCTATTCTTTCCTTATCTTCCAGGAAGACTTCCTTTCCATGCCTTTTTCTGAATGCTCACAACACTTTGCGATACCTATGCTACATTTGGATAGATGGATTATTTTCAAATTGTTTACGCATAGATTTTGTTTTAGATCCCCAAGAACAGGACTATTTTGCTCTCTTTTTTATGCCCATATTTCTAACCCAATAGACATTTGATCATATAGTCAATTAATATTTTATTGTCATAAATTATTATCCATTAACAGGTAACCTTACTCTTTCCTATCTTAACATTTTATTAAATGTGGAACATTTCTCACTCTATGTGACTGTAATTACAGTGAGTAGATTTTTGAAAAGTAATGCAATAGACTTTCTACATTTTATGCATGCAAAAACTACAGTTTGGTTTGTGTATATTACTCTAAAAACAACGTTCTTCCTGAATCTTTCCTCAAAAAGTTATTCTGGTCATTTTGTTGCTCTATCTCACCTAAAGACATTGTTTGTAATTCTGTTTTTATGGTTAACTTTTTTTTCCCCATCTTTGCTTGAATTTCCAAGGTCACAGGACACTGTTTCCCTTCAGAATTTCTACACTAAGTGTTGCTTTAATGCTTAATAGGTTTTAGTTCACAAACTTAGTACATAAGAGATAATACTTTACTTTCTGAAAAATCTGGGTTCTTCTCCTGTAAGACTGTTTGAAAATTTAACTTTAATATAATTAAGGGTCTCCATAAAGGGTTCAGTGAGGATCGTCTCTAGAACCAACATACAGAAAAAGCCTTTTAGAGCAACAGTGATTGGCTCACACCAATAATTTTAGAGATGTCCCTTTCAGTCTGGAACTTCTTCAAATATTTTGCACACATGGGGCAGAGGGATACTGAAGGTCTGGACTCCAGTGGCTAGGATCTCATCTTCTTAGTTGTCCTGCACATATTCCAATGGTCACTGCTACTCCACAGGAACTACAAACATGGCTTCTTACCTATCTTAGAGATTCTCTTCAACTTCAAAAGCTTTCTTTGCCTTAGCTTCCACCTTGAAAATTTTCCATTGTCTTTTCATGTCTTTGACTTCGTCTGTATAAGTCCAAATTCCTGAGGCAAGAACACACAGAAATAACTGCCCATCTGTCATGTGAAAGAAAAGAGAATTTTCAAGGAGAAAGATGCCCATTAACCTTCCCAGAAGTCCATTGCTTTTTGTCCCTCAGCACTTAACATAGTTCTCATCATAGGACAAGACTGATATGCTTCAGAAAGCAAGTTCCATTAAAAAAAAAAAAAAAAGATTTTATTTATTTAGTTGGCAGAGAGAGAGAGAGAAAGTGACCACCAGTAGGCAGTTTCTTCCTCTGCCAAGGGCAAGGAAGAAGCAGGCAATACTCCATCCCAGAAACCTGAGTTCATGACCTGAGCTGAAGGCAGATGCTTAACTGATTGAGCCACCCAGGTGCCCCCACAGTTCCATTTGCTCAAGAACATGGAATTCAGGAACATGTGGGAGAAAAGCATTCAGAATCGCTGATGGGTTTGAAAGGTCACAGAAACAGTGTTCATCCCACCAAAGCCAGGGTCAACAGAACTGTGGTACAATCGTACTCTCTTGCTGTGGGACCCAGACATGGCACACGCCTCCAGACCTCAAACAGAGACTCCATTTCTAATTTTTTTTTTAAATTTCTAAATTTAAGCTTATTTACATTCTTAAATTTGAATTCAATGGAACACAGATGTTTCAATTCTGCCGCTTCAACAGGGGGTGGTAGTGTCACTAAGGACTCATGCATAAATAGCATTATAAATGGGTTTTGGAAAATAATCTGTTAATAAGTACAAGATTTTCTGTTCCCGAGTTTCACCGAGACACAAAATCAAAGATGGATGTAATTTATTTTTAGTCCTTTCCCCCTTCCTTTCATTCTTTCCTTATCTTCTTCCCCTATGCCAAATCACAGTGATAGTGATAGATATCACTCTTCGTGGTATTTTTAAATATAGTAAAAACTTAGGGGCACCTGAGTGGCTCAGTTGGTTAAGTGTCTGCCTTTGGTTCAGGTCATGACCCCAGAGTCCTGGGATCCAGCCCCACATCCAGCTCCCTGCTTAGTGGGGAGCCTGCTTTTCCTTCTCCCACTGACTGCTCCTCCGCCTGCTTGTGTTCTCTCTCTCTCTCTCTATGACAAATAAATAAATAAAATCTTAACAAATTTTTAAAAAATTTAAAAAATGATAGCATAATATGCTACCTCATAAAGTGGGTGAAAAGTGATAAGAATATAGACATAATGAATCAAAATGAGAGAGTTCAACAAAAGGAAGAAGAAGGAGACTGAATAGAAAAAAAAATTAAGGGTATAATTGAAAATCACAAACAGAGAAAGAGACAAGGTAGGGCAGAGAGGGCGCTCTTGGTCAAAGGAAGTGCACGGACCTGAGGAGTGTATGGGATGGCTCCAACACCTTAGCGGGTTTGCATCATTGGATGCTGGTTTCATGGAGCGGAGCACAGCAGTCAGCATTTTCTAAAGACCTCTGATTAAATCTTGTATTCTCTCACTACCTTTCTAGAGTTCCTACTCTCATGTCTATTTCCTTTGTGATATGATTTGACGTACTCACATCTACATTATATCTTTACACTGGACTTGTGACATGATTGCACTAGAATTAGAGGATTTGCAAACTTTAGTATTAATGATATTTTGAGTAATAAAAATAAAGGTATACATGGAATTTATATTGTTTTAAGAACTTTATGTATAAATGCATCTAATTCTCATGAGATAGAGACCATCATCATCCCCGTTTTTGCAGAAGGAGCAAATATACAAGCATAAAGCACAAGCTAAACAATGGAGGAGAATTTGAGCCTGGGCAGCCTAGCCCTGAATATCCACATTCTTACCCTCCCTGCTACACTTCCTATTGTTTTGCAAATGGAAGCTGAAGAACAGCTCATTTGGTAGCCCCTGAAATTTAAAACAAACAAACAAACAAAAAAAAAATGCAGCCAGTGCTAAAGTTACCTATTTACCTTTAGTGCTTCTTATAATATTTCTAGAGTGAATAATGGCTTGCAGGCTACTGGCTCATTTCATTTACACAATACTTTGTTTTCTCTCCTTATTTTGTCTTTTTCCTACAGTTTTATGCTCAACTTTTGTGTTAGTTCCCTGGAGCTGCTGTAACCAATTACCATAAACTTGGTGACTTACAACAACAGAAATGTATTTTCTTCCCAGTTTTAGAGGCCAGAAGTTCAAAATCAAGGTGTCAGGCAAGAATGTTTTTTTCTGAAGGCTCTGAAGGAGAATGTGTTCCATGCTTTTCTCCTAACTTCTGGTAGCAGCTGGCTATCCTTGGCTTTCCTTGGTTTGTAGCTTCATAATTACAATTCTGCCTGCCTCTGTCTCTGCACTGCTTTCTTCTTCGTGCGTCTCTGTCTTTCAAACCCCCCTCTCTTTTTTCTTAGAAGCACTCTAGTCATTGGATTTAGGGCCCATGTTAATCCTGCATGATCTCATCTCAGATCCGTAGGTTAATTACATCTATAAAGGCCATTATTAATAAACAAGGTCCCATTCATAGATAGCAGTGGTTATTACTTGGCCATGGCTTTTCGGAACCCGTCACTCAACTAACTATCCTTTCTCCCCATTTTCTCTATCATACAATTCTAATAGAACTCATAAGGAGGAATGGAAATATAGGAATTGGGGGTGCAGGAGAGTACTATATAAGCTTATAGTCTTATGATAGTTCTAATATAATACTCTCAAATCACTTTCTCTGATTACACCTAGTTGTGTCTTACTGTTTCACTAATTCATGTCTACTTTTCTTTAGGACGTTTTATTTCATCTCCCATTCAATTCTACTTTTAGTCCTTTACTATTAAGTGGATTGACTGTATTTATGTTAAAAATTGAATGTGCTACTAAACCAACAGACATGCATACATTATGCAAATTCGCTGAGTCTGAGTCTACTGACAAATATACCATGTCCCCAGAGTAACTTGGAGTCACCTAAAATAGCCTTGCTGGCTTCTAGAGATGGTTGACGCCATGAAGATATGTCCTATCATTAATACCTGGGTCTGAATGCTTAACAACTACTGCACCAGCTCTAGTAATGTTACAATTGTGAAGTTTTATTCAAGTAAGAAAGAAAGTCTGGTTTATCCTGAGAGTCCTCATCGATGGGGATTGACCTGAACTTCATTGAATTCAACTTCATAAGATAAGACTATATGATCTTATAGTATTTTTATTTTATCTGAAACATATATTAAGCATAATTTTCATACCTTCTTTGTTTTCTGATACCATATCATCATCAAAACCACAATTTTACTGCTTCAGTGTGTGGAATTAATGTTCCCACTTTGATGGGAAATGTTAAATCATTAATCACTTCCTCAGGGTTTTACTTCCTATTCTAATGCCTTCAATTCACTCTTTACAATTTTAGCATAAAATCTGTGTTTTTTTAAACCAGATATTGTTAGCTTTTTCTAAGTCAATTCCAGGTATGTGGAGTATTTAAACCTTTCTTTTCAAGGCTGTTATGTAACAAAAACAATTTGGTAAGCCAGATACATATTTGTATTATTATAAAGGCATAGCAATATCAATTATTTCATCTCTCAGAGATATTAAACTGTGAAAAAAATGTACATTTTAGAATTAATTAATCCTAAATTCTTTATTTAACTCTTTTTTTATTTAAATCCAATTAATATATAATACATTATTAGTTTCAAAGTTAGAGTCCAGTGATTCATCAGTCTTATATAACACCCAGTGCTTGTTCCATTGTGTGCCCTACTTTTTTTCTTTTTTAAAGATTTTATCTGTTTTTTTTATCTATTTATTTGAGAGAAGGAGAGAAAGAGAGAGAGAGAGGGTAAGAACACATATTAGCAGGGGGAGTAGCAGAGGAAGACAGAGAAGCAGACTCACTGCTGACCTGGGGATCAGGATCCAAGCCGAAGGCAGACACTTAACTCACTGAGCAACCCAGGTACCCCCATCACATGCCCCTCTTAATGCCCATCACCCAGTTACCCCACTCCCCTACTCACCTCCCCTCCGGCAACCCTCAGTTTGTTTCCTATGATTAAGAGTCACTTACAGTTTGTCTTTCTAATTTTGTCTTGTTTTATTTTTTCCTCCCTTCCCCTATGCGTCTCTGTTTTGTTTCTTAAATTTCACACATGAGTGAAATCATATGATAATTGTTTTTCTCTGATTGACTTATCTTGCATAGCATAATACCCTCTGGTTCTTACCACATTGTTGCAAATGGTCAGATTTCATCTTTTTTGATGGCTGAGTAATATTCTTCCCCATATATACATATTCCTTCATCTGTCAGTGGACATCTGAGCTCTCTCCCTAGTTTGACTATTGTAGACTTTGATGCTATAAACACTGGGGTGCAGGAACCCCTTTGGATCACTACATTTGTAACTTCAGAGTAAATACCCAGTAGTGCAATTGCTGGGTCATAGGGTAACTCTATTTTCAACTTTTTGAGGAACTGCCATACTGTTTTCCAAAGTGGCTGCACCAGCTTGCATTCCCACCAACAGTGTAAGAGGATTCTCCTTTCTCTGCATCCTTACCAACATCTGTCATTTCCTGACTTAATTTTAGCCATTCTGACCAGTGTGAGGTGGTATCTCATTGTGGTTTTGATTTGTATTTCTCTGATGCCAAGTGATGTTGGGCATTTTTTCATGTGTCTATTGGCCTTTTGTATGTCTTCTTTGGAGAAAGATCTGTTCATGTCTTCTGCCTATTACTTGATTGAATTAATCTTAAATTCTTTTTTTTTTTTTTTTTTTTTTTTTAAAGATTTTATTTATTTATTTGACAGAGAGAAATCACAAGTAGATAGAGAAGCAGGCAGAGAGAGAGAGGGGGAAGCAGGCTCCCTGCTGAGCAGAGAGCCCGATGCGGGACTCGATCCCAGGACCCTGAGATCATGACCTGAGCCGAAGGCAGCGGCTTAACCCACTGAGCCACCCAGGCGCCCCAATTAATCTTAAATTCTTAAACTTACTCATTAAAGATCCTTCAACCTATGCGTCCTTCAAAACACTGTATTTGGTTTTCTTGCCTTCTTTGTTTCCTTTAGTTATTTCACTTTCTTTATCCAGTTGCTTTTTGTAAGTACAGGATTCTGATAAGCACTGCCCTTCTCACACATCACTCTCTAGGGAGAGATGATTGGAATGATCCTTAGGGCAGGTATCTTTGGTCACCAGATCCATCTGGTTGAAATGAAGCTGGTATTATGTCTGGACTTGTCTCAGGTAATTTTGCCAAACTTTCTGGTGATGTGTATGAATTAATAGGATTGCAACTAGTTTTCAGTTTCTTAACAAAGGAGTTCCCAATCCCATTAATTGCTTGGGAAAATAAGGCATGACAGTAAGGCTTTAGAATGCAGAAAAGAGATTCAGTTGCCTTGGGAATCAGCAGGCTTCTATTCAATCCTCTCCTTAATCCTTTATGTGCCAGATGTGGCAGAGGAGTGGACCAGGAAATTGAGCGAAGTGTTGTAAGTAATAAAATGAGAAGAGGCATCAAGTTAAGACTAGGGAAATTTGCTCTACACTTTTTTCGGTATAGGGTGTTTCCCCAGGGTAGAGAACATGTTATCTATCACACACCATGCCAACAGTAAGCAATATAAAGTGATTTAATGAAATTTTGGCAGTTGTTTAAAGTTTATTGCTTAATGAACAGAACATTCTTTTGGATCTTTAAGAGGTCCTATGAAATTAGGGACATGAATTGATTAGTATATATATTTGTTGTTGTTAGATTATTTAAAAAGTCCTATTCTGAATGCAAATGTAGAGAATGATTTCAATCTTTCTAAAGGATATCAAGAATATTTATGCTGTTTTGGGGGTGCATTCAGAAAAATAGGAATACAAACATCTGAAATCTATCCAGTCCATTGATTTGTTAGAATGCCTAGGAAAAAACAAAATAAACAGATCTTTTCTTTCTTTCTTTCTTTCTTTCTTTCTTTCTTTCTTTCTTTCTTTCTTTCTTTCTTTCTTTCTTTCTTTCTTTCTTTCTCCTTCCCTTCCCCTTCCTTCCTCCCTCCCTTCCTTCCTCTTTCTTTCTTTCTCTTTCTCTCCCTTCCTTCCTCCCACCCTCCCTCTCTTCTCTGTCTCTCTTAAACTTCCTTTTCGATGCCCATACAAGCTTAAAGAAATAGTGCATATAAAACAACTCGTATAATGAGTGTCGTAAGTGGGTTCTCAACAGTTATCACTCCACAACTATTACTTTATTTTTGGAGGGCATATGAAATTTAAAAGCTAGGGAAAACAAAAGTAGTAAAATGAACTAGAATGAGTGGTGGCTCAGGTTGCCCTCAGATTAGTATCCGTGCTTCAGTACATCAGAGCTACCGTGACTTGGGCTTTGATATAAGGGGCACAGAATGATTTAGGAAAAGCAGCATTGGATTAGAAGCCAAAAGACATATTATAGTCTTAGTTCTTTCACTTACTAGAAATTTGACCTTGGGTAACTTATTTAATTTATTTAAACCCCTGTTTCCTCATCTGAAAAATGAAGACTGATGATATCTGCCATGACTCCATTTTGTGAAGATGCAATGAAATAAAGTGCTGTAGAAATGTGTGGTGTTACTTTTTATTATTAAGATGCAGTGAATTTACATTTTAAAAAGTCAGATATGCCGTCTCTATGTCTTAAATCCCTCACTGCCTCAGACCATGAAGGTGTCCTATTTTCATGGGGGAATCCCATCTGGTGTATGTGGCTTTTAGAGAAGTAGACATGAAATAGTGAGACAGTAAAACAGAGTGGAAGTAGCCAGAGAAAGCTGCTTGGGAGTATTATATTAGAACTATCATCGCATATGAACTTTTATATGGATGAGAATATTTCAGAAGTTACATTTCATCCGAAATATGCTTCCTTCCACTACATTATAACCCTTTCACCAGGGAGGTTCCAGGGGCTTGAAGCAAAAAGGAAAAATAACAGCTTAGTATGAATAGAGAGATGCCATTCTTGTGACCAAGGTAGATACTTTTTTGGAGTGTTTGAAAGCAAGAAGGACTTAAAATAGATATTCAGTGGTGCTTACGTTTTGGTGGGCAGGAAGGAGATAGTAGGAGTAATAAGTAAATTCTGCAGTATGTTAGCAAATTATAAGTGGGCTACATAAAAATCAACAACACAACGCTCAAACCCAAAGTAAGTAAGGAAGGCTGGGAGTATAGCAATTAAGGGTGCAGAAGACCAATGTTACATATGGCCAGAGATGTTCTTATTGGCAAGGTGAAGGCTGAACAGAATTTGACGGAAGTATTGGGGAAAATTGCATCTCTACTACAGAAGAACATTCCAGGGACAGAGAACATCCAAATCCAGTGGCTTAAGGCAAAAACATACCTAATGTTTTCAAGTGCTGGCATGGCAGTTAGAGGAGAGGAAAAGGGATGGTAAATTGACACTTAGCTACTATTCTCTCTGTATATTTAATGATTTTTTGTTTTTTGGGGGTTGCCATCATATTCAAATCTTAGCTTTAATTTGTCTAAGCCATCCTACTACATATCAGTATGTATACTTATATTCTACATGTAAAATATATTATTTTAAACCATGATATATAATATATAAATAGTAAAATATTATATATAATATATGATATATATTACATATTTTATTAAATATAACAATATATAAATACATGTGAAAACACACACAACTGTGTGTAATGTTTTGACACTTCTAGATATGGCCCTTACTACAAATTTTGGGATTAATCTTTCCCAATTACTTAAAAAATATATAAATATGTTGTTGAAGATACCCCCTCTTATATGTACTGTTATCTGGCCTGGATAGTCTCCAGATAATAGTTCGAATCAAGCTTGTTATCCAAGTAAATTGACAAGATTATTCTCACTACATGTCGTTGTCTTAAGGCTTATATTTGGCGATATACCATGTAATGTAACAAAGCATTTTGAAATAAGTATAAAACATTAACTTACCATTACTCTTGTAAAAGTAAAATTCGTTTCTTGTTACCCAAGAGAGATATTCTGTTAATTTCAACTGGAAATTAGACTTTAGATCCTGGAGAAAATATATGCATAGATTTGTGGATATAGTTAGATAGTCATATATGTCTGTCAATCTACTAAACTATCTTTCTATCTTTCTAGCTATATAATCATGTATGAACACACATAAATGGGTTTATAAATTAAGTAAACATGTTTGTTTTTTTCTCCATACCTTATTCCATGTTTAGCTTATTCTTTCTGCTATTTTCCTATAACTAGGACCCTAATGCAATTTTTATTTCTTGATTCTTATGTAGATCTGACCTCTGACAGAGTGTCTTTAGGATCTCCAAAATCTCGGGCCATTTTTTATCAAGACACTAAATGTTAGAATAAGAAAATCTTTTCTAAACAAATTTTAAGAAACATATTTACTTTTTTATTACTGTGCAAATTACTGTGCAACTACCAATGTTAAGGATATTCTTTCTTTTGTCTTTATCAAATGGTAAATTTCTGGTATACAGATTTCTGCTACAGTAATGTTGTAAGATCTTAACAACACACACTTGACTAGTTTATTCTGCAATGGAAAAGACAATCAAAATTTCAAGCCTCTCCTAAATTTTATTTTTATGAAAACACCTTTCACATCTGAATATAAAGGAAAGAAAATTTTCGAAAGCTAAGATAGAAAAAAATATCCTGGCCTGATAGCTTAAAAGAACAATATTTTCCTTCATTGATGTTTAGATCTAAGATTACATCTATCAGAACGATTTAAATTCTCAGTCACTGTCTGTATGCATCTGAAATATCACTGAAGGGTAAAAGGGAACTCTGGACTCTAAATGTTTATGCCTAATCATGGAATGACAAGTCTACCAAAAAAAAAAAAAAAAAAAAAAAAGGTTTATTTATTTATTTATTTCTCAGATTGCCTAGAGTTTTTAATTAGTGAGTTAGCTGGCATGGAGGAAAAAAAGAATTCAGTGTTCAGAATGCCTGGTCTTCCTTAGAATCAAACTAAAGTTTTCAGTTATCCTAATTTATGTGGATTCTTTATGTTAATTTTAGGATCAGATTATTTGAGTGTGGTAGCACATTTTTTTTTTAAGATTTTAACTATTTATATGAGAGAGAGAGAGAGAGAGAGCGCACAAGCACAAACATGAGAAGTGGTGGGCAGAGGGAGTGTCAGGCAGAACAAGAG
Organism: Mustela lutreola; assembly: GCF_030435805.1. Taxonomy (NCBI): domain Eukaryota; kingdom Metazoa; phylum Chordata; class Mammalia; order Carnivora; family Mustelidae; genus Mustela; species Mustela lutreola. The sequence goes on from NC_081292.1 coordinate 157,909,865, forward strand.
GAAGAGGCACGCTCCCCCTGAGCAAGGACCCTGATTCTGGGCTCGGGGCTCAATCCCAGGACCCTGGGATCTTGATCTGAGCTGAAGACAGATGCTTAACCAACTAAGCTACCCAGGCATTCCTCACTATGGTTGTTCCCAACCTCTAATGTGAAACCAAGGAAAGATTTTTTCCACCTGAGCTCTGTCTAGAAGAAATATGTTTATCAGATCAACATCATCTCTGGAAGTGGAAATGTCCAATTAAGGGGGAGCATTTGTTTACACCTTCCATTATAACATCAAAATTCCTAAATCCACCCTGGGAAGATGGATGTTAAAGTTGCTTGCTTAACCTGGAATCCTGACACCCAAAGCCAGTGGTGTCAAAAGGCTTTCAAGTTCCGCCCGTGTTGACATGAAAACAAATAATGTCAACTACTGTCACAGTAGTGCAGAGAGGAAAATATGCCACCGTGATAGCTTCTTTAGAGGCAAGTGACTCGTTTTCAAAATCCTTATGGTGAATTCCACAGTGCTTTAATGCATGGGCAGACTTAGGGCACAGGAGCATTTTTTTGACATGAGGTTCCCTAGGGAATTTAACTTTATTTCTGACGCAAGTACTAAATGGTGAAAGAACCAGGGCCTTTACTGCTTCAAAATGCAGTGCAATTTTTATAACTGTACTACCTCATCTCCATTTGAATTCTAAGATTTTGTGCTATGCAGTCTGACAGTTAGTTATAGAATGGAAAATGTGTTTGCTTTAAGTCAAATTTGTAGAGAGCAGTAGTGGAAATTTGCATGATGTCTTTCAAGTTATACTACTGTATTTGGCAACAAATGCGTATCTTTTTCTTTTTCTGATTTTCTGTTTTGTGATGTCACCTGTAGGCATCTGTATGATGGAATTCTTAAAGTATTTATTATTCTGGTTTCTAGTTCTGTCCAGATGTTTAGCTACAGGGCAGTGTTACTGCCCAGATTAGTACAGCTGGTTAGAAGATACTGTGCTAAATATGTTGAGCATCTGCAGTTTGTCTTAGGAGGTTGCATTTCAATTAATGAAATGTTCAGCGCACTTACGAAGATCTCGCCTCTCGCTTAAACTGATGACTATGGAGCAGAACTAATTTTAAAAGCCAAGAAGAAATAGTATAATGGGAAACTTTAAAAAAGACAAATATCCCAACCTACATAAATAGAATGAAAATAAATATTTAAAGAAATAATAATTTAAAAAAAAAAACACTTCATTCTATCTTGAAAGTAGGAGTCTATGTTCAGTATCATTAGAAGAAAACAGTAAGATTACCTCAAAACTCAATTCTTTGTTTTCATTAAGAATTTGGTTTAAGAGGCCACCATTTCTTCCTGTGTCTTCTCTACTTTAGTGTTTGCTTTTATATGAGAAAAAAATTGAGTCAAAAGTAATCATTCCAACATTATACTGAGCCCAGATTAATCAGATAGCAACTATAGCATATACCATTTATGATTACAGTTGTAATGTTTGGATGAATTTCCTGGCTTAATATTCTGCTAGGAGGTCTTTTGTCATTATTTAGACATTTGGAGAATGGATTTAATGAAAAGAACATTCTAACAGTGAATGCTTACAAAACCTTCCCCTGAACATCTGCAACAAATTAAATAAGCTTGTAAATATAATAAATAAGCTAAGTTGAAAAGTACCAGGGAATAAACAAACTTGATTCCTTTTTCTTTGGCTAGCTATAAATAATTTTATTTGTAATGGTTTTTGCAATCTCTCTGGTATATGTGTCAGATATCTGCCTGATATAAGGGAACACCAGACTGATTGGTTAGAAGAGAAAAAAAAAAAAAAAGAGGTGGGGGGGAAGGAGGGAAGGAAACAAGAGAAAGAAAGTGAGAAGGAAAAAGAGAAAGAAAGAAAGAAAGAAAGAAAGAAAGAAAGAAAGAAAGAAAGAAAGGAAGGGAGGGAGGGAAGGAAGGAAGGGAAGGGAGGAAGAAAGGAGTCTAAACCCAGATTCCACATGTAATGCAAGTTTGGCGTTATGTAATTTTTGAGGATATAAAATGTGTGAAATATCATTGATTCTTTACTTTAATTTTGGGCTATGCTATGGGCTGAATGTGTGCCTCCAAATTCACATGTTGAAACTCCAACCCTTCACGTCAGTCTTGGAGGTAGATCCTTCGAGGAAGTGATTTAGGCTAAATAAGGTCAGAAGGTGGAGTCTGATCTGAAAGAAATGGGGTTCTTAAAAAAAAAAAAAAAGAAAGAAAGAGCTATTAGAAATCTCACTTTCTCCCCATGTAACAGCCCAGGAAGATGGCTATCTGAAAGCCAGGATAAGAGTTTTCATAAGACCACATGGACACCCTGATCTCAGACTTCCTGCCTTCACACTGTAAGAGAGTCAGTTTCTGTTGTTTAAGCCACCCTTCAACACCAGTCTATGATATTTTGTTATGGCGGCCCCCAGCCCACTAAGGGACCAAGGTAGGCTGCCTCACCCAATGATGACACCTGTTTTAAAAGAAGCAATTCTTCCTTATTAAACCAGGTTATATAGCTTCTTACAGCTCAAGTGCTAAGGGATTTGCATAGCTGATTTCAGCTTGCTATGAAATTATCAGGACAGATATTTAGAAATTGTAATTTACAGATGAGGAAATTAATTGTCCTCAGCTTTACCTTTCAAGAAAGTGATCTCTGCCTTGGTTACTGCAAAGCCCCCCTCTGGGATAACATATTCCCTGAGGTCAGAAACAACCCCTCCAGGGAATTTGAAAGATCATCACTGGCTTAACAGACCCATGGGACCTTTCCAGTTTCCCTGAAATTGGTAACAATGTCTGGCTTTTAAAAACGGGAGAAATTAAACTTTGTAGCATTTTGCTATTTGAATGACCTACTCCGTGGAATTACAGCAGCAAACTAATCCTTTAGGAGCGATGCCTCTATCAATCTTTGGATTTTTCTAATGTAGAAGCTACTCAATTGCATCTCAGAAATCAGGGAGGTAATTACTCATGCAGACAGCACAAAATGAAAGAAAAAAATGCAAGTTCTGCTGAGTATCCCTTTTAGAACAAGCCTTGGAACAAGGAAAACAGCCTCTATAATCAGTCAAATTCTTCCACTAATTTTTCAGGTGTTGAAGGCTGTGGTAGAAGACATGCTATGAAAGTTAACAAAGCAACGTGGCTTTCAGAGTGGGTTTTACAAGAGAGAGAAAAAGAGGGAGAGGCGTAGCTTATTTTTAAGCAAGAATTCTATTATGAGTGAAGTTCAGATTCTCCCAACTTCCGTTGCTTTGAGTATACGTTCTAGGACTTAAGTCTGATGTTATCTGATGTGTCATTTACCCAACATCTCATCACTCTACCAATTATAAATATTATACAAACATATTAGTGAGGTAAATGAAAAACTCAAATTTTGACTGGGCTAGTTGGGATTTGCAGAAATCTGGTGAAATCTTATTAGGAGAGTGAACAAACTGTAAGAAAGAATTTGAGGGATTCTGCATTTTGTACTGCCTTGGAATATTAGATGACTTCAGATTTTTCTGTAGTCCAAAAACCTTAAGAATTTCTACCTCTAGGTGAAAGCCCCACTTTGTCATAAAATATTCACCTCAAAGAATTAAGTAACTAAGAAGCCTTCAGTTTCTTTCCCAAAAAAGTGAAAGGAGATGGCACTGTTATTATGAAGCTTTACAGACACTGGATTTTGCTTGATTTTTTGTTTTTGAAACTGTGCATGCAAACATTTGGTTAGAAGTACTCTCTTGCTTCTACTCAACCTTCCCTGTCTCCTGATCAAGACCTATCTATTTCTTACTTAAGGTATTTAATTTGAATATTTAATTTTAATTAGCATACTTTTTTCTTCTGAGGGAAAACAAAGGAGTAGGGGATAAGGTCAAGCAATCTGTACATTATTGTGACCTCGATCACACATGGTCTCCAAATGTGCCAAAGGTAGCTAACTTTTAGTTGCAGTATTTTTGTTTTGTTTTGCTTAGTTTTGTTTTTAGACAACCCATCTTTTAGATGGCCACACTTATGAAAGTAATTTTAAAATTTTGAAAATCCAAAAAATAAGGTATAATTTTCTTGGGCTGCTAGCTTTTTTTTTTTTTTTTTTTTTGATGCTCTATCTATAGGGATGAGAAGTAGCTTTAAAGAATATTGATATTTCTGATCTATATAAAGAACTAGGTATATCTTGATTTTAGAAGTACATTTTTTTTTCCTGGGGGTGGGGCAATTGTGACTTTCATAATTATTTAAAAAGCTGTCAGTGACAGTAGGCCAAGAAGCAGAAGGAGTGGAGGCTAGTGTTATCATTACAGCTGGGCTTTTGTGTGGCCTCTAGGAATCACAGGCTCCTGGGGTTTCACTCAGGGTCCGCATCACCCAAAAGTGAGCTGCTTTTCTTCAGGAATTCAATATGAAGTTCACAAAACTGCAATAGGACATACAGATTAAGTTCTGTGTCTTGTCTTACTCTTTCTACTTTCAGTGGTTTTGCACCAAATCACCATTTTCTAGAATGCTAAAAACCTTCCTAGATGACACAGGTTTTGATTCATTAAGGGTGTTCAGTTTGGATGCCTAACAATCAAAAGAATGAATCAGATTTCAAAGAATGTTGAAAAATAGAGGCATCAAATTAATCCTTTGTTGAACATTTATATAAACCAAGAATGCAACTATCACCCCGGGAGACTTAGAGTCATTTCTGGCACGTTGGTTTTTGGAAAAGTTTTGCATTCTTTTTTTCTATGTGCTTTCCCACAGAAATAGCCATCAGGGTAAGACAGTTGACATAAAAGCACGTGTACCAGAATGTGATGGAGTATAAAAGGAGAGAGATATTACAAACAGGGTGTCTGTCAAGAAAAGTGCCGCAGAGTATTGTTTCATATGGGACCTTAAAGTAAAGATCAGGATTTCTATTGGCAGAGAGGATCTCAGTAGTGTTTTGGCTGGATTGGTCTGGCCACAGTGTATAGGATAGATAAGCATGAGTGGAGAAGGGTAAGATGTGAGCAGTGATTCTAGTAGTCAACTTAGGGAATATAAAAGGTGTGAACCAGAGTGGTGTCTCAAGATTGGGAAGGAGTTTGGGTAATGCAAAAGTCATTGAGATATGGGAACTAGTTATAAAGTGGAGGGGCAAAGAGGAGAAAAATATGAATCTCATTTTTTTCCTTAAGAATCTGAAAACGGGGCACCTGGGTGGCTCAGTGGGTTAAAGCCTCTGCCTTCAGCTCAGGTCATGATCCCAGGGTCCTAGGATGGAGCCCGGCATAGGGCTCTCTGCTCAGCGGGGAGCCTGCTTCCGCCTCTCTCTCTGCCTGCCTCTCTGCCTACTTGTGATCTCTGTCTGTCAAATAAATAAATAAAATCTTAAAAAAAAAAAAAGAATCTGAAAACGTGGTTGAGATGTAAGAATAAAATGTAGAAATGTTCAATATTTTATTACAACCAGGGAACTAGGATCAGAAATTAAAAGTTTGTATCTGAGAGTCAGTTCCATAAATGTGGTAATTGCAGGAATAGAAATGATTGTGTTTCCTGAAGAGAACGGAAAAGAAGAGAATTTCAGGAAACCATCCCTTTCCAAGATAGCAGGATGAAAAGAAGTCTTTCTCAGGTAACCTTACTTGTGGCAGAGAATAGAACAGAGGGATTTTTAAGGAAGCTTAGTGAAAATAGTCCAAGATTCAGAAACAATAAAAAGGGTGAGAAATGAGGAAGATAACTAATCAAGGTGAAGTTTTCTTTTTTAAATTCATTTATTCATAAATGGGTCATTATTCTTTGTGGCACTCTATAACTGAATAGAACAAGCTTCCTGAGTACAAAGTTCATTCACATAATTTTGATTATGATTTCTATGATATTTCTATGATTTCTACATAGCAGAAAAAAAATGGTTAACAAGAACCAATGACCTGAGACATTTTTCTTCACATTGTCGCTCAATTCCCCTTAGGCAGGTTTTCCATCTTCTTCTTAACCGATCTCTTTCTCTTTCTCTCTCTCTCCTCCTCCAACTTAGACCCTAAGTTGAGTAGAGACTCAAAACATAATAAGTCCATTTTTGGGCTGGAATATAAACAACCTGGTAAGCAGTAGAATGCTCTGAGGCCATGTCTTCCTACACTCAGAAAGCATTCACTTCTTGTTTATTTGAAAATAAAATGGCATTCTTGGAAGGAAGAAAAACATAGGTGCCCTCAAGAGTGAAGTCTCAGTCCAGTAGAAGAAAAGAGCAAAAGCTAGTTCTATCATTGTATATTTTTGCTTTAAAGAACACAAATGCCTTTGATGTCAAAATAAGAGGGTCAAAATTTGAATGTAATACAGAAATATAATATAATTTCTTCAGCCTGGAAAAGTTGTTCATACAATGACACCGAAGCTAAAAAGTCTTATTTTATGTATTTAAAAAAAATTTTTTAATGTTCTTAACATTTATTCTTAAGAGATTAGAAAAAGGGAGAAACATCTGTTAGGGAAGGAAGTTGGTAGACACATTGTGTTGGGCAGTCTGCCTCTTTTCCTGTTTTCCTACATAGTTGTCTTAAAATAAACAAACATCAGGTTTGCAACAATGCACTTCTGCGCTCACCCAGGAAAGGATGGTATGCTATTGCCTCTAAGTGTTGTTATTTCCTAGTAGAGTCACAGAAAAACTAACTTCTTAATGGTCAGTAAATTGTCCTCAATAGAGATACAATATTGTTAAGAATTTTTAGCTCTCCTGGCCTGTTGATTCTTCTAGATGAAATTTAGAATAATTTTCTGAAGTTAAAAAAGAAAAAAAGGAAATTTACTGGGTTTTTTTGTTTTTTGTTTTTTGTTTTTTTATTTGAACTACTTTAAAAACATAGATGAGGGGCCCCTGGGTGGTTCAGTGGGCTAAAGCCTCTGCCTTCTGCTCAGGTCATGATCCCAAGGTCCTGGGATTGAGCCCCACATCGGGCTCTCTGCTCCTCGGGGAGCCTCCTTCCTTCTCTCTCTCTCTGCCTGCCTTTCTGCCTATTTGTGATCTCTGTCTGTCAAATAAACAAAATAAAATTGTAAAAAAAAACAAAACCAAAAAACAAAAACGTAGATGATTATTCAGCTAGTCAATGCTGTCCTCTTACTGAGAAATTCGCCAGGTTGCTTCTTTACTTCGAATTTCCTTCTTAAACCTTTAACTTTTTATTTTTAAAGATTTATTTATTTATTTGCAAGAGAGAGTGAGGGCAGGGGAGAAGGACAGGACAGAGGGAGGGGGACAGGGAGAATCCAAGCAGACTCCCCACTGAGCGGGGAGCTGGAGGCAGGGCTCTATCCCAGGACCCTGAGATTATGACCTAAATCTAAACCAAGAGTTGGTTGCTTCAACTGAGCCACCCAGAAGCCCCACCCCTTCACTTTCATTGCTAGAATTACCCCTAATATTTTTATTGCTGTTTTGAGTGGGATATTTCATGCCTTTATTTGCAATTGGTTTTTGATATTATAAGAGAAAAAAATATCAACTTCAAAAGGCACTTATGTACTTGTCGCTCTTCAGCATTATAATTATAAAAACACTTCCACTAAATAAAAAGTAAGTTCAAGCAGCAAACTATAAAATTAATATTAATAAAAATATTAACTTGGGGCTTACTAAGAGCACTACAGTAAATGTTTTCTAATGATTACCTCATGTAGCCTTCACAATACCCTCTGAAGTTGGTCTTTCTATGGCCTCTCATGGATGAGGAAATTGAAGGTTTAAAGAGTCTGATTTGCTCCCTGTGGTGGCGCTGTGGTAAGGAGTGGCGAATTCTGGACTCGGCCCAGAGCAATCTGACAGATTTTTTACCTCTATGCAAAACTGTCTTTCAAGTTGATAGTGTTGATAATATGCATAAGTAATTAAATATTACAATGAGGTAAACTCACTTAGCAAGAGACAGCGGAATTCTCCTCAGGAAAGGGATTTTTCTTATTTGTTCAGAGAAACAAGGAGTTGAACTTTTTGGTTGTAGAAAGTTCCAGGAGGAAAGAAAGAGAAGGTAGGAGAGTTTCTAAATCGTCCAACATCATAAATGAGCAGAGCCTTGTCTAAATTATCTGCAGTGCCTCTGAAGAGAATCATATTATCTGCAAATAGTGGTATCTCCTCTTTACTAATAATATTTCTTAATATATTAAATGATTTATCATACAGGTGAGAACTCTTTCTAGTGTACCTAGGTTTTGTTTATATTTTTCATCAAGAATTGGTATTGTATTTTATTAAGCTGCTTAACTGGGTACCTGGATGGGTCAGTCAGTGAGGCATGCAACTCGATCTCAGGGTCCTGAGTTCAAGCCCCATGTCGGACCTAGAGCTTACAATAAATGAATAAATAAATAAATAAATAAATAAATAAATAAATAAATAAAATTCTCCTTTTTGGTATTCATTGAGATAAGCATGTTTCTTTTTAGAAGTTTATATGGTTTGTTAATTTTAATATTAAATGGTAATTGCACATAAATACTATTTGGCTGTGGTGAATTCTCTTAGTGTTGTGTAAAGTTAGTTGCTCTTCTTTTATTTAGCATTACTTATCTCTGCTTAGAACTAAAGACAGCTTAGGTTTCCTGTTTTTGCAAAATTTTAATGCTTTGGAATGGAAGAGTTCCTAATGCAATGAATGTAAGCTCATCTTACACATGGGAGAACAATGGTTAAGACCTATTTCAGGAAAATTTGAAAGAACTCATTAGTAAAATAAGGTTATTTTGGTGAAAGTAAAAATGTAAGCAAAAAAGTAAAACAACAACAAAAAGTCCCTCCATAACTCTAAATAATAATGTTTTTATATTCTATATTTAATAAATGTTAACACTAAAAAGTTTTACAATTTTAATATAACCTTTCTTTCTTCCTTCTTTTCTTTCTCTCTCTCTTTCTTTCTTTCTTCTCTTTGGTATTAGTGAATCTTGAAGAGCAAATCTATTTCATTAGAATTAGGAATTGGATGTGTTGAGTAATGAAATTATTTTTTTTTTTTTTGCCAATTCACTGATTTTCTCTTTAACTATTATTTTTCTTTACATTCGTTGGGCTAATATTGCCTTCTTACCTTCTAGAGCTGTACATATATATGATTTTTTTTAATTTTTAGAAATAAAAACATTATAGCCATGAATTTACCACTGAACAGCATTTTGACTGAATTTCATGGACCTGATTGTATGATTTTTATTTTTTTTATTTTCCAGATCAGTGTGTTAACTATAATTTTCATTTCTTCTTTGGCTCTATAATAATATTATTTAAGAGAAATATAATTTGATTATAATTTTTTGAGAACATTATTATTATTATTGTAATTATCTTAAGTTTTATAATTCATTTCTAGTTATGGCACCATGAGTAGGAAAATGCATTCAAAATTCTTTTCTTGTTTTGCACTCAATTTAATTTCTTATACACTTATTTATTTTCAGATTTATTTTTGATCTTTATCAGCAAGGTAAACTCTGTAGAAAGAAATTTACTTAAAACTAGAATTCATGTTTTTAATGTACATTACTTAAACACTCTCTGTTTTAACTTAGGTAGTTCACAATCCGTTGGTCAAAGATTAAGCAAAATATGGTGGGTACTTCTACTTTAATTTTGTCCCTGGCCATTCCTATTCTTATTGTTAAGACTTCTGTTTTATGCATTTTGATAGTATAACCACATAATCTGATATTCAAACTAGGATTCTCTAGAGTTAAAAGAGATACTACTAATTGAAATGAAACAGGGTTTTATTAGAAGCATCCCATGAAAATCTGTACTTAGAGTTACCCTTACCATTTCCCATTTTTGCTCTCTCCCAGAGGTAAAGTTACAATCCTTGAGAGTTATTATAGTCAACATTTTTTTTTATTGTTTTGGGAAAGAGAAAAATATATCATTCTCCTTTAACCAAGGTGTTGTAATGTTTGCTGATAGTTCTAATAAAGGCCTAGAATTAATAAAAAGTCTGGGTTATGCATGTAGCCATACCTCTTTCTTTCACTGAGCCACATGGTCTTGGTTTGCCCCAGATACCCATTATCCACATTTTTTACCATCTTCTGTGTCCAAGGAAATTAACCTGGGCTCCCAAACTCCTTGCCCTTTGGCTTCCAGTTGGATTCCACCAATGGAAGTGCAATGAGAGATTAGAAGCCAGAAAGTGATGGTGGTAGGCTTGCTGTGAGCTAGTGCTGCAATCTTGCATTGAGGTTATCCTACACCATCCATACCTAGACAAAGATCCCTTTACTGAATACTCTTTAGGGATGCACCATGTGTATCCTGCCTATTCCATAACTAATACACTATCCATGAGTGTATAACTGTGTTTTTTTATATATAAAACTATATATTTTACAAATAATGAACATATTCATCTAAAGCTTTTAAGCATCTGTAGAGAGAACATAAGAAGCTTTCTTTTTTTTTTTTTAAAGATAAAATCAAAATATTTATCTTGGCATTCTCTCATTAAAGTTGTGTTTAAACAAAACAAAACAAAACATCTGGGCACTGGAAACAAATGTCCCTAATCCATTTTTTAAAATGCATTCATTTATTTACTCACTAAATGTTGAGTTCTCACCAATTACTCTGAAGGCAGGTATGCCCCTGCTCTTAGAGTCTACAGTATATCTGGGAAGTGAATCAATTAAGAACAGGATGCCAGCTACAAAAAGAATGAGTGAAGATCCTGATAACAAATAAAAAGAAGGCCTAGTTTAGGGGCACACATTCGTGCATGTGTGGGGCAGCATTAAGGGAATGATATAACATTTAAATTGGGACCTGGAGAGTGGATTAGGCAAACAAAGGATGATGATGTGGAGTCAGATGAGAGAGAGCTTCTGAAGACTCTGAAGGAACTGATCTTTGCTCTGGACATTTACTTTATAGAAAGCTACTAAAGTGTTTTAACCAGAGAAGTTAACATCAGATATTTATTCATTTTTTCTTAAAGATCCCTCTGATTGGTTGTTGATATCTGGAGAGAAGGCAGTCAGGACCGGAGGCTACTGCCACGGTCTGTATGCTGAATAAAGGCAGTGACAAGGGAAAGGGGTGGAGTTTACAAATATAGTAAGGGAGTAATTATATTTCAGGACATAATTATATGAATTGAAACTTGTAACTGATTAGATGAAGGAACAATTATGATAAATACATATACATAAACATGACTCTTAGGTATATATGCAGAAAGGTCATAACTGTCAGGAGAAATCACTTTGTTTCCTTAGGTCATTGGTTTTTAGTCCCATTAAAAATCACTTGCATATGTTTTTAAAACTACAGTTTTATCTTATCTGAATAAGTAGGTCCCTTGAAAGCGGCTTGAATATTTGTATGAAAGCAAGATGAGAGAAAACAAATAGCAACAACAAATTCCTGTGGTGATTCTAGTTGAGAATCTGCGAATCAGGCTCATTAGAGTGAGGAAAACTTCCCAGCTAGAGAAAGTAGAGATGCAGGCATGAAGACAGACAAAAAACCAGTGCTTAGTAGGGCTGGTGCATAAGTAAAGACAACATGGGACGAATTGGGGAGAGAAGCAAGAGATGACACTGAAACTTTTAGTTTTTTTTTATGCATACATAAATACACACATTTTTTACCAAAGCAAGATCAAGTGGGAACAATTGTGTAGATTTTATTTTTTAAATTTAACACTATGTGATATACTTCCATATCAATTCTTACTGCAATAACTATCTTTATTGGCTGAATCCTATTTCATAATAACATTGTATCACAATTTATGCAACCTTTTTCTCATTGTGTATATATATATATACACATTATACATACATATTATATTATACATGTACTTTACATATGTATTTTTTTTCAGTTTCAAATGATGCTCCAGTGAAAATCTTTGTATTAGTAACTGAGCAGATGTTTGAGAGTACTTGCAGAAGTAGAATTATTGGGTCAAAGGAGATACTCGCTTAAAACATCATTGGATGTTAACAATTTGCTCTTCTAAAATGTTTGGACAAACTTATAAACACACAAAGATTTCTTCACTCTTTCAATAACATGGCATGTTTCAATCTGTTGGCAATATGAAAGGGGCAGACTGATGCATGACTATAATTTAATTTGCATTTTTGACTAATGAAAAAGATGGTAGGATTTTTCCACACATATTGGCTTATTTATTTGCAATCTTGCTTTTGAAAAGTGATGCTTCGTCACTGATTTTATTTCTACTGGATGGTGTTTTATTTACCGTTGTTGTGTCCTAAAATGTAGCACTTAAAAGAATCATGTTACTATGTTATTGAATTCTGGAGGGCCAACAATTTCAAAAGGCATCATGGGATGTCTTTGCTCCATAATGTCTGGGGCCTCAGCTGGAGGAACTAAAACCCTGGGAGTGAAGAGATGCCTGTGAGCTGTTTCCAGGACCAGTTTCACAGGTGGATGTGCAGCCCACGCAATGTCATGGGGTTCTGCACTTAGAAGGGCCCCAGGCTTGCTCTAACACTCTGCTGTGGCCATCTCGGAAGTCTTAATAATTTTTTAAATTTATTTTATTTTTATTTTCTATTTTTTTATTTTTAAATATTTTACTTATGTATTCATTTATTTATTTGAGAGAGAGGAAGAGCACAGAGAGAGATGGAAAGGGAGAAGCAGACTTGCCGCTGAGCAGGAAGCCAGAGGCAGGGCTCTGTCCCAGGACCCTGAAATCATGTCCTGAGCCAAATGCAGAAGCTTAACTGACTGAGCCATCTAGGTGCCCTTGAAAGATTTAATAAATTTTAATTGTGGGGTCCTGCATTTCATTTCACAATGGGTTCTGCAGATTAGGAAGCTGGTCCTGGCTCTATCATCCTGTAGTAAGCAGAATAATGGGTTCCAAAGCTGCTCACCTTCCAATCCCCAGAACCTGTGAAATTGTTACCTTCTATGTTAAAGGCCTTTGGAGATATGATTATGTTAAGGAGTTTCAGGTAGGGAGATTATCCTGGATGATTCTGTTGGGCCTGAATTAATCATCTAGGTTGTTGTAAGTGAAAAGGAAGGTAGGAGAGTGAATGTGAGAATAATGAAAGAAAAACTCCATCAGCCTTTATTGACTTTGAAGATAGAGGAAGAAATTAGAAGCCAAGAAATGCAGGCAGCCTCCAGAAGTTGGAAAAGGTAAGGGAACAGATTCTACCTTAAAGCCTCTAGAAGGAGCACTATTCTGCTGACATTGACTTGACACAGTGAAACCCATTTTGGACTTGTGACCTCCAGACAACAAGGTAGTAAATTTGTGTTGCTTCAAGTCAAAACAATTTGTGGTAATTTATTATAGCAGCATGGGAAACTAAAACACACCTGTATTAATACACACAATTAATACTAATACATTCAGAAAATCACTCATATTTCTGGGTTGGGTTGACTCAAAGATGAGAACGGCTGACTGGAACACCTGCCTACCGTCTCTCCAAGCATTGTGGCTTCCTCAGAGCAGAGGGTCCTCAGGGGAGGTGGGCAGTTACCAAGAGTGTGTGTTCTGGTGAAGCTGTATGTATTGTGTCACAATATGAGACACTTTCTCATATTACTCTCTCATATTCTGGTAGCTGAAACGGTGAAAAACCTGCCCAGACTCTAGAGGGAGATACATAAGCCTTTCTGTCATGGAGAGAAGTGTCAGTCTTTTAAACAAAGAATTTAAGCCCAGTATTTTAAAACTATCATAGATGCTTTGTCTTTTTCCTATCAATTTTTAGTCTTTGCTTATCATGGCAATGAACCATTTGTACCTTATGATTGTCACAAATTGTTGTGGTCAGATTGTCATCTACAGATTCTATTTTTGAAAATAAAAATACCACATTCAGGGGCATCTGGGTCGCTTGGTTAAGCGTCTGACTCTTAATTTCGGCTCAGGTCATGATTTCAAGGTTGTGAGATCAAGCTCCACACTGGGCATAGAACTTGTTTAAGATTCTCTCTTTTTCTGTCCATCTGCCCATGCCCCCACATTTGCATGCTTCTGGTCTCTCTCTCTCTCTCTCTTAAAAAAAAAATAAAATCACATTTAAAGAAAAGTGACTAAAGCTCAACTAAATAAATTTTCAGAGACTAAGTCCAGATTTTATTCACTCATGGGTGGCAACTTAATTTGAAGGTTGAACAGGCAAACATGATAATAAAGATTTCAAGGTAACAGATATTAGAAAGTTGAGGGAAGAAAGAGGTAAATATTTTTTGATATGATCCCCCATTTTTTTTCAAATTAAATTTTTGGAGTATTTCTTGGTAAAGCAAACTATACTTGATAGTATCAAAGTAGCACAATTAAGATACATTTTTTTCACTCTTTTTTTCAGATTTCAAAAGACTATATTTTATTAATTCTAGGAAATTTATTTTTATAACTCATCAGAGCAAGACTCTATTTTAAAGTGATTATTCAAAGATGATTTATTTTGAACTGAAAATATGGATTGTATTATAAATCTGTCTGTATTCAGATTTGTATCTTCATGGGTTGTAGTTTCACTTATACTTTCTGAATAAATCTATATGTTAATAGATATACTGTGTTGTATAAAGTATAAACAATTTTTAATCATCTTGCAGGAAAGCTCTGAAAGAGACATTAATTAATAAATATGGATCAATGTTCAAAACCTAATGTTCTTTTAAGAAAGATCACCTATTTAGCACTCGTGTATTTAACACATATATGCTTCAATATATTTGATTGGGACATTAATAAAACCTTATTGCTTATATTAGCATCCACTTGTATAAAACAATTAACGGGCAAGAAGAACCAGGCACAATACATTAATCACTGATACAAAAGCAGAACAATTTAAAGAATTTGTTAAAGATAATCACTTTTGATAAAAATAGGAAAATCAAATGTAATATTATTCTCTTAATTAGTCTACATACATAAAAGTGTAGGGGAATTACGTTCAAAGACCATACAAAATGAGAGGGGGAAGGGCTCTTTCACAGCCAAATTCATAAGCCAAATGATTATGCTTTGTGTGTTAGTAACAAACTGGGGTCTTCATTATAATGATCGATAGTGTGTTTAAGCAACTGGTCATGTCTGAAAAGTGTTTGTTTAGTTTCAAAGAATGCATATATTTACCATTTTAGAATTCTTTGTAGATGGTTCACAGATAATTTTGGATGACACAAAGGGAAGATAAACAGTGCTGCTATTCTGAAGATATCTCAGATAACAGAAAATTTAAAATTGGCTTAACAATTAGTCATGCAACCTTTTGCTTTCCAAAGAGGCACTTTAGATATCACTCATTCAGTTGGGCTTTTATCAAGCTATCAAGGCCTTATTAATACAAGCCCAGAAGCTACCATGTACAGTGATCCATTTTCATAAAACTTGTTCTCAATGGTTAATTGTCAAATTCTGGCAATAGGGCAACCCCTATGGGAAAATTGTATCAAAAAGGACAAATCCCCACTAACCTAACGTACAACCTGAGTGATCTCGTCTAATGTGTGTCTCCTAGGTTAGGGCATTACAACCAAAAGAAACCTCTGAGAATGCCCTCATAATGGTTTAACAGTTTAGTTGATGTCACTTTGGAAAACTTGGAAAACACAGGAAAAAGGGAAATAAAATTCTGATAGTAGTGAGAGCGTATGAAATACTGTGGCTAATAAGTCAATACTGAAGAGAGAAGTCTTAGGTCAAGCCCTAAGTGAGAGAGACCCCAGAGGCCAAAGGAGGAGAGCATTCAGACAGTATGTATTGAGTAACTGAATTGAAAATAAGTGTGAGACAGTAAAGGAGGTTGTTCCTTCTTTTTCATTGAGCACTCACTATATTAAAGGCTTGGTATTAGATACTGGAGATACAGTGCCTTGCTATCAGATTCCATTGGCCAAAGTTATGATAGGGCCACACTTGAATACAAGGAGACTAGGAGATGACGTCGAAATGTGACCAGGAAAAAAAACGACAATTATTTGGTGGACATGTAGACTACTCTTGCCAGAGTTTATTTTTTTATGATATCCATCAAACTCTTCTTTTCAAAGATAGATCACATGCTCCCTTACCAAGAGACACAATCCTACATCCAGCTGAAATCCTGAGGTAATGTGCAGTTCTTTTCATCAAGTCTGGATGACATTTTTATGATCCAATGGCCTATGAACTAGAAAGACTAATTTTCTACCCTCTTCCTCCCCTATCAAACTAAAATACAATTATAGAGCAGAAATAAAATAACCATAGTTAATTGTTCTCATCCGGAAAGGAGAAAAACAAGAGACACAGCAGTTGCTGGCTCATAGTGATTATGAAATCCCTCTGACAGTCATTAAGAAAGGTCTTCTTTGAGGGTATAGAAATTTCCTTGATTAAATCCTAATTTTGCTTTCTGGCGGAATACGTACACACATCACACATGCACATACACTCACAGTGTGTGTAAATATATGTGTGTGTGTGTGTATGTGTATAGTGAATGGATGTGTATACATAATTTTTTTTTTAAGATTTTGTTTATTTATTTGACAGAGAGAGCTCACAAGTAGACAGAGAGGCAGGCAGAGAGGTGGGGGAAGCAGGGTCCCCGTGGAGCAGAAAGCCCAATGTGGGGCTCAATCCCAGACTCTGGGATCATGACCTGAGCCGAAGGCAGAGGCCCTAACACACTGAGCCACCCAGGCACCCCTGTATGTACATAATTCTTAAGGGAGAATTCATTTTTTACCAAGTGTCATGGTCATGATAAGTAAATTTCTTTTTCATCTCTCTCTTCCAGGAAGTACTTAAAACCCATACTTTCACTGAGGATGTATCCTTTTGAAGATCTTGGTTTTCTGTAGGTGTTCATTTCCAAATTTCAGCTCACATAGATCCAGGCTTTTTGTGTCTTAATGTCTATTAAATCTCAAATCCTTGGTTACCAAGATGAGCAATAACCACAGATTGCCTCTCTGTCTGTACTCACAACAAGTAGAGCTAAGTCGTTGAGTTCACTTCCATTTCTTACTTTCAATTTTTCTCAATTTCTACCCTTGGAGATAACTCTTACTGTCTCGTGAGCTCTGTCATGAACATTAAAGGCTTTATGTTATATTTTATACACTTTAATTAGATTTTCATAGAAGAGTTTTCATAGTCATCAGTCAGTTGTACTGTTGGAAATGCAAGTCCTGGAACTGAATTTTGAAGTTGGACTATGCCGGATAGTTCAAGCTGCATTGGTTCTATAACTATAAATAAATGTATGAAGGGTCCAATGTAATGGAGAAATTACATTTTTTAAAGTTTCAATCTACAGTATAAATGTATTCTTTCCCTTATGATTTCCTGGATAACATTTTTTTTTGGATTACTTTATTTTAAGAAGACAGTGTATAATATGCATATATAATATGCAAAATATGTGCTAATCAACTTTTTATGGTATCTTTTGGCTTTTGGTCAACAGGAATCTATTTAGTAGTTACATTTCCAGGGGAGTCAAAAGTGATATGTAGGTTTTTGACTGCAGGGAGGGGTCACTGCCCCAACCCTCACATTGCTCAAGGGTCAAATGTATTTTATTTCTCATTTTTAAAATTTTAAAGTCCTAAGACTTAAAAAAAAAAAAAGCCCTACTTTTCATATAAGCTAATTATTTATTTCAACTTTGTTTTTTTATACATGAGTAATTTGAGACCCAAACAAGTCACATCCTTATCTAAAGGTACAATACTCCGTAGTGGGAGCCACAGAAGCTAATCTTCATGTCTCTCCTGACAATATTATGTGGCTTTGTAAAAATTATTATTATTACTTTGCATTGATAGAAGCTTTGAGGAACTTGATTTAGGTTCATGTTGACTAAAGTTGCCTTGATATGTTAAGGTAATCTAAAATAATTTTTTTTTTTTTAGAAGAAGACAAAACACAAAAATATCCTCAAAATGTAAAAGAGTATTAGTGCTAGCTGTGCAAAATGTTACTTCATACAAATTATCTTATTCAAAAGGCAGAGGGCAGGAAAAGTAAAGCAGGAGGTACATTTCTTTAAAGAAGATACAATTCAAAGGACATTCACACAAATGTCTCCTTTAATAATGATAATTGTTTCTTTCTCATTCCGTTGCCACCACAGACAAGGCTTTCTTTCCAGTGTGTCCCAGGTTCCCATTCTTTCCCTGGAGGGCTGACAAAACCTTAGTAATGTTGGTTGGTATTCATCGTCAGATTAGACAACAACAAGAATAGAACAAAGCGGGATACCCATTAAGGTTGAATTCCAGATAAGCAGTAAATAAATTTTAGTATAATTATATGCCATAAGTATTGCATGGGCCATACCTATACTATTTATTATTTGTTTATCAGAAATTCAAATTTAACTAAAAGTCTTGTATTTTATCTGACAATCAAATTGTGGATGTTCTGTTAGAGGGGAAAAGGGCCCACAAACAATGACAGCTCAGTGCTGAGTCTGTAATTTCTTGGTTCTCTTGAAGAAAAATCCTTCTTTCCATATCTATTTTTGTGGACTCTTGACTTTCTACTTTTTCTTCTCTTTCAGTTTGCCTAACTTGCCCATCTTTATAATAGTGAGGAGGTAGAATACACAAAAGACATGGGCTAATGCTGCAGCTGAAATCTTATTAATTTGTATCTGTTTATATAATATACGTTATATAACACAATTCGGTGTTGTTTTCTCCTCCAAGAAATAAAATTTCAATATTATTCTTCATTTTTCCAATATAATGGTGTTTAGAGAATCAGATAACTTCCTTTCAATTTGATTGCCAAATCCACCTTAATGGTTAATAAGTAAGTGGACTCCTTGTACTGATGCAATAATCTCTCTCCAGTTACCTTTTGCCACCGTGAAAAGTTTTTATTTATGACCATACCCTCATCTGCCCTTTAGCCAACATTCAATCCATTTCATGTACATTTATGTCCATTCTGTTTTCCTCCTTTTGTAGACCTCAATCTCTCTACCAAGACCTTGATCTCTGATGTGGAACTTTGTCAAATGCTGTCTGAAAATGTAAGAGCACACTCTTCACTGCATGAAGACAAAGCCAGAATCTTCTTTTAAAGGCAGGAGGGCGTTGAATGAATGAATAAACATTGGCATTTCATGGTGGGGTTCTCTGTCAAACCTAAGCTGCTCCAGATACAAAATTTTGATTAGAAATTTCGAGAGGTGTTGTATGGGAAGGGCATTATTTGTCTGTTGTCTGGTGATTTCACAGATTACAATAATACTTTTTCAAATCATTTGTCACTGGTTGAGGAAGACAACAGAGCTGTCAGGTGCTTTTGGCTGAGTGTTGCCCAAGACTGGACAATGGGAGTGAAGAAATGTTTTTTTCTTCTGTTTTGTTCAGGAAAAAAACCAACAAAACAGTCATGGTAAAGGTCTTAGGAATAGATCAATTTGACTTCTTTAGCTTCTTTATCCTGAATGAGGCTTGGTGGACTGTGAATGAATGTTCAGTCTTTTTAGTGAAACACTGATGACTTTTAATGGGTTCTATAGGTTTTAGGAGCAAACATAAGCTTCCTATTCCAGTTTGCCATACAATGAATACAATTCTTTAGAACAAAGTGTAAACAAATATATTTATTAATATACTTATACATACAAATGTACAAGTATATAATGTATATAATATATTCTCAAATATATATACATATATATATATATGCAATGGAATGGATGAGTTCTCTTTCAAGAGCCAAATAAAACTGGAAAACTCAAAGAATATCAAGAACTTTGATATTCTAAATAGGTGGTTTACAGTTATAAAATTTTTTTGAACCCCATTAAAATATCATTTAACTTTCCCCAAGTCTTCATTTTAGGGGTAGAGTGTACAAATATTACCTGGCTTTAGCAGAAAAAAAAAGGAAACTGATGTAACCACTCTCTCTTCTCCTTTCCCTTCTCCATTAGTCTGAGCAAAATTTGCGAGAATATTTGAAATTAATTTTTTTTATGTTCAAAAAACCAAAACATTCAACTTTCTTGCAAACTTTTCTGATTTTATCTGCAATTGTTGACACCCATGTTTTTAAAATCTGCATCCTGAATCATTGTGGCCCGTGGGCCCCCTGCGGTCTGGCCCTTGTCTACTTCCCTGTGTCAGGTCTCACTTGTCTGTCTGTGCTGATGACAGGCCAGTGGCGGTACTTGTCTTCCTTAATGTGGCATTCTAAACTCATTTCACCTAGGGCCTTGGCATTCTCTGGGCTTGACATTCCCTTTTCCCTTCTCTGGTTTACTTCTTCTCCCCCTTCAGGTTTTCACTTAAATGGGCCTTCCTCCATGTGGCTGTCACTAACCACAGGAAATCTGTTACTTGCCATGGCTTCTTTTTCATACTCTATGGTATTCTCTGTATTATTTTCCTTACAACAATTTTTTAAAATATTTTTTATTGATGTGTAGTTAACATACAGTGTCATATCAGTTTCAGGTGTACAACATAGTGATTCAACAATTCTATACATTACTCAGTGCTCCTCTTAATCCCCTTTATCTGTGTCACTGCCCCCAGCAACTCCCAATTCTTTGTATTTAAGAGTCTGTTTTGTGTTTGTCTCTTTTTTTCTTTATTTGTTCATTTGTTTTGTTTCTGAAATCCCACATATGAGTCAGGTCATATGGTATTTGTCTCTCTCTTTCTTTTTTCTGTCTTTATAACATTTCTATTTCTTCTTCTTCTTTTTTTCTTCTTTCTTCTTTTTTTTTTTTTGAGAGAAAGAGAGATCTTGAGAGTTGTGTGCTAAGGACAGAGGGAGAGGGAGAGAGAGTCTTAAGCAGACTCTGCACTGAGTGTGGAGCTGTGCGGGGCTCCATCTCCCCAACCTGAGATCATGACCTGAGCCCAAATCAAGAGCCAGAGACTTAAGCAGCTGAGTTACCCAGGCACCACTGTACAGTACTTCTTAATTTGTAAATCATTGCTATTTGAATAACTTCCTTGCATAGTTATTTTTTGTTCATGCACTTGTTTCCATTTCTTTGTCAGCTTCTGGGAAAAGAGCGCCTTAAGAGCTAATCTTGTCAGTCTTTATCATGGAAGAAAGAATGGCATATAATATATGCTCACCTGATATTTCCTACATAAGTGCATTTTCTCCTTCCTTCCTTCCCTCCCTCCCTTTCTACCTTCTTTGGTTCCTTTTTTTCTTCCTTCTCCTCTTTTTGTCTCTCTCTCTTTCTGTTGTGTACTTTCTTCCATGCCAAATATATAGTGTATAACACATATATGCAGTATATATGTATTTGTAAATATATACAAATTGCTTTATACTATTAACATGCTTTAAAATATTTACATATCAGTGTATTTAGTTCTAATTTAAACTTTAAGAATAACTTCCAGGTGTTTTATGGTATGAATGAATCATAATTTTTTTCATCATCCTTTAGTGAAGGACAGTGTGATGCCTCAACAGTTTTTTTTTTTAAATAATCAATACTATCATCAATATCATTACATAGTCTTCTTTACTTATACATGCTTACATTTCTCTAAAATAGAGTCCTAGAGGTGAAGAAAAAAATGTAAATTCTCCCCTGCAAAGCTTTACTAAAAATTTGGGAACTTGTACATTTTTCTTGTCTCTACCAAAACTGGTTATTAATATCATTTAAAATGTCTTTATTGGGGCACCTGCTTCCTCCTCTCTCTCTGCCTGCCTCTCTGCCTACTTGTGATCTCTCTCTCTGTCAAATAAATAAATAAATAAATAATCTTTAAAATGTCTTTATTATTTTTCTGATGAAACATAAAATCTTATTTTTAAGTTGGCTTAGCCTGATTCTTAGGTTGAAATATTTACGTGTATTTATTAGCTAATTATAACTCTTCCCTGAGTTGCTTTTAATTTTCTCATTTTTTTATCGTATTGTTTTTGTTTATTTTTTTGCTATATTTCAGTTACAAATATTTTGACTCTGGTATATGTTGATTTTTTTCCTACTTTGTGTTTTGCTTTTTATCTTTGGCAACAAGTTCTTTTATTTTATTTTATATATTTATTTTTTTAAAGATTTTATTTGCTTATCTGACAGAAAGGAGAGAAAGAGCACAAGCAGGAGGAATGGCAGGCAGAGGGAGAAGCAGGCTCCCTACCAAGCAAGGAGCCAAATGAGGGGCTTGATCCCAGAACCCCAGAATTATGACCTGAGCTGAAGGTAGATGCTTAACCGACTACACCACCCAGGAACCTGGGTAATAAGGTTTTTTAAAATAAAAAAATATGCAAAATGGCCGTCTATGGTAAATATTTCCTTCGTGGATCTGGAAGTTTGTAATTGATTAAGAAAATTTTTTCCATCTTGAGACTATTAAAATATTTTCAATTTTTTTCTCATGTGTCATGTTTTTAAAATGTTACATTTGTCTCTCTACATATCTGAAATACACTTTTGGGTATTTTGTATGAGCATATGGAATTTAACTTTATGTTTTTCAAATAGTTAACTAATTATGTGGTCATCCATGAAATAACTCATATTCCCTAAATAGTTAAAATTCTTAAATGTTCACATGGGCATTTATCTCTTTTTGAACTCTCTATTCTCCTCATTGAGCTATGTAAATATTTCTGCAACAAATGTACACTAAGTTTTTTTTATAGCTTTATTTTATGTTATGATAATAAAATGCTGACAGTATGGAGTAGTACCATATTTGATTATAAATTCTATCTCTTGAAGAGTTGAAGTACAAATACTAAATGCTCTATCCAAGTGAAAGATCAAAGATGACAAAAGTCAAAAGAATGGGGCTTGAAATTAAGAAAGAAAAAAATCTTATCCTTATGTGTCCTAACATATAAAAGCTGGGGGGAGGGAATATCTAAAAGCATGATTATTTATTTATTTATATTTGTCTCATTCAAGAGAACAATATGATATGGATTAACTGTTGGAAATCATTTTTTTAAAGTTTAAATACACTGTTTAAAAATTTAACAGGAGACTAGAAATGGATATATAACTTCCAAAACCCTAGATAAATAAAAAAAAAAAAATAGAGAAAAGCTTGAACAACCCAACCAATGGCAGGAATGGGAAGGAAATACAAGAATAAGAAAGCAGTGTAAATAAAACACCTAAAAAAATATAGCACGAATAATCCCAGACAGACCAGTAAATCACGATAAATATTAATGGGTTAAGCAATATTTTTAAACATAGAGACTCTTGATTTGTCTTAAAAAATTATATTTCTCATAAGAATCCCACTTAAAATGAAATTACATAGAAAAATGAAAATAAAAGAATTAAAAATATGTATAGGCCATTACTTACATAATATGATTTCTGGCAGCAAAGTCAAATGAAAAATGCATTAAATGAGACAGAGGCATATTACAGAATAAAAAGAAGCATCCTCCACCAAGAGCATATGTGGTTACGTGTGTTTATTCACTTAATAATATAACAGCTTCAAAATACAAAGCTAGATAGGCTGTTGAAAAAGAAGAAATGGACAACCTATAATCAATAAATTCTCTTTCTCAGAAATAGACAAAATGAATCAACAATATACATATAAATAACAATGAAGTGCATTTAAATAATACTGTTTTCTATAGCTGTATCTATCTACCTATCTGAACCAAATAAACTAGTAAAGTATATTACATTCAAATTTCAAAGAAACAATCACAAAGATTGTTGAATTAAAAACCATGGGCAGGGCTCCTGGGTGGCTCAGTGGGTTAAGCCGCTGCCTTCGGCTCAGGTCATGATCTCAGGGTCCTGGAATCGAGTCCCGCATCGGGCTCTCTGCTCTGTAGGGAGCCTGCTTCCTCCTCTCTCTCTCTGTCTGCCTCTCTGCCTACTTGTGATCTCTCTCTGTCAAGTAAATAAATAAAATCTTTAAAAAAAAAATACCATGGGCAATTTACAAGAACTCTAAAAAATTCTAAAACACAAAAATAAGGTAAGCTATATATTTGATCACTAGATGATGGTAAATTTACAAATAAATCACCAAAAAAAGCTGCATGACCCCAATAACCTATCTAACGGAACATATTAAGAAAACATGCTACAAAACTCTTGAGTATAAAGATAAAAACACAATTGAGATGGCAAACAATTTTGAAATGAATGACAAAAAGAGTACTTGCACATATCAACACTTGTGAATTAAAGCCAAAGCAAAACTCAGAAAATACAACTTATCACCATAATAGCTTATTAAAAAAATAAGAAAAGTGGAAATACTTAATATGTTCTATATTAGAAAATAGAGAAAACAATCAACAGAAACATAGTGTTCCTTGAGGGCTTACTACATGCCAGCCACAGTTGTAAGCCATTTTCGAATACATTTGAGCCATTTCGAATACATTCAAAACACCTCTTTGAGGTAGGCAATTATTGCTATTTTATAAATAAGAAGTTGAAGCACAAGAAACTTAAGTGAGTTGCCTGAGGTTACCTAGATATCAAGCTGGAGAAGTTGGCACTCATTCTAACCCAGTGATAAGAAGTTAAATCAACTGAGCTGCACCATCAAATCTAAAAAGACCAACTAAATCAATGCAATTCATAGAAAGCCTGATAAAGAAGAAAAATAAAGAATATGCAAAAGTAAGCATTAGGAATAAAAAGGTAAAATTATAGATATGGGTCAGAATTTAAATTTTTTATGAGAATACCATACCCAACTTTATAGCAGTATATATATTTTTAAATTATTATTTGGGGATGCCTGGGCTCAGTTGGTTAACCAACTACCTTAGGCTCAGGTCATGATCCCAGGGTCTTGGGATTGAGTCCCACATCGGGCTCTTGCTCAGCAGGGAGCCTGCTGTTCCTCATGCTTGTGTGTGCCTCCTCTCTTACAGATAAATAAATAAAATCTAAAGGAAAAAATATTTTTTGTTTGTTTCAAGCTTTTTTTGTTTTTGTTTTTTTAAATTCTAGTTAGTTAACATATAGGGTAATATTGGTTTCAGGACTAGAATTTATTTAGTGATTCATCACTTACATATAACAACCACTGCTCACCAAAAGCATCCTCCTTAATACCCATCCTCCACCCAGTAGACTATATAATCTGGACAAAATAGACGGTATAAAATATGAATGGGAAGGTAAAATAAAATTTTAAAAATTGCCTCAAAAAAGAGTTTTCAGAAACCTACAGAGACTAATATTTATAGAAGAAATTGTAAAACACTTAAGGATCTATCTTCAAAAATGGGTGGCACAGATTTGGGGGTGAGTATATTCATTTATTCAACAAATTTCAGTTGATCCTTGTGCGGAGTAAGACTGCTTCTCAGCAGAATGCTATGCCTCTATCAGGAAAGGTCAAGCAAGAGAGTCTTCCTTAATGTTCTTTTTCTCCAACTGACCCTGGCTTCTACTCCCTAGAATACAGAGATTCTTACCTTATTTTGTGGTATGTGCTATTTGTTGGTCTGGTGAGTTCTTTGTACCCTCTCCCAGAAAAAAATAAAATAGTTAAATGCATCTGATCTCACACACAAATACATATGATCATAACACATAGGATTACCAACAAACAAACAAAAAAACCCAACCCAATTATATTTAAGTGTTTTCTAGTTACGGGGTCCTTGGGAGGGGATTTCAAGTTAACCACATCTGGGTCATATCATTTTTATTTTCATTGCAATTTCATAACTCTTGAATTCCAATGGAACTTTAGAGCTGTCCAAGAATCCTACACGTCCACAATCCATTCACTCTCGTACCCTTCTAAATGAGTGTTATTACTTCTCTACTCACCTCAGATCTCCCAGAGCTCCTCTTAATTCGCAATCTCTGTTGTGGAAAATCCTCACTTTTTTTTTTTTTTTTTTGGATTAAAATGAAACAATTGAAAGAGAATATTCTCAATGTTTTATGACCACATCTACTTGCTTACTTTTTTCTGTCACCATACATTAGCTGTTCTTCTGCTATTGGAGATTAAGTGTCCATGCTCCTAACCAAAGCTGTATCTTCCAATTATGTGTTAAATTCTTTTCCTTTTTATTACTCAAGGACACTTCTCCTTCAATTCTCCACCCATCCTTTTCCTAACACATATTTAATTTTCCTCTTCTTTTGGGAAATTCAAATAAACAGAAAACAAAACAAAGAAAAACAAAACCAAATTCTTCCATCTTAAAAAAATAATTTTCTTGGCCTCATTTACCCTTCCACTATCATTTAATTTTCACTCATTTACACCAAAATTCCTTGAAAGAATTGTATTTACTCTCTCTACTCTAGCATCTCTTGTCTTCTCTTGAACATGCTTCAATCAAAAATTTTATATCCCCAACTCTAGGGAAGCTGTGCTCATCAGGTTCACCAGTGAACCTGACATATTGCTAAATATTTTATATTGCTAAACCCAATTGTCAATTCTCAGCCTTCATTGTAATAGCACCCAGTAAAATTCCAGCAGCTAGTAAAGGCTGTGCAGGGGTTTGTGCCTGTCAGCTTATAGATCACACAGCACGTTCTTGGGTTATATAACCACTTGTGTGGTTTTCCCTTCCTTCTGAGACTACTCCTTATCTGTCTTTGCTCGTTCTTCCTCATCTTCTTAATCTTAATTACTCACTGTATCTGTGTGGAAAAATGCAACAAAAATGAGGAAGTGTTTAGGAGGGAAGAAGAAGCAGAATTTAAAACACACCTCGAAGAAGAATTCCATCTAATTTAATTACCAAAAAAGTGAGAGAAGAGTCTCTTTATAACCTGGCTGGCCAGGAGAGATGTTAATATTAAGTGTCACAGACTGAATGTTCCTGTCTCACCCAACATTCATATGTTGAAGCCCCAATCCCCAGTATGAGTATATTTGAAGATAGGGTCTTGAGAAGGTAATAAGCTTAAATGAGGTTAAAAAGTTGGGTCCTTGATTCAATGAGAAGAAATACCAGAAGCATTGGAACAAACAATCCTAAAATTTGTATGGAACCAGAAAAGATCCCAAATTGCCAAGGAAATGTTGAAAAAGAAAAACAAAGCTGGGGACATCATGTTGCCTGATTTCAAGCTATATTACAAAGCTGTGATCACCCAGACACCATGGTACACATGAAAACAGAAACATAGGTCAATGAAAGAGAATAGAGAATCTAGATATGGACCCTCAACTCTGTGGTCAACTAGTCTTTGACAATAGGGAAAAAATATCCAATGGGGAAAAGACAGTCTCTTCAATAAATGGTGATGGGAAAATTGGACAGCTATTTACAGAAAAATTCTTTTACACCATACACAAAGATAAACTCTAAGTGCATGAAGTACCTCAGTGTGAGATAGGAATCCATCAAAATCCTAGAAGGGAACATAAGCAGTAACCTCTTCAACACTGGCCATAGCAACTTCTTTTAAGATACATCTCCAAAGGCAAGGGAAACAAAAGTGAATATGAACTTTTGGGACTCTGTCAAGATAAAAAGCATCTGTACAATAAAGGATACCATCAACAAAACAAAAAAAGTCAACAAAACAAAACAAATAAAAAGGAACAAAACAGTCAACAAAACAAAAACTTCTCCCACGGAATGGGAGAAGCTATTTGCAAGTGGCACTCTAGATAAAGAACTGGTATCCAGACCTAAAAGGAACTTCTCAAATTCAATATCCAAAAAACAAATAATCAAGTGAAAAAATGGGCAGAAGAAATGAATAGACACTTCTCCAAAGACATACAAATAGCTAACAGACACATGAAAAAATGTTCATCATCAATAGCCATCAGGGAAATTCAAATCAAAACCACATTGAGTTACCACTTTATGCCAGTTAGAATAGCAAAAATTGACAAGGCAAGAAACAACAAATGCCAGAGAGGTTGTAGAGAAAGGGAAACCATCTTACATTGTGGGTGGGAATGCAAACTAGCATAACCACTTTGGAAAACAGTGTGGAGGTACCTCAAAAAGTTAAAAATAGAGCTACACTATGACCCAGAAATTGCACTACTGGTTATTTACCTCAAAGAAACAAATGTAGTAATCCAAAGGGAAACATGCACCCCAATATTTATAGCAGCAATGTCCACAATAACCAAACTGGAAGGAGCTAAGATGTTCTTCAACAGATAAACTGATATAGATGTGGTCCATGTATACAATGGAATAATACTCAGCCATCAGAAAGGATGAAGACCCACCATTTGCATCAACATGGATGAACTGGAGGAGATTATGTTAAGTGAAATAAGTCAAGCAGAGAAAGTCAATTATATGATTTCACTTCTTTGTGAAACATAGGAAATAGCATGGAGGACATTAGGTGAAGGAAGGGAAAAATAAAGGGGGGTAAATCAGAGAGGGAGATGAACCATGAGAGACTATGAACTCCAGGAAACAAACTAAAGGTTTTAGAGGGGCAGGAGGTGAGAGGATGGGTTAGCCTGGTGATGGGGATATTAAGGAGGGCATGTATTGGATGGAGCGCTGGGTATTATATGCAAACAATGAATCATGGAACACTACATCAAAAACTAATGATGTACTGTATGGTGACTAATAATAGTAGTAGTAGTAGTAGTAGTAATAATTAATAATAAGAAGAAGAAAAGAAGAGACACTAGAGAGATTATCCTCTCTCTCCTTTTCTTTCTGTCACGTGAGGACACATGTGAGGAAAAGGTGGCCATCTGCGAAACAGTAAGAGATCTTTCACCAGAAACCAAACCAAAATTTTCTCATCAGAAACCAGAGTCCAGAACCCTGATCTTCGGGCTCTAGCTTCCAGAACTGTTAAAAAATAAATTATGTTATTTAACCCATGTAGTCTGTGATATTTTATTATGACAGACCAAGCCAACCAAAACTTTATCATACAAGATACTGAAAGTTTGGTGGGGAGACAGTTTTAAGAAGCAGAGTAATGAATTGCAAAATATTACTTTCCCCTAGACCAGCTACATTACCAGAAATTTGTCAATATATTGATAATTATTTTGGTTTAAGACTTCTGTTTTCTTAATGATATCTGAAAGATCAAATGAAGTAAAAATCCATCTTTGTTCTTCAACCCTTCATGTAGAATGAACTCCTCAGATGAACTGTGATTGAATGGAACAGAAAGCATTGATGCAGAATATGTCAGGAAGATTAGTGATGGCATACAGCTGGTGCTTAAAGCCACCTATAGGAAAATAACAGGGCCATTCATAGAGTTTGAAGAAACCTTGTAAATCAGGAAGTCCTCATTTTACTGATGGAAAAGCTAAATCCCAGAGCTGCAAAGTGATTTGTCCATTAACCAACATAGAAAAAAATGGATGACACTTAACTCAAATTTCTTTACACATAAACCTTTTCACTAGAAGTCCTCAACAAATTTTTTGTAACTAATGACTTCCAAGTTACATTTAAAGGAATATTTTTGAAGGTACATGTTGATAAAGTATTAAATTATTGACTAAATATTTTTTGTATTTTATTTTTTTAATTGAGAATTTTTTTTTAGATTTTATTTATTTATTTGACAGACAGAGATCATAAGTAGGCAGAGAGGCAGGCAGAAAGAGAGGAGGAAGCAGGCCCCCTGCGGAGCAAAGAGCCCGATGTGGGGCTCGATCCCAGGACCCTGGGATCATGACCTGAGCAGAAGGCAGAGACTTTAACCCACTGAGCCACCCAGTTGTCCCTGAGAATTTATTTTTTTAAAAAAAGGTTTAAGGTTCATAGCAAAACTTGGGGGCACATTATGTGATTTCTCATACAGCTCCTTTCCCCAGATAGTCATATTCTCCTCCATTAACAATATGCCTCACTGGAGGGGTTCAATTGTTACAACTGATGACCCTACATTGACACATCATAATATCATAATCTCCCTCAGCCCATAGTTTGCATTAAGGTCCACTCTTGTTGTACGTTTTATAGGTTTAGTTGAGTGTATAATGGCATGTATCCATAATTATAGTATCAGAGTACTTTTGTTGTCCTAAAAATCTTCTATGCTCCACCTATTCATCTTTCCATTTACTCCTCCTCCCCTGAGCCCCTAGAAGCTTCTGGGTGTTTCCATAGTTTTGCTTTTACCAGAATGTCATATACTTGAAATCATACAGTGTGTAGTCTTTTCAGATTGATTTCTTTCATTTAGTAATATGCATTTAAATTTTCTCCATGTCTTTACATGGTTTGGCCGCTCATTTCCTTTTAGTGCTAAATAATACATCATTGTCCAATGTGCCAGTTTATTGACACATTCACCAACTGAAGGACATCTTGGCTGCTTCCAATTATTTGCCATTATAAATAAAACTGCTTTATATATTTGTGAGCCTGTTTTCTCATTGATTTAAATTTTCAACTTTTTTGGGTAAATACCAAGGAGTGTGATTGTTGGATCATATGATAAAAATGTGCTTGATTTTTAAGAAAACACTAACTGTCTTCCAAAGTGGCCATACCATTTTGCATCCCCACCAGCAATAAATGCACGTTTCTGTTCCTCCATATTCTCGCCAGCATTTAGTTTCAGTGTTCTGCAAATTACCCAATCTAATAGGTGTTTAGAGGTGTCTTATTGTTGTTATAATTTGCAGTTCCTAAATAATTTATAATGGAAGGCATCTTTTTATATGCATATTTATGATTTGTATACCTTGTTTGGTGAAATATCTCTTCAGGTCTTTACTTCATTTTTAAAATCAAGCTGTTTCTTTTCTTATTGTTGATTATTAAGAAGTCCTCATATAATTTGATAATAGTCATTTATCAGATATGTCTTTGGAAATATTATCTGCCAGTCTGTGACTTGTCTTCCCATTTTGTTGACATTCTATTTCCCAGAGCACTAGTTTCTACTTTTAATGAAGTCCAGCTTATCAATTATTTCTTTCATGAATCATGCCATTGGGGTTGTATCTAAGAAGTCATTGACATACTCAAGGTCATAGGTTTTCTCCTATGCTATCATCTTAGAGTTTTATAGTTATGTGTTTTACATTTAGGTATGATCCATCTTGAATTATTTTTTGTGAAGGGTATAGGTCTGTGTATTTTTTTTTTTTGCATGTGGATGACCAGTTGTTCCAGCATCATTGTTGAAAAGACTATCTTTGCTCTACTGTATCGCCTTTGTTCCTTTGTCATAAATCAGTTGTTTATATTTGTGTGAATCCATTTCTGAGCTCTTTATTTTGTTTTGTTGATCTATTTGTCTATTTTTTTTAAAGATTTTATTTATTTATTTGACAGAGAAAGAGAGATCACAAGCAGGCAGAGAGGCAGCCAGAGAAAGAGGGGGCCACAGACTCCCCGCTGGGCAGAAAGCCTGATGTGGGGCTCGATCCCAAGACCCTGAGATCATGACCTGAGCCGAAGGCAGTGGCTTAACCCACTGAGCCACCTAGGCGCCCCATTTGTCTATTTTTTAGTCAGTACCATACCATCATGATTACTGTAGCTTTAGAGTAAGTCTTGAAGTTGGATAATGTTAGCTTTCCAACTTTGTTCTTCAATATTGTGTTCATTATCCTGGGTTTTTCCTTCTCCATATAAACTTTAGAATTAGTTTGTCAACATCCACAAAACAACTTGCTGGTATTTTAGTTAGGATTGCATTAAATCTATAGATCAAGTTAGGAAGAATTGACACCTTGACAATATTGTCTTTCTATCCATGAACATAGAATCTCCATTTATTTGGTTCTTGTTTGATTTCTTTTATCAGAGTTTTGTAGCTTTCCTCATACAGAGCTTCTACTTATTTTTGGCTTTTGTATACTAACCTTGTATTCTGTAAATTTCCTGTAATCACTTATAACTTCCAGGAGTGTTTTTATCAATTCTTTAAAATTTTTAACATAGATAATCATGTCATTTGTGAACTAAGATGGTTTTATTTTTTCCTTCAATCTATATGCCTTTTATTTCCTCTTCTTGTCTTATTGTATTGTTGAGGCTGTCTAGCTTCCTTTGAGAGGGGTTACCCTTCCATTTTACCTAATTTTACTGGGAAAGCTTTGAGTTTGTCACCATTAAGTATCATATGAGCTGCAGGATTTTTGTAGGGGGAGAAGTGTTTTATATTACAATAATAGGTCTTGGTCTTTTAGTCAGTTTGTGCTTCTAGACTTAGTCAGTTTGTGCTTCTAGACTATGAACGTCACAAGTGCTTCTCAGGTTTTCTTTTTCCTTAGGCAGGACAAAATAACTAGAGTGGGCTGGAATTGAGTATTTATTTTTCTTAGGTCAGTTAGACTTTAATAATACTCCAGGAGTTTAAGTTCCAGTTAACTAGTTTCCACCAAGGGCAGGACTTTTTAGAAGAACAGAATGGCCTGGTATATTTCAAAATGGTTCCTTTTCTCTCCCTCTTCTGCAAGCAAGAGGATATTTTTCTTTGATATTTACTGTGGGGCCCTAGTCAAAGTTCTGGAGGTAAATCTCACAGTACTGTGGGATCTTCCCTATGACTGGATCCCTCCTGGAGTTTTTAATTCTCTTTCTTATCCATACTGAGCCTCCAGGCATTCATTAATCACAATTCAGGTTTTCCCAGCTGGCACTGTTTCCCTCCACAGTTAGTAGAGAGTCCCCGTCTTCACCTGTTTGTCTCTTTAATCTTGGGGGAGGGCAACAGTCTGCCCTGTATTTTCTTCTCTCTTGTAGATCCAAGAAAAGTTGTTGATGTTTCAGTATGTTCAGCTTTTTCTTGTTAGGATGGAGTGGCAACTTCTAAGTTCTTGATGTGTGGATCAGAAACTGATCTTCCCTAATTTTCTAAATCTTTAAAAATCTTTTTACCTTCATTTGACACATTTATTGGTCTGAACAGGCAGGGGGGAAAAAAGAGAATGTATATAGTCCCCACTCAATGTCCTTTGAATTTCATACTTTGATAATAGAGGCTTATGTTTGAACTCTGCCCCCAATATTTTACCTCCACAGGTAAATACTATCAACACCTATTGAACATAATAAGAATTGCTTTGAGTTAAGATGATGTATATTTCACTACATTTGGTAGTCTTCTTTTGCTCTTGAATTTTTATTTCTTCAAGTTAATATGTAAAAGACACGTCCCTAGGGAGGTGTAGTACAAGAATGTTACCTCTTTGACTTGGGATGTCTTATTGATTCCTTCATTTTCTTCACTGTTGGGCCTGTGCTTGCCAATACAGCCCCCTGTAGAGAGATTTTCAAAAATTCCCAAATGTTTTGAAGAATGCTTTAGAATATAACTTCTGCCAGGATCTAATTAGACAGGAAACCTGGATTTGGGGAGACATTCTTAATAACTGGCTTAATTTTTTCTTTACCCCTATTCTCAAAAGGAATCTTAAAAATACTGTCTTCATAATTACTCCTTCTTCTTATTTTTGGCCTTTTCCATAATGGCTTAAAAATTCTTCTAAACAATAAGAACAAATGTTATAAACAAACTCTTTCACAGGCTTTTTCTTTCTCACATCCTCCTTCTCTTCCTACACTCTGGATAAAACAAAGACCAAACCTCACAAAGCGAATTTTCATGAAGCAATTGCAGAAATTATAAATCTAACAAAAATCAGACATAGTAAATTTTTCATGACTTATCAATACATTTAGTTTTTCAAAACAACTTTTCTGTCATATCTAAGGGAAGCTGATCCCATTAGCAACAAGCTAGTCTGGTGGTGGAAAGGCTGCTGACCATTCTGGCATTGATTCTGCCCACAAAAATATGCAACAAGCTACAAGTGGAATTTACCCTTTGGCCTTTAGCTCCCCCTCTTCTCAAACCAAGAAGTATTGTTTGCACTGTGAGACCAGCTTTTCCACCAGCTAAAAGTGTTTGCAGCTTATTACTAAATGATCTTCACATAGTTCCAGAAAATATGGAATTTATTTTTTTCATGAGCACAGGAAAAAAAAAAACAAGCTGAAAGTTGCAAGATTTCAATAATAATGATGATGATCATCATGAAACTACTAGATTTTGATTCTAGGATTTGACATTTTGTTGGATTTCAAAGCATATTAGAAGTTATGACCAGAATTATATGCATCTGAGAAGATAACAGTGATTCTCAATATTTGGATTCTTGCTTATTTATCATCTTCCTGAAGTTCACTTATTATTACTTTTAATTAAAGAAATGAGTGAAAATAGCTTGGATATACTTGTAGAGTTTCCAGAAGCAACCTTCATATGAACAAATAAAAGATGTTCAGCAGTCAGAGACAGGTTTGTCTTCTGTGAAAATAGAGAACATAGATTGATCTTTTACAAAAATATATCTAAGAAAATAGACTCAAAACAAAAACTTACTGAGTTTTCTTTTATCTATACAGTTATGGATAATTGTTGGGTAATCTGTGATTGTCATGCTTAGACAATCTGTCATTCTTACCACATGACTATTAGCTTTTATATTTGAGAAAACTAAATAATAACATAGGGAATTGTTGAAATTAGTACCTGGAGTTGGAAGAGAATCAAATTTACCTTTGTGTCTCTCAAACCTGTCTGTTGCTGCTAACCACTTAGCTTCCCATGAGAATAGTAATTTTAAAAATGTACAAAAATAAAATTTCATTAAAAATGGCTAAAATACACAATGGAAGTGGGAAAAAAAAATAAAGCTAGAAAGTGTTAAAATGCCAAATGTGATTTTCTTGGCTTAATCATCTGAGATTTCAGATTAAGAACTGAGATTTATTTAAGTCTCTTTTGTTGAGGCATAAGGATGGAACTCTTGTCAGAAAATTGTTCACTTTTCTTGGCTGTAGCAACATTATAAATGCCGTACCAATACTGTTTTTCATCATAGTCTGCCAAAAAAAGTGGCAATAAAGAGTTAACTAAATATATCCACATTTCAAAAGCATTTTAATTTGAATTTTAGAATAAGATTGTAGTTAATTCACTTTTAAATGCTGCAAACTTTCTTAATTATAAGAAGTAAAAATGGAATTTATATATGAAGAACTGTATGGTTTGCTAAAGAGAGACAGAGACAGAGAGAAAGCACAGACTTAAAAAAATGACTGGTAATCTTTTTCAAATGTATTCAGAGACTCAGGGGGATATCAAGAGTGAGGACCAGTACTAGTTCAATTTTATGTACTATACTTTACATGATCATGGGGCATAAGGAGAAAAGAGACTGACCACATTTTATTGTCTCTTATTTAATTTTGTAACCTGAATTTCAGTGACATCTTATATGTTGCAACAAGAAACAAAATGGTCCTTTCTTTAATCCAGTGCTTTAACCCTAAGGAGATATAATACCTGGAACAGATATTATTATTCAAAGTTAGAATTAGTAAAATTAAAAAAAAAAAGTTTAAAACATTTTTCAAAGTGTTTACACTGTCCAAAATGGTCAGAGTTTCAAAGGATCAAAAATTAGATATATTTTTACCCTGTTCGGAGGTGACAAAGAAAGGTGAAAAGGGTATACAGAGCAAGCAAAATATGGATACTTTAAAAAATCAGCTTTATTGATGTATACTTTATGTTAAAAAAAATTCAAAAATGTAATTGTGCAATTCAATGAATTTTGAAATGTGTATGGTTGTATAAGCCACACCATAATCATGATATCAAATTTCTCCCTCATTCTGATAAACTCACTCTTGCTCCATTGTTGCCAACCCACCACTAACCTTTGGCAAAACTGATCTGTTTTCTATCTTTGCCTTTTTTCAATTTTGTATCAGTAAAATCATGGAGTATGAAATCTTTTCTTTCTGTTTTTTTTTTTTTATATAGCATAATATTTTGAATTTCATCTATATGAATTTCATATAGTTTTGTGTATCATTCATTTTTTGTTTGTTTTGTTTTGTTTTTTACTTTTCATTGTTGACTTGTATTCTAATCTATGGATATTTGACAAATTATTTATTCATCAATTGAGAAACAACGGAGTTTTTGTTTG
Organism: Mustela lutreola; assembly: GCF_030435805.1. Taxonomy (NCBI): domain Eukaryota; kingdom Metazoa; phylum Chordata; class Mammalia; order Carnivora; family Mustelidae; genus Mustela; species Mustela lutreola. Next base: position 157,945,767 of record NC_081292.1, read on the forward strand.
TCATTAATAAAGACTTCATAAATATTTGAGTTCATGCCTTTGTGGGAACATATATTTTCATTTCTTTGGGGGGAATATCTAGGAGTGGGATGACTGGGTCATACAGTCAGCGTGTATTTAACTTCATAAGAAATTGACAAGTTTGTTTCTAAAATGGCTTCTACCATTTTGCAGTCACACAAACAATGTATTAGAGTTCCAGTTTTACATTCCCAATAATACTTGGTATGGTTAGTGTCTTTCATTTTACCCATTTATATGGGTATATAGGATTATCTCATTCTGAATTTAATTTATGCTTTTCTGATGTGTTGACTTCTATATGCTTATTTGCAGTTCATTGGGATGCATTTGAATTTTTTTCTCATTTTTGAATTTTTGTTCGTTTGAAAAAGGAGTTTGTTTGTCTTCCTAATATTGAGTTTTAAGAAGGCTTCACATATTCTGGATTGAAGTTTTCTTTTTTTTTTTTAAGATTTTATTTTTTTTAAATTTGACACAGAGAGAGAGAGATCACAAGTAGGCAGAGAGGCAGGCAGAGAGAGGGGGGGAAGAAGGCTCCCCACTGAGCAGAAAGCCTGATGTGGTGCTGGATCCCAGGACCCTGAGATCATGACCTGAGCCGAAGACAGATGCAAAACCCACTGAGCTACCCAGGCATCCCTGGATTGAAGTTTTCTTTTTTCTTTTCTTTCTTTCTTTCTTTTATTCTAAGAGAGTAAATTTATTTATTTTTTTAACTTTGGGTCAAGTCCAGGGCATCAGTTTTCTTCCTCTATGAATTTGGCTTTGGGGATAATATCTAAGAACCTTATCAGTCCTAAAGTTATGAAGATTTTCTCCTCTGTATCCTTCTGTCCACTTTACAGGTTTTGTTTTTACATTTAGATCTGTGATCCATTTCAGGTTAGTTTTTGTAAATGGTGTGTGGAAGGATAAAGTTTTACTTATTTTTTATATAAATATCCAACCATTCTGGAACTATTTTTTAGAAGATTACTTTTATCCCTTGAATTATCTTGGCACAGCTGTCAAAATAGGTTTACCTTACATGTATAATTCTATTTTTCATCTACTTGATTCTATTGACTTAAATGTCTATTCTTTTGCCAATGCCACATTGCTTACTGTAGCTTAATTGTACGTCTTGATATAGGATAGAGTAAGTCCTCCAAGTTTGTCTTTTTTCAAAATTATTTTAATTATTCTAAGTCTTTTCATTTCACATACATTTTAGAACTAGCTTGTAATTTCTACCAAAAACTCTGCTTGCATTTTGACTGATATTGCTTTGAAATCTATAAATCAACTTGTTTAGGTCTTCTTTATTTTCTTTCGGCAAAATCTTATAGTTTTCAGTGTATAAGTATTATACATAGCTAATTAAATTTATCCCTAAATATTTTATCTAATGACATTTTAAAAATCCAACTGTGTGTTACTAATACATAGAAATACCTTTCACTTTTTATATTGACCTTGTTTGTATTTTACGATCTTGCTAAACTCATAAAGAGGCAGGGAGATTTCAAGATTGGTTACCGGTTGTATGATCAAGCATCTGGATATTTTTCGTAACTCAGCTCTGTTGTCCTCATTATGTTACCTTTTGACCTCAGATTTATATTATCATAGTCATGAAATGAATGTGAAGATGCCAAGCTTCATATTCTCACCCTCAAACATACCTGATTCAAGGCTTTGGTGAGAAGATGCTTCTTCTGGTGCCTCTTTTCAAGAAATTTATCTACTATTCTCTTCCCCAAAGGCTCCTCCATCAGAATTCCATTGCAAACCCATTCTTGAACAACCGTGGTTGTGGAGATCAGATTTACCATAACTGACTCTCAGTAATCAAGACTCACCCATGGGTCTGGTGAAATTCCCAGCCTTCTCTAAAGCATGTGATGGCCCCATACCCAAGCAAAAAGAGTTTTTTTCCACAAAGAATGGAAGTGAATGGCTAATGGACAATCAAAAAGAAAATTTTTCAGGTCTCTGATAATTTTAAGAATGCTTTTATGTTACTTGGCAACAGAAAGATAAAAATAGTTATTTTGAACTTTTTTTTTTCTTTTCCAAAGTAAGAAGTGTTTTGAGATAGACATGTAAGATATTATCCATATTGGTCATGATACTTCTATATCAAATCTAAATAGACAAGTTACTGAAACAGCACATCAAGTGCAGGCCGATAGCAATTATATACGGAAGATTTTAGAAAAACCTTTACTCCCCTGTGATAAGTTATTCTATTTAAGGTTTTCCACATTTATAAGCTTAAGTTTAGTCTCAGTTGAGTGAAACAATGGCAAAGGAAAAACCCCTTATTCATGTTATTTTGGGGTATTATAAATAATGGCAAAAATGACTGCAAGTGTATCTATAATCTTAAAAAAATAGAAAAAAAAACATTAAGGTAACCAAAAAGAAGCTGGCCAAATAATACACATGAAGGGAATGTAAAATAACAAAGCATAATGTTGGAAAATTGTTCATTGATCTCTTTAAATAGATATTCATATGTGAAAGTGCTGAGACTACAAAGGGCCTACTTAATTAAACATAAATTCAAAATAAGCACTGAAGTGAGAGTTCAGACAGTTCTTTCACTTATTTTCTTGCTAAAAAAGCACAGTATTTTTGTGTGTGTGATTCTATTCATTGAATCCCCTCCTTCCTAAACATACCTTATGTCCAAAAATCTTTAATAGAGCACTCCAGATTTAAATGTTAAAACTTTAAATTTGAAAGTTAAGATTATAACAGCATTACTAACAAATACAACCATTTTGTGTTCACCTGGGAAATCCTTGCATTTCTGCATGATAGTAACTTTAGGGAATTATATTTTCTAACATCCTATATATGAAATTTTAATGCACTCAGATACACATTGTGTGTGTGTGTGTGTGTGTGTGTATCACACTGCAACCTCAAGGAGCACCATGCACATTATAAATTCTGGCACCAAATAATGAACCTGAAAATTAAAATATTTTAGCATCTTAGCATTTGGGAGGAGTCTCTGGAATTAGTGGAGTCTCTGGGAACATTCAACCACTGGTCACTGGAGGCAAAGCAGTGGATGGCAGTCTCACCAGCTCTGCACAGTGTCTGCCAAGGGCTAGAGCTGGAGAAACATGGGGACAATGTCACTACTTTGGAACGTGTATGCCAACAGACCCTTCAGTCTTTTAATTTATCAAACATCACATGTTGTGTGTCACAGAGAGGGGTGAGGCCAGTGTCTGGGTCCGAATGGCATGACAGTGTCCCAGGACACCGATGGGGACCTTTAAGACTGATGAAAATTGTAGAAGCCAGAAGCTCTAGTCCCCAAAAAAGGGAGGTGAAGGTTGAAGGTATTAACCAGAACATCCTTTCCCAGATTCTCAGTCATTATATAGCTTTTCAGTTTTCAGAGTAACATATAACTTACATTAAATGAAAATTCCAGAGGGTGAAATTCTCCTGAGAACAACTTGTGCATTTATTATTCCTCACATCAGTCAGTAGGAGAAGCTGTGGGGAGATACTGGGGATAAAATGAAGGACAGGATAGATTTTATTCTTTCCACTCTCCCTACCTACCCTGACTCTTTTCCAGCAGCTTGTAAATATATACAATTATCTCTTCTATTTAAAATAAAACAAAACCAATCAGAACAATAGAAACAAAACCTCACTGACCCTGCGATGCCCTTGGGCTACCAATCCCTCTCCCAGCTAGCTTTACGAAAGCTTCTTCAACCTTCACCATCGCAATTTATTTTCCTCTTTACTATTTATTCTTGCAAAAACATGGGATGATTTTCCAATTGCTACACCAAATGTTGTCTTCTTTGTTTCCTTTCATTTGCCTGTCTGAAGTGATAGACATTTTTAACTATTCTTTGTGGAACTCCTGACTCCCCAGGCTTCTGTGACTCCTTTTCTTTTTTTGGTCTTAAATTCCTGAGAACTTCTTTTCAGTCTTCTTTTTTTTGTTCTCTGGAACTGGCAAGGCTTCATTGGTGATCTGCTATTTCTCACATGGGACTATGGACAGGACATGGATGCTGATGCTTTTGATTCCATGAATATACACAGACACCTTTTGTTTGCCACTGTGGCTGCTGCACATTGGCAGCTGGAAATCTTAGCAACATCTGGAGCCCAAATGTCCTTTAGAATGTAACTCAATTCAACAAAATGGACTTACTATTTCATTCCAATTCCAAACCTCCTTTTTCACCTTGTGACCGTTATCAATCTGTTAATGACAGGGCACACTTGCCCAAAAGTTGGGAATCAACTTTAATTTTTACCTCATCCCATTGATTCATTCAATCACCAAATGTAACAGAAGCAGCCTTTTTTTTTTTTTTTTTAAGAATGTATTTGTTTATTTGACAGAGAAAGATCACAAGTAGGCAGAAAGGCAGGCAGAGAGAGAGCAGGCTCCCAGCCGAGCAGAGAACCCGATGCTGGACTCCATCCCATGACCCTGAGATTATGACCTGAGCCGAAGGCAGAGGTTTAACCCACTGAGCCACCCAGGTACCCCAGAAGTAGCCTTTTAATGCAAGGGTTGGCTCCAGGTGTTGAATGTAGACTGCCTTTGTTGAAGTCTTGGCTCTATTATCTCTCTTTGCAAGTTTTCTCTTTTTGCAAGTTATCTCTTGTTTTGCAAGTCACTTAACTTCTCTGCTGATCTCTGTAATGTGGGCAAGAGGACATATGGAGAAAGGCATGCAAAGATAGATATAGATCTAATCTTAAATTAGCTGAAAGGGTGGAAATTAAGGGAGGAGCGCTATTAGCTTTTTCTTGAATATATATATTTTTTTCAATACTTGAACAGAGTATGCTTATTTTAGGACTTAAGCAATTAAATCATAAAATGGAAAACAAAATTATTTAACTAAAAGACCCCAAAGCCAACATTCATTATTTAAATCTCCAAAACCATTATTCTGAATGCTGATGATCAGAGCATTACACTTTCCTAATTTCCAGGGTACCGAGAGTCATTGTCAATGATAAGGACTTCCTAGATTTCTCATTGGTCCACCCTGCTCCTACGTTCTTTACCTTAGTCTTCCTGAGTCAGGAACGGTTTAACAGTGTTAAGCAATGTTTGGGATCTGCTTGAAGCATATTATTTGCTAAATATAGTGAGAATTGAAAATTCCTCCACTAATTTTGGTTTCAGAAAAGTCTCTGAAACACGATGTTTTGCAGAAGTCCTAAGAAGATTATTTCTTAAAGTTTTAATCATTTTGAATTTTGTCTTTAAATGTATTTTTGAATTTACACAGCAAATGCCTTGTAACTGAATATTATCGAATGCATAAGGAAAGAGAAGTAGAGATATTAATGACGGTTTTAATAGCTCATCTGAATAAATTAAGTAGTATAATGCCCTATAGTGAATTTCTCTCAACCAATAATGTTTATCACATTCAAATGGAACTTTCTTCTGCTTTGACCCTTTTTATAGCTTTATTACAGAAAGTGTTAGCCTATATTAACCACTTACTAGATAAATATAGGAAAACTGCCTGTCATTTATCGGTTTATCCATTGTCATCTCAAATAGGGCTGAGTGGTCTGATTTCAAAGTGACAGCTGGTGGTGTCTCTTCCTGATACATGCTAATCCAGTTTTTATTATGGAAAAACTGCCTGTGCTTTCAGACAGTGAAAGGGAGTTACTAAATGTAATCACTAAGGAGGAACCTTGGGATCGCAAACATAAAAGACTAAAATGAACAGTTTTCTCATTACAGAATGGTTTCCTGATTAAATACAGATTAAGGGCAGGGAGAAATCATTTAGAGACCTAAATAGCATTCTCCGTTGTGTATATACACACAGAATCACAGATACACATGTCTTTAAATGGATATGGGTATAGAAGTGATGCACGTAAATAAGGTAATAGCACTGGTGTAACATAGTATATAATGCTACATCCCATCATAGCATATATTCTCCCTGAATACAGGAATTTCAAAGTATGAAGATCACTTCTCATTTTTCAGGCTTGATTTTTTGGAGTGGGGGCACAGAAGATGCGATTGTTGTTTGAACAAAGTTTGACTTTCACAAAGATCACTAGTATGATTTTATTGTATCATTCTAGTGTAGAGCGACTTGGGTCAGAAATGGAGGACTTCCCACTATCTTTCCCCGACAGAGGAAATGAAAAGCTAAGAGAAAGCCATCAAACAAAACAAAACAAAACAAAACCTTGGTGGCTAGTGTATTACAGCTGCATGGTAGAGTTACCAGAAATGAGAACATTTAGTGCATACATAGGCAGGCATACCTTCCTCATACCCGACTTTGGGATCTTGATGCCATTTGTACTCTATAATAAACAGCTCTTTCGAATTTTAACTCCTAGCTGTCAATTGAAAAGGCCACCTAGCTATTTCATTATGCCCTAATTAATAATACACTTCAATAAAAGTAATATCTTTACTCCATAATTTATCAGTATGGTGAATATCCTGCCCAGTACTTATTGCTAGAATAAAATAAGCATCCTATTTGTGAGAGGATGGAGAGGCTGTTTAATTGACAGAAGAAGAGATGGAGGGTGAGATCTAAAAGCAATGAGTCCGTTTCTTCAATATCTACAGTTGTGGCTTCAATCATTTTGGACCTCAAATCACAAATACAAACAACTGTGCTGGAGTTAGGTAGTTATGCCAACAGACGACCAGTTGCCAGCACAATTAGCCATCTGACCTCATTTTGAAAGTATAAGGGCTCACAGTTTCTAGATCCTTGGTGCAATTTGTGTCTACACATAATTCTGGGTGCAGAAACTGGCACAAAGAGCATGAGTCAAAGGTCTAGTGGAAAACTCTTTCAACATCTAGCTGTCAGTGTCAACACACTCTTTTTCAGCCAGGCTGTGAATTCGGAAAGCACAAATAATCATGGCCAGAAACAAAGACTATTTCGAGATGGCAAAACTACTCCTGCCTGCAAGGGGGTGTCTTAGGCTGTTTGGGCTGCTGTAACAAAATATGAGAGGCTGGGTAACTTATAAACAATTTCTCACAGTTCTGAAGGCAGGGAAGTCCCGGATCCAGGCACCGGCAGATTGTGTGTCTGGTGAGGACCCACTTTCTGGTTGATAGATATCACTTTCTTGCTGTGGTCTTACTTAGTGGAAAGAACTAGTTAACTCCCTAGAACCTATTTTAGATGAAGGCATTAATCCCGGTTGCTTATCATCTAATCACTTCTCAAAAGCCCCTTGTCCTAACACCATTATTTTGAGGTCAGGATTTTCAACATATGAATTTGGCGGGGCGGGGTGGGGGGTTGAGGCACAATATTCAGACCATAGCAGGAAAAAGGCAGTTATAATTCCAAATGCAAAGAAGTATTAGTTGAGGCACCTGGCTGGTTCAGTCATTAGAACATGCGATTCTTAACTCCAAGGTTCTGAGTTCAAGCCACAAGTTGGGCCTAGAGCTTACTTCAAAAAAAAAAAAAAAAGAAAAGAAATTATTAGTCAAAATGGTGGACAAAGGTCTCTATAAATGAGCATTTCTTCTGTATATTTGATGACGTTCCAACAACCATAACTAAGGAGAGCCTTCAGAGACCCCTGCAATAATGCTCTCTGAACAACTATTAGATGCTTTTCAAATGTTGCCACTTGGGGCACCCGGGGGCCTCAGTCAGTTAAGCATCTGCCTTCAGTTCAGGACAAGATCCCAGGGTCCTGGGATAGAACCCTGAGTTGGGCTGTCTGCTCAGCGGGGAGTCAATTCTCCCTCCCTCTTCCCCTCTACCCCACTCCTGTGTTTGCCCTCTCTAAAATATAAAAAAATCTTAAAAACAAGTTAAATAAGTAAAACATGAATTTGGTCAAAATGAACACAAGACATGCCGTGAACATCAGCTTCCTCTAAAGTGTATCATCCAGCTAACTGGTGTCCTCCCCAGGTAATCACTTTTGCAAGTTTCTTGTATATTCTTCTAGAGATGTCCATACACATTTAAGTGCATATAAATACCACTCTATTTAGTACCATACACATCAGCATGCTTTTTAAAAAATGTGCATTTTAAAAACACATGCATATGCACATAATTACTTTAAAACAGTAGAATATTTATTATTTACAACAAATTCAGTAAAGTTAAAATGAACCTCAAAAGTTTCATTACCTTATCATATTTTTAATATTTTACACTGGAATTAATGAAACATCTTCATGAAGTACTTCCAATCTATAAAGCTATCTGAGAACCAACCCATGAACTATTAGGTGTGCTAAAAACTATCAAATGTTTTCAGAAAACATAAGAAAGCAGTGATTAAATAAAAGGTAGTGTAATTGAGACTTTATTAATATTATGTATTTCTTTTGGCAGAACAAACCACTGAGTTGTATTGCGATTCTTCGTCAAGAAACGTGATATTTCCAGAATTTTTGTTACTTTCATTAATATCTTCTTTAATGTTCATGTAGTTATTCCAATAAGCAAAATTTTAACAATACTTTTTCTGCTTATCTTGTTAGCTCCTGGAAGTGGTCAATTAAAATCTCCCAATATGATTGATTATTTTTGTTTCAAAATTTTCTAGTAGTTTTTCTCTTACATGTCTTGAAGCTGTTTTTAGGCTCAAAGAGGTTTAGCATTATCATACCTTCCTGATGAATTGTTGTTTTGATTACAATTGAATGACCTTTTTTTCCTGCTAAACTACTTTTGCCTTAAAGCCCAGTTGCCTCATACTAATATTGCTAATATATCAGCAACTTTGGGAGTATTTTCCCAGCTGTAGGTGTGTCTTCTGCAAAGAACATGTGGGCAAGTTTTAAAAATCTAACCTTAGAAACTTTGTCTTAAAAGGGAAGTTTTATCATTTTACATTTATAAAGATAAATCATATATATGAATTATGGTTTTATGAGTTATATTTATAATATTCTTGCTTTACTTATTTCTCTTCCAAATGTCTTTTTATTACATTATTGATTTTTTTTTTTACCTTCCCCTCCCCCATGCCACAAAGCATTTTCCGTCCACTTTTTTGGAAGTTATTCTTTCATTCATACTGTCTTTGAGAGGTTGCGATGGAGTTTTAGGAGGCACGCCTTACCTGTCAAGTCCAGCTGCATGTCTGTCTTCTCCATACCGTATAATAACCAGCATACTTTAACTAAAATCTCTCCCCTAACATTTTCATTTCCATGATATTATTGTTTTATATTTCAGCTTCATCTTATTTTTCATCCCAACAAATGTGAATTCCTACCATTATAATTGTTTTATTTTACAAGATAAATGTTTGTTGAATGAGTACATGTAGTAGAATTTTGACTCCACATTCATAGTTATTATGAGCTTGTGTTTTTTATTTTGATTTTGATGTCTTCTTATTTTCCTACCTAGATGTTTTGGGTATAAATAATGCCCGAACCTTTCCTGATCCAGTAGGTTTATTTATTTTATTTTTCTAAGCTTTGTGGAGGCTTAAAACTGTATTCCCTAATTTATAAGTTCTAAATTTTGGAGCAATGTCACCTCTGCTCCTATAACATTGACTGGTATTAGTACCATTCTGCTTTTTTTTTTTAATTTTTCTCTCTTTTTTTTTTAGAATGTGTTCAACTTTATTTCTTTCTTTCTTTTTTTTTTTTATGTTATGTTAGTCACCACACAGACCTTCATTAGTTTTTGATGTAGTGTTCCATGATTCATGCTTTGAGTACTTCAATGAGCCCTGGTTGTGGTAACATCCTGCTTTAAGTTTCATTTTTGCTTTGGCACTCAGGAATTTCTCTTTCTACTGGTGTTTATGCTGTGACAATCCAGCATTTCTATGTACTTGCAGTTGGAGAGAACTCTATAGAGACTCCATTCAAAATGTTAAAAACCAAGTTTATATATGTGTATACACAATTAATTGTATACTCTTTAAATTTGCTTAACATTATAAGTATCTTCTCAAATGCCTAAAATTTCTTTGTAATTCTCATTGTCCATTGTTTTATATTGTTCTGTGTCTAAGAGTCAGAATTCTTTCATAATTTGAATATTTGGGATAAGGTCCTTAATCTCTCTGTGTCAGTTTCTTAAACCATAAAATGGGGAAACCTATACCATTGGATTATTGTGAAAAACAAATGAATTATTAATTGTGGAACAGGCGTCTTTTCACTACTCAATAAATGTTAGCTACTTTGATTATTATTTAGTTACTATTATCACTATCCACCACCACCACTATCATCATCATCATCATCATCATTATCATCATCATCACCACTAGCAGGACCAATGCCTTTGGGCAGCAATTGCCTCCAATCCAAATTCAGCCATCTATATAGGGCTTTGATTAACATGTCTTTGCACAATCTTTTATTTACATTTTATTTTTTAAGAATAGATACTCAAATGGAATTTGAAGGTATAGATTCTGGTTGTTTTAAAAGAACTTTTGAAACAGATTTCCAAATGCTGAATATTATCTTAAATGTGTTCTCTTCTCCCAGATTCATTTCTTTTCAATGTATCTGTTCGTGGTGTCTGGTCCCATTTCCCCATGATCTTCCTGAGGTCACCATTATGCATGGTGGATAGTCTCAGGCATGCTCAATTGCCTTTGGCTCTCTTCGCCTCTGCCTAAGGGCTTTCTCTTTTACCCCAGGAGCTGCCCTACAGATGGGGCAATCTGAAAATGCAAGAGTTAATACCTTCAAGAGCAACTTTAATCAGTAAGAGGTGAGAGTGTATGAATACATGCCCCAGCCTTCCCATCTTCAGTAGGCATGACTATGAGATGTGTTCCACAACTCTTAAGTGCTAGTGTACTCATTAATGCACCCAACTGCGCAAGGGCTAGTCTACTCATTAATGCACCCTTAGTGCTTCTGTCCCTTCTCTGCCCCACTTCCTTTTGGAGAAGCACAAATGAAGACAACATTCTACAACAATTTAATCTTTCTAAACGTCTTTATAAATTCATGTATGCACACACACACATATATATATGTATATACATTACTGAATACATTATGTATATATGTATATTCAATATGTATATTGAATATACATATATACACACACATATATATACACATGTGTATATATGTATATTCAATAATCTTTCATAGGTCCCAGGCACACAAGGCAAAATACAAACTCTTGGCTTTGGAAATTAAGATTTACCCAACATGTCACTTTCTATTTATCTTGTCTCCATTTGCTTCTACAAAACTATTTTCTTAACCAAATGATTCACTCATTATTTACAAAATGTAACAGCTATATTTTTCCTCATGTCATTTTCTCACACCAGTGTCCTGCTTAGGATGCTCAACCTTCTTATCTCTTTTGGTTAAATTATACGTTCTCCAAGACTCATCTTTGTGATGAGTCTCAGACTGCTCAAATAAGGGACTGAAGCATCCTTCTTTAGTCTGTTTTCCCCACTCATTTGGCTCCTGGCATAACTACCTTGTAAAGTCCTAACATTACCAATAAATCCTGAAAAGGAAAATAAAACAAATTTCTTGTCATTCTGCTTAAAAATAGCCAAAGTCAAGATTTTGAAATATCCTGCTCTAGTCTTTTTCTATGTTTGTTTTATTTAAATTATATGTTTATAATGATCCTAATATTTATTGTGAGGATCCATTCTATCCCATGCATTTTGGTAAAGTGCTTTATATATGGATGCTACAAAATAGTGTGAAGGATACTGTTAATTGATCCCAGTTTACATGTGAAGAGGCTGAGGCTTAGATTATATAATTCTTCTATTCAAATGATTTAAGTGGTTAAGTTGGGAATCAAACCCAAGTCTGCCTGGTTGAAATTTTTATGCTCCTAATCATTAAAATGTATCACCTTTTTCACTCTCACATTCTGTCTCAGAATTTAGGTATAGAGAAATGGATTAATCAATCTTCAGTGATACTCTGTTCAGTTTAGTCTTTCCATATTTTTCTATTTATGTGTCTGTGTGTCTACCTATTTTCTATCTATTACTTCTACCTATCTATCTATTTCTCTGTCTTCATCGTCTTCACCATCATCAAAAATCTGCATGTAATAAAAACCCATGAATCTAACATCTAGGTTGAAATTTAACAAAAACCTTTATCTGTAGATTCTCCCCATCCCATCTCACTGAGTCTCATATTATAATTACTATGCTTTGCCGAACCTAATTATTTTAGACATACTTTCATATTTAATAATGTTCAGATTCAACTATATCATTGCATGCCTATGTTGGGAAGTCATTTTGACAACTACATAATATTCTAATATGGAGAAACACAAATTTATGTATTTGTCCTTCTCTGATGGACTTCAAACTTCTAAGTTCTTGCTATTGTGAGCAATGTTTCTATGAATATTCCTATACGTGTTTTTTTCCTTTATAATAAGTTTGAAATTAAGCTTTAAATTTTACCTCATGATTCAAATATTTAACTTATTAGTTATTTTTTAATTTTTATTTTTGCAACCAAATTGCTATCTAATAGTCTGTCATATTCAGTTGTTATAATTTGTGGATGATCCAAATTTCCTTCTATTATAAGTAATTCTGTAGTGAACATCTTTGCACTTAGAATTATTCTTCTCTAGGACGATCCAGTTATGATCCATATGAATTATTGGCAAAAAGATGAGGATTACAATTTAGCATATATCTATATCTATATATATATACACTAAGATTATATTCTAAGAGTATGTGATATAAATGGTAGAGTCTCAACTGCACTATTAGAACAACTTTTTAAAAAAGATTTTATTTATTTATTTGAGAAAGAGAGAGAGAGAGGAAGGGAGAGCACAGAGAGGGAGTGAGAGGGAGAAGCAGACTCCTTGTTAAGCACGTGGGGCTCCATCCTAGGACTCTGAGATCATGACCTGAGCCAAAGTCAGACGCTTAACCCACTGAGCCCCCCAGGCATCCTAGAATATTCTTTTGTCAGGTGTAAAGACAACAGTGACACTTTGGTATTAAAAGCATAATAACATCGAATACAATGCCGTTGTCATTTTTTTCTTTGAATTGACTACAGATTAATTGAGTTCTGAGGTAGTAAGTCTTATTGATTCAACATTTAATGGAATTCGATTTAAAAGATTAAGCTTTCTCAAGTAAAGTATATAGCTTTTGAGTTGGAAATGGCTCAAAGTTCTCTAGAGTACACCTAATTTAAATGTTTATTTGACTTAAGTTCTGTGTATGGATGTAGTAAAAAGGATGTGCAATTAACTTGATTCAGGATCAAATAAAATAGGATAGATAGGGTCACAAGCAATTGTCTTTTTGCTAAATTTAAAAACCCTAACTTCATTTCATGTCATTGACTCACTTTCCTCTCAGCAACACCTTGTCACTACTTCCACACATCAGAAAGAACTAACAAGGTGTTCTACTTATTTAACACCTTGAGCCCTATAGCCTTCATTCTTACCTAAGCCAGAAATTGACAGGACTACTCCATCTGTCTTAGACTATTTGTAAGGATGTAACACTTAACATGAAATTATAGCTCCCCTTACAGAAAATCAAGTGAATTTATCCTACCCAGTTGCCACTATTCAGAACTGGAGGTATGCTATCTCCTAAACTTTCCTAGAGACTGTATGAACACAGTAACAGGAAAGAAGAAAATGAAGAAGATGGTCAGAGCAAAAATGTGGATCTCCTTTACAAAATCTTCCTTGGGAAAAGTTTTCATTAGTTCTGGATCCCCCTTGCCCATGCTGGTCGAAGGCCATATGGCACTTAAAACCCAGATACCTTTTATAGATATCTTATTTATGGAGTTAACTTATGGGCTTAACCTTGTGCCTTGGTTCAGAAATTGGCTCTACAAAAATCTGGAAACTATTCTTTAAATAAGTAATTAGTGGTAGACTACAAAGATAATATAAAACTAGCATAGATTATCTTCAAGCACTTTATATCAGAATTCTTAGAAATCTGAAAGTGTCTACTAAAAGAGGCAAACTTTAAAATCTGTCACCATGTAATCAAGTGTATAACTGCATATGGGTAAAAAGCATAGAGAATTGCAGCAATGTGTGTAACTTGTAACCATTTTTCTTCTATTAAAATAGCAATTGTAGAACTTTTGTGTTAGAAAGGATTTTCAAATTTCCATAAAAATAATTTTAAAATCACATATTTTAGTCATCTATGATGTGGAAAAATTAGGTAAGTAGAAAATAGGAGTTCCACAGCAATAGCATGCAATGCTACATGTAAAATATTTGAATAAAATCATTATTAACATTATTCCAAATACTGTATCTGGTTATCAGTATAGCATATATTTTTTGCATAATTATAGAGTTGCTGAGAAGCAGGAACCAAGTTATATAGCCTCAGTTTGCAAAAAACACAGCAAGAAAATTATTACCGCAAATAAAGCTATAAAGCTATCAGCAATGGGTCATGTAATTAGAGGGATGAAAGCTAGGGTTAAGAATTTTTTTAGTGTCTGAAACATTTTTTTAATGAGAAAATTAAAGTTATGAGCAATTTTATACAATCTGAACATAATCTGAGACTCAAGGTTAATTGAAAAGTTATATACCCCATATCATTCTATTCAATGTAAAAATTTTTTCAATATTGTGACATAAAACTACAAAAATATAAACTAGCTTAAATATGAAAATAGTAGAAAGGGAAAAATTGAGACTGGGAACCCCTTCATTGTTCATACAACTCCAGATTTGCACACATGTTCTCCTCATTGTGGTGGGCAATTACGCCATTTCAACTCTTCCTAATAATATCCTCATTTGGTGGATTTAATATTATTTGAGCATAATTTTTATGGTATAATACAAAATGATTTTAAGTTCGATTTTGGTAGAAAATAGCCAGGGCCCATTTGGCTGCTACTTTTCTGGAAGAGAAAAAAATAAAAGCTTTATCTTAATTAAAGTTTAATTAAGGATCACGTTTGGCAGTACTTTTCACACCGATCTACACCAGCAGATTTTCTAGGGCTTAACTTTATCGTGCAGAAAATCCTCTTTTATTACTCCCAACCTGTTGTAAAAGCTGTTGGCACAGAGAGGTGGTTGCTTCATTCAGGCGCCTTGTTTGCCACTGGAAATATCCCAAGTCTCTAGAGATAGCACCACAGTGGTTCAATTTAATATCTGTCCTATCACTACAAGACTCCAGCTCATTATTAATGATACTATTCATTAATTTCTTGTTGGGCTGATGTTGTTATTTATTAAAATATTAAAGAATGCCCCTGGGACACATGCATAATGAGGGACACCTCAGTTTCACGAGCGGTACCAGCTGAAGGAATGAATGAACACACCACAGCTTTCCCCACCCTGCGCCGCACCATTCCTCCCTCATTAGTCCTGCTACATCGCTGAGTCACACTGTAAATTCATTCTGTGCTCCATCCAATCAGAGCTTAATACAAATGCAGGGCCCTTTTTTTAATGAGCCATTCCTATGCAAAATGAATTGACTACTGTCTTACTCATCTAATCCGCCTGTATTTTGGGGAAGAACTAAATTGCCTGTATTTATATAGGAGATAAATAAAAGTTGACAGATTTTTTTTTTTCCTTTTCAGTCCTGCATTTGGAAAATTTCAACATAATAAATTCTCCATCTTAAGAACCTGCCACCTTAGTTAACTAAATCCCAGCATGACATTTAAACATGTGATCGTCGTATTTAAAAAAGCCTAAACAAGCAGTTTGTACACGGCAGTGGTCATTTGATGTGTGTTTGCACATGCATTCAGGTGCAGCCTACAGAAATTCTAAGGATGCTTGATGTATTTGCTCACCCTTTTAATACATGGGCATTTAAAGACATCCTCTGAGTGTGCTCAGATGTATACCGTAATAGGAAAGGGGAAATCTGGGAAATGTCATAACCATTTTCAACTATTGGGGGAATAAATAACATTAAAATATTTTGATTAGAGAAGAAAAATCTTATTATTTGATTCTCTTGCTGGTCACTGAATGCACAGAGTGAAGCGTGCATAACAATTGAGGTAGCATCTGAAGGTAAAGTTTTAATTTGTCCTATATGGTTGTTATTTTCTCTCCTGTGCAAATAATTACTCTGATGAAGAAATACCACACTGTTTTCAGGGGATTAACTGGGCATAATTGCAGCCTGTTTTGATCCTTCTTTTAATAATGGATTCTTTCAATCTATATCTAGTGGAGCAGCTTTTTAGGGATAGTTGAAAAGCTTTTATAGATGCCAATGCTATCTATATACCGTGAATTTATACCTGTCTGTTTCTGACTAAAATAAAGGCATTATATTTCTGTGGTGACGTCAAAGGTGCACACTGCAAATCTTAACCCATCTTTGCCTAAAATTGAATTGCCATTGTTTTAATCCCATTCAACAATTTATATTGCAATATTTATTCTTTTAAAGCATATTCCGCTGAAAGTAGAGTTCATTTTATATTTTATCTGGATATAATAACTTGTTTCCTGTAATAATTTTTCCTGGTCAATGCTTAGGTGTTGAAAAAAATCACTTGCAAAAATAAAGTATGCAAAATAGGCTGCAAAATATTTCATTTGTCTAAATTTGTAAATCTTGAACTGTTAAGTGACTGAGTTCAATATTGAAATATATTTGCTTCGTGGCAGTTATTTAGAAGGTACTGAGTTTTAGGCCATTTTTTTCCAAGTCCTGATCAATATATCTTCCTATTTTAATTTATTGGTATTGGTCATATTCAAGAAGGGCACAGAAGTATATTTTCTTCAAAGTGAAAGTAATCACAATGACCAAATGTGTTTGGTTCTCATAGCCACAAATCAAAAATGATTTAAAGAAACCTCAGTCCTGAAAAAAGAGAAATGAGAAATGTCCTTAATCCTATTAACTAAACATAGAGGTTGAAAAGATGGAGATTAAGAGAAGCAATGATCAAATATTAACAAAATCATGAGACTGCAATGAGGAAGAGATTTATTATTATTATTATTATTTTATGTAATTCATGAAAATTAAAATGGGTTGTTTTTGAAGGATGTTTCATGTCAAATCAAATGATAGTAAAATAGAAATAAAATGTTTATTATTATAACCCATTTTGGGAAGTGAGCGCCATTCTTTTTGGAAGCAAATGCTTTCATAAATATCTCTGGGGTAAAGGATATAAACAAAGAGGGCCTTAACTGAGGAGAGAAAACTTCAATGGGATATCAGGGTTGAGGTGTAGGCAGTTGTGGGAAGAAGACAAGGCATTTGTTTCTCTGGGGAGAGAGCTAGTAGGCAAAAGTGATAGAAAGACTGGCTGCCCGATGGCTATGCAGTGTGCCCTCCCTCCCAAGGGCAGTAGAACCTATTAAAATCACCAAATGCTTGGTGGTAGTGGATTTTAGAGGGAGAGTCCATGAAAAGCTGGTCTTTAGACAAAGGTGTAAGAGTTATGTAGATATGGAAATGCTGAAGAAGAGAGGAAATGAGGAACCCTGTGTTGGACAAAAAGTAACATTGTTTTATGCATGGGAAACCCTCAGCCAACTGCAGGACAATACACACATTTTTACGGTAGTGCTAGAAGGAACTGGTCAGATATTTTTCAGCCCAATAAAGCCCTCTTATTTACAGGTAAGTTAAATGGCACATTTAGTCACACACTACTGTAGTTAGTGTAAATGCCACCCTACTATGTTTGTATAGGATGACCATATGCTTGTAATGTTAAGAAATAGTATAGAATTAAACTGTATAATGCAGAAGATCTGAGATAAAATTATGCATATAAGTGTATATAGTAAGGGTGCCTGGGTGATTCAGTCAGTTAAATGCCTTCCTTCAGTTCAGGTCATGATCCTGGGATCCTGGAATTGAGCCCCCAGTTGGGCTCCATGCTCCCCTCTACCTTTGACCCTGCCCCTCCATTCTCATTCTCTCTTTCTCAAATAAATAAAATCTTAAAAAAAAAAAAATACACGTGCGCACGTGCACACTCACACACACACACACACGTGCATGTTTTGGGCAACAGAAGTCTGGGCAACACAGTTTTGGGCAACACAGTTCCAGGATTTTATTTAGTTAAACAGGTAAGACTTGGATGCTTGAGTAACTCAATTGGTTAAATGTCTACTTTCAGCTCAGGTCATGATCTCAGGGTCTTGGGATTGAATCCGACATCGGGCATCTTGCTCGGGGGCTGGGGAGGCTACTTCTCCCTCTGCCTCTGCTCCCTGCTTGTGCTCTCTATCTCTCTGACAAGTAAATAAGTAAGATCTTTAAAAAAATAAAAAAAAAAATAAACAAG
Source organism: Mustela lutreola (assembly GCF_030435805.1). Taxonomy (NCBI): domain Eukaryota; kingdom Metazoa; phylum Chordata; class Mammalia; order Carnivora; family Mustelidae; genus Mustela; species Mustela lutreola. Next base: position 157,964,071 of record NC_081292.1, read on the forward strand.
TAAGATTAAAATAGCAGTTAGTCCTTAGACATCATGATAATGATTTCTTGGAATCATCATCAGAGAAAAATATTTTGTAGGCATTGACCAGTGGTATGATATTCTTTTATTCTTATGTCACTTTGATTACTTTATATTAGAACACATTCATTTTCTTCCACCATATATTTAAATTTTTGAAAGATTAAATGATAAAGGCATGGTTCTTCTTGAGTTATGAAGAAAAGGAATGCAACTTTGAGATTACATTTAAAATACAAAATTAAGTATCTACTTAGTGGCATATTATCATCACTAAATGACTATAGTTCTATTTTGACAGTTGTATCTTAGAATTTAAAATGTGAAATATCTTGATGTTTCTTTGGCAGTGTGATCTTAATCTTTTAGATTAAGAAGCAAGCAAGGGTAAAATGTATTGTTTATTTAAGTAAACAAGTCTATATTTTTGTTAATTTTCAGAAAGTCGCTTTAAATATAGATATGTAAATATAAATATAAATTATGAAGATATAATATAAAAAAGAATATTCTACATGCCATTATTTAAAGTCATTTCTCATATAGCCCAAAGAGACTATTTTGATGACCAATAGAGTTTAAATACAGATTAAATTGTGACCTTATTTGTGACAAAAATGAACTCATTTGACATATCAAATTGTGAACTTTCTCTTCATCTCATGTTATCCTATCATTTTGGCAACCAATCATTATTATTTTATTATATTTCAAGTACCAAGTTAATATTTATATTCTCCAAAATGATGCATGGGAAATAATAAAAGCTTAGAGTATATTTTTAAAGAATTTCTTTTCTAAGTTTATGTTTTGAGTGATATGTTTGATTTTTCAATTGCCAGGATGTTAAACTTAATAAAAGGATCTCTTTTCCCCCCTAGTCATATCTTTCCATATCTTCATTTAGAAATGAGTTATTTTGTACTGTATTTTATACAGCGTTCTGATCCAAACTAAGGAAACTTTAGTGAAAATGGTTATTTAACACTTCTGTATGAAAAAGGCAATTTATAATATATAATTCTCCCCTGGAAAAGAGATGGAATATTAGACTGTTACATTAGTTCTCATTATTGTGGAAATTAAATCTAATTTGATGAAGATTTAAAGGAAAATTTTACTTTTAAAATAAATTAAAAAGCTAATTTCTGTCATAGACATATGAAAAAGATCTTATTCTTTGGAATAGAAGAAGAAGAAGGAAACTCTTGTGCTTAGAAGAGAAAGACCCTCTAATGACTCTAGTGTAAGAGAGCATTTGTCAATGGCTTAACTATTAGAGGGAACTAAGTTGTCTTGAAATATATACATTACATATATATTTGTACACACACACACACATGCTCACAAATCTTAGAAAAGAAAGAAAATATACTATTTTCCAGTTTTATTTTTTTTGAAAAAATCAAGATTTTACTTATAATAATTCTGAAACTTTGTTAGTATTCCTAAGTCATCAACTATTTAAGACATCCCCTTTAGTGTAGTAAAAGTGTCTACTTCTCTTTATGCCCTTGTGCATCTAATTAAATATATTTTTTTTGGAAAAACTTCTTAAAAAATGGCAACCATACTTTGGATTTGAAGTTGTAGAGTTGTTTGTTTTCAAAAATTTTTTTAAATAGATTTTTTAAAAAACAGTGGTAAAAATGCTGTCCCTAAGCTAAGCCATGCTCTTCGCAAGCATCAGCTAGTGGTGGATATGATCTTTTCCATTTCTCAGAAAATAACCAAGAGACATGGAAATAATCTTTGTGCCATAGGAAGAAGGAGATACACACACACACACACACACACACACACAGAGGTATGTGTGTGTTTAACCTAATATTTTAGATAAATATATATATTAATATACATATTATATTTATACACACACACATATGTACGTGTGTGTGTTTAGTCTAATATTTTAAAATATGGAATTTGTGGCACAAAATAATATTATGAGATATGGAAAGTTGCAGAAAAAACTGACCCATATAATGGAGAGAAAAACTATTCAATGGAAGCAGAAACACCTGATGTAAATGTTGCAATAAACAAACAAGTAATTTAAAATAACTGTCATGGGGCGCCTGGTTGGCTCAGTGGGTTAAGCCGCTGCCTTCGGCTCAGGTCATGATCTCAGGGTCCTAGGATCGAGTCCCACATCGGGCTCTCTGCTTGGCAGGGAGCCTGCTTCCTCCTCTCTCTCTCTCTGCCTGCCTCTCCATCTATTTGTGATTTCTCTCTGTCAAATAAATAAATAAAATCTTTAAAAAAAATAAAAATAAAATAAAATAACTGTCATAAATACATTATATTTTTTTTAAAGTTGAAAAAATGATGGAAACGTTTAAGAGTTTTGAAATTAAAAGAAAAGAAGTGAAGGATACTAGTAGAAGTGAAAGATACAACATCTAAAATGAAGACTTACTTGCATTAAATTACAACAGCTGAATGCAACAGACAACATGCTCAGTAAGTTTAAAAGATGATTCAGTCTTAAGCACGGAGAGAAAACAAAAAACTGACAAACTGAACAGTGTGGGAGAGAGATGTGGAGCACCATCAAAATATCTAACATAGGTGTAATTAGAAACCCAAAAAGGGAGATCAAGAAGAGGCCAGGAGCAATTTTGATGAGACAGTTACCAAGAATTTCTTTGAAACTGTTAATAAGAATTCGACTTACATATTTAAGAAATTCAATAAACTCCAAGACAGATAAACACAATGGAAGGTGCACTTAGGCACACTGTACTCAAATTGCTGAAAATCAAAGATAAACAGAAGATCCTAAAAGCAGCAAGAGAAAAGAGATACAGTGTGTTCAGGGAGTAACCATAAGGTTGAAGGATAATTTCTAAACACAAACTATAGAAGCCAAAATTGCAGCAGTATAGTAGCTATAAAGTTCTGGGGTAAATAACTAAATGAAACCAAATAAAGACATCTGAAGAAAGTTTAAAAATGAGAGAATTCATTGCTAAAAGATCCACAGACTAGGAAATAGTAAAGGATGATTTTCAGGTTGAAAGGGAATATTTTAAAGAAAAGTATTTGACTGCAGGAAGAAATAGAATAAATCTTTGATTAAATATGAGACATTTAGGAGGAGTCAAGATGGTGGAGAAGTAGCAGGCTGAGACTACATCAGATAGCAGGAGATCAGCTAGATAGCTCATCAAACCATTGCAAAAACCTATAAATCCAACGGGAGATCGAAGAGAAGAAGAACAGCAATTCAAGAAACAGAAAATCGACGACTTTCTGAAAGGGATCACTGAGGAGTGGGGCCCTGAGATCTCGGCTCCTCCGGGCTGGAGACTGGGAGGCTGCCATTTTCATTCCCGTCCTCTGGAACTCTACGGAAAGTGTTCATGGGACAAAAGCTCCTGAAAGCAAACCTGAGCAGATTACTTATCCCGGCCCCTGATAAGGGCAGTGCAATTCCGCCTCGGGCAAAGACACTTGAGAGTCATTACAACAGGCCCCTCCCCCAGAAGATCAACAAGAAATCCAGTCAAGACAAAGTTAACCTACCAAGGAGAGCAGCAGAATTCCAGTGGAGGAGAAAGCAAAGCACGGAACTCATGGCTTTCTCCCCATGATTCTTTAGTCTTGTGGTTAATTTAAAATTTTTTTAATTTAATTTTTTCTTCTGCTAATTTTTTTAAACTTTTACCCTTTTCTTTTTTAATGGTTTTTAACAATTTTATCTAATGTATATATATATATATATATGTATATATATATATATTTTCTTTTTTATATATTTTTTAATTTGTTTCCTTCTTAAAATTTGTTTGTTTGTTTGAACTTCCTTTTATCCCCTTTCTCCTCCCATGATTTGGGGTCTCTTCTGATTTGGATAAAGCGCATTTTCCTGGGGTCTTTGCCACATTTTCAGTATTTTATTTGCTCCTTCATATACTCTTATTTGGACAAAATGACAAGGCTGAAAAACTCACCACAAAAAAAGAACAAGAGGCAGTACTGAAGGCTAGGGACCTAATCAATACAGATATTGGTAATATGTCAGATATAGAGTTCAGAATGATGATTCTCAAGGTTCTAGCTGAGCTTGAAAAAGGCATGGAAGATATTATAGAAACCCTCTCTGGAGAGATAAAAGCCTTTTCTGGAGAAATAAAAGAACTAAAATCTAACCAAGTTGAAATCAAAAAAGCTATTAATGAGGTGCAATAAAAAATGGAAGCTCTTACTGCTAGGATAAATGAGGCAGAAGAAAGAATTAGCGATATAGAAGACCAAATGACAGAGAATAAAGAAGCTGAGCAAAAGAGGGACAAACAGCTACTGGACAATGAGGGGAGAATTCGAGAGATAAGTGACACCATAAGACAAAACAACATTAGAATAATTGGGATTCCAGAAGAAGAAGAAAGAGAGAGGGGAGCAGAAGGTATATTGGAGAGAATTATTGTAGAGAATTTCCCTAATATGGCAAAGGGAACAAGTATCAAAATCCAGGAGGTAAAGAGAATCCCCCTCAAAATCAACAATATTAGGTTCACACCCCATCACCTAATAGTAAAATTTACATGTCTTAGCAAAAAAGAGAAAATCCTGAAAGCAGCCCAGGGAAAAGAAGTCTGTAACATATAATGGTAAAAATATTAGACTGGCAGCGGAATTATCTACAGAGACCTGGCAGACCAGAAAGAACAGGCATGATATATTCAGTGCACTAAACGAGAAAAACATGCAGCCAAGAATACTATATCCAGCTAGGCTATCATTGAAAATAGAAGGAGAGATTAAAAGCTTCCAGAACAAACAAATCTGAAAGAGTTTGCAAACTCCAAACCAGCTCTACAGGAAATATTGAAAGAGGGATCCTAAAAGTAGTAGATCAGAAAGGAACAGAGATCATATACAGTAACAGTCACCTTATAGGCAATACAATGGCACTAAATTCATATCTCTCAATAGTTACCCTGAATGTTAATGGGCTAAATGCCCCAATCAAAAGACACAGGGCATCAGAATGGATAAAAAAACAAAACCCATCATTATGTTGCCTACAAGAAACTCATTTTAGACCCGAAAACACCTCCAGATTTAAAGTGAGGGGGTGGAAAACAATTTATCATGCTAATGGACATCAGAAAAAAGCTGGGGTGGCAATCCTTATATCAGATCAATTAGATTTTAAGCCAAAGACTATAATAAAAGATGAGGAAGGACACTATATCTTACTCAAAGGGTCTGTCCAACAAGAAGATCTAACAATTTTAAATATCTATGCCCCTAATATGGGAGCAGCCAACTATATAAACCAATTAATAACAAAATCAAAGAAACACATCAACAATAATACAATAACAGTAGGGGGCTTTAACACTCCTCTCACTGAAATGGACAGATCATCCAAGCAAAAGATCAACAAGGAAATAAAGGCCTTAAATGACACACTGGACCAGATGGACATCACAGATATATTCAGAACATTTCATCCCAAAGCAACAGAATACACATTCTTCTTTAGTGCACATGGAGCATTCTTCAGAATAGATCACATCCTGGGTCACAAATCAGGTCTCAACCAGTATCAAAATATTGGGATCATTCCCTGCATATTTTCAGACCACAATGCTCTGAAGCTAGAACTCAGCCACAAGAGGAAATTTGGAAAGAACACAAATACATGGAGACTAAACAGCATCCTTCTAAAGAATGAATGGGTCAACCAGGAAATTAAAGAAGAATTGAAAAATTCATGGAAACAAATGATCATGAAAACACAACAGTTCAAAATCTGTGTGACACAGCAAAGGCAGTCCTGAGAGGAAACAAGAAACAAGAAAGGTCTCAAATATACAACCTAACCCTACACCTAAAGGAGCTGGAGAAAGAACAAGAAATAAAGCCTAAACCCAGCAGAAGAGAAATCATAAAGATCAGAGCAGAAATCAATGAAATAGAAACCAAAAAAAAACCAATGGAACAAATCAATGAAACTAGGAGCTGGTTCTTTAAAAGAATTAATACGATTGATAAACCCCTGGCCAGACTTATCAAAAAGAAAAGAGAAAGGACCCAAATAAATAAAATCATGAATGAAAGAGGAGAGATCACAACTAACACCAAAGATACAAACAATTATAAAAACATACTATGAACAACTCTATGCTCATAGAAATTTAACAATCTGGAAGAAATGGATGCATTCCTAGAGACATATAAACTACTACAACTGAACCAGGAAGAAATAGAAAACCTGAACAGACCCATAACCTGTAAGGAGAATGAAACAGTCATCAAAAATCTCCAAACAAACAAAAGCCCAGGGCCAGACGGCTTCCCAGGGGAATTCTACCAAACATTTAAAGAAGACCTAATTCCTATTCTCCTGAAACTGTTCCAAAAAATAGAAATGGAAGGAAAACTTCCAAACTCATTTTATGAGGCCAGCATCACCTTGATCCCAAAACCAGAGGAGGATCCCATCAAAAAAGAGAACTACAGACCAATATCCTTGAAGAACACAGATGCGAAAATTCTCACCAAAATACTAGCCAATAGGATTCAAAAGTTCGTTAAAAGGATTATTCACCACCACCAAGTGGGATTTATTCCAGGGCTGCAAGTTTGGTTCAACATCCGCAAATCAATCAATGTGATACAACACATTAATAAAAGAAAGAACAAGAACCATATGATACTCTCAATTGATGCTGAAAAAGCATTTGACAAAGTACAGCATCCCTTCCTGATCAAAACTCTTCAAAGTGTAGGGATAGAGGGCACATACCTCAATATTATCAAAGCCATCTATGAAAAACCCACCGCAAATATCATTCTCAATGGAGAAAGACTGAAAGCTTTTCTGCTAAGGTCAGGAACACGGCAGGGATGCCCATTATCACCACTGCTATTCAACATAGTACTAGAAGTCCTAGCCTCAGCAATCAGACAATAAAAAGAAATTAAAGGCTTCCAAATTGGAAATGAAGAAGTCAAACTGTCACTCTTTGCAGATGATATGATACCATATGTGGAAAACCCAAAAGACTCCACTCCAAAACTGCTAAAACTTGTACAGGAATTTAGTAAAGCATCAGGATATAAAATCAATGCACAGAAATCAGTTGTATTTCTCTACACCAACAACAAGACAGAAGAAAGGTAAATTAAGGAGTCAAACCCATTTACAATTGCACCCCAAACTATAGGATACGTAGGAATAAACCTAACCAAAGAGGCTAAGAATTTATATTCAGAAAACTATAAAGTACTCATGAAAGAAATTGAGGAAGACACAAAGAAATGGAAAACTGTTCCATGCTCCTGGATTGGAAGAATAAATATTGTGAAAATGTCTACAATCTACACATTTAAGCAATTCTTATCAAAATCTCACCCATATTTTCAAAGAAATGAAACAAATAATCCTAAAATTTGTAGGGAACCAGAAAAGACCTCGAATATCCAAAGGAATATTTAAAAAGAAAGCCAAAGTTGATGGCATCACAATTCCGGACTTCAAGCTCTATTACAAAGCTGTCATTTTCAAGAGAGCATGGTACTGGCACAAAAACAGACACATAGATCAAAGGAACAAAACAGAGAGCCCAGAAATAGACCCTCAACTCTATGGTCAACTAAAAAAGCAGGAAAGAATGTGCAATGTAAAAAAGACAGCCTCTTCAATAAATGGTGTTGGGAAAATTGGACGGCCACATGCAGAAAAATGAAATTGGACCATTTCCTTACACCACACACAAAAATAGACTCAAAATGGATGAAGGACCTCAATGTGAGAAAGGAATCCATCAAAATCCTTGAGGAGAACACAGGCAGCAACCTCTTCCGCCTCAGCTGCAGCAATGTCTTCCTAGGAACATCGCCAAAGGCAAGGGAAGCAAGGGCAAAAATGAACTATTGGGATTTTATCAAGATCAAAAGCTTTTGCACAGCGAAGGAAGCAGTTAACAAAACCAAAAGACAACTGAAAAAATGGGAGAAGATATTTGCTAACAACATATCAGATAAAGAACTAGTATCCAAAATCTATAAAGAATTTAGCAAACTCAACACCCAAAGAACAAATAATCCAATCAAGAAATGGGCAGAGGTGGGGCGCCTGGGTGGCTCAGTGGGTTAAGCCGCTGCCTTCGGCTCAGGTCATGATCTCAGAGTCCTGGGATCAAGTCCCGCATCGGGCTCTCTGCTCAGCAGGGAGCCTGCTTCCTCCTCTCTCTCTGCCTGCCTCTCTGCCTACTTGTGATCTCTGTCTGTCAAATAAATAAATAAAATCTTTAAAAAAAAAAAAAAAGAAATGGGCAGAGGACATGAACAGACATTTCTGCAAAGAAGACATCCAGATGGCCAACAGACACATCAAAAAGTGCTCCACATCACATGGCATCAGGGAAATACAAATCAAAACCACAATGAGAGATCACCTCACACCAGTCAGAATGGCTAAAATGAACAAGTCAGGAAATGACAGATGCTGGCGAGGATGTGGAGAAAGGGGAACTCTTCTACACTGTTGGTGGGAATGCAAACTGGTGCAACCACCCTGGAAAACAGCATGGAGGTTCCTCAAAAAGTTGAAAATAGAACTACCCTATGGCCCAGCATTGCATTACTGGGTATTTATCCTAAAGATACAAACGTAGTGATCCAAAGGGGCACGTGCACCCGAATGTTTATAGCATCAATGTCTACAATAGCTAAACTATAGAAAGAACCTAGATGCCCATCAACAGATGAATAGATAAAGAAGAGGTGGTATATATATACAATGGAATACTATGCAGCCATCAAAAGAAATGAAATTTTGCCATTTGTGACGATGTGGATGGAACTAGAGGGTATCATGCTTAGTGAAATAAGTCAATTGGAGAAGGACAACTATTATATGATCTTCTTGCTATGAGGAAGTGGAGATGCAATGTGGGGGGTTAGGAAGGTAGGAGAAACAAGATGGGCTTGGGAGGGAGACAAACCATAAGTGACTCTTAATCTCACAAAACAAACTGAGGGTTGCTGGAGGGGGTTGGGGAGAGGGGGGTGGGGTTATGGATACTGGGGAGGATATGTGCTATGGTGAGTGCTGTGAAGTGTATAAACCTGGCAATTCACAGACCTGTACCCCTGGGGATAAAAATACATTATATTTTATAAAAAAAATAAAAATTAAAAATAAATGAGACATTTTAAAAAGTTAAAGAAATTATGTAAAACAACAGAGGTATTGATGTATTGTGGGGTGTATAACATATACAGAGGTAAAATCCAATGCCTAACAGCACAAAATGCAAGAGGAGAGACTCAATAAAAATATGCTTTTGCTAGGTTCTTACATTATTCATGAAGTGATAAAATACTTATTTGATGTAAATTCTAATTAGTTAAAGATGCATATTTTAATCTCTAGAGTGGCTAATTAAAAATGCAAAAAGTTGTAACCAAAAGCCAGTAGAGGATTTAAAATGGAATTCCAAAAAAATTGTTGATTCACCCAAAAGAAAGCAAGGGAAGAAGAAAACAGTGAAGAAGAGATGAGCAAATGGAAAACAAATAGCAGAATATATTGAAATTCAGCCACACAGTAATAACATCTGGTATTAGAAAAAAAAGTCTCATCAAAAGATTTTGTCAGAAAATATAAAATAAGATCTAAGTGCTATGTATATACATCTTTAAGTATATAAAAGTAAAAAGATGAAAAGACTTCTATTTCACTATGTTTATAATGATAAAGTAGACTTAAGCCAATTATCATATATGATGAAGGACATTTAAAAGTGTCTGTGAAAGAACTAGTGATACTAAATTCAGCAGGAAGACCTAAGGATACTGGATGTATATGCAAGAATCACCTAATTACAGCATATATAAAGGCAGAAGTGGAGAAATAAAAAAGGAGAAATAGTCAAATCCACAATCATAGTTTGAGATTTATAATACCTTTTTCAGTAATTTTGAGAACAAACACATGACCCTTCAGTTATAGAAGTTACAGAAAATGTGAACAACCTTAACCAAACTGAGCAAATTAACATTTGCAGAACCCTATACCCAGCCACTGCAGAATACACAGAATATAGAATTTTCATTAAAATTGTATCATAAAGCAAGTGTCAGATAGTTTGTTGAATAGAGAATGACCCCAAAATGTTCCTACATGCTGGGGAAGGAGGGTAGTAGAAAGATGGACAGTCATTGGCCAGCCCATCCCATGGCCTCCATGGATTCCTCACGTTTTAAATGGGACTAGGCTGTTTCAGGTAGTTTCTCCAGTGTCTTATCTCTGTGCTTCTCTCTAGGCAGAAATACTTGTAGCCTCAGAAGGGGTCACACCCCACCTTACTTCTGGATGTTTTTAACCTACACAACCTTGTCCTTACTCTCAGTTTTTGCTTGGGAAATGTGAGAATGCAGCTTACACTGTCCTTTTATTGGGAAGATTGCTTTGTCACTCAAAGTTATGATGTTCTGCTGTGTGTTTTCAAAATACCTTGTGTTAATGTCTAGCAGAATTTTTGTTACATCATATTTTATTATTACCTTTCTGGCACCCCAGTTTCAAGAAATCTGTAGATTTTGTCTTGTCTTGAGGATAGAAGTGTCTTGAGAACAGGAACTCCATTCTCAACATTGTATTTACAGTGCCCAATACAATAAGTTTGTTTTGAAATAATGAAGTAGCCCTCCCTTTTTCCATTTGGTCAACTATTTATTGAGATTTGGGTATACGATAAGGGTGAGCAGATTAAATATAAACCAGAAAAAATTTCGTGACTCTTAAAATATTATAATCAAGTATGGATGTAAACACACATATATCAATAACTTTGTTGTAATGTATAGTCTTTAAATGTCATTAGTTATAAATGAAGTGCTTTTGGAGTTTCAATAAAGGAGGGATCTGATTAATTACTCCAATGTATGGTCAAGGAAAGCTACATGTAGTGATGTACATTTGACGTGACCCTTGCAGAATGAGTAGGATTTGGGCCCAGTGATATAGGGAGGAAGGATATTCTCAGTAGAAGAACCACAGAGGTTGTTTCACAAGGTGTATGAAAGATTTTCAGTTGCTTGGATTACAGGGTGCAGGGAGTTCCTCGAAAGGAAGGTTGCAACATGCGATTGATATTGACAACACCAGTCTGGATTTCATTATGCCTGTGGGTGGACATACCCGCCATTTCCTTAAATCCAATAACTTGTTGCAGCTTCTAGCAAGTAGGTGGAGTATCTACAGAGACTGATTGTTGCTTCTTCCTCCTTTGTAAGTTTCCAGAATAGATTCCCGAAAGCTAAAACTCAATATTTGAAACATGACCTTCCAATAAAAGCAACTTGAGTAGAATTGGTTTTCAAGAAAAGCTTTAGCCCTTTGGGTAGGCATGTCTTCCATTACTTCTGTGAATTCATGATACTCTGAGAAGATTTCCAAAATCATATAAAAAAAAAAAATCCCAAGTACATCTCATATACCTCATAAAACATATCCTGAGGGTTCATGTGTATTCCACAGTGTCAGTAAAATAGTAAATCTCATTTTAAAGACTAGCCTGCTGCGAAGTGAAAATGTTGTTAATGCTTTTTGACCCATTTGTTTTGCTATGTAAAATCTGGAGGAACGACTTTTGTAAGAAAAGGAAAAAATGTGATTATTGTAATTGAATATTTTTGAACCAGTACTGTGAAGGTCTCAGGGAATCTGTTGTGTGGGTTAATAACTCTGGGAGAGGGGAAAGTTTTGTATCCTCAGCAACCTGCAGGACTGTGAAATGCTTCTAAGAGTAATTTTCTTGAAGTTAAACTTGGGGTTATTAAGGTTCACTTAGCAATAAAGTTGCCACAATTTTCTGGGACTCTATGATAAGATGACAAGATTTTTCATTTACAAAACCAGGACAGAATACTAGAGGTCCATGAACCATGCTCTGGCGACATTTCCAGAGTTTCTCCTTTACATGGAGTCTGATTGACAAAGAAGTCTGAGAGAGCTCAAGCTGAATTTTATGTAAGTAACCATCTTGGGTTATCTTTTTTTTTTTTTTTCTCTTTGTGAGTAGATTTGGTGAACTTCACCAAAACAGTAAAAATGTTTTTAACTAACTTCATGCTTTAAGGGCAATTTCTATTTATGAAGATTTACTGTTAATTTGTTTAGGTATACCTGGAATTAATATTTACTATTTTTTGAAGTCTTCGAATTTAGTCAGTTTTGTTTCTTAATAAACAAAGCTCAACAAGTAAGATATTTTTAATTAAAAGAAAACTTTTTAGTGAGGATAATCATTTAAATATGACAAAATATTCTAGATTCTATTAAAATATTAGAATAAATTGTATGATGGAGTTTTTAAAGTAATTCACATATAAATAGGAAAATATAGATTGTGGTACACTCTTAAAAACTGAATGAATTAAAGTTTTATTCAGAGGCTAACCAAACCAGTGTCAGTTTTAAAGACTCCCCCTTGACTCTTCTTTAGGTGATGTTTCCTCATTAATGGGATAGTACAGCAGATGGCATATAATTTCCATTCAAGCTAGAGCACCACTATGAAATTAGATATCACAATATTTTGATAAGAAAAATCATTTTATTGGGGGTGCTTGGGTAGCTCAGCCAGTTAAGTGTTCAACTCTTGATTTGGGCTCATGTCATGATCTCAGGTGGTGGGATTCTCTGCTCAGTGGGGAGTCTGCATGGAGATTCTCCCTTTCCCTTTGCTTCTTCCCCTGCTTTCACGTGCTTGTGTGCTCTGAATCTTTCAAATAAATAAATCTTTAAAAGGAAAAAGAAAAATCACTTTATTAAATAGATATATATTACTTCTTTCTACTTTTTCTTATTAAGGCACAACTTACATATTATAAAATTTACCTTTTAGTGTACTATTTTGTGATTTTGACAAATGCATAGAATTTTATAATCACAAACACATCAAGATATAGACAAGCTTTATCAATCCACAAACTTTGCCCATGGCTCTGTCAGCTCTTTCCTCCAACCCAAACTTAGGCAACAGTTGATCTGTTTTTTAATCCTTACAGTGGTGCCTTTTCAAGAATTTTATAGAGATAAAACCATCGAGCATGTATCCTTTTTTGATTCATATTTTTTTTTTCATTTTGCATGGTGCATTTGAAATTTATCCACGTTATCTTATGTATCAGTAGCTTTTACCTTTTCATTGCCAGGTAATAGTCCATTGCAATATTACTCACTCATTGTCCTATTGAGGTCACTTTTTTTTTTTTTAAGATTTTATTTATTTATTCATGAGAGACAGAGAGAGAGGGAGGCAGAAGCACAGGGAGAAGCAGTATCCCTGCTCAATCTCAGGACCCTGGGATTATCACCTGGGTCAAAGGCAGATGCTTAAATGACTGAGTCACTCAGGTGCCCCAGAGGTCCATTTTTTCAATTTCCTAGTTTTTGATGATTTTTAAGAAAGCCATTATAAATAATTGCATTCAAGTTTTTTGTGAACATAAATTTTTATTATACTGTATTAGTCCTATAAACAGGAAGGCTGTGTTATGTAGTAAGTGTTATGTTTAACTTTGTAAGAAACTGCTACTGTATTCTAAAGGTGGTTTAGCATTTTGTATTCCCACCACCCATGTATGGAGTTCCAGTTGCTCCATGTTCATACCTGATTTTAAATTTTGAATGACATTTTTCTAGTGACTAATGATGTTGAGTATCTTTCATATGCTTATTTGCTTTATTTCGTTCTTTTTTGGTGAAGTAGGTTAAAATCTCCCATTTTTCATTGAGTTGTTTATTTTCTTATTATTGAGTTTCAAGAGTTCTTTATATATATTCTGAATAATCTATTTTATCAGGTATGTGATATGCAAATATTTTCTCCCAGTTTGTGTCTTACCATTTAATTATCTTAACACCCCTCTGAAATTAAGAAATGCTTAATTATGAAGAAGTCCAACCTGTCAAAAGTTTTTTATGGATTGGAAACATATGACTTTTAAGTATATATTTTATAAAAGGAAAAGGATATTGTAAATATCATTCTGTATTTTTTATACAAAGAAAATAGTATCTTTGATAATGGTAAATTTTGATGTCCTCAAATAAACTTATTTTGGGTAGTTAGTGTGGAAGAATGTAGTATTTTTAAAAAATACAAAATTATGTTTATTATACTGAAATCTACTTTCTTATTATTTGTACAACTGACTGAATAATACTAGTTTTTAATTTATTTGAAAATCTAAGATCTTCTGATTCAATTAAATTTTTCCATCTTCTAGAAATTTTGTATAATTTAATGCTGTTTTAAAAGATTTTATTTATTTATTTGACACAGAGAGAGAGCACAAGTAGTGTGAGCAACAGAAGGAGAGGGAGAAACAGGCTTTCCATTAAGCAGGGAGCCCAATGCAGGGCTGGATCTTAACACCCTGCATTATGACCTGAGCTGAAGGCAGCTGCTTAACCGACTGAACCATCCAGGCACCCATAATATTGGTTTTTGAATAATTAGTATTGTAGATGCAATGAAAACACTGGAATACTATTTTGAATATTTCATTTTGTAAAAATACTATCAAGTTGGGAATCAGATTAAGACTGGAGACATCTTTTTTTTTTTTTAAGATTTTTTAAAATTTATTCATCTGACAGAGAGAAAGAGAGAGAGAGAGAGAGAGTGCATGCACAAGTTGGGCAGAGGGAGAGGGAGAAGCAAACTCTTCTGTTGAGCAGGGAGCCTGATGTGGGGTTTGATCCCAGGACCATAGGATCATGACCTGAGTTGAAGGCAGAATCTTAACTGACTGAGTCACCCAAGTGCCCTTGGAAATATTTTTTAACAGATAATAAATTCTCGTTGAGAAGGAATTATTTTGTTTTTGTTTTTGTTTTGCAAACAGCAATTCTAATTACTGATACATTCAAACTATGAGACATTCAATCTAAAAACTGTCCTGGAATTTTTGAGATTTCCATAGCCCCTTTCAATTAAAAAAATAAAATAAAATATTGATGATTCTGTATTATTTGAAAATTTAGACTTTTATAAGTTGGGCTTAGTTTCCTATATGAATTTGCTGTCAGTATCCCAGATGTCAAGATTTCTGCTCCATGTGCTTGTGGTTTTCATTTGTTCAGAGACTATTTGATGATGAGGTTTGAGATCTTCCTGTCAGAATGTGAACGGATGTCCCAAAGCTTAACATAACAGAAGGCAAAATAGATAGAGAAACTGTGTGATGCATATTCTCCTCAAAGCAATGTTCTTTCCACTGTATCAAAAGAACACTTCTCTCATTGGATACTTAGGGAAAACCATAGTTACGAGGTCAGAGGATAGCAGCCTCACCCAGATCACCTTTTTTGTCAGGAGCAACTATCTCTCAGCAGCTCACCACTTCTCTTTTTTTCTAGAGAATTATCTTTTTTTAAATAATAGCTGTCTAGCATAGAAGGAAGCATCTCCCCTACCTTGAAAATCCAGGCAACACATAACCAATGACTGACTTAAAAAAGAATACAAACAAGCTAGCCACCTGCACAAAATGGGACCGATTTTGTGGTATAATTTATGTTCTCCAGGGGATCAGACTGAAGTTCCTCTTCAGCTGAAACTGTATTTTGCTCCTGAAAGCACTTTCTCAGTAAATCGCTTGCACAAGAATGTCTGTCTCAAGCTCTGCTACTGGGAGATCAGACTTAAGACAAATATATTTGAGAAAAAACAAAAACAAAACCAAAAATTGCCCATTACTGCCTACCCTTGGAGAGTCCATGAACTTTATGTATTAAAGACTAATGTTCTGCAATCACAAATAGCATTAATTTTGTTTAATCCATTAATTTCCCAAATGTATTTAATAATGGGATCATTTCTTTCCTCTGTAACATGTTACATCTTTCAGGCCTAGTTTATTTCAGAGGGTGCTTGGGGAAAAATTGATTAAAAATATGTGGTTCTCATTGGGGAGGGCATGTGCTTTGGTGAGTGCTGTGAAGTGTGTAAACCTGGTGATTCACAGACCTGTACCCCTGGGGATAAAAATATATGTTTACAAAAAATTAAAAATTAAAAAAAAATGTGGTTCTAAATTTAGGCCTAAAAGTCTCAAAATTTGTTATTGAAAAACCATATCTAGCTCTTCCAAAATGATTCCATTTTTGGTTCAGGATCTTTAAGCTCTAGCAAGTACCTTGCTACTTAGCATGAAAAGATGAGTTTGAGATTTCGGTCGGGTATCAAAGTATAGCAATATCATTCAGAAAGCACTCTTTGTTCTTATGAGAGCTCTTTTTGAGTGCTCTAACTTGGTGGGTTGGAATTCTGACTCCTTTATATTACCATTTGTCTTTCTTTTTTTTTTTAATTTATTTTTTATTTATTTTCAGCATAACAGTATTCATTATTTTTGCACCACACCCAGTGCTCCATGCAATCCGTGCCCTCTATAATACCCACCACCTGGTACCCCAACCTCCCACCCCCCTCCCCTTCAAAACCCTCAGATTACTTTTCAGAGTCCATAGTCTCTTATGGTTCACCTCCCCTTCCAATTTCCCCCAACTCCCTTCTCCTCTCTAACTCCCCATGTCCTCCATGCTATTTGTTATGCTCCACAAATAAGTGAAACCATTTGCCTTTCTTTTCTCTATTGCCTATTGCTGAGAAGATCATCCATATGGGTTGCCCTGTGCAGTAGTCTTGGATTCACTTGTTGTCTAGTGTAATTAGCCTACCATTTCTCTCTTAAAAGTGCCGTGATTTGGATAATAAACTGTAAAGTTACCCAATCTACAATCCTAGTGGTTTTGCTTGCCTGCCTCTGGGATTCTTCCTAGGCCTGTTGTCATCAGTTGCTACCAAGTTTGCCACCAGTGATGATGTCTTGTTATTGTGTGGATCTGCCTGTCCAGTCTTCTGACCTGTTGATGCACTGGACATCATTAGGGAAATAAACTGAGATTATCATGCCAAGGAAGAAGTTAACAATGTTTGGTGGATGGACTATTAATATATCAATACATTCTCCCTTCTATCCATAATCTTAACATCTGCTTACCACATCACCAATTCTTTTTACTTTTTACTTCTTTAGAGAAACAGGAAGTTGGTACATCTTTTTCCTTTGTGAAATTCTAGTTCTGAGATAGAACGGTGTGAGAGTATCACTACTTATGCCGACTTGGAGCTTAAATGGTGTGAAAATATCAAAAGTGTTGAATGTAAAACAAACTTCTGGAGGATATATCTACAGTCAAAAAAATAAATCACTTACAGCTCAAGACCACAATGTAGTTAATCAAAATCCAATAATTTGGATGAATATGACCAAAAATAAATTATAGATGTGTATATGTGTGTGTGTGTGTGTATGCAAAGATTCTAAAATATTTTTTATTCTCGTGTAATAGAAAGTAAACCTAATTCATTTTTCTTTATGCACTGATAACTCATTTTATATAATTTTATTTTGAACTTTAAATACAGAGCTAATTCATATATTTTAAATCTTTACAGTGAATGCCGTAATATAATACTTCAAATACTTTTTAACGTTTTAATGATTTTTTATTGTTTTCAGCAGAACTCATGTTTCACTGTAGAGGAAGTGGGTTAAGGAAGAATAGAAATCAATCTACTTACTCATGCTCAGGGGTGTGGAATTCCCAGATTTCTGTTAAGAAAAACTGCAGAGTTTCTTCTTTTGTTATATTCTTCTGTTTTGAAAATTTTTCTCAATACAGTTTTATGTTGTTTTGTAACACAAAATCTTGCAAAAAAGTTATGAAACTTTTTCTCAAAATGTTGGGTTCTCCATAGACCTATGTCTCATGCTTTTGGTTCTACAGGTATTAATATCTATGGAAGCCAAAGGCTGTTGGTTTTATATTTTCAAAATTGTGAAAGGACTTTTTAGCAACCAAGATTTCTAAATCCAGAGAATTTATCCTTCATAAGTGAAGATAAGTATGCAACTCCAATTAGCATGAAATTCCACAACATGCAAACTAACCTGTACTGACAGAAAGCAGATCAATGGATGCCTGATGAACAGCATTGGATGAAGAGCTATGCGACAATGGGACACTAGGAAACTTTCGGAAGTGATGAAAAAAATGTTTGCTGCTTGAGTTTGATGATTATTTCATGGAGATTACACTTAAACAACTAGAAAAAGTAAAACAAACTAAGCCAAAAGTAAGCAGAAGGGATAAAATATTAATGAAAGCAGCAGAAATCAGTAAAATAGAAAACTAAACAACATAGAAAAAAAAATGAAATGAAATTGTGCCTTTTGAAAATACCAAAATTCATATAACTCTAGCTGAACTGATAAGAGGGAAAAAAGAAGAAACACAAATTATCTAAATTAACAGTGAAAGGAGGGACAACTCTATAGACCTGAAGAAGTTAACAGAACAATAGGGGGATATTGTGAACAACTTTTTGCCAATAATTAAATGAGTTCTAGGAAATGAACACATTCGGTATACACATATTACTCATATTTCTATACACTAGCGATAAAAATATGGAAAATGAATTTCAAAAATATCAACTTATCATGAAAAATAGAAAATACTTAGGGGACAAATATCTGAAAAATACTAAACAACCCATACTTTGAAAATGGCTAAAAGTTAAAAAATACTTACACAAATGGGAAGATATACTGTATTCATGGATTAGAAGACTCGATATTTTTAGGATATCAATTCTCTACAAATTGATTTGTAGGTTCAATTTAATTGGAATCAAAATTCTGGTGGAATTTTTATAACTTGTCCATTTGAAATTGCCAATTTATTTCGAAATGTCAAGATCTCAGAAAAGGAAAAAGAATTTTGAAAAATAAGAAAAAAAATTGAAGAACTTAGACTCCCAATTTCAAGACTCAACAATGTGGGATTGAAATAAGAATATTAAAGAGTTTACTTTCAGCAAACTATGTGACAACAATTGGATAACCATGTAAAAAAATATACAGTTGACTTGAATGATGTGGGGTTTAGAAGTGTCAACCCTGCACAGTTAAAAATCTACATATGACTTTTTATTCCCCCACAAGTTAACTACTATAGCCTACTTTTGACCAGAAGCCTTACTGATAACATAAATAATTATGTAGTACATATTTAGTATGCAATACATATTATATGTATTATATAATTTTTCTTAAAGTAAGCTAAAGAAAAGAAAATGTTATTAAGAAAACTATAAGGCATAGAAAATAAATTTACAGTACTGTATATTTACTTATTGAAACTAATTCCCATATAAATTGACACATGCAGTTCAAATTCATGTTTTTCAAGGGTCGATATACTCTTATATTTCATGTCATCCACAAAAATTAACTCAAAATGAATCATAGGTTGAAATGTAAGACAGAATACTCCACAAATTCTAAAAGAAAGCATAGAAAAAAACTTTGTAACATTTGATTAGGCAAAGATTTATTTAAAAGGACATATGAACTATAAACTATGAAGAAAAAAAGTGAGTAGGTACTTCCAAATTAAAAACTCTTGCTCTTAAAATATATTAAGAAAAAAATAATAAAGTCAGCTGCTAACTAGCAAAAAAGTATCTCCAGAATATATACTTGATACAGGACTTCTATCCAGAATATATAAAGAACTTTTATAACATAATGATAGGATAAACAACCTAATTTTTTAAAAAATTTGCTCAAAAAATGTGAAACTATACTTCACTAATGGAAAAATATAAATGCTAAAGAAGTAGATGAAAAGATGCTTAACATCAGCACTCATTAGGGAAATTCAAATTAAAATCAAATACCTAAAACTAAGAATGACAAACCAAGTATTGGTGAGGATGTGTGGAACAACTGAAACTTCCATTAAGCTTTAAAAAGCACTAGGGAAAGTGGGTAGTCTCATAAATTAAACACACACTTACCATACCAGTTAGCACTTTAATTCCCTGATATTTATCCAAAAGGACTAAATGCTCTTCAGAAAGGACATGTATTCAATTGTTCAGCACAGTTCATTCAGAAAAGCAGCAAACTGAAAGTAATCCATGCATTTATTAGCTGAATAATGGACAAACTAACTGTGATACATACATGCTATAGAATTCTATTCAGCAATAAAATAGAGCTAAATATACAGTTGTACAAGGAGTCTCAAAAGGATTATGCTACATAAGAAAGGTAGACACGTTAAGACTATATACTGCCTAATTTTATTCACTTGGAATTCTAGAAAATAAATAATTTTAGTGACAAAATATTGAACCATGGTTAATAGTGATGAGGGATGTGGAAAGGGATTGACTGCAAAGAGCAAAAGAATAATTGTTTGGGAAACTGGAAATATTTTAAACCAAGACTATGGTGTTGGTATACAAACTTGTGTCTTTGTCAACACTTATTAAACTATACACTTAAAATTACTGTCATTATATGTAATGTATTCTTTAATCTATAAAATAAAATACACAAACAGAAAAATTTTAAAAAATTGTATCAGAATACAAATAAAATGAGGAAGAGATGCCTATATGAAAGTATCATGGTTACAAGACTATATGCTAGTAAATGGAAAGACAAAAAAAAAATCTCTGTATAATTTGATGTTAGCCCAAGGTTGAGAAACAGAGTTTATGGCCTGGTATTAGAAAATGTGGAAAAAAATATTGGAACTGATTATAAAACCCAGAAGTATTGGGGGCACCTTGGTCACACAGACGGTTAAGGTTCTGACTCCTGATTTTGTCTTAGATCATGATATCAAGGTCATAAGATGGAGTCCTGCATCCAGCTCTGTGTTGGGCGTGGAGCCTGCTTAATACTCTCTCTCTCCTTCCACCCCCCATCTCTCTCTCTTTCTCTCTCCCTTTCTATAAACCAAACTAAACAGAACAACAGCAAAAAACCCTAAGAAGTATTTGTTATTTGAAAATTTTATAAAATTTTACTATAGTAAAACTTTTCTATGCTGAACAAATTTTTTAGAATTTAGATAATTGGCAATCTTTTACATTTTATTTATATTTATTTTTATTCAAATTTCTCTCACTACTCAGATAAACTTTTCTGTTCAAATTTTCCAAGAAAATATGACCTCTTCCATTTAGACTTTATTAGTTAAGGTCAAAGTATCTTTTAAATTTTTGAAAATCACTAAAATCGGTGATTATGTGTTTCTTTTCATTTTTCACCTTCAATGTTTAGTATTCTAAACTTCAAACTCTGTTGTTTATTTCTTTATTTTATTTTTTTGCTTGAGAAACAGCAGCATTTGATTTAAAATATTTTTTCATGTTACTGAGCCATATAATGGAATAAAATGTCATTGGAAACAACATGGATGGACCTAGTGGGTATAAAGCTAAGTGAAATAAATCGGTCAGAGAAAGAGAAAATACTAAGTGATTTCACTCATATGTGGAATCTAAGAAACAAAACAAATCAACACACAAAGAAAAAAGAGATGAACCAAATAACAGACTTTTAAATACAGAGAACAAATTGGTGGGTGCCAGAGGGGAAGTGGGTGAGGGGAATGGATGAAATAGATAAAAGGAATTAAAAGTACCCTCATCTTGATGAGAACTGAGAAATGTATAGAATTGTTGAATTATTATATTGTATACCTGAAACTGTCATAACACTCTGTGTTTACAAATGAATAAAATATAAACTTAGTAAAATTTTTTCTACATTTATTGATGTAAATGTAATATAACATTGTGTCAATTTAAAGGGCACAACATAATACTTGGAGATATACATATATACATATATATACACACATATAGTTAATATACCATCACCTTATTTTATTTTATTTTATATTATACTATTTGTGTTATGAATTTTTAAGATCTAGTCTGTTAGAAAATTGGGCAACCTAGAAGAACCAGATACATTCCTAGAAACATATAACCTCCCAAGACTGAATCCTAAAAAAGAGAAAATCTGAAACAAATAAATACTTAGAGTACAGAGATTGGATAAATAATCCAAACCTTCCCAACAAAGAAAAGCCCAGGACCAGAGGGTTTCACCAGTGAATTCTACCAAACATTTAAAACATTAACAGCAATGGTATTCAAACTCTTAAAAATTTGAAGAGAAGAAAACATTCCAAAAGTCATTTTAGTAGGCTAGCATTAGCCTGATACCAAAACCAGATAAGAACCCTGCAAGAAAGGAAAACTTTAGGCCAATATTCCTGATAAAAATTCCTTTTGCTTTGATTGATTAGCTTTATTATATGTGTGTATAGGGAAGATATCAGAGGTGAGTCTATATCTCTAAATTTCTGCTTTAATCTTTATCAGTTTTATTCTCCTACTTTTTATATTTTTACATTAACTTACCCATTGCCAATTGGTAGTTTATTTTTAGAGTAAGTAGCTTATAAACTTTTTAAAAAATAATTAGATATTTTATGATTGATTTTGTTTATATTCATTATATATTTGAATAAAAGGGACTTAAAAATTTTTGCTGTGATATCCATGTATGTTTTATATTTGTATCATAATACAAAGTACTGTGTATTCACCAAAGATCCATTATTTATCCTATTTAAGTCTTCCATCCCCATCTTTATGTTTAAACTTTCCTGTGAAATTATGGGAAACATGTGAGTAAATTTGGAGGTTTGTTAATTTTTCCTTGTCTTTCTAACAACATTTTCCCTTTAAGTATTTTGTTGCTCTGATTTTTAGTGCATAAACCATGAAGGCTATAGTAACTTATACAAAAATTAAAGTTATTATTGTAACATTTTTTCACATAGATGGAGCCCATTATATTTTTCTTGAATTTTAATTTGCCCCAAATTAATATTAATAGCTCTCTAATTTTTTGTCATGCATTTAGTGTACTTATGTTTGGTAGGCAGAACTGTAAGACAGCCTCTAAATTCCCCACCCTTAATGAACACATCCAACACAAGGCCTGCCTTGAGTGTTGGAAGAAACTATCAATATGATGGACATTCTCTTTACTAGGTTACATTATGTGAGCCAGAGCTGTATGTTACTTTATAAAAGACACCATTTAATTGGGGATTTTTTTTTTTTTCTGCTGGCCTTGAAGAAATAAGCTGCTTACTTGTGAGAGGCTCATGTGGCTAGAACTTGAGGCACTTTAAGGAGTTGGTAGTAGTCCCTCGCTGACAGCAAGAAAATGAAGATCTCAGACCTACAATCACCGGCACTGAATTCTGCGAACAGCCTGAATGAATTTGGAATATGACCCTGGGCTCTAGATAACTTGGAAGATGACTCTGAACCAACAAATTGGTTTTAGTCTTTTGAGATCCTTTGCAGAAAACCCAAGTTAGACTGCACCCTGATGATTGATTGATTGATTGATTGATTGATTTTAAGATTTTATTTGAATATGAGAGGTTGGACGAGTACACGAATGGTGGAGAGGGGCAGAGGGAGAGAGAGAAGCAAGCTCTCTGCTGAATGGGGAGCCCCATGTGGGATTGATCCTACGATCCTGAGATCATGACCTGAGTCCAAGGCAGGTGCTTAACCAACTGAGATACCCTGGATTTTTGACCTTTGGAAGTTGTGAGATATATATTCATGTTGTTTTAAGGGAAGTTTGTTATGTAGCAATAGAAAATGAATATACTTACACTTTTGAGTTGTTCTCATTTAGTTGTGGCTTTGATTAAAAAAACAAAACAAAACAAAATAATGTTCCCTGAAAAGACATGGAAGGAATTTATATGCATATCCCTAAGTAGAAGAAGCCAGTCTGACAAGGCTACATATGTATGATTTCAACTATACGACATTCTGGAACGACAAAACAACACATAGTAAAAAGATCAGCTGTTGCCATGGGCGAGTGGGGAGAGAGGGAGGGATAAATAGAAAAAGTGTAGGGAAATTTTTCACAGTGAAATTATTTTGTATGGTATCAAAATGTCATTATACATTTATGAATACTCATAGAATAGGTAGCACAAAGAACAAAACCTCTACAGGCATGTGGGTGGCTCAGTAGGTTGAGTGTTCGTTCTTGGTTTCGGCTCAGGTTCTGATCTCAGGGTCATGAGACTGGGCTCTGCACCTGGTGGGGAGTCTGACTGAGATTCTCTCTTTCCCTGGGCCTCTCTGCCAAACTCTCTCTCTCTCTAAGATAAATAATAAATCTTAAAAAAAAAAAAAAAGAATGAAACCTATGGCCTATAACTAACATGATCTATAGACTTTGGGTGATGGCGGAATTTAATGTAGTTTCACCAATCATAACAAATATGCTGTGCATGTGAAGAGTGGGGGAGCCGGAAGCAAACGGGAACTCCCTTCACCTTATGCTCAATTTGTCTGTAAACCAGAAACTGCTCTAAAAAGTAAAGTTTATTAAAAAACGTGTATTTGATTTCTCATTTACTTTATTAACTGATATTCAGCTGATATTCTTCATAACTTCGTATCAGTAGGTATGAGTAGATATAACTCATACTTATTGTTGGTATAAATTAGCTAAGAATGGTGTTATTAATTTTTGTTTTCTATTTTACATTATCTCTTTCCTTTTTTCCTTTCTTTCATCTTGCTAAATCAAATGCTTGTATTTCTTTCTTTTCTATTTAACTAGAAGTTTTGCATTATATTTGCCTTCTATTAGCAGGTGACTTTAATTTATACATTTACATTATTATTACATACTTCTCTTGTTTATAATATTTTGTGTTATTTTAATGGGATTAAGAAAGTAATGAGAGGAAAATATACAGATAAAATCTTCCATACTCCAATGTTCTAAAAAACTTCCACACTGCTGATATACAGTTAAAAATATTTTTATGTAATTCATTTTACACAAATTTTATTTTTTAATTTTCTCAGTATAGGAGGGTTCTCAGATGCTATGAATGTTATGTTTCTGCAGTTGTAGAGAAAAGGAGTCCCTGAAATTTAAGGAATGATTGAAGAAATTATAAAGAATATAATATTCACAATCAATTAAAGCTACTTCATTATTTGGCATTATAACTTGGTAGTAAACATGAACTTGGACATATTTATTGGATTAAAAATAAAAACTGTTATCAAAAATAGACAAAAATCCTTAAAAATATATGTAACCCATTAACTTAAATAGTTAGAAGATGATATAAGACATTGAATGATTTGAGGTAGAGATTAGAGCTGAAAGGAAATGTGAATTACCATAAGATTTCAGAAACAGCAGTAGACAATGACTTATGAACTAGAGAAAAGGAAAGGTAATCCTTTAAAAATGATGGTAAGTGAATGATCTTACTAGGTAGTCCTGTTTTGTAAGTAGACATATGTGAACTATTATGTAGTTGTAACTGTGACTAATTACAGAAAATAAAGGGTAAATAAATACCAAACAAGAATGGTTTTGTATGCAAAAAAAAAGAAAAAAGAAAAAAGAAAGGATTTCACATCAGTCTCACTCCTAGAATTGAGTGCGCCCTACAGCTCTGAAATTTTCATTAACAAAACTTATGTAAAAATATTCTGACACACTCTTAATTATTGTATAGGAAATAAAAACAGAAATAAAAATTAAATAATAATATTGTACTAAAAATGGAAATGGCCATGTGTGTATTTTTCTTTGTACACAAACCCAGACCACTTCCCTATTAGTCAACCTCAGATTTTGTTTGCAGACTGCCAGGCATTTTTCTAAGCATTTTAAATGTATTATCTTGGTAACACTTACAGTACCTACAAAGTGGGTACTGTGCTTATATACACTTTACGGAAAGGAAACTGAAACATAGAATAAATCTTGTCCAAGATTACACATGTGGAGACCAACCCAAAGTTCCAGATCAAGTTAAATCACTACACCAAACATTGTCTTCCACTGAATTTGACTGGTGCTGGTTATTCCCAAATTTGGAAGTTTAAGGAAGCAAAGATCCTAATCATTTCACTAAGACATAAAATTGGAAAATATTTTAGAAGTTAGTTCAGAATGACATCAATTTGGGCAACGATGCATGTGATCTAGAATAATATTTGCAAAGTACCCTTGATATATTTGCATCAATTCAGACTTTCATTTATGGTGAAACAATAGGACATGAGATTTCTCAGCTTTTCTCTACTAAAACTTATGTTAGCATGCTTCTGTACCCAAATTGCTCTGTCTTCCATGTTGGTACAACAAAAATAATTGTCCCTTGTTTTATCCATTGACAACTTCTCTTCTTGTGTTCTCTGTTTCATTCTCTTGTCCATTCTGGTTCTGTTCTTGCATTTCTCCCTCTTTCTATCGCCCTTCCCTTTTTTTTTATTCTCCCTACCTTTTCCCCCTCTATAATAGAATAGAGAAGTGCCACCCATGTCTCTGTCCAATTCATTTAGAAAATATTTTTCAAGGTTTTTTTTTTTTTTTTTTTTTTAATGAAGAGCAGAATGTTGATGGTAAAAAAGATCTTTTAGTTATTGCCCAGCCTAAAAATTTCTCCTATTCCCACCTACTATTCCTATTATTCATTATCCCACTTGCTTTATTCCCTTCATAGCAAAACTTGCCAATATTTTGTTTAAGATGTTTATTTCCATTTTCTTACTTGTTTTTTCCCTGAACTCACTCCGATCTCCACCAGAAAATGATCTGATCAAAGTCAGTGTGACATCTGGTCCATTGCACTTCTGATTGAACTCATCAAAATAAACCTCTGAAATGCAGAACACCCCTTTGCTTGGCTTCCACTTCAAAACATTAAGGCAAAATTCCCCAAGGATTTTGCTGAGACTACATCTCTTCACTATTAGACATTCTTAGGTAGAAGTTATCCAGGACAATGGTTTGAAATATAATTTTTAGGCTGTTAACCTTCAATTATATTAATCTCCAAAATTATGTCTTCACCTTTACCCATTCTCCTTTACTACAGGTTTTGTAACCAGCTACCCATTGATTGTAACATCCTTAATAATATTTATTTCTATAGCTACCCTTTCCCTTGTATTCACTTCACTTAATGACCTGCACCCAATTCGATCATTTGAGTCTCCAAGATACCCAGTTTCTCTCTTTCTTTCTCCACCCCATCCATAAGTAAAATGTAGCAATTATACCTTCAAAATGCTTTTTAACATATCTCACTCACTATTTGTCTTCCGATAATTTGTTCTTCACAATAAGATCTTTTGAACTGTAAATTAGATAGTATAGGACCTTTATTTAAAATAGTTAACATCTTCCTGATACTAATCAGAATGATATCCAGATCTCCTTATTCTGATCATTTTAGTATTTTTGATCTTATTGTAAATTTACTTCTAAGTAGAAGGAAGTTTTATGGGACTAGGTTCTCAACTATTTATTTCATTGGTGTTTTTTAGTGTCTATAACAGTACTTGGCACTTGGTAGAAACAAAAATTTTATTAATAAAAGGAATTTTATTTAACTTTTCCCTCCCTATATGTACATGACCTATGTAGAATCTATGAGAATAATTGCTGGAAGAACCCTTAAAGACCAGGACTTATTAACCTGAGTTACATGAACCCTTAAGAGGTCTTTGGGCAGAATTGTACTTCAATATGATTAGTTTCCTTTATTTCTATATATTTGATTTCACTCTTTAATGAATATATTTTGAGAAATGTCCATAAGCTGTGAAGATGTCCATAGCACAGAAAAGATTCAAGGGCCCCTTCTTTTAGCTTAATTTATGGCTTTCTCTAGCACAATATTTTTTCTCTAAGCATACCAAGGAGGGTTGGGAGTTAAATAACAACAGATACTTGATTTTATCTATTTTGTGTATAGTGATTTTACATAGTAAGCACTTAAAAAATGGGCTCTCTTACTAAAATAAAATTTTAAAACCTTGTATGTAATCTAATTCTTATTAAATATATATCAGGACATGGGAATTCAGAGAGAGGAAAGGACTTCTCCCGTATCATTGCCAATTACTAGAGATAAGTCACTAATGACAGAGTAGGGAACTTGACCTCACATCTCCGTTCAATTAAACAAAACAGGGATTTATCAAATGCTTTCTATATGAAAAGCACAATGCAAGTGGGACACAGGCATGGCTAAGAGAGTTCCTAATTCAGTGGGCAACTCATATGTATAATCAATTAGGGAAAAAACATAGAGTTAAATAAGAATTATCAGATAAGTATTGTTTGGCCAACAGTGAAGTGGAAAGTTATAGGAGATAAAATGGTATGATGGTAACAAACCAGTGTGGAATCCAGCAGATCTAGATTCAAAGCCCAGTTTTAGCACTTAGTTACTGTGGAGGTGTTAGCCTATTGTAAATCCTCTCCAAGACTTGATATTTGGTACTCTCACCTGTAAAATAAAGATTATAGAGTTATCCTTGTTTGTTTATTTTTAAGGTTAGGCAGTAGTTGGAAAATGATTTAATACACGACCTGGCAAATTCCCCACATGTGACAGATTACTCTTTCCTTCTAGTTATAGTTTTGTAGCTATATAAACTGCTTTATTCAATCTTGTGAGGTATTACCAAGAAGTTCTGCATAGTTTCTTCCTTTGACTTTGATAACTTAAGAGACAGAAAAAAGTAAATTCATACCTGTCATCCAATAATATATAAAAAATTAATTAATTAATTAAAGTGTTGACCAATTCTCCAAACATTTATGGCTATGCAGAAATAGTATCTCATTGTTAACTTGCTTTAGGTGGAAAGCCAAAGTTCATTTAGTTAGATGTTTTCAATGGCAATCATATGGAATATTTTCATAAACTAAAATATATTCAACTCAATATAAGGTAAAAAGTACTATTTCAATGAATTGGAAACAAATTTGAATAAGTTTATATAGTGTTTATATATACAGCAATTATTTAACTAATGAACAATAACTTACATCCTTTCAAATATGGCAGAAATTGATAGGGTAGGGGTATTATATCTTTAATTAGATAATAAAGCCATTAGTATGTCTTGTTAAGGTTTTAATTATCCTTATTATTTCTCTATTATGCTCTGTCCATTATGGCAGCTACTAGCTATATGTGGATATGGATAGACCAATTAAAATGTGCTAACCTGACTCTGGAAATTAGTTTTCTTTTTCTTTTGTTTTAATTCATTTAAATTTGAAAACTGATATATGATTGTTTTATTGGGAAACTGTTAAGTATGTTTAGAAAATTTAGGTATGTGGATCTACTTTTTGAGCCATAATTTGTATGAAATCTAAATTTAGATCAAGTATTTCCAATGAACACTTAGTATCCAAATCCAGATGTGGTTCAGTGTAAAATACACACAGGATTTTCGAGATTTAGTATAAAAGTGTAGGGTATACGATTAAATATACATTACGTGATCAGAGGATAATATTCTGGATATCCTAGGCAGAATAAAAACATTTTAAATTAATTTCACCTGTGTCATTTTAATTTTTGAACGTGGCTACTAGAAAATTTAAAATTATCCACATGAATCTCATTATATTCTCATTGGACAGTACTTTTCTATATGGCTTTCATCTTCTATTTTTATTTTACTCATTACATTTTTAGTGTCATACTCCTTGGGAAATATGCAGAATTTTGAAAATTGATGAAAATTATAGATGTTTGGGAGAATTTTATAGAAGCAGCATTCATGTTTCTGTGAATTTGTGTCCTGCAGAACTGACACTTTTGGGAGGGGGAAGGAGTGCTTTTCTTACATGTAATATGAATTCCCACTGAGGAATTCACTTTAACATCAGCTACTTTGAATTTCCACAGTTATCTTAAGATTGAAAATTTAAAAAATGCTTTAAAACCTGGTATGTAATGAATGACTGAGTGGGACCAGCACCATCACAGCAGCATAGAAAACTCTGGCATACATTAATTGGTTTCAGTTATTTTCCTTCTCCAAGAGTTCTTCCACATTTCCCACCCTGAAATTGGTAGAAGGAAATAGATGGGACCTCTCACTGAACTATCTTCCTTAGTTGTTCATGCCCTGGAGAACACTGCAATGTTTTTCAGAAGATAATAATTGAAACCAAAATGATGTGCAAGTTTCCTTCTAATTTTTAAGCATACGTGTCCTGTGCCTTGGGTCATTCCACTGCCTGGCTTGAGAGTGGTCAGACCGGAGGAGTGGGCTTGTCCTGTAGGATTGATGGATCTGGGCCGGAATTGGAGAGCTGAGGCCACCAGAGGGGGAAGCATGCAAGTCAATGCAAGCAAGGGAACTTTAGACAGCATACTACCTCAGGAGGTGATGAGTTCCCTATTACCGAAAGGGTTCAAGCAAGGGAAGTCGAGATCGTGAAGACATGATAATCGCCCCAGACAGGGTCCAGGTGACCTTTGAGAACTTACAACACCATGAATCATGTGTCCAGCTTCCCGTGTTATAAAATCTGCTCTCCCCTATGAGGGTGGCTCAGGCTCCACAATTCCTTCGTCACTTAGCAGAGACTCCAGGAATCACAGAACTGTCCCTTCCACCCTTTTAAAAAGATAAAATTGTGTGATTTTTATCTTTTTCTCTTTGAAATAACTATTTTGAAAAGATTTTGAGTTATACTGTCTTCAATATTAATATTATTTAGCAATAACCTAATTGAATAAGAGGTTTCAATAAGACCTGAGAGCGTGTATATATTATGTGTATACAATATCAAGCATGCATGTGACTTGAAATTTTGTTTCTGATTTAGGGTAAGATTAAGGTTTGAGCATCTCTTTGTATTAGGTTTTTGGAATATTATGGATGTCTACTTCTGCTTTGAGGAGGATTCTGGCATGTATTTTTGTGTTGTTGAATATGTAGTGTTTACCAGACACCCAAGCTTTTCATCTGCTATTTTTTTTTTAATTTATTTATTTGACAGACAGAGATCACAAGTAGGCAGAGAAGCAGGGAGAGAGAGAGGAGGAAGCAGGCTCCCCGCTGAGCAGAGAGCCTGATGTGGGGCTCGATCCCAGGACCCTGAAATCATGACCTGAGCAGAAAGCAGAGGCTTAACCCACGAGCCATCCAGGCACCCCTCGTCTGCTATTATTAAGGATGTGGCAAAGAGGAGGGAAAAACAATGTCAGCTATATATATATATATATATATATATATATATATATATATATATGCTGAAGGCTTATTGAGTTAATTTTTTTTTTTAAGATTTTATTTATTTACTTGACAGACTGAGATCACAAGTAGGTAGAGGGGCAGGCAGAGAGAGAGGAGAAAGTAGACTCCCTGCTGAGCAGAGAGCCCAAAGGGGGGGCTCCATCCCAGGAACCTGAGATCATGACCTGAGCTGAGGGCAGCGGCTTTGACCCACTGAGCCACCCAGGCGCCCTTGTGTTAATTCTTACAGTCTAAAATTCTCAGCTCAAAACAGCAAGCTGTAAGTGGAAGAGATTTGCACTCTACATCTTTAGTCACTTTTTTCCTTAAAGCTAAAGTGAAGGAAAATATATGGGTTTATTTATAAGTTGGTTTGTGAGCAGTTATGTGAAATTTATGCTGTGTAATGGATTATGAAAACTAAATGCCCATTTCATTTGATCAAACATGTTTTTACAAATCCAGTAATTATGCAGTGTACTGGTTTTCTTTTCTTTTTCTTTCTTTTTTTTTTTTTTAAGTTTTCCTAAGTATGGTAAACAAGCACTATGTTTTCCTCATTTGCACAGTAATATGGACTTATAAGCTAAGGGTGATTTATGTACTGAAGTAATTTAAATTCCATACCTTCAAAGTCACAATGCATATGTTACATGCCTATAATTATGCTCCTCCGGGTGTGCAAGCCAAGAAGGTGGCAGAGCCAGACACAGAAAAAGAAAGGAGATTGATGATATGGTATTTTGCTAATACAATGCAAGGCGCTAACAGATTATGAACCTCATTCTTGCCTTGCCTACTAGTACCTTCTAAATTACATTTTCAAACTGATGTCTTCACTGGTCTCATTTTTAGAATCTGCTTTCATTATAGAGAAACCCTCCTGAAATTTTTTTTTTTTTTTTAATGCCAGTATTATACTTCAAACTTCTTTGGTTTATGGATAAAGGATCTCCCCACCTCGTCACACACACTCTCAATGATTAGATTTGAGATATATGTGATTCTCTATCAAACAATTTCTTTTTCTAAATGGATTGTCATTTGAGGAAGAAAAACTGCTTACTGTAAGCCCAGATAATGCATTGGTGTCCTATAAAAAGTCACACTGAAGGAAAGGTAGAATATTTTAGGAGAATACTACTCATTTTACAACTTTTAAGTTATAATTCTTGTATGCTGTTGTTTTAAAAAGAGTTATATTGCAAATTTTCTTAGGTTTCCCACAGGTTTCTAGGCATTTTCTTATTCCTAAGTGTTGGGTGACCTTTAAGCAGACTGAGCATTTATAGGAAATACAATTAGAATGGGTAAGCAAATTTCTATTAAATCATACATCCTAATTCCTTTATTATGGTGGTGCCATAATGTTTAATGATCACCTCTTTTGGGCCAGTTCAAATTTGGGTTCTATTGATTCTATTTCTCCCTAAGCTATCAATGAAATCCTACTTAATTTCAAAGTTTTAAATACATATTTTAGTGCCTTTTCCCCCCTAAAGAAATGTGTCATCTCCTTAATATAAAGATGCAGTGTCATAATGTGCCTCATCAAAAGGGAAGAAATAAAAACTGCTTTACATTTTTATGTTTTTGTAAAATGTAAATTTTAGAAAATAATTTTACTTTTCACGTTTTACATTTTTTATGTCATAGAAAATGTCACATTAATTTTCAGTTTTATTTTTTAAAGCCTTTCTGACTACTTCAGATCAAGTTTTTCACAGACATACTTTGTATATTTGATGGGATAATGAGAAAATAAGTAAATTAAACACACACACACACACACGTTGATTGACATGTGGCATATCCAAGAATATATGAGAATATAAAAGAACGAATTTAAGAAAATATGGAAAATTGTTACTTCTTACAAAAAAAGGAAGATTCTTTGCATCATTTGTTAATGTTGTTTGGTTTGTTTGCTCTATCTGGAATCTTGTAGCTGGGGATATGTATTGTGTGACTTTGGAGATTTCCAACCTCTACTGTTTACATTCCTAGAAATACAATAAGCTCACCAGTTAACTTTTTTAGGTAGCTTTTTCTTTAGCAAATGCTCTTTTGTCCTAAATTTTAAACAGAAAATTGAAAAATGTAGATAAGCAATTAGGGATGACTAATGATTAATTTTGAGTGAGTTAGATCTGGCTACTTAAGTTATAGAGCAAAGCGGCTACTCAGTCTTTTGTATGACTTCTTTGTTTTAATGAGAATGTGTGTGTTACTTTATGATCTTTTTTCTGTATTTGTACATTGAAGTCAGTGAGATTCATAGAGATCAACAGGACAAAGTTAATAATATATGTGGTTTATTGCACACATTTGAGAGCTATGTGGGGGGGGCTGATTTTTTTTTTTTTTTTTTTTTTTGACACAGAGAGATCACAAGTAGGCAGAGAGGCAGGCAGGCAGAGAGAGAGAGAGAGAGGAGGAAGCAGGCTCACCGCCAAGCAGAGAGCCTGATGCGGGACTCGATCCCAGGACCCTGAGATCATGACCTGAACCGAAGGCAGCGGCTTAACCCACTGAGCCACCAAGGCGCCCGGGGCTGATTTTTGAGACTAAATTATTGTACAAGGTTTCTGAGATGTACTGCATATATATCTTGTGACTTTAAGATAAGAATAGTGTTGAACAAAGAAAATATCATAATGATGGTAATTATAATATTTTCAAATATTAATGTCAATAAAGTTAGAATCAGGAAGTTATTGCAAATATTAAAGCCCCCTTTTTAGTGATTAGTCAACATTTATCTTATTTAATAATACAAATTATTCTCTAATGTGATTAGCATTTGTTCATTAATTATTCTGTGGTTTTCTTGAAACTACCCAGCAGTCTTTGTTCATCAAAACATTTTCATGAAGCTAAATAAAGTCATACACTACTTGTTTCTAAGAATTTCCTTAGGAAAAATTTGCTAAAAATGACTTTGAAAGTTGAAAATAACATAAATATAAATATAGAAAGTCTTCTAGTCTGAAAATTCTCTTAATCAAAAAGTGCTCATTTTAACCCTTTATTTTCACTGAAAACAGGGTTTCATGTATTATATGTTATTAACAATGATTCATTTTTTTCAGAGGGCTAATTATTGATTTTTAATTGGTTAATAAATACTCAATTCACTAATATTTATTATGTGTACAATAAATTCTAGGTACTACAGATATAAACAAAAAATGATATTTTCTCTGAGTGTCAGTGAAAAGGTAGAAACAGAACATGCTTACTGATGAAAACAATTATTGCTTTAACGAAGGTATTTCTGAGAATAGTAGATATGTAAGAGAAAGACTACTGAAGTAGAAGGAAGAAATTCAAGTTCCTATAATCTGGTGGATAGTTGCTCCCCTCTTCTCAAAGCTCTTTTATATTAGATGCTATGTTTACGACAACGAAAGTCTGAACAGCTGCTGACAAGTAACTGTGGTAGTTTTACAGGAATTAAAGAAAAATGACTGTATAAACTAATTTGGGAACATTGAATAATTGTCTTCGCATGATGTAGATAAACGATAGTTTTAAGAAACACACACCTCTGGCCAAATCAAGAATGACAGAAAAACAATATTTTATTCTTTTAAAGATTTTTAGAATTTACCAAAAATATAATGGAAACCCAATATACTAAAATCAACAGTAAAAGCTTTATGGTGTTGGAAAACCTTATAGATTAGGTGATTAGCTACTTTCAAAATTTGTGTGTGTGTGTGTGTGTGTGTGTGTGTTTGTGGTCAGTCCAACCACTTAAAAAGTAGATAAGAAGAATATAAACAAACAAAAAGGGTCACGGTTTTGATAAAATGAGATCTGACTGCCCTGAAGCCACAGAATTAGTTAACCGGTGGTGTGCTAGAACCAAGCTTTGTGGTTCATGAGGTCCAGTTGTATGTACCTCTTCCCAGCTTTGCATTTGGTAACATGAAATTGGTAGATTGCAATTGGTCATGGTGGGAGTATGCACACCATTGAAACTGGCAAAGGCCTAATCAGGGCTTCTTTTTCTTTTCCAGAAAGTCATTGTCCATCTCCCAGTCTGCCACTGACTGCTGACTGCGGAATGTGATGGTTGGAAAAAACATCAGTCAAGCGCAATACAGCTATGTTGCTGGGAATCTCAGAGATAGAATAAATAGCATTCTCTGCAAGTTAACAACGCATTGTGACAGATGACGATGGATGTTGAGGATAGGCTACAAGTCATGCTGTTGTGGGCTGAATCGGGTTCCTCCATATTTCATATATTGAAGACCTGATCCCAGTTCACTTCAGAATGTGACCAGCTGTATTTACAGACAGGGCTTTTCAAAGGGTGGTTACATTAAAATGAGGCCATTAGGGTGGGTCTTAATTCAGTCTTTCTGATGTCCTTAAAAGAAGAGAAAATTTGGACCCACAAAAATCCCCAAAGGAGGCACACATAAAGACCTTGTAAGGAAATGAGGAGAAGATGACTATTTGCAAACCAACAGGAGAGAAACCAGATCTGCCAACACGTAGATCTTGGACGTCCAGCCTCCTGAATTGTGAGAAATGTTTTTCTGTTGTTTAAGCCACCTGGTCTGTGGTTCTTTGTTATGGCAGCCCCAGCAAAATAATAATGATATTTAGGATCTTTGCTCCAAAACAGTTTGGCACAAAAATTGACAGGCAATCATAGAAGATCATAGCATGACTTTTATTCAGTGTGTTTCATTGCTTCTCCCAGGACTCTGAGTTGTGGGAATCTTGTTTTTCATACGCACATACACACACTAAGCTTAGATGCTGCCTCATTAGAAATTGGCATTTATCCTTAATTCTTTTGCACTTCCTTAAAAAATTGCAGGCATTTCGTTACACCTAGCTAATCTTTTATCAACCTCTGTGACATCATTTTGCTGTGATTCCAAAGCAAAGTAATGAGAGTATTGGTTTAGTAAGCAGGCAAGTCATTTAGCAGAAAAGTAAAGACATGTTTGAGGAATTCTCGTCCTCTGATTGTATGGATTTCATGGGCATCTTTGAAAAACAGAAAAAGTGTACTAACGTACTTCCTGATCACATATGATATACTTTCATTTGATAGGTATTGCCAATTGCAGGAGGAAATTGTATTGCTTCTCACTGCATTATCACAAAGTTCTCATTCCTGGGCCTCCCGTTATTATTTTCCTTCTTATTCACAGCTAGATATTATTTACCTGTTGTTTCTACCTTCCCCTTTACTGTGTTTTACAGCTTCCTTCAGTTACCCTTCTGTCTTGCTTTCTGATTTCTTGGAAAGGAGGCTATCTGGCGATATAGTAAATAAACTGAACTTTACTGTTTTTGATCTAACAAAACATACGCGAGGGTCTTGGGACAACACAGCTTCTATTGTAAAACAGCTTTAAGAAGTATTTCCACAGCAATAGAACTGGAACCCAAGCTACTACTTTCAGTAAAACGGCCAATCACTGTTATTTTCCTGAATGTGAATGCAAGTGGTACACTTGCAAAGCTATGATATCACGAGAGATGCTCATTAGTGAATTGCATTGATCATATCTGAATGTGTGATTTTCCACATAGCTAGTGATTGTAGGGCTCTTCTACAGTACTGTGCAGTTCAGCCTCTTTCTTTGAGGCTCAGATTCTTGAATTCTAAACATTTGATTTCCAAACTTTAGTTTCTAATGTGTATCTGTCATTCTGTATATATTTACCCCCAGGACTAGGATAATTCAGAGAAACAAGAATAGCTAGTAACTCATTTTTGGCTGTCAATTTGCTGTTTATCTGATTCATATTCTTGTAATGTACCATCATCAATATTTAAAAAACCAACTACATTTAGCACAACAATTTCCATAAGACTTTAGCACAGCAATTTCTATGAAGATTTTTATTATGAAAAAATTGATCGGAAAACACCCATTCTTCCTTTGGGGTATTTATCTAAGATGCTAGAATTTAAAACATCAAAATATGTAAATGGTATATCGAAGTAAAAGAGTACTGATGAATACCAATGCATTGTCTGTCCTTTGGTTCTTGACTTGATTTTCTCTTTCTGCCTTGTGATTTGGGGGAGCAACTGAACTGCTCTGTACATTGATTCATCAGAAATAAAATGACGCCTTCTTTCCCATTAGATCGTTCCTAGACAAGACCTGAATAGTCAAGTAGAAAGATGTCACTAATATGGAATAATTAATTGTAAAGTTACCACACTTTTTCCTAGAATAAATGTATAAAAACACCCTTTACTTGCCTGTATCAATACAAGAACGGATCCATTAATCACTTAGAAAACATTTCTCATGAGTAGGTTTTTTTTTTTTTTTTTTTAATTTACTGGTATAAATTTTACTTTAAGAAGTTCCATTTTTAAAAAAATGGAATGCATATTCTGAGTATAACATTGAGAATCTTGTTTTTCTGGTTGAGATTTCGATAAAAGTAATGTGACTTTTTTTTTTTTTTAAAGATTTTATTTATTTATTTGACAGAGAGAAATCACAAGTAGATGGAGAGGCAGGCAGAGAGAGAGAGAGAGAGGGAAGCAGGCTCCCTGCCCAGCAGAGAGCCTGATGCGGGACTTGATCCCAGGACCCTGAGATCACGACCTGAGCCGAAGGCAGCGGCTTAACCCACTGAGCCACCCAGGCGCCCCAGTAATGTGACTTTTATTAACATTCTTCAAATATCTTAGCTGAAACAGACATTTGGATAAGCACGGCATTCACAAATTGATCAACTGATCGACTCTTTTGCATACTAGATATTCAGGCAGTTCTGGTACTCTTCAAATGTAATATTTGTAGAATGTCTTCTCTTTGAGGGTTCCAAATTCCTAACAAATATGATTTTACTAAATTCACATGAGGTTGCATCTTTTTATCCTAAGAATACGCCATATATACATGGGAAACTGAGGAGCTGCAATTATGTTGAAATTGCATGGCAGAAACATTGGCAGTTACCAAACACTAGATTGCTTTTCTTTTGAATCATTTTACTAAGAAATGTGCACCAACATCTTTGGAAGTGATGTTATGATATTAAAGAATTGCAAAAAAACAAAATAAACAAATAAGGCTTACTTGACTCTTACTGTTTCCTTGCATTAAACAGCACTGTATCAATTACAATAAAATAGCATCTCTTGTTATTTGATAAAAATGTAATACTCCATAACTTATTTTACAGCCGCACATTATCACTTATATTTCTACTGAAGAAAAGAATAGCAACTATTCAGCGAGGTATTAAATTAGTCACGAAATACTTTGCTTACCAAAAACTATCTGTACCTTAGAAATGAATTTGAAAATGAAACAAACAAACAAATAAATTTGAAAATAAAACAAAACAAAAAACCTCCTAGAATTAATCTTTAGAGATATCACATAAACCTGTAGACTGTAGAATTTTATTTTGCACACTTACTTTAGTTTTATCTTTTAATTTTTAGCCACTAAGGCAGATACATTTTTGCTGTTAAAATAAATCAGGTAGCTCAGCATGCCGTACATCATGAAATTCTTTCTCTCTCCCCTTCTATTTCTACTTCTGGAGATACCCTCCATTAAACATTTGGTGTGTATCATGTCAGACGTTCTTTTCTCATACAACCAAATATAGAATTTAAAAATGGATCATTCCATATACTTTCCTGCTGCTTGCTTTTTAAACATTTAACTATATATATATATATATATATATATATATATGCATATATATAATGCTTATCTTTTATGAAGAGTTATTTCATTCTTGAAAATGGCCTAACAGTATTTTATTGTATGAATATGTCAGCATCTATTGGATTAATTACCTATAGGTGGCTATTCAGATTGTTTCCAATTTTAATTCCATTTCTAAAGGAATAACTGGAAAAGGTGTGCTTTAAGTATACCACTAGTATTGGTCATTGAGATGAAAAAGACTAATGTCCTAGAGAATTCTCACTGACTAAAGTCAGAATAAAAAAAAAAATCAAAATCTAAATGTTTTATTTTTATACCAGTCAGCAACTATGTAGTATCTTGGAAATTTTATATAGATTGAAAGCAGAGGAAACTTGTTCTGTTTTAAACCCTGTCATTTATTAATTTAGTGGCATTAGGCAAACTATCTTACTTCTCAAAACCTTGTTTTCTCACCTACAAAATGCCGAAGGGAACTATGTGATCTTTCAATAGTCTCAAACTCTAAAATGGAAAATTACATAATGTTAATGAAAAAAAAAAATGTACCTATCATTCACCAGGTGAGGTGAGGATTCCAGAGAAAAGTAGCAGTCCCCCATCACGTTAGGTATTTATTTTGTGGGAGGAAAGCCTAACACAGGGACAAACTGAAGAAATAAATATAAACTGAAGAACAGCCAGAGTTCAACCCTTTGAATGCCTGTATTTTAACCATTCCTTGTCCTATACTCTATACTACAGATATATGTGGGAGGACCCAGACTTTTGATTCCTGGGAGGTCTAGCCTATCCTCTGACCCAGAAGTTTAATTCCATTTTGAGTAGGAGAGTTTCAAAGCCTTGGCCAGTCTTGGATTGATCAGATTTTCCTCAGAGCCTTCTTTGTCTGAGTAGTTTCTTCGTATTAGAATTGAATCAGGACAGGCTGTTTAGAGTGTGGGATACCAAGGAGCAGCTTCTAGAGACTGTCCTTTAGAGCGTGCACTGCTTTGATGCAGGACATGTGAGTGGTTAGCTGTCTGTGAGGTGCTTAGGCCTGATTCAAGGACCTAGTTTCCTGTTGATTCATCTCCGAATTTGCTGGATGATTTGTTATTGGCTCTGAATAGTTAGATAAATAA
The DNA here is from genome assembly GCF_030435805.1 of Mustela lutreola. Taxonomy (NCBI): domain Eukaryota; kingdom Metazoa; phylum Chordata; class Mammalia; order Carnivora; family Mustelidae; genus Mustela; species Mustela lutreola. Next base: position 158,003,956 of record NC_081292.1, read on the forward strand.
CTGATAAATAAGTTGATCCTTTAAAATGGTAACCTGGAATCATTGATTCTGAGCATTCTGTTATTTGGTTTGATTAAAATGAAAACGAGCTTCTTTCTGGGAGTGCTTTGGCCACGTATATCAGACACAACCCTACGGTCTCTGTGTCTCTGTAATGGCAATAAAAGCATCAAGTGTAAAGATCCTCTTGCAAAAAATGTGTAAAATGCTTGGATGCACGTTGCTACAAGACAGTCGGGTTATTAACATATCATGACTCTGTCATTAAGTCCAAAGTGGCTACCAGAAATCCAGCTAAGATGGGAACTAAAGGAGGTTCTCTTGAAGTGCCCCATAGGTCATCTCTTCTAATTGTAAACCCACCCTGTGCCCAGGACTATTTTTATTTAGGCCCTGGGTGGTACGAGATTTTATTTGCTTTATGTTGCCTTTCCCAACAAAATGTACTTCAACACCAATTTTCTTAATGGAATTCATACACAGTGTATTTAATAATGTCATTAATCGCTCTGTTACTAATTGTTTCATTACCTTTCTCCTATTAACAACTGTGAACATCCAACGTTATTTATCAGGCATATGAGTGCCCTCTCTCTCCTGGGCCGTGATGCTTACTTAGGAAAAGAAATGAAATCCTTTAGCAGGATTCCTGCCTTTTACCACAACTCCTATCGTCACCTGGGGTGAAGGCCAGCTCTAATTTCTAAAATAATTGCCGTGAACATAGTTTATATATACAAGGAGCCCATGAAAACGGCTTCCGTGTTGATCTTCACATTAATCCCATTTTTTACTCTCAGAAGAAAAACTAGCATTATCCTTATATAAATAATTTATTCCAAGCCATTCGGTAGGGGAGTAGGGTGGTGCTGGTGGCTTATCTCAGAGCTCTGATAGGCCAAATTGCTTCTGGTAGGGGTTGGAGGATTGTGAATGAGGTTCCTATATTTGTTTTAATCATGTCCATAAGAAATATGGACCAGACCCAAATAACTTCTAATGTATGAATTTGAACAAAGAATTTTGCATTTCATTATCAAGAGGCATGTGAGAGTTTTATAGGAATTCACTCTGTTAATAGGAAGAGTACTAGGAGTTCTGTGTGTTTTAAATGTTTTGCCACTCCCTTGAACAGAATGATTTCTTTAGTCGACCTTCTCTCTCCTTTTGGAGAGCTTCATTTGATATGAATTATCGAGCAAGAATTGCAGCTGCTTATAAAGCAAATTCATCTCTTTTATTTGTACATTGGGATTCCTTGGAAGCATTGTTTCTTTTCTTTTCTTTCTTTTTTTTTTTTTTTCAAAAAAAGGTAATTGTGTTTTCATGTTGAACTTTTTCAGATACCTTCATCCAGTTCTAACTAAAAAGCTGTATTCCATCCTTTTTTTTTTTTTTAAGCATCTTGACGGTAATGCAGGTACCACCACCAACTCTGGGTGAGATAGAATGAATCCATTTTCTCAGCAAGACTCAAGACTTCATGCTCCCCTGTTAAGACTCATGCTATGAGCCGGGCTGGAACTGTTTATGAGAGATGCAAATTATACTCAACATCTTTTATATTTTACAATTTATAATCAGGCACACATCCCCCAAATCCACTTCTTTCTTTTGTAGCCCAGAATTCCAGGCACCTCATAAAACAAAAAGCTTGCTGCCACCTTCAAGGAACTCAAACTATCTGATTTTTTTATTTGCTGCTGCCATTAGATTGAAATGATTTTTCTTCAGTTTGCTCAAAGCCAGATTTAAAGTCAGGTCCCAGAGGTAACAGGAAAGTCGATCCCCTAAGCTACTCAGTCGTTGTTTGCTTTTTTTACATGTAATATCCTACTTCCAAGCCAGAGTATAATTTAAAATACAAAACACACTCTACATAAATATGTCCTTTAGAAATTTTGTAATCTGACATTTAATAGAAGTTAACTAAGTGCCTTATATCATGTTTGTCGAGGAAAATGGAGAAATTAAAAATATCCTTTAAGACAATTATTTCTTAATAGCTTTCTGCCTATTTTGGATGCTACCCATTTCCTTACAACTTTCGATCCACAACACGACGTGCTCTTTTTGAACACAGACCTCGTGGAGTTCTTGTTTACCATGCATCTAAACAAGCCAAAAAAACATTTTAAGCACTTCATGCATTATGAGCTTCTGATGGTCATTTGAAGAGCTCTCCGTGTGCAGTCACTGTTTGCTGGGGAACAGCAAAGGGTTACTTCAGCCCAGGAGCTGCGAGTACGAGCAACAGGAATCCATTGGCTTTCATTTGTCCATGTCTTTCATTTGATACTACCAGTATTAATAGCTTTGCGAGGAAATTCTGCAGTCATTAATCATAATAATTAATCAGATCCAATTATATTGCATATAAATGCGAACAAATTGCTGAAAAAATAATGATCTATCACCAACATGTCACAAGGAAAAAGACACTAAAATAGTAATTAGAAGCAGGGATTTTGTTGTGTACAAGTGCCCTGCAACTGATTTTAACAATATGATGATCCGATGATGTAATTAGTTGAAAGTCTAGCAGGCTTTTTCAGCAGGCCGTCTAATGATGGTGAAACTGGAGAAAATAAGGTCCACTTTTGCACGAGACCATTCTGCATTTGCTCCTCACTTGGCACTTCTGAATAAAGGAGATCTGCTGCCCTGGGTGTTCTAAGGCTGGGAGCTGAATGGTTTCTGCCTGTGTTTGCTGGGTTTTTCATGTCTATTTTTAAAGTAAGGCAGTTTGTTAACCGAAGATTACTGAAGTTAGGAATTAAGATATTTTAAGTGTCATTTTTCCCCTTTTCCTCTTGTAATCATAAAAAATGTGTAACATATAATTCAAAATGAAATGTTTTGGTTATAGTAAGTTAACACACTGCGGGTAGCATGCATGTTAGCTATTTTTCACCTATCTTCCTTCCCTTGCACTGAACTGAAAACATTTCAGAAAATGGAATTACTCTGTTTTCACTTCAGTTAGCACTCTCCAGAGCACTGCCAGATTTTATCAGAAACCATTTTAAAAAAATGGTGTGCGTGCGTGTGTGTATAAATTCTTCTTTAACAGATTCTTAAACCTGACCAAAGTGAATTGTTCAATGCAAATTATTGCATGGAATAATTTTAATGTGTCTCTCTTTTCTTTGTATTTTCACTCTCGTCTCACAGGATCGAGCTTTCCACAAACATTTTCATTTTAAAACTTGTAATCTGCACATGCATAATTAGCACTAATTTATTGTGTGGTCAGAGACGTGTTTTTAAACCTTTCAGAACATTTCCTTGCTCGATGCACAGATGACACATGAAATGGTTAACTAAAGATTGATGAGCAGTTTTTATGATAGGTTTGCGACTTGAAAATAAATGTTAGGTTCATCATAGTTTTCAATACTAAGCACTGCACTTTACTGTCTTTGATCTCAGTGTTGTGACTACTACAAAGAAATAAAACCTTATCTTACCTTTTCCAGCATCTACTGCAGAAGACCTCAATAATGCATAAGAACATCTGGAAGTACGGTAATTTCAGCTATCAGAGATAAGAATTGACACAGAACAGGTAAACCCTACAAAGTCATCATGTTGAAATGAACTGATTAAGGTTTAGTAACATAAAACATCATGTATGGTGTTTCCGGGCTTGCTCCATCTTGCTATTTTATATTAAAAAAGGAATGTCAATTATATATATTTAATAGGTTGATTAGCTGGTAGCAATATTATATTTTACATAAAGAGACAGAAATGTCTGCAGATCTATTGCCATACACATCTATTTAGAGTTAACTGTGAGTTCATAGAAAATACATGGGCATAGTAAACAGGGTTTTGAAATGACAATTTTTTACTGGTTGCAAGTGCTAATTGCTAGTTTCTCAAGGGTATAGAATTAATCACCTGCTAGATTTACAGTCTCTAGGTTGAGACCTGAGGATGGAGGCAATAAGAAAAGCTCTTGAGGGACATATCATATGGTGAGTCTAAATATCAGTCTCTATGCATATGTAAATTGGTAACAAAGTTTTTTCAAAGCTCAAGTATGCTAATTTCAAACAGGCAAGACTAAAGCTAGCTTTTAGCAGCTGTTTAACGTCTGCCTGTGGGTGGTAGAGAGAGCTTAAAATACAAGCAAACAGTGGTGCATAAGTAATTAAGCAACATTTTGCTGGGCATAAATAATTCTGTTTATATTGCTCTTTTGAAGAGTATAGAATACAAAATAACAGATCAAGTGCACCTTTGGTCACCAGAGGTTAACTGCTCTTCCTCTTTACCTTTTCTTTGGTTTTACAATTTAAGGGAAATAAATAACAAAGTCAGCTACACAATCTCTTATAACTTTATAGGAAATAAAATTACTTAAGGTGGGGGAAAAAGCCCTTAGTACAGTATCACTGTACTTATTGCTCAGTCTTATTGTTGTTAGTGTATTCCTCTAACAAGGTATAAAAAATGTAATATCTAATTACAGATTTGTTTTTTGAAATTTTATCTTTTAGGATTATTAAAGTAGAGTTTGGGTTGTTTGTTAAAATGTGAAAAGAATCAAACTTTTTCAAAGTCCACAAAAAAGAAAAAATGCCCTCAGATTTTCAGGATCAATTTTAATTATTTCATGCATTAAAAATAAATAGACAAATAAATAAATGATTCACTCAGAGGTTGTTGTTGCCTGAAAATAAGGAATGCTTAAATCAGTGTACCACAAATAGGATAATCACCTAATTTGAACAGCTCTTCCTAAGCCAGTGGAAGTGTCTAAAAGCAAAAAGAAAGCTTGGTATAAAAAAATTGCATTTGATTCAGTAAAAACCTTGAAATTGACCAGAAGGAAGATGAAAGATTTAACACGATTTAGAAATACCTAGTCTGGAAAAAAGGATTATAGATACTAACTGTGAAAAGAGTCAGGGGTTTAAACTTTGTTTGCGTTAAATATTCATGGTTAAAGGAGTTAATGGTAAAAGGAAGTACTCAGTTGGGTATCAGATGCTATAAAGGGCTTTATAATGCAAAAGAATGCTAGGAAGGCAGGAGTAGCCATTTAGGCTCAACATTGCTATTTCCTTCACACTGAAGGAACAGGTCAATAAAATTGAATTCTCAAAACCCCATTTTATTCATCCTTAATATTCTAAGAAAATATGTAAAATTTGGTGAAACAAACATTTATTTGTCATTTATTTTCTGATTTTGCATTTTTTAAACCATTATGAGGTTTTTTTAAAAATTTTTTTTAAAAAGATTTATTTGAGAGAGATAAAAGACATGAGTTGGAGGAGGCAGAGAGGGAGAGGAAGAAAGGCAATCTCAAGCAGATTCCCTGCCCAGCCTGATGTGGAGCTTGATCTCAAGATCGTAAGATCATGACCCGAGCCCCAATCAAGAGTCGGACATTTAACTGACTTAGACACCCATGAGGCTGAGTTTTAAAACGATCTGGTCTGACCAGAAGAATGAATAGGACTATGGATTGTGGATATAGACTTGATATTCAGTCAGGGTAGATCTGTGGGCTTTCCCTGTGAAAGACAGGGATACTTTGCTCTTTGTTCTTTCTCTTCTGCAAGAGGTGGATATTAACATCAGTTCCAGTCTTACTAATGAAACAAAAAGATGAACTTCAGTTAAATGGCTGGAGAATAATCATTTCTTTGGAATCCTAGTGTTCTACATTTTATCAATTTTGTGGAACATCTTACCCAGAATCACTTTATTGAGTAGTTCATTCTCTGTGTGCCATTGGGGTAGACCTTATTACTTTGTTGTGGAGGATGGATGGCAGAATTAAGCAAACCACAGACCTCTATGCCTACAGACAATTTTTATGATTTGTTTTAAAATTCTGAAAAAAGGTGGGGAGGGGTGCTTCTGAGTAGCTCAGTTGGTAGATTCTTTTTTTTTTTTTTTTAAGATTTTACTTATTTGACAGACAAAGATCACAAGTAGGCAGAGAGGCAGGCAGAGAGAGAGGAGGAAGCAGGCTCCCTGCTGAGCAGAGAGACAGATGCGGGGCTCGATCCCAGGACCCTGGAATCTTGACCTAAGCCAAAGGGAGAGGCTTTAACCCACTGACCCACCAGGCACCCCTCAGCTGGTAGATTCTTGGTTTCATCTCAAGTCATGATCTTGCAATCGTGAGACAGAGCCCTGTGTCAGGCTCTGTGCCTGCTGTGGAGTCTGCTTCAGATTCTCTCTCCCTCTCCCCCAGCTCATGGTCTCTTATTCTCTCTTTCTCTCAAATAAATAAATTCAAAATAAATAAATAAAATTCTGGGGAGGAAAAAAAAACAGTAATGATTCTTTACTACTCAAACCATTGTAATTGATATTCTTTTTTTTTTTTTAGTCAATATTTTCCTGAAAATGGTGTGTATTCTCTATGCATATCCTGAATAATATTTTTTGTTATCTAAAGAGACCTTGATTATACGTGATTAGGTAAGAACTTGCGTGTTATTATATGGTATTAGATTAACATAAGTCTTAGCCATGTATGATTAAGTAAGAGCTTTAAATACTGTTTTAGGAGATTTGAAGTCTTCCAATTTGCTATAGCATTTTCTTCTTCCTCCTCCTTTTCTCCTTATTCTCTTCCTCTTGTTCCTTTTCTTCTTCCTTCTCTTCTCCTTCTGTCTGTCTCTCTCTTCTTTTCTCCTCCTCCTCCTTCTTTCTTCTTCTTTTTGCTTTATCTTCAGGCTACTGTATGCTGCTTAGTGCCCATCATTTTGGACTAGCATTTACCCTGAAGTGTTTGTCCACCAAAAATGGACAGTTAATGAAAAAGAAAAGTAATATTAGAAGTGGACTTACCTTAGGATGGGTTGGCATAGATACACCAGCAAACCTTTGTCCTACACCTCCTCATTCATTTGCCAGTGGAGAGTAACAGTTTATATACATTAGTAAAAATGTTTTATTCTCTTATTATCTGCATAGGTGTGAAGGCAGCCAAGCTTAGGCTTCTAGTGATCAAATTAGTTTAATGCTTAGCAGAGAGTTGTGTAATTTTGCTCAGAATGTTCAGTTTAATTGATACAGACCTCAAAGTATTGATGGATTATGATCAACTCACCCTGTTCCACTGACAAAGCTAATATTAATCTGCATGGTACATAGGAATAGTGTATAGCTGGCTAGGAGAGATCAGAAGTAGAGGTCTAAGTAGGAAAAAAAAGATTAGACACAGAAATACAAAGCTGCATTCCAGAGCTTGAGTCCAGCATCAGGTAGCCAGGATTTGGCAGAGAGGATATCTATAGATAACCAACATCCAATAACAGCCAGGAACATTATGGGAGCAGGAAAACCCAAAGGAGAATTCTAATCCCAGGATGGAGGTTATCTCTATGTGCTCTGTGCTTCATCTCAGCACAGGGAAATGCAGATTTACTTATTCCTTCATCCATTCACTCAGCCATTGGCTGATTACTTAACTACTGCGACCTGTTGGATGCTACGAAATTTACTACAGATGAAAAGATGTAGAATATATGACAAAAAGACAGCATTAATAAATGTGGAGATCTTGAAAAGTCAGATATGAGTAGTACTCGTCACTGGTGGACTTCTCATATGATTTCTGATTTTTCGAATCAGCATTATGATGGCTCTTAAGAGATGGGACTACCTGTGAACATGACCCAGCACATACACAGAACACAGAATATCTGATTGTAAGCTTTCCTTTTACTGCCACTCTACAAAATTATGACCACTCACCATGTCATGCTCTTTGGAAATTATTGTGTGGATACTTGCTAATATAGATCACCTATTACTCCGCTCATTAGTCCCTATTAAATAATACAAAAAGCCCTTGAATAAAGGGAGCATAATGATTCTTAAATTGTACTCCATATGGCCCTACCTGCTGTTCCCAGTGATCATTCAGAAAACATTTGTAGCTTGTTAATTAAAACAAAACAAAACAAAACAAAAAACCCTATTTCAGAATGAACTTTTGCCTGTCCTTGTCCTAATGCACAGATCAAGTTGATTTCAAATGAAGCCTTCATAATTTTCTCCATTGAGGAAGACAATTTCAATTTGTGAATTACTTAGTAATAGTTCTCCTTTTTAAACTTGGAAACAGAACTCTGCCAGCCCCCCCCCCCCCCCACTTAAGTTGTACTGCTATGAAAAGGTGACAATTACACATATGGCACAAATTGGTGGAGTAATAAATTCTGGTGTGAAAATAGTGAACTAACTTCCAGACATTATTCAGAACTTTTTGACATGCAACAGAAATTTGTTTTATTAATTTCCTTTGAAAACATTCAATTCCCTCTTTCTTTTTCTGGTTTTCACTGCAGTTAGCACATGGAGTTTAAATAGACATGTGGACCAAACATGAAGGTGACATTGGAAAATCACATACTGAAGTTGTCACCTTGGGGAAGAATGTTCTTTCCTACAGAATAGTGTTATGTGTATGTTCTTGGGGATAAAGAAACTTTAGAGAAAAATTAATATTCATCATAAACCCAGATCAATAGCTATACAAAGGATAAGTTTGGAACAAGGAAAAATGAGAATTTACTCACATCAAAGTCCAGAGCCCTGAAAGTTGCATGGGACACTTCAAGCCTAGAATCATTTCATTCATATTCTCTCCCCTTTGGTGTCAGTCTGATACAGGTACACATGATACAAAATGCTGATCCTTATTTTGATATCTGAACTTGAGTTCTCCTTGCAACCCTCATCAGATATGTTGACTATACCTCATGTGAAAGGAAAAAACCTAGGTAGAACCATTTCAGTATTTGGGATTTTCACTTTATTTGTTTTTCTTTATAGCTTCTAAAGGAGATGATTGTATAATGCACAACTACAGCTGAGAAACTTCTCTCATTATATTTACTAATTTATACAGCAACCAAAAGGTAAAAAGAAAATAAAACAAAAACATATTTGGTAATTTTGTGAATTTAAAAACTAGCCCTAGGGGAAAATGCATCACTTTTTATTTTGTATCACTGCTGTGTTTAAAGAAACTTAAAAATGGGAATTTCATATTCTCATATTTTGACAAGTACTTTACATTTGCTTGAATAAATATTTTACTACGAAAGGAATATGATTAAAAAGAAAAGAACCCCCACACTATTAACTTCTCAGGAACATTAAAGCAGTAAAAGTACACATTCCGTAAGCCAAGGGATGCAGCCACATACAGTTAACTCCAACCAATCCTTGAAAGAGATTTTCTCTCTTATTTTTAAACTCCAAGAAACCCTATACTTGAAGAAAGGGAAGGTAGGCTTCAACTGTCATATCAGTGTGGCAGAATTTAGCCCTTTCTCTCAAGAGTTTCCATGTCCCAAGAGCATAAAGACAATAGTACACTATATAGAAAGACAATAAATCAATTAGCTCTAACGGCCAGAGTTCAGGAAATGCATTTATTTTCTTCAGTGAAAACACAGATTTCACTTGTAGCCATACTTCATATAATTAAGGTCAATTTTTCATGTGGAAATTATATTTATTGAGTGGAAAAAAATCACTCATAAATTTTGTAAAGAAAAAAGAAGCACTTACTAATGTAAGAGAACAAGTTTGTTTTATTTGTAATTATCTATCTTTAGAGTAATTGAGATTCTAAACAGCAGCTAATAGCTTCACCTTCTCAAATTACTACTGCCTGTAACTTTACCTTGCCAAATATCAAAGAGCTTTTCAATTGCAACTCTACTACTAAAACCTGGGTCATTTTCTAGCAATTAATTGGAAGAGGTGATTAATAGCTTAATAATGGGTTGCTCTGTATTTAAAAAGTGCAGGGGACGTGCATAGGAAAAGAATATGTAATTTTGTATCCCTGAAACATAACCTAATTGAAAAATCAGCAGTTGGTCTTATTTACTTTAGGCTTGTATTTCCAAACCCTCTTTTGATCTATTCTGAGAAAATGTGTAAATCTGGAGAGTATTTTTTAATTAACTCCTTGAACATTGAACACACTATGAATTTAAGGAGCACAAGCTACTCCATGATACCTGCTGGGCTGCAGTCAACTTCATAGGAATTTGAGGGCAACACATGTCAAGTGTCTATCTGGATGCGCAGATGGTGGTACCCATTCAACAACCCACCCGCTCCAGGGCCACCTGTGGATTCATATGGCCCACGGAGAGTCTATGTGCACTTTTGCCATGCATTCCTGTTATATTCACCACCAACTTAATAATTGCAAAATCTAGCTGCAGACCCTGTCATGGTAGTCTTCCAGAAACATCCAAAGAGTCCATCAATGCAATTTAGTCAGCTCACTAAGCCCAGGTCTCCATGTTTTGAGACTAGGTCTCAAGAAAATGGCAAGTTGATTAATCAGATGGCGAGTAGTTCAATGAGGGAGGAAGTCTCATGGAAAAGACAAAGAAGGGGATAGCAAACTGAAGGGGACCAAGTCTTATTTGTTCAACAGAAGGGTGAACTATAGCAAGATGTCCTTTTGGGTATAGGATTCATTTATTTTTTTTTTTTTCCACTGTCTACCGCACTTGTTATAGACACTCATGGCTTTCTCCTTTAGCTTGCTAGAGGATAATAAAGAATAAGGCTCTCCATTTCCTATAATTTGCTTCACATTGTACTTTCCTGCTTCTCATTTTAATGCCATCTTATATCAGTTGCAGCTAAAAATACTGAGCTGTGTATCTTTCACCATGTTCACACAATCAATGACTTGACATTAGAAGAAATCAGTACTTCACTATCTGGCACTCTTTCTGTAAGATTAAACATGGCAATGGAAGGATAGTAAATAGAGGTTCCACCTGGAGGTGAGCTCCACTTCTCCAGCTCTCATGAACCCAGGCATCCTCTTGAATCCCAGTTTGTCTTTCCACAGTAAAGACTCAACTGGTCAGAGTTTCTTCTTTTAATTCTTTCCACATTTATTGGAGAATATACAAGGATGAAGGAAAATACAAAAATTTGAAGAAAATGGGCTAAAAGATGCACAGCCAGCCAAATAATTGGCTCTAATGAAGATGGAAAATTGATGGGGAAAGCCAGTCAGCTGAAAACAAAGACAAAAGAAGCTTTATGAGGTTTTTATATGTTCCCACCCAGGGCCCTACTCATCCCCAGAAGTCAAAGGCTGCAGAAGGCCTGAGCGAACAGAAAATAGGCTGCAAGAGGGCTGACTTCTACCTTAGAACTTCTGCTGAGCAAGTAGCTCAAGCTCTCATTGTGCTAAGGCTCAGAATGGAGAGCTCTGCTTCTGAGATGTGGTGGAGGCAGACCAATGCAGATTGGGTAGTCCTTTTATTGCATAGCTTTTTATAATTTTTATTGAGATAATAAATTATTTTGATTTTCTTACTTTTCTTTATACCTACAGCAAATCTCCCTATAACCTTCAAATTCTTATTGTCATTTTCTATGTCCTCCATTTTTGTATCATTTGCTTTTATTTCCTGGTGACATCCTCCCCAGCAGACTCCATTCATGTCTCACTTCTGGCTTGATGGTTTTTTTTTTAACTTAGGGTAATAGGTTTTTGTCTCATCATAGTTTTCTGGATTTCTCTTTTTTTCTCTCTTGTTTTACTTCCTTAGTTTGGTGGCATAAATCCTCTAACAAGCTTTCTGAGAGAGGCTTCTTGAAAGGTAAGTTGTCAGAAAGTCTGACTGAAATGTGTGTACCCTACACTTATTTGTTCTATTGTTTGCTAGCTTCCAGTGTGCCTCCTGAGAAGTCTGAAACCTCTCTGATTCTTGATACCTTGTATATTAACCTTTTTAAATGGGCAAGTTTTGTTTTTCTCTCTGCCAGCAATTATAATAATCTAATTATAACGTGATATTTTAAAATTTCATGATTCTGTGCTTTGCTGTGAGTTGTTCATTCTTCTTGCTGGGTACATGTCTGGAAATACATATCCATTATTTTTGGGAGATTTTCTTCTTTTATTTTTCTTAGTAACTTCATCCTTATCATTTTCTATGCTCTCCATTAGTCAGATGTCAGAGTTTGTGAATTGGTCCTTTAATTCCTTATTGTTTCTAATCCATTTTATCATGTTTTTTTTTCCCCATGTTAGTTCTTCCGATTCTTCCAATTCTTAGGTTGATTTTGTACTATATGTTGGATAATTGAACATAATAAAAAAAATCAATTAATTAATTAAATTTTGTTTTTATATTTTATAATGCCCATGGCCCATTTCTTACTCTTTTATTTATTTATAAATATTTTATTTATTTATTTATTTGACATAGAGTGAGAGTGAGAGAGAGGACACAATCAAGGGGATTAGAAGAAGGAGAAGCAGGCTTTCCTACCAAGCAGAAAGCCCAGTGCTGGCAGGATCCCAGGACCCTGTGATCATTACCTGAGCCAAAGGCAGATGCTTAATGACTGAGCTACCCAGGTGCCTCTTACTCTCCCATTTCAAAGTAGCCTCCTCTGTGTTTCATGAATGAAGTATCATCATTATTTTCTAAGTATACAAATGACATTTCCCCCACAAGTTTCTTTTGCATCAACATTATCTCCATTTTTATTTTTATTTTAATATTTATATTTATTGTTTTTAAAAAGTTTTTGATAGTCCCCTTATTTCAAGATTTTTATTCACATCCTCTTGCAAATAACTGGCGATTATGGGCTGTACTGATTGGAAACATACTGCGGACAGGAAGTACTGTCGACTGGCTGCATATGGTCTAGGGGGCGCCTAGCCTGTTAGCCAACTTGCTTGATGGCAAGTAAGCTATAAACCTAGGCATGGGTACTGAGAGTGGGGTAACAAGAAGGTTGGAGGTCTCATTCTTAAATACACAGATTTTTTATTTTGTTCCTTGTTTATGGTGTGGTGTCTTTTCCCCCGTCATCTGTGCTTGGTGTCCTTGGATATAAGATTTATTTGTTTTGTTTCATCTTTCTTTTAAAGATTAAAATTTTGAGAATTGTGGGGATGGAGAAAATGCAATGCTGGCTGTAAATGTAGGTCCTGGGCTTCCTTTTACCCAAACAGCATGTTTCTATTCAGATGCTCATCCCTGAGCAAGTGTTCTCATTTAGAATGTTTTCCTTTTCTTGTAATATCTATACATTTGTGATCCCTCACTGTATTTGAAAAGAGACAGAGGAAAGAGTCCTTATTATTATTTATTTACTTATTTATGTTACCAAAATTCAGGGTGGCCAAGACACTTTGGTAATGCTATTTTTCCCAATCTTTACCAAAAGGATATTAGTTATTAGTTATGGATTATCACTTCTCTTTTACAAATAAGTTATTAAGAGAAAATTTTTAAGTTACTTGCTTGAGTTTTCATAGTAAGTAAATGGAAGAGTCAGTATTTATATTCAAATCTCATAGATTCTGGAATATGGTTTTCAAACACTATACTACGATGCTTCCATTAAAAAAAATGTTTTAAAATTGGATTCAAAGCTAATTCAAGCAGGAATAGATCTGATGGGCTATATACCTAGCTGTACCTAGGAAAATTTTAGATTATACTAGGGTATAAACAATTGACAAAAACTTTAAAAATTGCTCTCAGAGGCATTTGAGATTTACTTAAGAAAAAAAGATGATCTTTGATGAAGTTTTAGCAATATTCTAGGACGAAGGAGACAAATCTTGTGCTCAAATAAGCAAATCTTGTCCTGAAATATCTGTGTAGATAGATATCTATGTTGTCTACCCACAAGGCCAGTTATCAGTGTTGAGAAGAATGTGAAGTCATATGGTATTATCAATATCTTTTTATAGTAACCCTTCATAGTGGGGAGAGAAGGAGACAGAGAAAGATCTGCTTGGGATGCTGGTACCTAGAGGATAGCTCTTAAGGTTTGACTCTCAGGAGTGAGCTTTGGACATTCAAAATATTTCATGTAAAGCAGATAGGGATGGGAAAAATGAAAGTATGGTGAAAAACTAAGTGGGGGGCCAGTGAATAGATTAGACAGGAAAAAACATATAGTATTTATTCACAGGTTGAGATCAGATTATGGCAAATCTTTTATTGAAACTTATTATATAGACAGTGGATGTTAATGGTAATTTTTGCACTTGGAATTTACAGAGCTAGACCTATACTTGAAGAGATTTAATCTGGGTAAAAATGTCTTATTCACCTTTAACTATATTTAATAATTTAGTTGATTTTTAAGAATATTAACAGACTTGAATGAATAAACAACTTCAGAGTTAATATAGGTAAGATAGCTACAATTAATTGTCTAAGATGGATCACTTATAAGAGTAAAAGAGGAGTGTTGGGCAGAAGTCATAAACAGGGAATATCCCAAGCATATTGGAATGTATCGTCATCCTATGTAGGGGGAAGTTGGAGAAAAGGGCTAGGATATTGTATATAAAAAATGTTCCTCAGTGCTTTCAGGATGAAAAAGGAAAAGGGAAGAATAATGAGTCCTTGTAACAAAACCTTTGGTTTACTAATTTCATATTCAAGGTTGTTTTTTTTTTTTTTAAGATTTCATTTATTTATTTGACAGACAGAGATCACAAGTAGGCAGGCAGGCAGGCAGAGAGAGAGAGGAGGAAGCAGGCTCCCTGCTGAGCAGAGAGCCCGATGCAGGGCTCAAACCCGGGACCCCGGCATCATGACCTGAGCCGAAGGCAGAGGCTTCAACCCACTGAGCCACCCAGGCACCCCAAGGTGGTTGTTGTTGTTGTTGTTTTTAAAGATTTTATGTATTTATTTATTTGACAGAGAGAGAGAGCGTGCACACAAGCAGGGGGTGCAGCAGAGAGAGAGGAAAAGCAGACACTTGGCTAAGCAGCGTGCCTAATGTTGGGCTTGGTAGACACTTACCAATGAGCCACCCAGGTGTACATCCAGGTTTTTAATTAATTAAATATAACTTTTTATTTTCCAGCTATTTTCTATTTTTTAAAGACAATACCCAAAAAAGTGAAAGTGTATTCTTGTGAATCCATATATTCAATGATATTAAATAGTAATATTTTTAATAATTTTAAATTTTTGCTTTCATTTGGTTAAAGAAACATATTTACTTTAACTCTTCTAATAACCATGGCAAACCATAAGCCTTTGATTTATTGTCTTATGTGTCTAAGGGCTCAGAATGTTGAATAATTACTTAGTAATGTAAAATAGCATAAAAAAACTGTGAGGTGCAATTGCAGTGATGTTCTGAATAACATTTAGCCCTGTGGTAGACAAATCATATTCAAGATATTTCTCTCTTTCTTTTGAGTGAGGTCAACTCATGAACTCATGCTCACTAGGCACAGCAGTTTGGGCTTAATATACCTTTAGGGATCCATGAAATGTTATAATTCTTTTTTAAAGTCTCAAAAAAAGAAGAACTACAGGTCATGAAAGATGTTTTAATATATAATAATAACATATTATTTTTCTATCAATTAGTATAGTAAATAATATAATTTTTGATAATTTTTATGGGCAAAGGGATCCTGCAAAAGCAAAAGTATCTAGGGTCTACAAAAGTCATTGAGTCCAAATAAACTGGAAAAAATATATATATTTTTTTCTAAAGAAATAATCTTTAAATAACCTATGGCATCATACTAGAATAAAGTATTTTGATCTTCCCTAAGTTCTCATTTGATTTATCTGGAACGAGGTAACATATTTTGTTTGGGAGTTGAAAATCTCTAAACACGAGAGCCCTCTTTCTTCAAGCACATGCATATGTGTTTCATGGAGAGCAACTACTTTTGTTTCCTGACATTTTTTCATCAACAATGGTAAAGGTTCTATTGAGGACATTTCCTTAGGGAAAGCTGAGGAGATGCCTAAAGTTGGAAGCATCAGTCAAGCCTCTCTGATGGAAGCACAGGGATAGAGAAGAACGTTTGATTGTGGTTCAACTGCCGAAAAGGATCGGGTGGGACCTCAGCCTCACATGGCCAGCCTCCATTTCATTTAGATTCAAATCCCAGGTGACTGTTGGACAGTACCACCTTGCCCATTGCTGTGTGAGGTAAACAAATACCCACCCTTCCAGCCTCCAAGTCCTTGCTAGTAGTTGGTGAAGGCTAGCATCCCACATGAGGAATAAAGCTAAACATATGCTCTTGTAACATCAACCCTCTAGTAGGAAGCCATAGTTTTCTTAACAGATAGACACACTGTATAGATTATTTTACCTATAATCACTAATAACACTATTAATATAAGTATTAATACTAGTGAAAAAATAATTTAAAACAACCATAATTAATATGGACTGAGTCACATAGCATAAATGTGTTATCCTTGAATTTTCCCCACAATTCTGTGAAAGTTGCTGGAACGTCTACTATGTATCAGGAAGGAAGGGGATGCCTACAGTGTACTATGTTCTAGACCCTGAGAATATAATGGACAGTAGACAGGTGATGCTTTTACTATCTTAGAGTTAAGATTCTAGTATGAGAGAAAACAAACAAGCCAACAGGATAATTATCAGTTATAATTTCAATGTGGAGAATTATAAAAGAATAATGGGATAGAAAATATTGGTGGCTACATTAGACTTGCTAGGTTAACAATTAATTTAAGATATAATGCTCAGAAGATTGGAAATGGTTGATATGGCTGGAGCATACTGAAGAAGGAGGAGGACATAGAAGAGTACATCAAGAGAAGGGCATAGGGCCAGGTTGTGTGGAACACTGGGAACAAATAAGATAAAAAGCATTATTCCATTTTTTAGTACCATGGGGATTTATGGGAGGCTTTTGAGCAAGAAATAACATGACCCTACATTTTGGTTTGAAAAGCTGACTGACTGGTGACTGAATCATCATGACTGAAGGAGGAAAACTCATGAAGAAGCAACTGTAGCAAAAAAAATTAAAAACTTTGCTTACCATATAAGTTTGTTCCACTGTTCAAGGAGCAGAACGAATCAAGAGGTTGGATATGAGTTTTGAGTTTTAGAAACTAAACCTTTTAGACTGAACCTTACAATGAGAATTTAGAGCAACGGTCTGGATGAGATTACCTAGGTGGATAGATAAGAAAGAGAAGGATATGTAAGACATTTCTGAAGGTCTTCAAAATTTAGACATTGAGTTGAGAAGAAAAATCCAGAAAATGATAGGATGAAATGACCATCTGTGGGTCCAAAACAAAACCAAGAATGTGGGAAGACAGAGGTAAGAAGAAAAAGAAGGAAGGAAGGAAGGAAGGAAGGAAGGAAGGAAGGAAGGAAGGAAGGAAGGAAAAGAAAGAAAGAAAGAAAGAAAGAAAGAAAGAAAGAAAGAAAGAAAGAAAGAAAGAAAATATTTTCAGAAAGATGGAGAGGCCAACTGTGTCAAATGCTGATGAGGGTTTAAATTAGATCACCATGGACTGGATCACTGGATTTAGAAATACGGTGACCAACAAAGAAGTCTTAGTGATGCTGTGAGAACAGTAGTATAACTGGATTAGGTTGAGGTTAGAATTGTAGGAGAGAATGTGGAGAAAATTGAGTACAGAATACAGATCTTCATCTCAGGAAATGCTGGTGTGAAGGAGACAGTGTAAAGAGAAGTGGGTTAGAAAGAGAATTGTTTTCCTTCCTTTCTTCTTTTATTTTTTTCTTTCCCCCCACCTTATCTTCCTCTCTTTCTTTCTTCTTTCCTTCCTTCCCTTCTCCCTCCCTTCCTTTCTCTTCTTCTTTCTTTCTTTTCTTAAAAATTTATTATTTATTTATTTAAAGGTTTTATTCATTTATTTGACAGACAGATCACAAGCAGGCAGAGAGGCAGGCAGAGAGACGGGGAGGGGGGGGGGGAAGCAGGCTCCCTGCTGAGCAGAGAATCTGAAGCTGGGCTCGATCCCAGGACTCTGGGATCATGACTTGAGCTGGAGGCAGAGGCTTTAACCCACTGAGCCACCCAGGTGCCCCCCCCCTTTATTTTAAATTTAAATAAGAGATTTTAGGTCACCTTTTTGTGCTGATGGAGATGATACTGTAGGAATAGAGAAACATACTATAAGAAGCATGGTACATAGTTAAGGAGCAAAGTTCTCCTCAATGTAGTAGGTGGGAAGAAAGAAGGATTCAGGGCATAAGTGGGTCAGCTTAGGCAGGACGGAATTCATGGCTAGTAAACGTGAGCCAGTAGAGCCTGTGATGTTGACTGATTGGTCACTTCGGTTGGGAAAGATACAATTGTGATGTAGATACTGGCAAAAGAGAGTGGCTTTATTGGAAGAGAAGAATCCCTAACCTGTCACACAGAACGACAGAAACAAGTACTTTAAAAACAAATTAAGTAGGAAACAAGTAGAACTTGCTTTTGCTAGACTATCTCTTACAAGTATGTTTGGATTCTTTTAACATGGAAACTTCCAAAGACACCACTCATTTGAATAGCGATCACTGTCAGCAGATCATTCCATCTTATGTAGTACTTACGGCTAAATCAGCTTTTTTGGGTACAAATGTCACATGTAAATGTGTTCTATCTAAAACCTCTGAAACCTTCACATAGATTTTCTTGATTTTTTAGTGTGACAAATCATTTTTTCAGGTATTTGCCAATCTCAGGATTCTATACTTCAGTCTGGAGACTCCTTACATACATTCTTGGAGTTTCTGTATTCCACCTAAAGGCTGTCTACTCACACCCTCTTCTCCCTGTACCCCAACCTCCCTCATTGTCCTGAGTTTTTTCTTGAAATACTTCAGTATGAACTATAGAATGTCATGTTTGGTTGTATGCGGTCTGTCCTGATATGTGATTTCTCAGATACATTTCTCAGTGAATTTTAAATACTACAGGCCATAGAACCAGCTGGCTGACTGCTAATTTCCCACTCCCTCTTAGCCTGGCTCCTTACCTAGTGTATCAAGCACTGAAGTTTCCAGTAAATGCCTGCCAAAAAGCAGGAGTGGACCAATTTCTAAGACAATGAGTCCTATTTTGTTGACATACATTTTTAAGATTTTCTTTTGAAGAAATAACATTCGTATGTTAAAAGAAAAAGTAACAACAACAACAACAACAAAAACCAAGAAACACTTTGATCAGTACCAGGGTGAAAGTCACAGCAAGCTTTCTGACCCATAATCCCTTGCAGTCCCGATTCTGCCCCCATAAGTGCTACAGGCTCTGAACCCCATGCAGCCCTCTTGGTGACATTCATCTCACTCCACAGCATTCTGGTTTGGCTGTCAGCCCCCTTTTTCTCCAGAGAGAGTATATGTGCATACCAAGAAAAGTTGTCTGAGTTGAGAGACCAGTTTGTTTTTTAGGCGCTGTGAAATAATTAAAAATGAATGGATACGGTTGAATTGTAGGAAGCATATTTGTTATTTGGAGTCGTTATAAAAAAATTCCTTGAAATTAAAAATCATACTTTGAACAGGTCGATTAGTCAGATTTAATTTTTCTTTCACTCTCTTATATTGGTGTAAATATTTTCATCTCTTATGCATAACCAAAAAGTATATTAAACTGTCAAAACATAAATGATTTCCTTTTGGCCACCATGGCTTGAGGGATTTATTTCAAGTCTGTTGTACTACTATTTGCCCCTAGGATGTATAATCTATATTTTAGGAGAATGTGGCTTACTGCAAGACACCTGTATTATTTATGTGTGATTAATATTTGCGTTATGGTGAATGAGGTCTTTTGGCCTTACTTTTCTCTTATAGTGACTTAATCATTTCTCACAAGAATGTAGTCATTGTAATAAAACATTCCATGTACTAGTTTGTTTTTCAGCAGTGACAAATGCAATTGTTGTAAAATGTGAATTTTCAGTTATTAAATATGGCATCATGAATGTAATTTACTGGGCTTCATCTACAAGATGCTG
Source organism: Mustela lutreola (assembly GCF_030435805.1). NCBI lineage: Eukaryota > Metazoa > Chordata > Mammalia > Carnivora > Mustelidae > Mustela > Mustela lutreola. The sequence continues at coordinate 158,023,746 of NC_081292.1, forward strand.
CTCGGTGGCACTGCTGAAGCTGAAACCCAGCCAATCCTTGTTTGTATGAATTTAAATATAAACACTGGTGAACGACATCTTTAAATCACAATGCTTAGGACACCAGACCTAATTTGGTGTTTCCGGAAATAAATCTGTAAACCATAGAACTAGTTGGTTATATGGATGCCCATTAAATTGGTTTCATTGTCATTTGCAAATTTGCAACAAATGATGAAGATCCTTGATCATCCCTGACAGATAATATCATCTGCCAAATTAGGACATATTTCAAAGTTCCTTTCTGTGGGTTATAAGACATGACATTTTTCACAACTTTCCTTCAGAAAAAGCACTTATGTCAGAGGAGTGAGGAATTGTAAGAGTTCCAAAATCTACAAGACTAAAATTCAATTAGATATTAATGTTACCTGCCAGAGCAGTCTTCCTTCACAATGGTACAGTAAAACATATTGCTCTTAGCAGTTATTACACTGATTCGGTGGCATATGGATTATTGAATATGAAAAGAATTCATCTTAAAATGTCCACAATGAGTCTTTTAAACGTGTTGTGGTAAGCTTTGCCAAATGGTGAGAAAGAAGCTATAAACATAAAAGGTGACGTGCTTTATTGTTAGACAGCTTCTCTTTGTGCATACATGGAAGGAGTATTTGTGTTGCTGTTGCTTAATGTCATAATACTTCAAGTTTGAGAAGATGCAAATTACTCCAAAATTTAGTATTTTTTTTTCTTTGTCCCTTGTCCATTATGAGAGCTAGGGTCCAATTTTTACACTGTAATATTGCAAACGGTAATATTTTTTAAAAGCCTCTGTATTTCAGAGAAGGGATTAAGATATGTGCCTACTAAAGGTGTGATAGAAGAAATTTCCATGTAAATATTGGCACTGGGGTATACGTTAAAATTTTAAGAGTGCACAAACTTATTGAGATTCCAGAGAAAGTCATCAAGAGTATTAAAGACTGATGTTGATAATCACATGAAATTCAACCAGGATACGGTGGACAAGGGCTTTAAAACTTCAGAAACACCAATTAAAGCCCAAGTTGTATGCAATAAGCATCAAAAATTGATAAAAACTCAAATTTAGGTTTTTAGATTTAGTGTTTAAATCAATCAACTGCAAACAAGATTTAATTAAAGAATATTATTTCAAAGTGTAATTACCTACTGGGATTAGAATGAACCTCTATTGCCCATAATGTTCTCCTACTGTGATCCCACACTGAAAAATGTTGAGTTTTAGATTAATATGCATCTTGTAAGTACAAGTCCTAATCTCAATCTTAAAGGACATTTAAAACACACTTGGAACCTTCTATGCAATCAAGCCCAGTGTGACTACTCTGTCCACCATGCTAAATTTGTGATTACATTTTTTATGTGCATGATTTAAATCGCTTTAGCAGCAGTCCAGGGAGCATTTTACCCTGCATATTAATTACACAAAGGCTTTGTCATGTGAGGGTCTCAGTGGTCATGGTCTGTAATCCAGCTCATTTGAACTGTGAGTACAGTTTTTGAACATGCTGTGCACACCAAGCCCAGCTTTAAAGCTAGAATAGGCTGAGATGGTTAACAGGTATGGTTCCTGCTTAAGGAATGAATGCCATTTATTTAGTGACATCTGCAAACTAATTGCTTAAAAATCTGAAAGTGACTATGTGTGCTCAGAAGGCTGTTATTAAAACATAAGGAAAGAGACTCCATGTCACTGCATTCCAGTTCCTATTGTCTCAAGCTAGCGTTATCCAAACAATCATAGGCTTCCTTTATAAAATTCTTCATGGCACAGGGAAAGGGCTTTCTCCACTTTAAATTTCAGTGATTGTATTATCAACAATGTTTTACATGTTTAGAACAATTAAAAAGTGTTATGCTTTCAAGAGGAATTACATTAATTTTTTTCACTATATGCTGTGTATCATCAAATACCAATAAGCAAAAAATAAATGTGAAAGATCATTACAAATCACAGCACTTCAACTGAAGAAGTTCTAAATATTTGGGACTTTGGAATGCATTGCTTTACTGTCACGGTGTGGTTCTTAAAGATCAGAAAATTCATAAATCCTTTGTTCCACATTTTAAGGGCTTAGTCATATAATATTTGTATACTATTTATTAATAAGTTGAAAACAAAAATGGAAGTGCTCACCTGAGACGATCCTGGAGCCTTGATGTCATGGAAATCAGTACTAATTATCAGGGATGAGGGAGAATCAAAATTATTTGAGCAAATGCCACATATAGATACCCAGAGACCATGTTTTAAAATCAAAACTAATGAAGGACATGTTCATATGCAAGTATATTCTGAAAAAAGACACCAAGAATTCAGAACCACTGATGGTTAGCTGAGCAATCTCATAGGAAATAGCTCTGCTTTAATTGTAATGACAGAAACACAAAAAAGATTCTCTAATAAAAGAAAGACAAATGCTTCAAGATCCATTTTGCTGGGAAACTCCATTGCATGTCTGTCAACTAACGATATAGCAAGCACTCTTTTAATTGACACATATTACTATATTATCACACTTTCCTGGAAGAGGAAAGAAAGTGCAATATTTTTAAATGTTAAACTATGTCTTAAAACAAAATAGACGGACACAGTCAGACAAACCGAAATACTTTATGAAGCCGAAGTGGAAAAAAAGGAAGAAATGAGTCTCTCTCTCTCTTTTTAAGTTTAAAATGGTGTGGCATAGCTATCACAACCACCAATATTTGAAGAAGAAAATAATCATCTCTCGGAAAGGGTGACTATCTCTGTATTAAAAAATACGTTTTCAATTATTTATGTGTAACTTTTCCTATTCGAAGCAATTTGCCTGTTGTTTTTCAGTCTCAAAATCCCAGTCACAGCTCCACTATTTGAAATTCTTGTGGGAACTCCTTGAAAAGTTCTTTTTATTCGATGTGCAATACAGATATTTTCTGAAAGCCTGTTCTACGTACAAGACAGTATGAATGGTGCTGAACTATGGTCTCTGCACTAGAAACTCTGTCTACTGGAGGCAGCGACAAAAAAATTAAAAGGTAGGATGACAAGAACTGTATAAAAATGAAGAACTTTATTTTTTCTGAGACTCAGTATTTTGCTATCAGATTCACTTTTTTGTATGTGTACTTTGAGGGTAAATTGCTTCCCATATTCTTCGAAATCATTGTTTTGAAATGAAAATAGAGGAAATGGGTTATTAGCATTCACCAGAATATGCATTCTGTAGCTCTATTTTCATTTAATCAGGGTAAAGTTCATGATTTAAAGGAGGCAAATTTATTCTGAACCAAAGTGGAAAACTTCAGAATGAGTTTTTGCTGAAGGAAGAATTGTGTTAAGTTTAACATTAGGTTACAATATGCAAAGGGTATGTAAAGTTACAGATACTTTTGTGGAATTGGCTCAAATTCATCCAGTGGATCAAGTTGCGTATTTAAAGGACTTTGTGATATGGTATTTGAGGAGTCAAATGCTACGTTGACTTACACTTATGCATCATTGTATTATAAAAAGATCCAAGAGAAATTTGGCTATGCCATTTAGCAGGTCTGACAGCCTTTGTAGGAGTGTGAACACTCAAGAGGCCATGTAAAAATGCAGTGTCTATGACTGAACATTTGTGCTCTTATACTGTTGGTTTGGGTTACAAAAGATTACGATGTTTTTAAAGGCGCAGCATCCATTCGATTGATTTTAAAAATTGGACTATTAATGTCAATTTTGCCAGAGCTTTGGAATGAAGTTTTAGACAGATAGCTAGGGAATTCAAATTCTAGAGGGACGTTTAGCGTCAATGGTCTGAATATCTTACTAAAAAAAGATTTATCATTAGAGTGAGACTTGCTTTGGTTCCTCACATCCCATTTGGCAATGCTGATGCCAAAAGTGATGACTATTTGGAAACATCCTCGGCGACTGAGTTTTTCAGTGTTCTTCTGGATGTTTGGCACCATACAGCCGTCGTCCTCACTGATACCCGTACCCTTTACAATGATTCCCTAACACGGAACACTATTCCATGTGAGGCATATTTTAAGAGCCTATAATTTGAATCGGTTTGAATACTAAATCCTGATGTCATTCAATTTACATTTTATCAAAGAGACACAGTATTTCCTTAAAATAATCTTAGTCTTCTAGTAACTGCCTAACACTATTCGTAATACAGTGTAACTCTTCGCAGACGAATTCGCTGAAAATTCTGCTTTTGCAATCCTTTATGTAAATTTACCAGTTCTCTAAGAAATATCTTTCCTCCCTTAGAACTGGTCCAAAAGTTTGGTAAATTCAAGTTAAAGTGCCCTTTCCCAGTCGATGACTTTTCTTTAATGTACTTTCTCTTGGTCACTTAATAGAGTTGTGCATTAATAAAAATCTATGGATTAAAGCTATGGAGTTATTTTTCTAATGAAAAGCCTCCCTAAATATCTGGCATTTCGGATCAAATTTTAATGTTTCCAATTTTGAAATCTCAGCATAAAACTGTTGATGTCGGTCCCCTTTGATAAATTATAAAGGTAAACTTTAATGAACATTGAATGGGATCACCTTTGCTACTTGGGGTAATAGAATAAAATAAAACAAGCAAACACATTTTTCTTACTGCCACATGCCTCTCCTTAATAATAACTTTTGTCTCTTCTGCAGAAATAGATGCAGTGTAAGTCTCATTAAATTACCTGACTGATGGAATAAATACACAGCCCATAGCTCGGCAGTCCATAGTCAACTGAGCAAGGGTCTTGATATCTCAGAGTTCTGCTTATTTACACATGCCTTGGACTCTTCTCGCAGATATGTAAATTATTCTGGTTAAAACTAAATGCTAAAGTCTACACCATTAGTCTTCCACTTCATGATCTCCACATGGGGCTGTTAGAGGGATAATGTACCATACAATACACGGTTTACTTTTAATTAATAGAAAAAAAATGTGAAATGAATATTAAATGTAGCTTAATGTGAAAGAAAGCTCAAAGCAGTTTGGTTGTTATTTATTTATTTTAAAAAATATTCAGTCCTGCCTTATCATCAGGAAATAAGGAATGCTTTAGAGGACCAGAAGCTGCGCTGGAGGCTTTGGAAGAAAAAGCCAGCTTGGGGAGGCCTTAACAAACCAGATGATGGTACTGGGCTCAGCACAAAGCAGGGGGTGCTGGAGGGAGAGGCCCAGGGGCCCTGCTCTATGCCTTCGGAATCCTAGCAGAGCTTTTCCGTCGGGCTCTCTGCATTCCCTGCTAAGATTGTCCCTTGCTCTATACCATATGAACTGTAGGATCTGGTATTAAATCTTAGACTAAAAAAGCTCATCAAATAGAGCATTTAATTAAAACACAAGATCTGTTTGTCTGTGTTATAATTCAATGTGTCAAAATTAATGCCTCTGTTTTTAATAAATAGAATTACCAATTCGCAAACAGTTTATCACACTGTTCCCAACCACAGAATGGAATTTTAATTATATAACATTATTTATGGCAATGAAATGATCGTGTTTCATAATATTTGCCAACAGCACAAGTTAGGATTTAAAAAGAAAAGCTCTCTTAAATAATCCCTTCCTCCAGTGGATTCCCTTTTGTCTCATTTGGCTCACCTAGGATAAGGTAAGGACCTTGGGAAAAGACAAAGAAAGGAAAGACTCTGGCTAGGCTTTCGGAGATAACAAAGTCCTCACTGAAGGCACTTATTTGCAAGATTAAAGGGTTTGAAGTAAAGCCTGAAATTAGTAACTTTTCATCTCCTTTTACCCAGACAGCCAGTGTTTTGTAATAAAATAAAGACCTTGCACTTTCAAACCTTCGTGCCAGACAGACTGTGAAACTGAATGCTACTCAATTTTAAATTATTCATACATTCTTAATTGTGATGTTATCCTTATAAATGATAGTAATGGTACCGTTTAAAACCTAAAAACCAGCAGGCACCTGCCAGTGAAACAGGTTCATTTAAAGCACAACCATTGAATCCTTAATATGAGAGGCCATTGAGAAGACTCGGCTAGGAGAAAGTCACTAAGACATTTGATTTTACAGTTAGGAATTAGGTAGCTTGACGTGATTAGCAGAAGGGAAGTGAAATGCCAGAGCTTAATTTACAGAGAATTTACAGACCATTTGGAAAAATCACCCTGGGCTTGGAGAGTACCTGCAGAAAGTTCGGCTAGCTCTCCCTATAAGAGCGTTTACTGCAAACAGTTGTTTTTGTATTATTTAGCAGCAATCAAAATATATCGCTGGGCAAAGAAGATATGTGAGATCATGAAAAAAATGACTTGCTCACTTTAAAAAAATATGAAAGTGTGTGTGTGCACGCGTACATCTGTGTGTGAATGTGGCTGCCTAAAAAATAGTTTTTGAGAAAGATCCATGTAACTGTCCAAATAGTTCTTCGGAGTATTAAGAGAACTGAGTTGAGTCTGTAAAAATGAAGGTCTTTATGAGACATATATACCAAAATCATTTTACTTTCTCCAACATTTAAAAAAAAAATTGATGTTGCTTTGAATTCATTTTCAGAATCCTTTTAGTGATATCAACACTTGTCATGGTGTTGGGAGAAGAAATGTCTCTCTGAAATGTGGCCATATTCTTTTGGAACATACTTGTTAAAAAAAATAGAAACTTTTTGAGGTTGTGTCATTTTTAGATGGACATTTTTATATGCATCAATTTCTGTAACCTTTTAAGCAATTTTTTTCTGCTTTTTTTCCTGTTTGTGATTTCACATTAAAAGTAGAAAAAAAAAAGAATTTAGCTGTTAAATATTTTATTCGGCTATCAATTTTCAGACAGGGTAAATAAGGAAGGAGATAAATAACAGATTTTTATGCATCCAACTTTGAGTCCAAGACAGGAATGTCTCCAGGACTCTAATGATACTGTTTTAGGTACCATTAAGTGATTCTAGCCTGCATAGCATTAAAGGCTTAGTTGAACTGGTGTTAGGGATCCACACTTGAACGCCTAGAAATCTGTTACTTATTTTCAAAGTCTTTTCTTATATCCATCAAGAAAAGGTATTCTTATGGCCACAAGTCTAAAGTGACTAATATAAGATTATAACACTGTATTCCACAGAGCCTCAACTGAAAGGGTGTTTGTTACTGTTGTTTAATTGTTTATTTGATTGCTTGTGTGTTATATGTGTTATGTGGCCTCACTGAAATGAATTGCTTTTTCCACATGCATGTATACGAACAATATTTATTTTTAATCAGGGTAATAAATACAGTGGTCAGATAGGAAACCTAGAATAGTACACCATTAAAATAAGGTGTCTCAAATTTTAAATGTATTTTGCCCTTTGAATTTGAAATTTTAGAATTGTAGAAGAAAATGTAGTTTACATCTTTCAAGCATGTTTGCCTGGTTCAGATGACTTGGATTCAAATCGAGAACCTGCTGCCAGCGTATAGCTCATGTGTTCTTTGGCTTAAAGAGGAAGAAGCAAGAAGGTCATATGATTAAAGCATTTAGATAGGTGATTGAGTCCTAGAAAGAGTTCAATAGCTATGAACTAGTTTGAAGGTCAATTTTTGGACACTGTTTTTTGTTTTCGTTTTTTGGCCGATTTATTACAAGAGTTGTGAAGATCAAGTTTTGGAGAAACCAGCTTCATACATTGTGCTTATAGCCTCACCAGCAAATGACTGGGGCCTTAGCATATTGAACAAATGAAATGCAGTAAGACCAATAACGAAATATACTTTATTTCATTGTCCCGCTGCCCCTCTAATCTT